>NC_090324.1:62471171-63105709 GCF_040869045.1 Eurosta solidaginis | reverse complement strand
ACCTACCTATTTTTATACCTTTCATGAAAATGAAATGGTATATTAATTTCTTCACGAAACCCAAAATTGTAAGTCCTTAAAGGAAAATAGATAGAGCCACCATTAAGTATACCGAAATAATCAGGTTGAAGAGCTGAGTTGATTTAGCCATGTCCGTCTGTCCGTCTGTCTGTTTGTATGCAACCTAGTCCCTCAATTTTTGAGACATCTTGATAAAATTTTGTGTGCGGGTGTATTTGGGTGTCCGATTAGACATTTGTCGGAAACGGCCGGATCGGACCACTATAGCATATATCCTCCATACAACCGATTTTTCAGAAAAAGAGGATTTTTGTAATATCTTACTCAATTTAACAGATTGAAGCTTCAAACTTCACCATATACTTTCGTATATTGCACATATTGTTGCCTGAAAAAATTGATGAGATCGGTCGTATATATAGTATATATCTCGTACAACCGATTGTACAGATAAGAAACTTTTCGCAATTTCTACCCCATTTTAAGAGCTAGAAGATTCAAATTTCACAAAATACTTACGTGCTTGTTGTCTGAAAAAATTATAGAGATCGGTGGTATATATAGTATATATCTCATACAACCGATTGTTCAGATAAGAAACTTTGCGCAATTTCTGCCCCATTTTAACAGCTAGAAGCTTCAAATTTCACCAAATGCTTACGTATATAGCATATATTGTTTACTGAAAAAAATCATAGAGATCGGTGGTACATATATTATATACCCCATATAAACTGTATTTTTTGCCCCTTTTTTACGGCTAGAAGCTTCAAAATTCATAAAATTTTATCAAATAGTTACATTTACATCATATATTGTTAAAATACGTGATTCGTAGTCATAGTTTTTACACGCAGACCAAAAAAAACCTAAAACTTTGCATCCTCACACAAAGTACCTACCTATTTTTATACTCAAGTGAGCAGAGCTCACAGAGTATATTAACTTTGATTGGATAACAGTTGGTTGTACAGGTATAAAGGAATCGAGATAGATATAGACTTCCATATATCAAAATCATCAGTATCGAAAAAAACTTTGATTGAGCCATGTCCGTCCGTCCGTCCGTCCGTTAACACGATAACTTGAGTAAATTTTGAGTTGATGTAGATTTCTGGGCACTCATCTCAGGTCGCTATTTAAAATGAACGATATCGGACTATAACCACGCCCACTTTTTCGATATCGAAAATTTCGAAAAACCGAAAAAATGCGATAATTCATTGCCAAAGGCGGTTAAAGCGATGAAACTTGGTCGATGGGTTGAAGTTATGACAAAGAATAGAAAATTAGTAAGATTTTGGACAATGGGCGTGGCACCGCCCACTTTTACAAGAAGGTAATTTAAAAGTTTTGTAAGATGTAATTTGGCAGTCGTTGAAGATATCATGATGAAATTTGTCAGGAACGTTACTACTATTACTATATATGTGCTAAATAAAACTTAGCAAAATTGGATGAAGAACACGCCCACTTTAAAAAAAAATTTTTTTTAATTCAAATTTTAACAAAAAATTTAATATCTTAGCAAAATTGGATGAAGAACACGCCCACTTTAAAAAAAAATTTTTGTTTTAATTCAAATTTTAACAAAAAATTTAATATCTTTACTGTATATAAGTAAATTAAGTCAAAATTCAACTCCAGTAATGATATAATGCAAAAAAATACAAACATAAAAGAAAATTTCAAAATGGGCGTGGCTCCGCCTATTTTCATTTAGTTTGTCTAGAATACTTTTAATGCTATAAGTCGAACAAAAATATACCAATCCTTCTCAAATTTGGTAGGGGCATAGATCCTATGACGTAACTGTTCTCTGTGAAAATGGGCGAAATCGGTGGAAGCCACGCACAGTTTTTAAACACAGTCCACCGTCTGTCCTTCCGCTTGGCCGTTAACACAATAACTTGAGCAAAAACCGATATATATTTACTAAACTTAGCCCACGTACTTATCTGAACTCACTTTATCTTGGTATAAAAAATGGCCGAAATCCGACCATAAACACGCCCACTTTATCGATATCGAAAATTACGAAAAATTAAAAAAAGTGCCATAATTCTATACCAAATACGTAAAAAGGGATGAAACATGGTAACTGGTTTATTGAAGCAAAATATAACTTTGGAAAAAACTTTGTAAAATGGGTGTGACACCTACCATATTAAGTAGAAGAAAATGAAAAAGTTCTACAAGGCGAAATCAACAGCCCTTGGAATCTTGGCAGGAATACTGTTAGTGGTATTGCATATATAAATAATTTAGCAGTACCCGACAGATGATTTTCTGGATCACCTGGTCCACATTTTGGTCGATATCGCGAGAAAGCCTTCACATATACATCTAAGGGCCACTCGCTTTTAAAACCTTCACTAATACCTTTAATTTGATATCCATATCGCACAAACACATTCTAGAGTCACCCCTGGCCCACCCTATTGGCGATATCTCGCAAAGGCGTCCACCTATAGACCTAATGCCCACTCCCTCTTAAAATGCTAGGTAACACCTTTCGTTTGATACCCATATCGTACAAGCATTCTAGAGTCACCCCTGGCCCACCCTAATGGCGATATCTCGAAAAGGCGTCCACCTATAGACCTAATGTCCACTCCCTCTTAAAATGCTCAGTAACACCTTTCGTTTGATACCCACATCGTACAAACATTCTAGAGTCACCCCTGGCCCACCCTAATAGCGATATCTCTAAAAGGCATCCACCTATAGACCTAATGCCCACTCCCTCTTAAATTCTCAGTAGCACCTTTCGTTTGATACCCATATCGTACAAACATTCTAGAGTCACCCTAATGGCGATATCTCGAAAAGGCGTCCACCTATAGACCTAATGCCCACTCCCTCTTAAAATGCTCAGTAACACCTTTCGTTTGATACCCATATCGTACAAACATTCTAGAGTCACCCTTGGTCCACCTTTATGGCGATATCTCGAAAAGGCGTCCACCTATAGAACTAAGGATTACTCCCTTTTAAAATACTCATTACCACCTTTTATTTGATACCTATATCGTACAAACACATTCTAGAGTCACCCTGGCCCACCCTAATGGCGATATCTCGAAAAGGCCCACTTCCTCTTAAAATGCTCAGTAACACCTTTCGTTTGATACCCATATCGTACAAACATTCTAGAGTCACCCTTGGTCCACCTTTATGTCGATATCTCGAAAAGGCGTCCACCTATAGAACTAAGGATTACTCCCTTTTAAAATACTCATTACCACCTTTCATTTGATACCTATATCGTACAAACACATTCTAGAGTCACCCTGGCCCACCCTAATGGCGACATCTCGAAAAGGCCCACTCCCTCTTAAAATGCTCAGTAACACCTTTCGTTTGATACCCATATCGTACAAACATTCTAGAGTCACCCTTGGTCCACCTTTATGGCGATATCTCGAAAAGGCGTCCACCTATAGAACTAAGGATTACTCCCTTTTAAAATACTAATTACCACCTTTCATTTAATACCCATATCGTACAAACACATTCTAGAGTCACCCCTGGCCCACCCTAATGGCGATATCTCGAAAAGGCGTCCACCTATAGACCTAATGCCCACTCCCTCTTAAAATGCTCAGTAACACCTTTCGTTTGATACCCATATCGTACAAACATTCTAGAGTCACCCCTGGCCCACCCTAATGGCGATATCTCGAAAAGGCGTCCACCTATAGACCTAATGCCCACTCCCTCTTAAAATGCTCAGTAACACCTTTCGTTTGATACCCATATCGTACAAACACAATCTAGAGTCACCCCTGGCTCACCCTAATGCCGATATCTCGAAAAGGCGTCCACCTATAGACCTCATGCCCACTCCCTCTTAAAATGCTCAGTAACACCTTTCGTTTGATACCCATATCGTACAAACATTCTAGAGTCACCCTTGGTCCACCTTTATGGCGATATCTCGAAAAGGCTTCCACCTATAGAAATAAGGATTACTTCCTTTTAAAATACTCATTACCATCTTTCATTTGATACCCATATCGTACAAACACATTCTAGGGTCACCCCTGGTCCACCTTAATGGCGATATCTCGAAAAGGAGTCCACCGATACCTAAAACCCACTCCTTCTTAAAATGCTCAGTAACACCTTTCATTTGATACCCATATCGTACAAACAAATTCTAGAGTCAGCCCTGGTCCACCTTTATGGCGATATCCCTAAATGGCGTCCATCCATAGAACTATGGCCTACTCTCTCTTAAAATACTCTTTAATACCTTCCATTTGATACACATGTCATACAACCACATTCCAGGGTTACCCTAGGTTCATTTTCCTACGAGGTGATTTTCTTTATTTTGTCTCCATAGCTCTCAACTGAGTATGTAATGTTCGGTTACACCCGAACTTAGCCTTCCTTACTTGTTTTATTTTATATTTATCTTAAAAATCGTTTAGGTATGTTGATCTGTTCACTATATACATATTTCTTATCTTATACATCCGATTATGCGGAGATTACGAACGGGATAAGATTATTGTTCAGCCCCATTCATGAAAGGTATGAAGTCTTCGGCACAGCAGAAGACAGTCCCGTCCTTACTTGTTTATTTTATATTTATCTTAAAAATCGTTTAGATATGTTCAAGTTTCACCAACTGCTTACGTGTATAGCATATATTGTTGTCTGAAAAACTTATAGAGACCCATGGTGTATATAATATATATATCATACAACCGATTGTTCAGATAAGAAACTTTGCGCAATTTCTGGCCCATTTTAACAGCTAGAAGCTTCAAATTTCACCAAATGCTTACGTGTATAGCATATATTGTTGTCTGAGAAAATCATTGAGATCGGTGGTATATATAGTATATATCTCATACAACCGATTTTTCAGATAAGGAACTTTTCGCAATTTCTGCCCCATTTTAACAGCTAGAAGCTTCAAATTTCACCAAATGTTACGTATATAGCATATATTGTTGTCTGAAAAAATCATAGAGATCGGTGGTATATATATTATATACCCCATATAAACTGTAATTTTTTCCCCTTTTTACGGCTAGAAGCTTCAAAGTTCATCAAATTTCATCAAATAGTTACGTTTAAGTCATATGTTGTTGAAATACGTGATTCGTAGTCATAATTTTTACACGCAGACCACAAAAAACCTGAAACTTTTCATCCTCACACAAAGTACCTACCTATTTTTTATTTTATATTTATCTTAAAAATCGTTTAAGTATGTGGATCTGTTCACTATATATTTCTTATCTTATACATCAGATTATTTGGAGATTACGAACCGGATAAGATTATTGTTCAGCCCCGTTCATGAAAGGTATTAATTCTTCGGCACAGCCGAAGACAGTCCCGTCCTTGCTTGTTTTTGAAATAACTTTTTAACAAAAGGTGGACAAACGAAAATTTGTCCGGTATAAACATGGACAAACGACGATTTTGGGATTTTTTTGGAAAAAAAAAAATATTTTTGTTATAACTTTTTAACAAAAGGTGGACAAACGAAAATTTTTCCTGGAAAAACGATGGACAGACGAATGAAATTTGGTTTTTTAATTACTCGCAAAGGGAAGTGCCAACTTCACACACGATTTTTTTTTTTTTTGAAATAACCTTTTAACAAAAGTTGGGCAAACCAAACATTTTCCTGGATAAACATGGACAAACGATGGGCAAACGACCGACATACGATTTAGCACAATAAAGCGAAAAAAAATTTTTTTTCGAAAAAAAAAATATGTTTGGGTGGACAAACGTGGACAAATGATGGACAGTGGAATGACATTTGGTTTTTTAATTACTCGCAAATGGAGGTGCCAACTTCACATAGAATTTTTTGTTTTTTCAATAACCTTTTAACAAAAGGTGGACAAACGAAAAATTTTCCTGGATAAACATGGACAAACGATGGGCAAACGACGGACATACGATGTAGCACAATAAAACGAAAAAAAAAAATATTTTTGTTATTACTTTTTAACAAAAGGTGGCCTACGTATATAATATATATTGTTGTGTCAAAAAATCGTAGAGATCGGTGATATATATAATATATATATGATGATATATATAGTATATATATATAGTATATATTAGCACACCCGTCAGACGTTGTTCTGCCCTAAATTTGGTCTATCTCCATATTTTTTAATAAGCTTTTTCCGTCTAACTCTGCCCCCCTTCATCAATTTTTCTTAATCCTTTTATTCACTCCTCCCTCCGTCTTTTCGCTTCATCTATCTCTATTTTCGTCTCACTCTATCTATTTCTCAGTCTCCTTCCCTCTTTTCTCTTCTCTAAAGTTTTTCCCATTATTCTTCATCCCTTAATGCCAGGCAAATCGAATAGGATGTATGTAAATAGTTATGTGGGTATTATTAATTCATGTCTTTATTTCGGCTTCGCATGCACATTTATCAGTTTTGCCAGGTTAATGTAGCTAAATTGAATATCACAATGAAAATTACTTTAAAGCTCTCAGCAACAACTTTCATTTGATATCCATATTACACACACATTCTAGGGGTATCCGCGTCCACGTTTTCGCTTATATCTCGAGACCCTAGTTATCCGCGGGTACGAAAAATACCCCGTATCAAAGTACTCATAAACAGCTTACATTCGATACCCATATTGTACAAACATATCCCAGGATTACCAAGGCCAACGTTTTGATCTCAAGACCCTATCCGGAACGGGATAAAAATTAGCCTATGTCTGTCTCATGTTTCTAAGCTACCCCTCCACCAATTTTCAGCCAAATATGTTCATCCGTTACTTCCTCTTCAATCACTCTTTATCTATTAAAAAAAAGCGCATCAATCCGTTGCGTATTTTTAAAGGTTTAAGCATTCAAAGGAACATAGGGGCAGAAAAAGCGACTTTGTTTTATACTATGTAATGATGTACATCCATACATACCTATGTATAAACCTACGCCCGAAGTTAAATAACGCAGCGAATGCTATATATGTACGGATGTATGTGTCGCATCAAGCCTCACACAAAAGCAATAAACGCGGACAGTTCACAGTGAACAAACACACATACGAATTTTTTGATAAAAATGTTACTTTTGTTTAAACAATCTGGCTGATATAAGAAAGGAATCAAGTATTTTTTTTGGTGCAGATGGAAGGTAAATATTTCAAAGTTTCACTGAAAAGTAGAATTTTTAAAATCCATCCACCCGTTTATGAGTTATAGCTGTGTAAACAAAAATTTTATGATTTTTTACTACATTTTGGCAATTTGCCACGCCCCTATAACATATACCTCAAATTATATTAACTGTACCATCTCAGGTAGCTAAGCTTTCAAATGCAAAAAACCGTTTTAAAATCGGAGCATTCATGGCATTTAACGACTTTATTTTATAAGATTTATAGATATGTGGTGTATATATATATTTTTTTTGCAACTTCAGCCCCATTTTTACAGCTAGAAGCTTCAAATTTCACCAAATGCTTACGTATATAGCATATATATAAGCTTAAAATTTCACCAATTGCTTACGTATATAGCGTATATTGTTGTCTGAAAAAATCATGGAGATCGGTGGTATATATATTATATACCCCATATAAACTGTAATTTTTGCACAATTTTTTACGGCTAGAAACTTCAAATTTCAACAAATTTCATCAAATAGTTACGCTTACGTCATATATTGTTGAAATACGTGATTCGTAGTCACAGTTTTTACATGCAGACTACAAAAAACCTGAAACTTTGCATCCTCACACAAAGTACCTACCTATTTTTTATTTTATATTTATCTTAAAAATCGTTTAGGTATGTACATCTGTTCACTATATATTTCTTATCTTATATATCCGATTACTTGGAGATTACGAACGGGATAAGATTACACTAGTCAACAAGAGAAATTACTTTGAAGTCTACCTATTTAATTTCGATGTATTATGGCCCCTAATTACAAAAACACCCAAAATTCAAAATTCTATGGATACAATTTTTTTTTCTTTTTCTATAATCACGAATTTTCACAGAGGTCTTTCCATTTATTTTATCATATCTTGGAAATTACTTATTTAAATTCGTTGAGAGAAACACCAGAGGATTCAACTCAAAATTTTCTTCAAGTCTTGATAAGAAATTTTTTTTATATGATCGGCGGTTGTGGAGTTATTCACATAAAAATGTAAAAAAACCTTTTTTTTGCAAAATCGAACATTTTTTTATTTTTCAAAAATTCATAAAAAAATGAAGGTTTTAAAAACTTACCATTTTTAAGGTCTTAAAACTGTAAACATTATAAATAATTGGAACCTTATTTCGTGAAAATACATGAAATAAATGTTGGTTTTATTGACAATAAAGTGAAAATACCCAATTTAGCGAAAATTTTGCATATCAAGCCTATTATTGTTTTTGACAAACAAAATATTTAAAAAAAAACCAACAACTTTGTCTTTTTAAAGCTTACTACGGGCATCGCCAGAAATGAAAAACTCCATAATGACACTCAAGAAATTTTTCCCCGTAAATTTTTTCTGAAGGAAAAACGCAGATCATAAGAAAAAATGCCTCATGCTGCATGGAAAATTTAAGTTGCCAACGCGGGTTTTCGTAAGAAAGAAAAACGCAGATCATAAGAAAAAATGCCTCATACTGTATGGAAAATTTAAGTTGCCAACGCGGGATTTCGTAAGAAAGAAGTATGGTCATGTATATTTGTTATCAAATTTATACAATTTTTTTCCTTGAGGCATTTCTTGCGATGTTCTTAGAATGCTTAAATCATAAAAACAAAAAAATCAAATTATCACTCCATCATAGAGACTGTTATACCTACCTACTGAATATCCCAGCCTGCACAGGTCATTTCCCAAAGTATATGAAGTTTTTTTGAAAGCTCCTTTTTTCAAACCCTTTCGCAGGTAGTAGTTAACAAATTTACAGACTCATTAGATGCCTGCCCTCTATGGTATATTGTCGCCGATTGTGACAAACTTAACGAAAAAAAAGATACATGCTTTTGAAAATCGAAGTGGCCTGCGACTATATAAAGTAATTCATTCAGTTCATTCAATGTTATTTAACTAGCATTCCTGATCGCGAAAAGTCAAGTTGTCAACAACGGCAAAAAACTATTAATTGGTTAGTGAATTAAAAAAAATGAATAACAACAGTAGAAAATTCGTCTGCAAAAATTACCCGAATATATTTTGTTATGTATGTATGTGGATTTCACCAACAACTTAAGTCAGTGGAGCGTTATCAAGAATTCTGGAACGAAAATATGATGGGGGGATTATAATTGGTTTCTTATACGAGAATCAAATTCAGAAAATTACAGTAGACAAGCAAAAAGTAGAAACTCTTTTTAAATATTTCAAGTACTAAATTTTGTAGAATTTCTTTAATAAAGGTATCTCAAATAGCTAAATAAACAAAAATATTAAAAATACGTATTTTTCCTTCATTCACTTAATTGTTAATAATATTACCGTTTATGCATGGATTTTCATGAAATAAAGCTTGCCTTATTTGGAATGTTCACAGTTTTACGATCATCTAATAAAAGTTGTAAGTTTTTGTCTCTTTCGATTTTTTACGAATTAAAGAAGAAATGGGTATTTTTAATACAAAAATCGATTTTTTTTTATAATGCGATGCAAATAACTCTGAAACCAATAAGTATTTAAAAAAAGGTATTTAAACAATTTTAAGATAATTTAATTTGCTGTTATATGCTGTTTATCCAACAAAATCGGACAACCCGTTCCAGAGATATGATAAAATAAATGAATCTCCCTTTCCATGGTAATACAAAAAGTTTAATTTTGTAGAGCAGTGTTTTTGTTCAGCCCCATTCATGAAAGGTATGAAGTCTTCGGCACAGCCGAAGAAAGTCCCGTCCTTACTTGTTTTGAACGAACTTTTTAACAAAAGGTGGACAAACGAAAATTTTTCCTGGATAAACATGTACAAACGGTGGACAAATGACAGACATGCGATTTAGCACAATAAAGCGAAAAAATTTTGGGTTTTTTTCGAAAAAAAAAAAATATTGTATGAGTTAATCGCGGATTGCCCGTATTGTTTAAATGCATGAAAACAATTATTTCAAGCAATTTTTAATTTTATAAATTATTTAATAAATTATAAAATTAAAAATTGCTTGAAATAAATGTTTTCATACATTTAAAGCAATACGGCCATTCCCCGATTAACTCATACAAACAGACAACATTTGGTCTATAAATAGAACAAAAAACATCAACAATACCAAGTTTCTCTGAAACCGCCTTACCAACATAACTTCAACACATAATTACATACGAAGTATGTGATGTGTAGAAGAATAATATATGCAAAGGAAGGCAATTGGGAAAAACTTTACAACAACTAAGGCATGACGTAGCTGAATGCGTTTGTAACCATTTCAACTATCGTAGGAGTGCGGGTTCGAATCCCACTCCCGGGAGAAAAGGCTTTGACGAGATTTACAAGGTATAATCGAAACAGCTGTGGCCTTGTCCGTCCTGATTTCACGTTGTTTAAATATTTCCCAAATTACTAAATAAATTTTAAAATTAAAAATTGCTCGAAATAAATGTTTTCACACATTTAAAGCAATACGGGCAATCCCCGATTAACTCATACAAACAGACAACATTTGGTTAATTCGTTGTAGGTCTATAAATAGGACAAAAAACAGCAACAATACCAAGTTTCTCTGAAACCGCCTTACCAACATGCATAATTTCAACACATATTTACATACGAAGTATGTGATGTGTAGAAGAATAATATATGCAAAAGAAGGCAATTGGGAAAAACTTTACAAAAACTAAGGCATGACGTAGCTGAATGCGTTTGTAACCATTTCAACTATCGTAGGAATGCGAAAATTTTTCCTGGACAAACGATGGACAAACCAATGACATTTGGTTTTTTTAATTACTCGCAAATGGAGGTGCCAACTTCGCACACGATTGTTTTTTTTTTTTTTTTTTTTTTTTTGAAATAACTTTTTAAACAAAGATGAGCAAACGAAAATTTTTCCTGGATAAACATGGACAAACGGTTTACAAACGAATGACATTTGGTTTTTTTAATTACTTGCACATGTAGCTGCCAACTGCACAGAGCTTGGTACCATTGCTGTGCAAATAGACTTATTACGAACACTAACAACCGAACCCACAAATTGCATACTACCAGGTTTGGCACGTGCTTCTTCACTTAGTATACGCGCTTTTTTGATTAAATAATTTTTAGTAGCTCTTATATCTAAAATTTAAAAGTTTAACATATGTATAAGTCAAACAGTTGGCCAAATGATCTTTGTATTTTATAATTTCAAAATATTTGGAATTAACAGATATCTACTCCATTTTAACGTCCTGCGCCATTTCTTTTAATGCCCATATTTATTACTCTGAAAAAAAGTTCTTTTTTCGGGAACGCATGAATCAAATATACAAATTATCACGACTAGGAAAAAATTTACACAATTAGCATTTCTTACATTCTATATCCAAATCCAACATTTAAACCCCAACAGCTCTCGATATTTTAATTATTAGAATAGTTGATTTTTGGAAACCCGAGCTGAACTGCACCCGAAATCCTGTCAGAAAAGTTTCCAACAAAGCACGAAAGTGAGTCGTTCTGAAGCAAATATACAAATTATCACAAATCGAAGAAAAACTACTCTATTAGCATTACTTACATTGTCTTAAAAAATTTAATAATTTTTTCCTCCGATAAGTTAATGAGTTGTTCTTTCATGCTAGTGTATGGATACCTTTATGGCTATTCCTGTCTCTTTGACGGAAAACCGATTGCTGCTATAAAGCAATTCGCCACTAGTACCACGGCAGGATCATCATGAAAAGTAAAACAGACTCGTGTTTAATTTCTAGGTCAGTGTCAATGCTTTTACATATGTATGTATAAAATAATAAAAGAAAAATTTAAGCTGGGCTTGAGGGCTCGAAAATTATTGATTTTGTTAACGAATTTGATTTTTATTCATACAAAATTATTCTAAACAATTCTTTTTACTACAATACACAATACATATTTGCACTAGTCCTTACAAACTAAATGCACAAAATGTATTCATGTAAATATGCAAGTGAATTACATATATCCATATATAGTTTGTTCGCTGTGAAATGCAACATAAACATAAAGAAAAGTATGTACATGCGGATATGGGGTATTGTGGCATTTCTAAATCTTGTGTGTGAAGTCACTACACACCTCCCATAAGTCGATAATTTTGGCGGATATCTTTCATGTTTCTGTCAACAGAGTCTACGCATCAATTTAGGGCTGGATTCAACATCGCTGAAGTGCATGATGGATCCCATTGATTTTTGGTCCTTGTCAACTTCACCTACGCGAGGGAAATACGATTACAAATATGAATATATCATACACATGTTTTGCAGGCGGGGTTCTGGCAACCCAAAGTTTCTCATAGCACTAAGGTGTGGAGGGGCGTTTTGACCTGCCCAAAACCTTCAGGGAGTGACTTTATCGTTAATACAACAACAGGCTGAAATTTTCAGAAAATATCCTTAAAAGTATATTTTTTCGAGAGATGTAATTAAAGGACTAACACGTTTGGAAAATTTCCTATTAGATTGAACCATAGAGTAGCAGAAAATATGCTAAATAAAAGCTACAGGGTATTTTTTGAGCCATAACAGCATCCTTTCAGCTTTTCCGCCTTCTAAACTCCTTCTATTTGAGTTATATTCTTCATTACTTTCTTCAAAAGTTTCTGTTTCATTAAGTACTTCAGATCCAAGAATGGCAGTGTTCTACAGTAATTGTACAATTTGTATTTAAATTCATTTATGTTACTAGATTTAACATCATTTGGTAATTCATTGTAGAATTTTAGTCCTTTATAGTATAAATTACATTTTTCTGCTTCTGTTCTATAAGCAGGTAAAGTAAAATCATTTTTCTCCTTGTATTTACGGAATGAAAATTTCTTACATATTTTATGTTACTTTTCAAATAATCAGGCAAGTTGCCTTCTATTATGTTTCTAATAAACTTCATCGTATGATAAACAGTATCTGTTTAATGTGTGATCGATTTTTGCTGACCAATTTGATTTTATTAAATTCAAAATTGTATCTGTTTAATGCTTAGCCAATTTAGAGCGGCGAGCATATCTGTGATCGGTGTGTCATAGCGTTTCCTAAGAATAAATCGCATAGCTCGGTTTTGTTGGTTTTGCAATTTGTAAATTTGGTTATCTCTCATAATGAAGAATAATGTTGGACAATGTATGAAGTGAGGTTCGATTATAGATCTGTAAACCATTATCTTGTACCGTTGTCTTAAGTACTTGCAAGTTCTTTGCATGAAATATATATTTTTGGCTATTTTTCCAACCGTGTAATCGATATGCTCACTAAAGTTGAGTTTATCATCGATTTTGATTCCTAAATATTCGATAGTACTGACTTTGTCAATAGCTTCGCTGTTTATATTTAGAAGTGGTAACTCATTGTTTTGAAAATTCCTTCTTGATATAACCATACATTTTGTTTTGCTTATATTCAGTTTCAATCTATTCGAGCTTAACCAATCATATACTCTATTTTAGTCTTTTGTAATTTTATATATATTTCAGTGATATTATCTCCACTAAGCATCAACAATGTATCGTCAGCAAAGAGTTTAATAACACAGTACTTTAGAGAATTGGTTTTATCATTAATATAGACATTAAACAGTATAGGTGCCAGGACAGACCCTTGCGGAAGTCCAACAGGAAACTTTCTTTTTTCTGACAGGGATGGTCCAATTACAGTTCTTTGACTTCGCTTCATCATAAATTCTTAGAACCATTTTAGCTCCATTTAAATACCACCTATGCTTCAGTACCAGTTTCAGTAACACCTATGCTATAAAGTTTTTTTAGCAATAAATTTTGATCGATAGTCTCAAAAGCACGTTTTAAGTCTAGGAATACAACTCTTCTATGTTTATTTATGCTCACATCTTCTTTCCAGTTAGCTATTAAATATCAAAATCGTCTACCTTTAACCAATAAAAACGTCACTATGCGAAGCCAACTCGGAGTAAATCCGGTGCAGAGTGTCCTCCACCTCCACCACCAATGGCCACATCTTCCACACGCAATCAAATGCGTCCAGTGGAGTATGATTATGCAGATTCATTTGGTTGCATTTATGTGGTATTCGTTGTAGCTGCTTCACTTGCTGAACTAACCACCTATCCACTAGATCCGACTGAAACACGGTTACAAATTCAGGGGAAGCAGCAGTTGATATAAATACAAGCATTAAGCCTAAATATCGTGGTATGATAGCGACAGCGTATGGCATTGTCAGGGAGGAGGGCACTATGAAGCTGTGGCAAGGTATCTCAGCAGCACTTTACCGTCATCTAGCCTATAGTGGCATACGTATGTGTAGCTATGATTTCCTACGTTGCACATTGGGGAGCGATGAGAGTGGCCATATGACATTACCATTGTGGAGGTCTGCTCTCTGTGTTGTGTCTGCAGGAGCAGTATCACAATGGCTAGCTTCACCAGTTGATCTTGTTAAGGTACAAGTTCAAATGGAGGGCAAACGCCGGCTAATGGGCGAACCTGCACGTGTTCATGGTGCTGCACATGCCTTTAAAGAAATTATACGTCGTGGTGGTATAGCTGGTTTATGGAAGGGTAGCGTACGGAATGTGCAACGCGCAGCACTTGTTAATTTTGGTAATCTCACAACATATGATACTACTATAAAGCATATGATAATGGTCCAATTGAGTCTGCCTGATTATCATACGGTACATGTACTTTCATCTATTTGTGCTGGATTTGTGGCTGCGATTATGGGAACACCAGCTGATGTGGTAAAAACAAGAAATATGAATCAATCGAATGACGATAAGGGCAGGTGAGTGTTTACATGACGCTGTTTATATTTAAGATATGTAGAAATCTTTGCTCAGAATGTAGGCGTAAGTGGAAGTGTAGTGTCATGTGGGAACAATGTACATGGTCATGATCCTTTATAGGACCTGGTTGACTAAAGTCAAATGTTGTTGAGTGGCATAGGGATATGATAAGTTGTATGCCGGGTAGTAACGTAGCACGCGTTTGATTACCAATCACAACATGTGGTATTGGGGCTTGTAATTGGATAGCCTCTCGTGCCAGTTGACTGAACAGCTCTTTGCAAAGTAATATATTTTGTGCGAATTCCAAAGTTTTTTCCAAACACCAGCCTACAATAAAATTAAAATTATGTCGAATAGTTACATGTTAAAAATGCCAAACTGAGAATGTAAAATCCTTATTTTTGAAAGGCTCTGCACTCTGAACGGCACTAGATAAGCGAATGTAATTTTACTGAGAAAAGAAAGGCTTTTTCATTTTTCTAAAGCATTTTTGTTTTTAAATACTGCCACGGTGGGCAATTTCGTTTTATAAAATGTTACGTTTTCTCATTGCTACCTGAACCTTCACTTTTCAATAAGTGCAGGGAAAAGGTGTAAGCAAAGGTCAATTGTTTGGCTTGTTTTCGTGTGTTCACAAGAGATTTTTGCGATTTCTTCTAAAAAATGTTCACAATTATCGATTTAACCGGGGGTTGGTCACAATGTGTTGGTGAAAAGGAAAATGACAAATGAAACTATCTGATAGATTGCTATTCTCCAGGTAAAATCTAACTTTACTGGAGATAGTGAAAATGGTTTTTAGTTACTGTGAGTCAAGCTCCAAAAGAACTTTTAACGTTTCAGAGCAGCTGAAACGTCGATTGGATTTAAGAAAATGTTATGTTCAATTTTAGTAATATTTTTCCCAGTCTGATAAAGAGAAAGCAGTTTGAACGCTTTTTTTGGGGGAGAGCCTAAGTGCATGTTGTTGTTGTTGGTGTAGCGATAAGGTTGCTCCCCGAAGGTTTTGGGGGGTGTTATCGATGTGTTGGCCCTTTGCCAGATACAGATCCGGTACGCTCCGGTAACCCAGCACCATTAAGGTTCTGGCCCGACCACGATTTATGTGGCCACATTAAACCTCCAGGCCATCCCTCCTCTCCGCCCCCAAGTTCCATGAAGAGCTTGGGGTCGCCAGAGCCTCGTGTTAGTGAAACAGGATTTGCCGCGGATACGTGAGGTAGACAAGGGGGTTTGGAGAAGCTATATATATTGCGCTGGTAACCTGAAGGGTTGCCCTACACAGCCCCTTAAATCTAGAATATAGTCACCTCTTACGACAGGCATACCTACCGCGGGTATATTCTGACCCCCTAACCCGCTGGGGGACGTAGGTTGTATGTTCGGTTACAGCTCTCTAGATTCCCGATCCTCTTCGCTGGATGGGAGTAGCACGAGTTTAGTGAGGGGTCTTGTGACTTTCCCTTTGCCGTAATGAGATCCACTACTCGTACTCGTCCATCCGATCCAGGATGGAGGTTGATAACCCTCCCGAGCCTCCACTCATTGGGTTGCAGGTTGTCTTCTTTTATGACAACTTGATCGTCAAGCTTCATATTTGCTTTAGGTTGGCGCCATTTGTTCCTTTTTTGAAGTTCGACGAGGTATTCCGTCTTCCATCGTCGACAAAAGGTGTGGTGTAGGGCTTTTAGTCGCTGCTATCGATTAATAATTGATGCGGGGTTTTCGTCCGCGTCTGGCTCCGGGGGTGCTAATAGGTGTCCCCCTATTAAAAAGTGCCCCGGGGTTAATGGTTCTAGGTCGGACGGTTGATTTGAAGAGGGCGTTAGGGGGCGGGAGTTGAGGCAGAATTCTATCCTGCAAAGCAGGGTAGAGAATTCCTCAAAGGTGTATTTAAGGTTGGATGCTATCCTTTTGAAGTGAAATTTAAAACTTTTCACTCCCGCTTCCCACAATCCCCCCATGTGAGGAGCAGACGCAGGGATAAAATGCCAGTTCAGATTTTGGTATGTATAGGTTGTTACTACCTTGGCGCGTGAGTCAGCCTTGAAGGTTTTGAACTCCGCCCTGAGGGCTCTGGATGCCCCGACAAAATTAGTTCCATTGTCGGAATACACATTCTTCGGGCAGCCTCGTCGCGCGACGAATATGGCAAAAGCCGCCAAGAATGACCGGGTGCTCAGATCGGTAGTCGCTTCCAAGTGGATGGCCTTAGTGGAGAAACACACAAAGAGGCAGACATATCCTTTGGACACGCGACAGCCTCGCCCTTGATAGTTCTTTATCTCAAAGGGGCCGGCAAAATCTACCCCGGTGTTAGTGAATGCCCGGGTATAGGTGGTTCGCTCGGTCGGTAGAATGCCCATCAATTGTGTTTGCGCCTGTTTCCTATACACTGCGCATACCTTGCACTTGTGAATTTCTAATCGTATCATATTTTTTACGCGAGGTATCTAGTACTGTGTTCGGATCAGGCGCAGCATAAGCTGATTCCCCCCATGTAACGAGATTTTATGGACAAATCGTGTGATGAGACGAGACAGTCCACTATGATAGGGCAGAATTATGGGGTGGCGTTCGTTATACGAGAGGTCCTTGGACGCCTCGAGCCGCCCCCCGACTCTGATTGTCTCGTCCTCATCGAGAAATGGGTGCAAGGATTGTAAATCGCTCTTTGGCTTGATTCACCCTTTTTCTTTGAGTGTTCTGTACTCCTCCGCATAATGGTTTCATTGAGCATTGACGATCAGTCGACACATCGTTGCTTTGATCTCAATGGGTGAAATCGTCAGTGATGTTTCATTGAAGGAGGTTTTGAGATGAGTCCTTTTGTAGAAGCGTAGAACATAGGACACAACTCTTAAAGCCCGGGAAAGGTCGGAAAACCTGTCTACTTTATCTTCATCTTTACGGTTAACCGCGGTTGTGTGGACTTGTAACCTTTTTCTTCCATGGTTGTGGTGTAGCTTATTTCCTGGTTTGGTCATTCTTTGCCATCTTGCTGCAGCCAAGATGGGCCTTCCCACCACAGGGAATTGTTCACTAGCTCTTGCGCTAATAGCCCTCTACTGGCTAAGTCTGCAGGGTGTGACGCTGAGTCCACGTGATGCCAGTCCCTGTTCCCAACTTGGTCTATTATCTTTGTCACACGGTGGGCCACGAAGGTTGACCATGAACATGGAGGTTTCCGTATCCAAGCTAAGACAATAGTTGAGTCAGTCCATAATAAGGTTTTATGTTTGCCTAAATTAAGGTTCTTGTTGATAGATTCTAGGGTTTCTGCATGGAGAACTGCTCCACAAAGTTTTGTCTTGGTAAGGAGATAGTCTTTACGGGCGCGACTCTTGATTTGGCTAATAGCAGGCTTACAAATATTTGCTCATTAATATTGACGCGCAGGTAGACGGTGGCTGCGTATGCTTTTTCTGACGCGTCACAGAATCCGTGGATCTCCACTGTGGCTGTTGGTGAAATGTGTACCCAGCGTGGGATCTTAATTTTTTCTATGTGCTGGTAACTTTCAATGAAACTTTGCCACCGATCCAGCGAGACTGGCGACACGGTTTCATCCCATCCTGTTCCCTTTAACCAGATGCCTTGCATCAAAATTTTGGCGGTGACCACGAATGGTGCCAGCCACCCTAGTGGGTCAAATAATTTTGCTATCGCCGACAGAATTTTCCGTTTTGTAAAGCTAGACTGTTCCTCTATGGGTTTCGTTTTGAAGTAAAAGGTGTCTGAGTGGGCGTTCAACCTGATGCCAAGTGCTTTAACCATACTGGTATCCTCGAAGTCTAGGAAATCTTCGTTTAGGAGGTGAGCCTTTGGTAGGCCTTTAAGTAGTTTGTTCGAGTTGGCGGTCCATTTCCTCAGCGAGAATCCTGCTGTCCCCAGGGCTGTAGTTATTTGATCCCTTGCTTTAATGGTGTCGGTAATAGTGTGGCCTCCTGCTAGCACGTCGTCAACGTACATTGCATTTCGTAGTATATCTGATGCTATAGGGTAGCTGTGTTCCACGTCGTCCGCTAACTCGAGCAGTGTTCGTATTACAAGGTACGGTGCACAGTTATCTCCGAAGGTGACCGTTTTCAACTCATATAGTTGTATAGGCTGCGTACTTTCTGTTCGGAATACAATCCGTAGATACTTAGTGTTATCATTGTGCAACAGAATCTGTCTGTACATTTTCTCTATGTCGCTGTTGAAGACATATTTGAAGAACCGCCACCTTAATATGAGAATGGTTAAATCATTCTGTAGAACTGGCCCCGGATGGAGGATGTCGTTGAGGCTGACTCCGTTTGCAGTTGATGATGACGCATTGAACACCACTCTCACTTTGGTTGTTGTGCTTTCTTCCTTTTTGACGGCATGATGTGGTAAAAAATAGGTATCACAGTCTTCAGCGGGGATGTGTGTTGGTACCCGGGACATATGCCCCAAGGTTTCATACTCTACTAAGACCCTGTTGTATTCTGACTGTAATGTTGGGTCTTTAGCTAAACGCGTTTCCATTCGGAAAAATTGTGAACACGCAATTTTTAATGAGGCACCTAATTGTTTATATTTTGGAAATTCCTGTTTAAAAGGCAAGGATACAATATATTTACCCTTATCATTTCGAATCGTTGTGTTCTTATACAATTCTTCACAATAATTGTCATCATGGCTGTACGTTTTGTCCTTGGGGACTTCCTCTGTTTCCCAAAATGATCGTAGCTCTCTGTCTAATTGCACTTCACTGACAAAGGACACATATTTCTCGCTGGGTTAGATTGTTTCGGTTTGGCCGGTCAATATCCAGCCGAATACCATCTCTTGGGCTAGCAGTGTTCCTAACACGTCTTTTTTTATTCCCGCTAACATCACCTGTACATAAATGTCGCCTCCTAATATCAGGTCGACTTGCTCATTGACAAAAAAACGTTTGTCAGCTAATACTAGGTTCGGGAAGGCCTGCATGGACATAGCATCCACCTTGCATGTTGGTAGATTGCCAGTTAGTTGCGGCAGCACAAGCGCGGTGGTGGCAATGTTTATTGTCGGATCAATTGGAGACCGCAGTTGTATATGACACGCCTCCTTTACTTGTGCTGACACTTGAGTGGTGATGCCTGCAACATGCGCAGGCATCCGCTGAGATGGCAAATTTATGCGACGTTTAAGTCTTTCAGTTATGAAAGTACATTCTGACCGCGAATCTATAAGTGCCCGCGCGGAGAAGTTGGTGTTGTTGTAGAATATATTGATGCGGGCCGTACCTAGTAAAACCCCTTTACTTGTGTTTGTAAAGCAGGCCTTGAAGTGGTTATTTCCATTGCTTTGGTTATTTCCAGTGCTTTGATTATTGGAATAGGTGCGCCTTTGTTCCGCTTGGGCTGATGGGCCAGGGTGGGTATTATTGTTGTTTGCGTTTTGGTTGGTGTCCGTTGCCTGAATATGTAGGAGCGTATTGTGTCTTTGCTTGCAGGTGGCGCAATTTTAGGAGCTTGAAAACCTAGACACAGTATGTCCTGAGGATAGGCAGTTAATACACCCTTTCTTGTTTTTAATGAAGGTGATTCTATCGGAAACCGCCAATGTGCGGAACCGTTGGCAATGTTGTAGTTTGTGCTCAGTGGATTTACACATCTTGCACGCACCTTTGGTTACACTCGTCTTAAAAGCACCTAGCTTTCTGCGAGAGTTTTCAATGGATTGTCTACCATTATGGGTTTTCGGGTTCTTGGTTTCCAGGCTATCCTCAGTTATGCCAGAGACTGTCTCAAGTGTCTGGAAGCGGTTCTGTAAGAATTTATCCATGTCTTCCCACTTGGATATTTGTGCTTTTTGGTAATTTCGTTGAGCATAAATAAGTTATAATCGCATCCCAATTTGACACATTGATTTGATGTGTCTTTAAGGATGCGATACAGTTGTTGATGTCTCGCTGCAACTTTTTAATTGAAGTGCCGCATTCCTTTTCGACCGCCTCTAAGCTGAACAGTGTCTTCAGCTGAGTATTCACTAGTATGCGTTTGTTTTCGTATCTGTCTACCAGATTTTGCCACGCTATACCGAAACCTTCGTTTGTGAGTGGGCACTTTTGCACTATCTCTTCAGCCTCACCCTGGGTCTTTTGTATCAAGTGGTACAATCTCTCTACCGGGGTGAGTCGCTTATTTAAAATATATATGGCCGTAAAGAGGTCTCTGAATGTAGGCCAAGATAAGTAATCTCCCTTGAACACATCAGTGTCACACGGGGGTAGACGCATATTTGTATCCCTTTCGTGCTGTTCTTCAGGCTTAGGGTCGGGTTTGGTGAATGTGGCCTGTCGCGTTGATATGTTTGACATGCAACGCAAGTAGACTGCGTAAGCACTTTTGTGTTTTATCTTAACAGCTGATATGTTTTTTCCCTCTAGAGTGTCCCCAGCTAATATTTTATCATGGGCTGTTTTTGCTTTTTTCCAATTTGCCTTTAACTCTTCTTGCTGGATAGCCAGAGTATACTTGGTATGCTCAGAGTCGGGTGTGGAGTTGAAGTCGGCTTCAAACTCTATGACTTCATTAGCCATCCTGATGTAATTTTCCATCGCTTTCGACATGGTATCAGTACTGAGATTAAGGGCAAAATAGATCTAACTTGTTAATAGGGTAACTCACGAAGGCACGTTCAACTTAAGACAGGATGATGTAGCTAGTGGGTATATGCCCAATATAATGGATTGCCGCCAAGGGGTAAACACGCAAATTATTCTCGGTGCATAAATTTTTTTTCAGCTAATTGTGCTTTATGCGAACGCTCTTGTCACCCAACTCACCGCAGTGTTAGTGTTGTGTGTATAAGAAGATAAGGTTAAGTGACTTTGATTTAATGGCAGTGTAAGCGGAGAAATTTATTCTGCGTATGGTCTGCCGATCTTCGTCGATTTTGAACTCAAATCAGAACTGGATTTACCAGGAGTGACATAAAGAGTTAAAATTCCTGGAGGAAATTGGAATTTCTCTTATTAACAGAATATGATTAAAGTTTGGATAAGTATACATACTTTTTTAGTGAAGAAAGACAGACAATTTTACTTGTGATTTATACTAAGTTATCTTAACTCGGACACTGTTCAAATTGCAATGATTAACCTCAAATTTCACATGTGATAGATTAGTTTCGAAAAATGTGTATAAGTCCGTGTGAGTACGGAAATCGACGAAGATCGTATGTACTAAAGAATAATAACAATAGATAATTTCAGTGTTGAATAACTACTAGAAGCTAAATGTATTATGTGGCGGTAACAGGCAGTAACGCTGATTTATGGCAGAACTTAAAGAACTGGTTAAATTTATTACACTTATGTAAGTGTTTAATGGCTCTAAAATATTTGCAGTGACTTGCGATAAAGTGCGTTAAAGTGTTGTTGCAAATAAATTGCCACACTACAGTAAAAAGTGGGGTTATGTTGAATTTGTGCAGCAGGTTGCGATATTCCTCGAAAATATGCGCTACAGCAAACAAAATACCAAATCAAAAGACTTTATGTAAATCTGTGTGACTTAATTACCACACATACGTATAATTGTTTGGTTTTTATTTATAAAATCGCGATATTGGTACGCCGGGAAGTTAGTATATAAAATTCCCTACTTGTGCAAAAAACAAAAAAAAATCGAACTCAAACCACATACCTTTGTGCCTTTGTTTGACCGCTCGTTTTTGTTTGCTGGTGTAATGCTTGTCGCTTTTGAAACGCTCAGGTGGTGCTAACTGTTAACTTTTGAAACGCTTTTGTGTGGCGCTGCTAACTGCTAGCTTTTGAAACGCTTTGGTGTGGTTATATTGATGGTTGCTTTTGCTGCTAACGGCTAGCTTTTGAAACGATTTTGTGTGCTGTGGTTATCCAGTTGGTCGCTGGTAATTCAATCGTTTCTGTAATTATTCCGGCGTAGTAAGACCATGAAAAAACCTCTTGGGGCTTCGATAGCTCAAGTGAGTTCCCAAGGGGTTTTTACGCTCGTTGAAAAAAGAGAAAAAAAGGAAAAGAACACACAGCAGATTAAATTCAAGAATTTAACAATTTAATTGATGAAAAACGATTTGTTTAAACGCAGTGAATGAATTTTTATTGACTGAAAAAATCTTATTAATTTTGTACAAAAGTCATTCAGGAAAAACATTGCTTACTAAGATGTAATTATAGTATTGTAACTCAAGTACGAAAGTGCAAAGTATATAGGTACATTTTTTAACACCCTTCCTCAATACAATAATTATTTTAAATTCAATGATTTTACAAATTGTAAATGTTTTCCTTTTGACATATTTTTTGTGAAAATATCTGCTAACATAGAATCAGTCGAAAGATAGTTCAAACAAACATCGCCTTTCTTTATGATTTCTCTAATGAAATGATATCTGATATCTATGTGCTTGCTACGTGCGTGATGTACTGGATTCTTTGCTAGTTGCTGAGCGCTAAGATTATCATTCAAAATTGTTGTTGGTGTACTTTCTTCGCCACATCCCATTTCTATGATTAATCTCCTCAAATGAATCGCTTCTTTGACTGCTGATGATAGCGCCATATACTCCGCTTCCGTGCTACTAAGAGCTACGCTGTGCTGCTTTTCTGACTTCCATGAAATTGGGCCATTTGCTAAACAAAAAACATAACCCGTATATGACTTGCGATCAGACTGATCACCACCCCAGTCAGCATCCACATAACCTATCAAAGCCTTTCCAGTAGCTTCATAGGTTAACTTTTTGTCGATTGTTGTGGCCAAATATCTCAAAACATGTTTCACTCCTGCCATATGCTCAATATGTGGATTTGTACAACGCTGTGCAAGTTTCGCAACTGAATGCAAAATATCAGGTCTTGTTGTAAGTCCTAGCCACATCAACGCACCCACCGAAGATTGATAAGTCTTTAAATCTACCTTCTTACATGTATCGTTATTACACTCAACTTGATATCCAGCGTCAAGCGGTGTCGCTGCAGGTCTACAGCTCTCAATACCATGCTCTTTTAACAGTTCTTTTATATAATACGTCTGGCTTACCATTATATTACCACGCTCACCTTCACGTTGAATGTCCATTCCCAAAAACGAATTTAGAGGAACACCGTCTACGCTTTTGAATCTCTCGGTAATATTTTTTTTAATATGTAATAAGTCTTTTTTCGTTTGACTTGCGATGATAATGTCATCTACATAAACCAAAATTAGATTCAAATTTTGATTTCCGTGTTGTCGATATAAACACGGCTCATTGTTGCAAGGAATAAAGCCGATCTCACGCAGAGTGGTGTCCAGTTTCGCATTCCACTCCCTTCCTGACTGTTTCAAACCGTATATGGCCTTATTCAGTTTCAACACATTACGAGGATTATCGCCGCAAACAAAACCTTCCGGTTGTTTGATAAACACAGTATCTCGTAAGTCGCTATTAAGATACGCCGTGGTCACGTGAATTTGATGCATATATAATTTTAGCTCTACAGCGAGAGCAAAAATCAATCGAATTGTTTCAAATCTACATACAGGCGCAAATGTTTCATTATAATTTACACCCCATTTTTGAGAACATCCTTTGGCTACCAATCGCGCCTTATATCTTACAATATTCCCGTCCTTATCTCGCTTAATGGTGTAAACCCATTTAGAACCAATTACTGACTCACCTGGTGGCAATTCAACTTGTGTCCATGTTCCATTTTTTTCAAGTGCCGTTAATTCAACTTGCATTGCTTGCTTCCATTCTTCACATTTTGTGCTCGAAATAGCCTCTGCATAGGTCTGTAGAATACCTTCATTTACTGCACTACTCAGAATATTATACTGTTTCTTAGGACGACCTCTATTACCACGAATAAGTCTTGGTCTACCTGGACCAATTTTTGGAGTACCACTACCTTCGTCACTTTCTTCGTCTTCTTCCGCTGTGTCAAAATTTTCTTCTTGGACATTTTCACAATCACTTTCAACACCATCAGAAATACCTTCACCTTGGCTCTCTTCTTTTTGATTCGGACTTTGAAATTCGGCGGTCTCAATATAAAATTGGAAACTGTCATTAGCTGCCTCTTTTTGCATATTCTCATTAAATAGAACATCTCGACTCTCAATTACCTTCTGCGTTTTAGCATTATATAGTCGATACGCTTTAGATACCATGGAATAACCCACCATTAACAAATTCTCACCTTTAGCATCAAATTTTCCCTTACGGACTTTGTTCAAAGCAACAGCCTTTGAGCCAAATATGCGCAAATGACCAACATAAGGTTTTATTCCGTTCCAAATTTCATACGGGGTTTTGTTACCAATAGCTTTTGATGGACACCTGTTTCTAATATATGCTGCAGTCGCAACTGCTTCCGCCCACAACTTCGAGCTGAGGCCAGCATGAACCAGCATTGAACGCGCCATTTCAACCAATGTGCGATTTGCACGTTCGGCGACACCATTTTGTTGCGGTGTATATGGAACCGACAACTCCCGACAAATACCGTGTTGCTGCAAATAATCTGTAAACTCTCCATTCACATATTCGCGGCCATTATCACTGCGTAACACCTTAATGTTACGTCCAGTTTGTCGTTCCACCTGTTTCTTGAAAACCTTGAACTTGTCAAAAACTTCTGACTTAGCCTTCAAAAAATATACAAATATCTGCCTTGAATTATCATCGATAAAAGTAAGGAAATATCTGGAGCCACCTAGTGAGCTTACATTGATAGGGCCGCATACGTCGCTATGAATCAGCTCCAACAACTCTGTAGCACGACTCTCAGAACTTGAGAATGGCAAAGTATGTATTTTGCTTACCATGCATGTGTCGCAATGAACTTTTTCGCTGCTTTTAATTGATGGCATTCCACGAACCATATCATGCTGAACTAACTGACTTAAACTTTGATAGTTTAAATGACCATATCTGTTATGCCATATTTCTCGCTCACCCGTAATGGTGAACAAACGCTCTGTTTCACTTGAGATCACAAACAAATTTTCTTGTCTCATAGCTTTGAGTATAACCGCATTTGCTGCATTCTTCAGAACTGCATGATCGGACGAAAAAATTGCTATCAAACCATGCTGAACCGCCTTACTCACCGATATGAAATTCGCCTTGAGCTTTGGTGAATAAAGAACATTTTTCAAAACTATCTCTCTTTGCTTGTAAAACAATTTCACTTCGCCTTTGCCCTGAGACTCTATATAAGTATCCCCTGCTAGCATTATTTTCTCCTTATGATCTGTTAACTTAGAAAATAAGGTTTTGTTATTGCACATATGAGATGTAGCACCACTATCAAGATACCAGGATGTCTTATCAAGAGCTTTTGTTTCTGCAACACCAACCATAGAAAATGAGGATTGTTCCCCTTTCTTACCTTTCTCACATTTACTCGCATAGTGGCCTTTTTTGCCACACTTAAAGCATTTACCAGTAAATTGGGACTTTTCTTTCGCCGATTTCTGATGTTTCTTTGCTGCATTGCTAGCACCAAACGCCTGCTGACTATTTTCAGCTTGAATATCAGTATGTTGACCTCTTCTTTCCGCTTCTTCCAAAAGTTTAACCTTAAGCACGTTATACTTAGGAAGTTCATCGCGCGTTTCGATGGCAATTACAAAATTTTCGAACTCCCTTGGTAGACTAGCTAGCAAAATGATCGTTTGAAGCTCTTCTTGTAAGTCAATACCAGTTTCGGACAATTTCCCTGTAACCTCCGCAAAAGAATTCAAATAACTTGACATACCTTCGCCTTCCCGCATACGTAGGTTCAGCAACTTCTTATATAATGCCACCTTTTGTACTGGCCCTCTAGGTTTATACACATTCTGAAGCTGTTCCCACGCCTGTGCCGATGTCTTCGCTTCCTTTAAATGTAGCAACTGATTAGATTTCACGCTTAAAACAATTGTTGCCAATGCTTTCTCGTCCAGCAACTCCCACGCCGTTTTCTCATCAGCCGTCATTGAATCTTCTAATTTGGTCTGTCCATTGACCACTCTCCAAAAACCGCCATGTACCAAAACGCTGCGCATTTGAACGCACCAGGAGTCATAATTCGAGTCATCCAATTTGTCGATCGAATAAAGTGACGAAGCCATTATAAAAATTCGCGATTTTATTTGCAACCGTACATATAGAAAAACTAGCACAATTCAGTTTGCGGGTCTGGGCCCATAACCTGATGAAAAACGATTTGTTTAAACGCAGTGAATGAATTTTTATTGACTGAAAAAATCTTATTAATTTTGTACAAAAGTCATTCAGGAAAAACATTGCTTACTAAGATGTAATTATAGTATTGTAACTCAAGTACGAAAGTGCAAAGTATATAGGTACATTTTTTAACATTAATTATTTTCAGTTCAAAGCTAACTCACAATATATGTACAAAAGCTAATTCACAGTTTGATTAATTATACATAGGTTAAGTTATACAAGCGAAAAGAAAAATCTTACCTATAACAGGGCTGATGGCTGCAGTGATCACGGAGCTTTCCAAAAAAGAAGTGAAAGAGTTTCTTTCTTGTAAAACGCGTTCACCCTTCAATTCCGTCGAAAAGCGGTTTTTAGGGGTAATTGAACGAAAGTAAGTTAAATTTGGAAAGTTAAATTGGAAAGTCGCGCACCAACACGTACACATACGCCTGCACGGACATATATATAGCCGTTGGTGTTAGCGCGCGAAAGTAGATAGAAGCAAACACAGATAGTTTGCATTAGGCTGGGTCACTATTGGCCGTGCTCATTCTTGGGTTTAGCTTGATGGCCTAAACATATGTAGTCATATGGAAAAATACCTTTACGTTTCATTAAATCAAAGTGATGATCGTTAGGGAAATAAGCCTTTGTTAATTCTAAATCATTATTATTTAAATTCTTAGCTAAACTGTCTAACCTAGAAGGCATGAATCGAAATGAATCTAAAAACCTAAGTTCAATGGTATATTTATTATTAACATATATTCTCTTTTATATTGAAATATACTCTTTGTTTAAGGGAATAATATTTATATCCCCCTCTACAGATGAAAACTCTTTAATAAATAAATGACAATCATATTTAGATAAATTATGAAAAAATATTGGAATAAAATTTGTTATCTGATATTCTAAATTACATTTGTTATGTGTTGGACCTCTATATTCACCAGGTAAATGACAATGGTCTGCTACACTATCATTTAATAAAAGTTCCATTCCACAATTATGACAAAATATATCCTCGTTTTGGCGCCTAATTTGGTTGGTAGTTAATGGATGCATTCTAAATATTTTACTCAAATATAGGTGATAAATATCTAAAATATCATCGAAAATACTTTTAAACAAGTAAGGAAGGTTAAGTTCGGGTGTTACCGAACATTACATACTCAGTTGAGAGCAGTGTTGCCAGCTGATGCAAAAAATAAGCTAGATTAGCAAAAAAAAGGTTAGAAAAGGCTAAATTTAGAAAAAAGAAGCTAAAAAAGGCCAGAACTTTTTTGGTTAATTCATTAAATTTTTTTTTGTATTTTAGTTTACACATTTGTAAATAAAAACTTATAAATATAACTTAAGCATAACTTCCTGTTTCAAAACATATCAGGCACATTTTCTTTGACTAGCACATGGAATTACTTTAAATCATTGCGTATGTGTATATACATAAAAAAAGTATTACAAACTAATTATTTATATAAAATGTTCCCCATCTGAAGAATCAGAAGAGCTTATGTCTGGGTATAAAGTTTCGCTATTTACCATAGATATAAGATCATAGGTAATTTCAAAGTCATTACAACATTTCGATAAGCGTTTTAACGAGCATCTAATATTAAGCAGCGCATTAAGCATTTTAATTTTTAGTCTGTTCCTTAATTTAGTTTTCAGAATTTTCATGCCACTAAAAACTCTTTCAACCTCCGCGTTACTGAGTGGTAATACTAAAAAACTAAATATGAATTCGACAAGTTCTAAAAAAGGAGGTTCGTTTAATGCATTTTTATGTTCACGGACTTCCGACCAAAATTCCATGGCGGAGTGTACATTTTTCCATTGTATAGTTATAAGTTTTCGCCACTCAAGCTCTATTAATGCTATTTGACTTGAAGAATACCTATACTTCTGGCTTTGAAATTTTCAACGAATTTTCAGCAGAAAAAGGTTTAATCTTTTGTAGAGAACTCATATTATTAGGTATTAGGTGCTCACAGGAACTATTGAAATTATTTTATTTTAGAAATTTTTTAAAATACATTCGGAGTAAAAAAGGCTAGAAAAAAGTCACGAAGCTAAACACAAAATTTCGAGGCTAAAGGCAAAAAAAAAGGCTAAATCTAGCCTCGAAAGGCTAACCTGGCAACACTGGTTGAGAGCTATGGTGACAACATAAGGGAAAATAACAATGTAGGAAAATGAACCGAGGGTAACCGTGGAATGTGTTTGTATGACATGTGTATCAAATGAAAGGTATTAAAGAGTATTTTATGAGGGAGTGGGCCATAGTTCTATAGGTGGACGCCATTTAGGGATATCGCCATAGAGATGGACCAGGGATGACTCTAGAATTAGTTTTGTACGATATGGGTATCAAGTGAAAGATGCTAATGAGAATTTTAAAAGGCGTGGGCTTAGTTCTATAGGTGGACGCCTTTTCGAGATATCGCACATAAAGGTGGATCAGGGTGAAAGGTGTTAATTAGTATTTTAAAAGGGAGTGATCCTTAGACCCATAAGAGGACCCCGTGTCGAGATATCGCCGTAAAGGTGGATCGGGGGTGACCCTAGAATTTGTTTTTACGATATGGGTATCAAATTTAAGGGGTTAATGAGTATTTTAAGAGGGAGTGGTGGTAGATGTATAGGTGGACGCCTTTTCGAGATATCGCCATAAAGGTGGACCAGGGGTGACTCTAGAATGTGTTTGTACGATATGGTTATCAAATTAAAGGTATTAATGAGGGTTTTAAAAGGGAGTGGTGGTAGATGTATAGCTGGTCGCCTTTTCGAGATATCGCCATAAAGGTGGACCAGGAGTAACTCTAGAATGCGTTTGTACAATATGGGTTTCGAACGGTAGGTCTTAATGAGTATTTTAAAAGCGAGTAGGCCTTAATTCTATAGGTGGACGCCTTTTCGAGATATCGCCATAAAGGTGGAGCAGAGGTGACTCTAGACTTTGTTTGTACGATATGGGTATTAAAGCAAGGGTGACTGAACTTGCTGCCAAACAAACAAGTGAGCATATTTCTTCGCCTTTGCCTTCCAACGTAACAACTGATAACAACAAACAGAACTCGAGCGCAGTAAATTCTTCGGATGTTCTACCTCAAGCCGCTGCCGAGGATGTTGCTAGTGTTTCTTATGCAAATGCAGTTAAAACTAACACTGCTACTGCGAGCGCAACTTTTCCTACCAAGCAAGCTGAATATATACCTGAACCAGCTGCTAATAAGAACAACGCGAAGAAGAACAATGCGAAAAATAAAAACAATAAAAACAAACACACTGTTATTATCGGTTCGAACATAAACAATGAGTTGGATGTTGCTGTTCGATTTAAATGGATTCACTTGTCGTCTTTCAAACCAACTGTTACCGCTGACAGCATACTGGATTATGTTTGTAAACAAACAAATCTGGATAAGAATTCTTTGCGGTGCTTTAAATTAGTAAAAAAAAATCGCCGATAGTGATAGTAGCAATAATACCGAAAAGGCTTCTCCCAACAGAATAAGCTTTAAACTGGGTATTTATGAATCTCAGTATGAATCATTGTTTAATGCTAAGTTGTGGCCTAACAATGTAAGGGTCCAACCATTTCGGGTTTTTCGACCCGCCAAACCAATTGTCCAAGAACAATGACAACCACAATGCGTCTACTTCTTCAGCTAACATGACATCAAAGTATACAATGTATTATCACAACGTCAGCGGCATGCGAACAAAATCAACGCAATTTCGGCGTAACGTATGTGCTCATGATTATGATATTGTTGTGATATGTGACACGTGGTTAAATCAACATATTTCATCCTGTGAATTTTTTGATGATTACTACCATGTTTATCGCTTGGATCGTTGTCCTGAAAGTTCAGGGCTTGAGCGTGGCGGTGGAGTGCTGATTGCTATTAGAAATGACTTGGGCAGTAGTGCTGTGGATCTTAACTCATATGGCAATAAGATTGAACAGATCTGTGTTAAAGTTAAATTTTCTAAATCAAAATGTATTTTCATTGTATTGTCTTATATTCCTCCCAATAGTACTATTGATGTTTATGAAAAGCATTTATCCAACCTAATCTTGGTATACAATTCGATGAACTTATTTAACTTGGTGACTTTAATTTAGGTAATATTGAATGGATATCCACTGATAATTTAACCTCACCATCCAATTTGAGATCAGATATCGATATACTGTTTGTGAGCAATATATTATCTTATAACTTAAATCAAATTAATTCTATTGTTAATTATTTAAATCGCTTTTTAGACCTAGTTTTTATTTCTGCTGATTTGAATTCTTCTTGTGGGGAATGTATTGCACCATTATTAAATAATAGTATTCATCACAAAGCACTAATCATAGAATTTCAATTCTACGAATTCGATAAGAACGTCGTTGATGATACCAAGTCATATAACTATAATAAAGCAGATGTTACTGGAATTAATAATTATCTTAATAATGTTGACTGGTCATTTCTAGACTCCCTAGATGATCCACAGTTATTATACAGCAAGATAACCCAGATATTTACTCTTATGATTTCAAATTTTGTTCCTAAACATAAATTAAGGTCCAACAATAAGCCTCCTTGGTTCAATCACAGATTGTGTCACCTCAAAAAATTTAAAAAATAAAGCCTACAAAAAGTATAAAACAACGGCTTCAGAGGCCGACCATTCAGTCTTCATCCGTCTAAGAAAGGACTTTGATTGTTTGTATAATTTTTTCTACAAGCAACATATGTTTAGAATTGAATCCAACTTGAGACAAAATCCTAAAAGTTTTTGGCAATACATCAACACGAAACGGAAAAGTTGTGGGTTTCCAACTACCCTGTCCTACGATGGTATTGTATCCAACAACATAGTTGATTCTTGTAATCTCTTCGCAATTTTTTTTTCAAAAAGTGTATGAAGTTCATGCACCTAGTGACTATGCAACGCCCAATGCCTTGACATTGGATCAAGTTGATGGCTTTAGCGTCTCGCCACAGGATGTTGCGAACGCAATATCTATTCTAAAAAACAGCTCAAAAGCTGATCACGAGGGGTTTCCTCCAATATTTTTCAGGCTACTTAACTCAATCATATCTACTCCCATCGCTAAATTATTCAATAAGTGCTTAAGTAAAGGTATATTTTTAGACTCTTGGAAGCTTTGCATAATATTACCAGTCTACAAATCGGGTAACCGAAATGACGTATCTAACTATAGACCCATTGTGAAACAAAGTAATTTTGCAAAAATCTTCGATCACGTGGTCAAAGCTAAACTGTACGATCACGTTCAATCATATATCTCTATACATCAACACGGATTTGTCCCCTCGAGATCAACTTGCTCAAATCTGGTCTTAATTACAAACAAAATAGTTAACGCCTTCGAGAGCCAAGCACAGTTAGATGTAGTTTACACTGACTTTTCTAAGGCATTCGACAAGGTAGACCACTCCATTCTCTTGGAAAAACTCAAAGCATTCGGCATTAACGGAAACCTTCTAGATTTTTTCTCAAGTTTTCTTATGGGACGAAAACTTTTCGTCCAAATGGAATCCGCTAGATCTCAAACTTACATACATGCTTGGTCAGGTATCCCCCAAGGTACACATCTTGGGCCTCTCCTCTTTTTACTATTTATTAATGACCTTCCTGATCAATTTTCAACTGCGGATTGTCTTATGTTTGCGGATGATGTTAAATTATTCCTAAAAATTCAAAATACAATTGACTGTTCTAGTCTTTAGTCTGATCTAAATAATCTTTCTAATTGGTGTATATTAAATCATCTCCATCTAAATGTTAGTAAATGTTGCGTCATCACGTTTGCTAAAAAGTCTAAGACAGTGACTTGCGACTATGTACTAAATGGACAAAAATTGTGCCGTAAAGATACTATTAAGGATCTAGGGGTTATTTTCGACTCTAGGTTGACCTTTTCCAACCATGTAAACCATGTGGTGTCGAAGTCTTTTTCTATGATTGGTTTTATACGCAGAAAAACTGTGGATTTTGTTGACCCACTTACTCTCAAAGCGCTGTACATATCTTTAGTGCGTAGTCAATTGGACTATTGCTGTATAATTTGGAACCCTTTCTATCAAAATCTTACTTCTATAATTGAAAAGGTGCAAAGGGTGTTCACTAGAATGGCTTTGCGTCCTCTGTCGTGGCCTGATGGGCTTCCAAACTATATTGGCAGACGCAAGTTGCTAGGTCTTAAAAGTTTGGAAGAGAGAAGGTCTTATTTTTCTATTATTTTTGTGTATAATGTGATGAATTCTAGAATCAACTGTGAACTCATTTCTAATTTAATACATGTTCACTCATCAAGTCTTAATTTAAGGACAACTCGTTTATTCGATGTAACTTTTCATGCAACCAACTATGGTTTCAATGAGCCACTCACAAGATGCGTTCGAATATGCAATTCGTATGCTAAAAATTTGAACTTCAGTTTAGAGATAAGTAGCTTTAAGACTAGTCTCTTTATACTTTTTAATTAATGAGTCTGTCAGAACTATTCGGTAGACAATAATAAATAAATAAATAAATAAATTAAAGGTATTAATGAGGGTTTTAAAAGGGAGTGGTGGTAGTTGTATATGTGAAGACGTTTTCCAGATATCGACCAAAATGTGGACCAGGGTGACCCAGAACATCATCTGTTGGATACCGCTAATTTATTTATATATGTAAAACTACGAACAGTATTCCTGCCAAGATTTCAAGGGTTTTTTATTTCGCCCTGCAGAACTTTTTCATTTTCTTCTACTTAATATGGTAGCTGTCACACCTATTTTACAAAGTTTTTTTCTAAAGTTATATTTTGCGTCAATAAACCAGTCTAATTATCGTGTTTCATCCCTTTTTTCGTATTTGGTATAGAATTATGGCATTTTTTTAATTTTCGTAATTTTTTTTAATTTTTATAACAATACAAAGTGAGTTCAGATAAGTACGTGAACTGAGTTTAGTAAAGATATATCGATTTTTGCTCAAGTTATCGTGTTAACGGCCGAGCGGAAGGACAGACGGTCGACTGTGTATAAAAACTGGGCGTGGCTTCAACCTATTTACAATTACAGCTTGCAAAATTTTAAATTACCTTCTTTTAAAAGTGGGCGGTGCCACGCCCATTATCCAAAATTTTACTAATTTTCTATTCTGCGTCATAAGATTAACTCACCTACCAAGTTTCATCGCTTTATCCGTCTTTAGTAATGAATTATCGCACTTGTTCGGTTTTTCGAAATTTTCGATATCGAAAAAGTGGGCGTGGTTATGGTCCGATATCGTTCATTTTAAATGGCGATCTGAGATGAGTGCTCGGCAACCTACATACCAAACTTCATCAAGATACCTCAAAATTTACTCAAGTTATCGTGTTAACCGACGTACGGACGGACGGACGGACATGTCTCAATCCAATTTTTTTCGATCCTGATGATTTTGATATATGGAAGTCTATATCTATCTTGATTCCTTTATACCTGTAAAACCAACCGTTATCCAATCAAAATTAATACACTCTGTGAGCTCTGCTCAACTAAGTATAAAAAATGTTTTGGAGCATCAACACCGCTATATATTTTAACCTTCATGTACCCGGTAGTCTACATTTGTAGCAATTTGGGGAAAAAAGACAAATAAAACAAAAAGTTCCGAAAAAATATTATTTACCTGACCCCCAGCCCTACTTGAAAAAACATCATCTTGCAGCCGGTAGTCTACATTTGTAGTCACTATATAAAATGTATGCAAAATACTATATAAATCGTTCTATCCGCTCAAAAGTGAGATATATATGGGAAAGAACTCAAATACTAATCGAGCAACCAACGTAGGAGAAGGTGTTGTGCAAAGGTTTTTATGCCATTGGGAGAACAAAGGAAGGACTATAATTTGTGAAAATTTTTTCATATCGCTATAATTGGGCAAGCATTTAATGTTCAAAGGTCTGGCTCTTCTTTGTACTGTTCACCAAAATAAGACTTTTGTACCAAATGAAATGAAGGCTGACCATAATCGAACAGAAGAGCCTAACATTTTCGGGTTTCTCGATGAAAAGTTTTCTTTGGTATCTTACGTCCCAAAAAGAAGCAGAGCAGCCATAATACTTGCCAGTACACCTTTGACAGATTCAATTGTAGTTGAAAAGAAAAACAAGCCACAATATATCCTTGATTACTATAAAAACAAAGGAGGTGTCGACGGAATGAATAAAATGCTTTCTGCATATTCAGGGAAACGCAAAACTTTGCATTGGCCTTTGGTCATGTTTTATAACTTCCTAGATATGTATAAGTGCACTTGCACCATTCATCATTTACTCGGAAAATAATCCATATGACCGTCGTACAGACGCGAGACGAAACTTCTTGCGGAGCTCGGCCAAGCAGCTTTTTATGCCAGCAAAGACACAACTCTCTAAGTTCCGCGGGTGGTGGGACATATCCAAACACGTAAAACTATCGAAATGGCACTAGATAGATCACTTGCTGGCACTTCTAAAGGTGATTTATCCATTTTACCTGATATTTCCAGCGATAAACATATCCCTGTTGTCAACACTGTGAAAATGGGAAATCGTAAAAGTACACGCAAAATCTGTAGTTGGTGTAAAAAAAGCAGTGTGCGATGCTCAGGCCGAAACATAGACTTTGCGAAAATGCTGTTCAGTTCCTGAAAACTAATACATTTTTTGGCTTAAAATTATTACCCGAATTCAATATTCTTGAATAAAAACGTTAGTACACACGTACATGTCAAATAATCACCATACAAATATTTTTATCTAAACATTATCGTGGTTTTACATGCAGTTACATGCTTGCTACAAATGTAGACTTCCGACCGTGTACGTAAGTTTTATATCCCGGGCACATGAAGGCTAAAACGATTCAGTTGGTTATTATATGAGCACTTAGTGAAATAACAATAGGCATAAGAAATATATTCTTGTACACATTGAGTACTACTAGAATTTTGAATATCTATTGGTTTTAGAATACATTCGAAGTCTGCATATATAGTAAAGTGTACATCTAATTGTTTATTGAAATGTTCAAATTCTTTTAGCATTCTTTTCTCAGGTGTAGGCATGCGTGTTAAAATTTTTCTACAATGCTTTTTATGGGTTAGTAATTTTTCTTCCTTATTAAAATGTATTAGACATGTATTGCAAAAATAAAATTTATGCTCATGGCTTGTAACTTGATGTCCCATTAATCTACTTAAATGTTTTATACAAACATAATGGCTTTAACACATAATTGCATTCGAAGTATGCATGTGTAAAAAAAAAAGATTAAAATATGCAAAAAGAAGGCAATTAGGAAAAACTTAACAACAACTAAGGCATGACGTAGCTGAATGCGTATATAACCATTTCAACTATCGTAGGAGTGCCGGTTCGACTCCCACTCCCGAGAGAAAAGGCTTTGAAGAGATTTACAAGGTATAAACGAAAAAGCTGTCGCCTTGTCCGTCCTGATGTCACGTTGTTTAAATTTTTCCCTTTTTTTTCAATTTTTTCTTTTGTTAAATAATAGGGTCCTACTACCAAATTGTCTGCTATACCAAACACATTTACACTAATATCTAGATTATTTGATTCAAATATTTCAATATTTTTTATTTGTAATGGGAAACTTAAATTATCATAATTGACTACTTTATTATTAATTAAAGTTATAATTGAAACTTGGATATTTCTAATGTGATATGGAGAACACCTTTGTTCATGTGTTGAGGGTTGGTAAAGAGATGAAATTATGGCCCACTTAAAGCAATCATTGTTAATAAATATATCATTGTTAACAATATTAATACAAGCTTTTTTATCTGCTATTACTTTTGGTAGTGGTATATATAATGAGCCTCTAATTGGTTGTTTATTTATGTTTACTTCTAGATGGATAATTTCACTTAGACTCCAACCACTATCTCGCTATTGAAATGTTTTCATTTTTTCAATCAATTTACTAAACTTTTCCTCAATTATTTCACCAACATTATTGTTCTCCATAAATGCTTCAGTAATTAATGTTTGGTGTGACATTATAGCAAATTATTCAATATTTTCTTTTATTTAAATATACTTACAAAATAACTCAAAGTTAAGTTTGATGCTTTCATGCTTTTCTATAGATTTCTGTAAAACTGCAGATAATTCGTTAAAACGTTTTTCAAAAACATGTTCAACAATTAAATCATTGGGTTGATCGCTTTCAAAAACGTATGTCTCAATGCGATTATTAAACATAGCGTTAATACATTTAACATTACTATTTACATTATACAAACAATTCTTTTTATGCATATTTATTCTCAAGTGTGCTGCCCATACATTTTGTTTCACTTGAATTTAACATTGCTCGCAAAAAATTGGGGCTTTTTTTATAACTTGATGTTTCATTGCAATATGTCTATCTAAATTCCTTTTCCGAGTATATATCTTTTCACAATAACTACACGGATCCATTTTTATTTTTTTTGCTAATTGGCTTTTTCGAGCTTTTTTCCTTTGAAATTGCTTTTAAATCCTTAAGAGCTTATTCATAATGTGGAATATGCCTACAATAAGCAACGGTGTTAAAGATGTAACGATGTATTAGTATTAAAGTTTATTACTGTTTACTAGAAGTGATCCTGGTTAAACCCGGCTGAAAATCCGTATATAATGTTTATTCGTGAAATATAGATGAGTGCTGAGCGGCTTTAAACAATTTACTACATTTTTTTTACTGAAAAGATGTCCAATTTATATACATTGAGACAAGTAGCTCTTATCTCTCTGAATGTATGTATATGGATGGATGTGTCTGTGTCGGTATGTATTTTGCGGTTTATTGATATATATATATGTTGTCATGTTTACGGATAAGCTCTGTTAAAGGTAAAAAGCTCTAACATTTTTCTTATACATCAGCCAGAACAGAAGGAAGAACGGATGCGCCACTTAGCGGAATTGTTTTGTTGTATATATATGTGTGTCGATGTGTATATACATTTCCTTTCTCATTTTTCCTTTCTCAATTTGGTTTAGAACCGGATAATCTGCCCCCTAACGAATGGAGACTAGGTTGGATAGCCAACTTTCACTATGGCCCCGATAACGGAGTTCGAGTCGTCGAACTGGATACGGAAAGGGGACAAACCACCAGACCAATCGCGAAATTGGTCCTACTACCACCCTCCAGTGAGAGTGAGGAAGATCTCTAACTTCCACGCGTCCACAACATCCAGTTTAACCCAGCTCTCGTTCACCCCCAACGAGAACATGGGGATGGCGCTGAGACACGTCCTTCCCGCCTACCGCACCGCAATGTCAGTGGGCTCCGGTGCGGCGCGTAGCCGTGTCCATTCCGCTCGACGCTCCACTGACAGAGCGGCCCCCCTATCCGCCACGTAAAGAAGGTACCACCACCACTATAGTTCCACATCAGGCAATCTCTACCGGCTTCAAAAGAGGATGATTGCGGGAAACCCACGTACCGATGACGACCATCGATCCATCATAGCTATCGCTCCTGCAGCGATCGTACGAATAGAGGCAGGGGCGCCTTCACTTGGTGCGAGCACTGCTTGATCCCTGCGTTCCGACGTCCGCGATTGACGCGGATTTATCCCATGACCTCCAACTCGAACGTTTCAACACGGCAAGACACACCAAGTGTATTTTGGTGTTGCGCGGGAAGTACGGAGTTACGGACAGAATCACGACCCAGGATACCGTGGTAGCACGACATGCGCGCCTGAACCCAACGGCGAGGATTGATTCCTCGGTCGCCGCGCCGTTCCAATTCATGAAACTCGCCGACCAGACGTTTTATCGATCCGCGCCGGTTCTACTGACCCTCGGTTCCGACGTCTACACCAACAGTATGGTCAGTGGCACAACCCCGGCAACGGTCCTCAAGCAGCCGACAGTCTTTGGACTGGTCATTTCAGGAGCATTCCAGCAATAAAGTTCTGGCATCACTCTCACAACCACATCTTGGTTTATATACAATAGAATTTTTATGCCAATCACAAAAATCTACATCTAATTAACAAGGTGCATTAGAACCAAGCAACCCCACGTACATGATCACCGGTAACGGCCCACCCCTGCCGAGCGCTAACTTCAAAAGGGGAAGAAATCGACGAAAGTTAGTTATCGGAAGGTGGTGCGGACCTTTTTCGTTTTAAACTTTTTCACTTTGTAACAAAGCTTTTCCTTGCCCAGGTGCTTCTTCAATAAATGCTGGGGTATACTCGCCGTGCCCAAGGTTCGCTTAAAATAAATTTGTATTTCGTGGCACCTTGCAAATCGTTTTCATATAAAATTCACTTTATTGCTTTAACTCTATATACTATAACTATAATATAAACCGTAATAAAAGAAAGATGTGTATATATTTTTCACTTTGATGCTTGCTCTATGATTAGTGGTGGGTTAACGGAACTTCGCATCCTGTAAGGAGCGTTCCGTTAGGGCGCTTTGCTGGTCGCTGCCTGGGTATGTGTAAATGTATCTCAGTGACGCCTTGCATCGGCGTGTTTCTCTTACGGTTAGCGACTGCGCTGTCTCTGCTGCGGCTTATGTCGGTGCGTCTGCTTGAGTGTAGCTCTGATATGGTTGACGTCGTATGCTTGAGTGATTCTACTACGGCCACGTCGTATGCTTGCGTGACTCTGCTGCGGCCAACGTCATGTGTTTTCGTGATTCTGCTGCGGCCAACGTCGTATGCTTGCGTGAATCTACTGCGGCCAATATCGTATGCTTGCGTGATTCTGCTGCAGCCAACTTCGTATTCTCGCGTGACTCCGGTGCGGCCAACGTCGTATGTTAGCGTCTCTCTGCTGTGGCCAACGTCATATATTTGCGTAGCGCTGCTGCGGCCAACGCGTATATTAGCGTCTCTCTGCTGTGGCCAACGTCGTATGTTAGCGTCTCTCTGCTGTGGCCAACGTCGTATGATAGCGTGACTCTGCTGTGGCCAACGTCGTATGTTTGCGTAGCGCTGCTGCGGCCAGCGTCGTATGTTTGTGTAGCTCTGCCGTGGCAAACGTCGTATGTTTGCTTAGCTCTGCCGCGGCCAACGTCGTGTATTAGCGTGACTCTGCTGTGGCCAACGTCGTGTGCGTGCGTGACTCTGCTGTTTCTGCCGAGGCTTACAGCGGTGGTGCGCGGGCTCGTGACGCTGTAGAGCGGTCAAAACCAGCTTACCCACAATCCTCAGCCCACGACTTTCTCCTATGAAAGGAACTGTCTTGCGATGGTCAAAACTGATACGCCTTTCATATGCCCTTCAATTGCTGCTCGGGTAGCAATCACAACTTCGCATCCCGTTATTTGATATCCGTTAGCCTCGGTATAGTCACGTTGTGGCATTTCGCTCCAATTCACTGCTACTGCGGATGCCGACGTACTTCTGTCACGGTTAACGTTCGGTTGAGCGCGAGATGCTGTGGAGGACGTTTGCTTACGAGAAAGCGAGTGTTGGCTAAAGTGTTGTAGAGCGGTCAAAACCAGCTTACCCACAATTTTTAGTCCACGCCTTTCTCCTATGAACCACACTGGCTTGCAATGGTCAAAACCGATATGCCTTCCAGAGCGCTCCAATATTAGCTCCGGCCGCAACCACAACCGCGTGCTGTCTGCCAGCTGTCTTCTTGTGCTACCTATTTCACATCCAATGCTCTTGTTGTTGTTAGCAAAGTTCGTTGCGTTGCCATGGTTACGGTGTTGCTATGAAGTGTTGCGGCAACTGGTTGTACTAGTGATGTTTTAGAGATTTGTTTGTGTTTCGTGTTGTGTTGGCTATGTTGCTGATCGTGTTCTTATGTAGAGTTTTATTTGTGTTGAGTTGTCTGTGTTACTGATTCTGTGTTGTAGGGCGGTGGTTTTGTGTGGGCCAAATTAATGGTATATGTTTGGTCCTCACACACCCCCCCCCCCCACTTCGGCGATTTAAACCTCTGTGTCTACTACTTGTATCTTTACCTTATCGGTTCGGAATTTTACCCGGGGGTTGAACTCCCTTCGTCCATGTCGATAAACACTTCCCGTAATTTGGTTGCTATTTCTGGAAACTGGTCTGCAGCCGGACCCTCCGCATCCTCGGCGTATATTGTCGTTCCCTGCACGTGTTAAGGTCCCTTTGTTGGGTTCGTCTCCTCCTCCTCGTAGCGTTGACGCTTTTGGCGAACTTGTCGTTGAAATTTTCCATGTTGCTCATGATGACTCCTATTTGTATTTTGTTTAGATATTCTTAGCAAATGACGTGTTATCACCTCGATGGTTTGCGCTCGAGTGACTAGTACCGGTCTGGTGTCCTCTGATCCCTGCATGGGTTTTTTTTTGGGTTTATTTAGTTTTTGATTATTTCTATTATTTCCTGATTTCGTGGTTTCGCCGGCGTTCGATGAATGTTATGCCTTTAGCTCGGCGATGCTTGCCGTCTTCTCCTTCCCGCTATCGATTTTCCTTAATTTAACAATTACTGGGGAAATGTACCCCAGGATTTGGTAAGGGCCATCATACTTGGGGGCCAATTTCGCTGCAAATCCTTTCGTTGCTTGGACAAGTTGTGCTCCTTGGCCAGGACTAATTTGCCGACTACGGGGGTCCATTTCTCCGCCGTAGGTTACAATGACGTGCTTGATCTACTGCAGCTCGCTCCATATTCTGCCTCACTATTCTAAAGGCTTCCTGCATTCTGTTTGACTTCTCTTCGGCCGTGGTGTGAGTTGCACCTGTCCCAACGTTGACTTCATCGAATAGGGCTCCTGGCATTCGTGGCTCCCGTCCTTGCACGAGGAAAGCTGGGCTGCAGCCTGTAGAGGCGTTGACACTTTTATTTATCGCTAGCGCAGTTTCAGGAAGGAGGTCGTCCCATCGCTTTTGTTTTGCTTTGATAAGCTGCGCTATGATTTTTTTAATGATCCTGTTTGCTCGTTCCGTTTGGTTTTCTTGGGGATTATAGGGTGCGGTATATTGTTGTCGTACCCCGACTTCCTTGAGGTAGCGCTGCAATAGCGTACTACAAAACTGTTCGCCGTTGTCGGATATTTGTACTTTGGGGACGCCAAGCTTTGCGAGGCTGCAGTCCCTGAAAACCCGCCGAAGGCCGTCTGCGGTAGTACGCCTCATTGGGATCAATTCCACCCACTTGCTGAATCGGTCGCAAAATACCAGTAACATCGTGTTTCCGTGTGTAGACCGCGGTAGGGGTCCAACGAAGTCGACGCATATCGTGGCAACTGGTTCCTGGGCTACCTGTGAGATCATCTTTCTAGCTGGATTTTGTTGTGTTTCCTTGTATTTCTGGCAGGATTCGCACTGACGTACATACCGGCTGATGTCACGGAACATACCGGGCCAATAATATCGGTTGGCGATTCGTGTTACTGCCTGGCGGATACCCGTGTGTCCCGCGCTTGGTATGTCATGATTTTCCTGTAGTAATCGCTGTCTGAGTGGTGTGGGCACACACAGTTTCCATGGTACCGCCTCTTCGTCGTGTGACCGGCAGGCATATTCGGCATAACTGTATAACTGTCCATCTTGTATCGTATAGTCGGCATATTTCTCCGGGTTGGTTCGTACTTCACCGACACGCTTGTGCCATCACTTGCATTGTGGTTCCGTCATCATTGTAAGTTATATGCAATCTGCCTCGCCTTATATACCATTGTGTTTATTGCTGGGTACGTCGTCATTAATTCTATTAATGATGTCATACCTGCCGTCACTCGTACTCGATCGTGCTACACTCTGAATGGTCCCTGACGTTGCTCCAATGATGTCGTACCTATCGTTACTCGTTCTCGGTGGTGCTATACTCTGAATGGTCTCTGACGTGGCTACCGGCGATGTGTGCTGAGCAAGGGGTCTGGTTAACACTTGGTGGCCTCCTCCATATTATATGGCTACTCCTATAATCCCTAGCGTGTCTAGGCCAAGTATAACGTCGTCAATTGCCCCGGGAGTCACATGTAGGACTGTGTGAAGTGACGAACCGCCTAGGCGTACGTCTGTCCTTACGGGGTCGAAGAGCATAGTGCTAACTCCGTTGGCCATTGTTACTTCAATGGCAACTCTTACCTTCTCTCCGCTTCCAGAAATCACCACGTGGTTCGCGAGGGTAGCTGAAGCAAAACTCCTTGCGGCCCCTGTGTCGATAACTGTCTCCGACGATAAGGTCCCAATCTGAGCTGGGGCTTAAAGGCGACCGTGTTCCTGGTACATGACTATTGTTGATTCGGCGCTGTGTTCAGTGGGCTCACGGCGCCTTGTCCTTGGTGACGCCCTTTGTCGTTTCCCTGACATCGTCGACAGCATTTAGCCGTGCGTATATCTTTCCGAGCGCACTCCCAACAAAAAATTTTCCGTGGGTTACGACATCTCCTCGCATAGTGTCCTTCTTGGCCACACGTCCTGCATACACTGTTCTGATCGAAAGCCCGAGTTTCTGGTGGTGAGTGGCGCTGTGCGCTCGGTGGCTGCTGGTGGGATGGTCGTTCCGACTGTGGTGATGAACCTGTTGTTTTGCCACCAACGACGTGCCTCGCTATTTCGCGACGTATGCATCTGATGTCCTTCTGTGACCTTCGTGGATACCTTCGTATTCCTCGGCGAGAGAGATGAGTTCTCCTAGGGTGTTGAAATCCCTTCTGCGAATGTAGAGTAAATAATCGGAGTGGCTATTGCGGCAGATTCTTTCCAGGCGCTGCTCGTTGCTGTACCCGGCATGTCTCATCAAGCTCTGTGTTGCTAGTACATAGTCCTTATATCTTTCGCGTTCGTGCTGTCTATGTTGCCATATTTCATCCTCGAGACGCTCGAAGAACCTGGCTGGTAGAAAGAAGCTTAAAAAGTCGCGCTAGAAGGTCGTGCAGTTGCTCCAGTGTACGTTGTTATTGCGGTACCATTGAGGGGCGGTGCCACCTAGCAATTCGGGCATCGTTTTTGGGAGCAAGTCTACGTTGAGTGTGTAGACTTCGGATAGTCCTTCCAGTCGTTCGACGAAAGCTAGAGGGTCCCGTCCACCTTCATATTTCACTGACCACCTTCTTACCTGATCGATGATGGGTGCCGATATAACGGTCGGTGTCTGAGATGTACCGTTGAATGGTACCGCTATTCCTGATGATAAGTATTGTTGTGGGGGTGCTGTGTTCCTGGGCGGCGCCTGAGGTGTACCGTTGCGTGGTACCGCTATTCCTGATGATAATTAAAGTTGTGTGGGTGCTGTATTCCTGGGAGGAAACGTGAACTGGGTTTGCTCTGATTGTCTATCGGCGATGTTCATGGTTCCGCCCCCGTTCGACGGAATCGGTGTATTAGCCTCATTTAACTCACTCCTGTCTGTAGTTTCCTTATAAGCGGCTTCTAGGGATACAAATTGTGTGTGTATTTCCGAGTCCACATTTGCTTTCGAAGCCACTGCTGCTATGCGCTTTCGGATTTCTCGGGTGGTGCCTGTCTGTTCAATACCCAATTCCTGTGTGATGGATATCAGCTGCCCCTGTGAAATGTCGTTTAACCACGTGGTATCAATCTGGTCGGCCATTTTCCGGTTAGGTTTCTAGTCACGAATGTTCCTTCTGAGGTTGTACGATTTGCAGGGTCCCTGCTCGGGAGCCAATTGTAACGAAGCTTTTCCTTGCCCCGGTGATTATTCAATAAGTGCTGTGGTATACTCGCCGTGTCCAAGGTTCGCTTCAAATAAATTTGTATTTCGGGGCACCTTGCAAATCGTTTTTATATAAAATTCACTTTATTGCTTTAACCATATATACTATACTTACTTACTTACTTACTATATACTATAATTATAATATAAAACGTAATAAAAGAAGGATGTGTATGTATTCTTCAGTTTTATGATTGCTCTATGATTTGTGGTGGGTTAACGGTCCCTCGTGTCCCGTTATGAGCGTTCCGTTAGAACGCTTTGCTGGTCGCTGCCTGGGTATGCGTATATGTATCTCAGTGACGCCTTGCGTCGGCATGTTTCTCTTTCGGTTAGCGACTGCGCTGTCTCTGCTGCAGCTTATGTCGGTGCGAGCTTGAATGTAGCTCTGATATAGTTGACGTAGTATGCTTGAGTGATTCTGCTGCGGCCAACGTTGTATACTTGTGTGACTCTGCTGCGACCAACGTCGTGTGTTTTCGTGATCTGCTGCGGCCATCGTCGTATGCTTGCGTGAATCTGCTGCGGCCAATGTCGTATGCTTGCGTCATTCTGCTGCGGCCAACGTCGTATGTTAGCGTCCCTCTGCTATGGTCACCGTCATATATTTGCGTAGCGCTGCTGCGGCCAACATGGTATGTTAGCGTCTCTCTTGCTGTGGTTAACGTCGTGAGCTTGCGTGACTCAGCTATTTCTGCCGAGGCTTACGGCGGTGGTGCGCGGGCTCGTGACGCTGTGCGCCGTCGCTTATCAGGGAGCGAGCGTGGTCTCAGGCGTTGTAGAGCGGTCAAAACCAGCTTACCCACAGTCCTCAGCCCACGGCTTTCTCCTATGAAGGGAACTGTCTTTCGGTGGTCAAAACTGATACGCCTTTCAGATGCCCTTCAATTGCTGCTCGGATAAAAATCACAACTTCGCGTCCCATTAGGTGATATCCTTTAGCCTCGGTACAGTCACGTTGTGGCGTTTCGCTTCAATTCACTGCTATTGCAGATGCCGACGTACTTCTGTCACGGTTGACGTTTGGTTGAGCGCGAGATGCTGTGGAGGACGTTTGCTTACGAGAGAGCGAGCGTTGGCTAAAGCGTTGTAGAGCGATCAAAACCAGCTTACCCACAATTCTTAGTCCACGCCTTTCTCCTGTGAACCGCACTGGCTTGCATTGGTCAAACACGATATGCCTTCCAGAGCGCTCCAATAGTAGCTCCGGCCGCAACCACTAACGCGTGCTGACTGCCTGCTGTCTTCTTTTGCTCCCAATGCTCTTGTTGTTGCTAGCATAGTTCGTTGCGTTGCCATGGTTACGGTGTTGCTATGGAGTGTTGCGGCAACTGGTTGTGTTAGTGATGTTTCAGAGACTTGTTTGTGTTTCGTGTTGTGTTGGCTATGTTGCTGATCGTGTTCTTGTGTAGAGTTTTATTTGTTTTGCGTTGTCTGTGTTACTGATTCTGTGTTGTAGGCCGGTGGTTTTCTTTGGGCCAAATTAATGGTATATATTTGGTCCTCACACTCCCCCCCCCCCCCCCCCCCACTTCGGCGATTTAAACCCCGTGTCTACTACTTGTATCGTGACCTTCCTTCTGGTCATCGTGACTTTGTATTTATCGGTTCGGAATTTAAACCTCCGTGTCTACTACTTGTATCTTTACCTTCCTTCTGGTCATCGTGACTTTGTATTTATAGGTTCGGAATTTTACCCGGGGGATGCACTACCTTCGTCCATGTCGATAACCACTTCCCGTAATTTGGTTGCTATTTCTGGAAACTGGTCTGCAGCCGGACCCTCCGCATCCTCGGCGTATATTGTCGTTCCCTGCACGTGTTAAGCTCCCTTTGTTGGGTTCGCCTCCTCCTGCTCGTAGCGTTGACGCTTTTGGCGAAATTGTCGTTGCAATTTTCCATGTTGCTCATGATGAATTCGGTTTAGACTTGGTTTGTATTTTGTTTAGATATTCTTAGCAAATGACGTGTTAGCACCTCGATGGTTTGCGCTCGAGTAACTAGTACCGGTCTGGTGTCCTCTGATCCCTGCATGGGTTTTTTTTTGGGTTTATTTAGTTTTTGATTATTTCTATTATTTCCTGATTTCGTGGTTTCGCCGGCGTTCGATGAATGTTATGCCTTTAGCTCGGCGATGCTTGCCGTCTTCTCCTTCCCGCTATCGATTTTCCTTAATTTAACAATTACTGGGGAAATGCACCCCAGGATTTGGTAAGGGCCATCATACTTGGGGCCCAATTTCGCTGCAAATCCTTTCGTTGCCTTGGAAAAGTGGTGCTCCTTGGCCAGGACTAATTTGCCGACTACGGGGGTCCATTTTCTCCGCCGTAGGTTATAATGACGTGCTTGATCTACTGCAGCTCGCTCCATTTTCTGCTTCACTATTCTAAAGGCTTCCTGTATTCTGTTGGACTTCTCTTCGGCCCTTGTGTGAGTTGCACCTGTCCCAACGTTGGCTTCATCGAATAGGGCTCCTGGCAGTAGTGGCTCCCGTCCTTGCACGAGGAAAGCTGGGCTGTAGCCTGTAGAGGCGTTGACACTTTTATTTATCGCTAGCGCAGTTTCAGGAAGGAGTTCGACCCATCGCTTGTGTTTTGCGCTGGTAAGCTGCGCTATGATTCTCTTAATGGTCCTGTTTGCTCGTTCCGTTTGGTTTTCTTGGGGGGTATAGGGTGCGGTGTATTGTTGACGTATCCCGATTTCCTTGAGGTACCGCTGCAAGAGCGTACTACAAAACTGTTCGCCGTTGTCGAATATTTGTACTTTGGGGACGCCAAGCTTTGCGAGGAACGTTCCCTGAAAACCCTTCGAAGGCCGTCTGCGGCAGCACGCCTCATGGGGATCAATTCCACCCACTTGCTGAATAGGTCGAAAATACCAGTAACATCGTGTTTCCGTGTGTAGACCGCGGTAGGGGTCCAACGAAGTCGACGCATATCGTGGCAAATGGTTCCTGGGCTACCTGTGAGAGCATCTTTCCGGCTGGATTTTGTTGTATTTCCTTGTATTTCTGGCAGGATTATCACTGACGTACATACCGGCTGATGTCATGGAACATACCGGGCCAATAATATCGGTTGGCGATTCGTGTTACTGTCTGGCGGATACCCGTGTGTCACGCGCTTCGTATGTCATGATTTTCCTGTAGTAATCGCTGTCTGAGTGGTGTGGGTACACACAATTTCCATGGTACCGCCTCTTCGTCGTGTGACCGGCAGGGAATATGGCGGTATAACTGTATAACTCTCCATCTTGTATCGTATAGTCGGCGTATTTCTCCGGGTTGGTCCGTACTTCACCGACACGCTTGTGCCACCACTTGAATTGTGGTTCCATCGTCATTGTAAGTTGTATAAAATCCGCGTCGCCCTATATACCATTGTGTTTATTGCTGGGTACGTCGTCATTAATTCTATTAATGGTGTCATACTTGTCGTCACTCGTACTCGGTGGTGTTACACTCTGAATGGTCCCTGACGTTGCTCCAGTGATGTCGTAGGTACCTATCGTTACTCGTTCTAGGTGGTGTTATACTCTAAATGGTCTCTGACGATGTGTGCTGAGAAAGGGGTCTGGTTAACCTAGGTGGCCTCCTTCACATGATATGGCTACTCCTATACTCCGTAGCGTATCTAGGCCAAGTATAACGTCGTCACTTGGCCCGGGAATCACATGTGGGGCTGTGTGAAGTGACATTCCGCCTAGGCGTACCTCTGTCCTTACGGTGTCGAAGAGCATAGTGCTAACTCCGTTGGCCGTTGTTACTTCAATGGCAACTCTTACCTTCTTTCCTCTTCCAGAACTCACCACGTGGTTCGCGAGGGTAGCTGAAACAAAACTCCTTGAGGCCCCTGTGTCGATAACTGTCTCCGACGATACTGTCCCAATCTGGGCTGGGGCGTAAAGGCGACCGTGTTCCTGGTACATGACTACTGCTGATTCGGCGCTGTGTTCAGTGGGCTCGCCGCACCTTGTCCTTGGTGACGCCCTTCGTCGTTTCCCTGACGTCGATGGCAGCATTTAATCGTACGTATATCGTTCCGACCGCACTCCCAACAAAAACTTTTCCGTGGGTTACGACATCTCCTCGCATAGTGTCCTTCTTGGCCACACCTCCTACATACGTTGTTCGGATCGAACGCCCGAGTTTCTGATGGTGAGTGGCGCTGTGCGCTCGGTGGCTGCTGGTGGGATGGTCGTTCCGACTGTGGTGATGAACCTGTAGTTTTGCCACCAAAGACGTGCCTCGATATTTCGCGACGTATGCATCTGATGTCCTTCTGTGACCTTCGTGGATACCTTCGTATTCCTCGGCGAGAGAGATGAGTTCTCCTAGGGTTTTGAAATCCCTTTTGCAAATGTAGAGTAAATAATCGGGGTGGTTATTGCGGAAGATTCTTTGCAGGCGCTGCTCGTTGCTGTACCCTGCATGTCTCATCAAGCTCTGTGTTGCTAGTGCATAGTCCTTATATCTTTCGCGTGCGTGCTGTCTTTGTTGCCGTATTTCGTCCTTGAGACGCACGAAGTATCTGGCTGGTAGAAAGTAACTTAAAAAGTCGCGCTTGGAGGTCGTCCGGTTGCTCCAGTGTACGTTGTTATTGCGATACCATTGAAGGGCGGTGCCACCTAGCAATTCGGCCATCGTTTTTGGGAGCAAGTCTACGTTGAGCGTGTAGACTTCAGCTAGTTCTTCTAGTCCTTCGGCGAAAGCTAGAGGGTCCCGTCCACCTTCATATTGCCCTGACCACTTTCTTATCTGGTCGATGATGGGTGTGGATATAACGGTCGGTGTCTGAGATGTACCGTTGAATGGTACCGCTATTCCTGATGATAAGTACTGTTGTGGTGGTGCTGTGTTCCTGGGAGGCGCCTGAGGTGTACCGTTGCGTGGTACCGCTATTCCTTAATATAAGTAAAGTTGGGTGGGTGCTGTATTCCTGGGAGGAACCGCGAACAGGGTTTGCTCTGATTGTCTATCGGCGATGTTCATGGTTCCCCCTCCGTTCGACGGAATCGGTGTCTTAGCCTCATTTAACTCACTCCTGTCTGTAGTTTCCTTATAAGCGGCTGCTATGCGCTTTCGGATTTCTCGGGTGGTGCCTCTCTTCTCAATATCCAATTCCTGTGTGATGGATATCAGCTGCTCCTTGGAAATGCTGTCTAACCACGTGGTATCAATCTGGTCGGCCATTTTCCGGTTAGGTTTCTAGTCACGAATGTTCCTTCTGACGTTGTACGATTTGCAGGGTCCCTGCTCGGGCGCCAATTGTAACGAAGCTTTTCCTTGCCCCGGCGATTCTTCAATAAGTGCTGTGGTATACTCGCCGTGTCCAAGGTTGGCTTAAAATAAATTAGTATTTCGGGGCACCTTGCAAATAGTTTTCATATAAAATTCACTTTATTGCTTTAACTCTATATACTATAACTATAATATAAAACGTAATAAAAGAAGGATGTGTATGTATTCTTCACTTTAATGATTGCTCTATGATTTTTGGTGGATTAACGGTCCCTCGTGTCCCGTTAGCAGCGTTCCGTTAGGACGACTTGCTGGTCGCTGCCTGGGTATGTGTAAATGTATCTCAGTGACGCCTTGCGTCGGCGTGTTTCTCTTACGGTTAGCGACTGCGCTGTCTCTGCTGCAGCTTATGTCGGTGCGTCTGCTTGAGTGTAGCTCTGATATAGTTGACGTATGCTTGAGTGATTCTGCTACGGCCAACGTTGTATGCTTGTGTGACTCTGCTGCGACCAACGTCGTGTGTTTTCGTGATCCTGCTGCGGCCAACGTCGTATGCTTGCGTGAATCTGCTGCGGCCAATATCGTATGCTTGCGTGACTCTGCTGCGGCCAACGTCGTATGTTAGCGTCTCTCTGCTGTGGTCAACGTCATATATTTGCGTAGCGCTGCTGCGGCCAACATCGTATATTATCCTCTCTCTGCTGTGGCCAACGTCGCATGCTTGCGTAGCACTGGCGATCAGGGTCGTATGTTAGCGTGACTCTTCTGTGGCCAACGTCGTATGTTTGTGTAGCTCTGTCGCGGCCAAAGTCATATGTTTGCGTAGCTCTGCCGCGGCCAACGTCGTGTGTTAGTGTGACTCTGCTGTGGTCAACGTCGTGTGCTTGCGTGACTCTGCTGTTTTTTCCAAGGCTTACGGCGGTGGCGCGCGGGCTCGTGACGCTGTGCGCCGTCGCTTATCAGGGAGCGAACGTGGTCTAAGGCGTTGTGGAGCGGTCAGAACCAGCTTACCCACAGTCCTCAGCCCACGGCTTTCTCCTATGAAGGGAACTGTCTTGCGATGGTCAAAACTGGTACGCCTTTCAGATGCCCTTCAATTTCTGCTCGGGTAACAATCACAACTTCGCGTCCCGTTAGGTGATATCCGTTAGCCTCGGTACAGTCACGTTGTGGCGTTTTGCTTCAATTCACTGCTACTGCGGATGCCGACGTACTTCTGTAACGGTTGACGTTTGGTTGAGCGCGAGATGCTGTGGAGGACGATTGCTTACGAGAGCGAGCGTTGCCTAAAACGTTGTAGAGCGGTCAAAACCAGCTTACCCACAATTCTTAGTCCACGCCTTTCTCCTACGAACCGCACTGGCTTGCAATGGTCAAAACCGATATGCCTTCCAGAGCGCTCCAATAGTAACTCCGGTCGCAACGACAACCGCGTGCTGTCTGCCTGCTGTCTTCTTGTGTTACCTATTTCGTAGCCAATACTCTTGACGTTGCTAGCATAGCTCGTTGCGTTGCCATGATTACGGTGTTGCTATGGAGTGTTGCGGCAACTGGTTGTGTTAGTGATGTTTCAGAGACTTGTTTATGTTTCGTGTTGTGTTGGCTATATTGCCGATCGTGTTCTTATGCAGAGTTTTATTTGTGTTGCGTTGTCTGTGTTAATGATCCTGTGTTGTAGGGCGGTGGTTTTGTGTGGGCCAAATTAATGGTTTATATTTGGTCCTCACAACTTCTATTTTGGAACGTTTACGAGCCAGCAACTAGCCCCAGGTGAGAAACCTAGAACCAATCTTTTCCACATTTTACATTTTAATATTTTTGAGATTGTTATTTAATTGATACTTGATTAATCATTTTCATAAATGTGAATTTACCAAGTGCATAGTGAAATGTGCATTTAATTAATTTTTCTCTTTAACCATATATCCTTTTCTGAATTATAATCTCGTTCATATTTACGCATTTGTAATTAATAAATTTTAATTTTATACTTTGAACTTGCTAAGTGGTGTGTGAATTAATTATTCTACTTCGTACATATAATCTCCTTTTTTTATAAAAAAAATTGTGATTACTCGTTAGTAATTCTTCTTTTCTTTTTATTTGCGTGCGATTGCGTCCGACGACACGGGTGCCACATTCCCGACGCAACAAATATTATGTTTTCTAAGAGAAACTGAAAAGAAAGAAACATTTACTGGCATATTGCGATGACACCATTTTGAAAACCGCCAACGTAATCATTATAAAAGGTGGAAAATGAAGTGTTTGTTTTGTGAGGTGTAAGTGCAAATGAGTGAATGCATATTTATTCAAATATTATTAGCTTATTTATTGTTGCGAAAAATCTGGCCACACGGTCGGCATAAATCCCACTATTTCCCCGCCGAAAAACATGCATACGCATGCTCGCTGATTGGCTCATAAAAATCAGGTGATCAAAATTGAAGAGAACGTAGGTAAAAGAAAATTTTTTAATAGGAGACAAAGTTAGTACGTGAATTAACGGCAGAGTTATACAAATAAAATTTTTAATCCTCCTTTGTAATTAAAGAATAACGGATCGCAAAAATTTGCGACCTTTTTTTAACATTGGCAAATAAAGAATAACGGATTGCAAAAATTCTCGAATTTTTTTTAACATTTTAAAAAATTTATTCTGCCACATAAAAGTCGCACTGCTTAAATTATAATGGCGCAATCAAATGGATTTCCTTCAAACGCAGCTGATGAACCCGCTGCTACAGCAATCGACGGAGATGAATTCAATACCGGCGCCGCCACCAATCTCGTGGCTTCTAACTACAATGTTTGGTCCACTAGCACCACGACGGAAAACAACTTGCCAAGTCAAATGGCGAACGCCGATAATAATGGTGATGTGAATTATTGCGCTCCAGTAGCACAGCCTAACAACTCTAATGCTGTTGGGCACTTTGGCACTACCGGACAATCGGCACACAAAGGGCAACAGCTACCCAACCCTGCTCACTCGTTTAATTCTGTTACTTCTCTTCGTCTTCGTCATCAAGCCGAACTGCTACAAGAACAGAGTGAATTCATAAGGCGAAGAGAAGCGTTGCTAAGAGCACAGCATAGTTTTTTGGATCGCATTGATGCAATGGGCTTCGATGATAACCTGGATGAAAGACAATATACTCTGCCTGGATCTTCCTTGTAAGTGCGGAATGCAGGCCTACAAACAACGCAGGCAATGCAATTACCTTCTAACTACAATGCAGCTCTCACCACAATGCAGCTACCGCCAAACTCCATTGCACCCGTCAATACAAATGTACCTCCCAGCAATGAGCCTCGTGTAAATAACACGTTTATCAGAGCACCAACTGCCCCACAACAAGGTGGTGATCTGCCGCAATATGTTTTGCAATCCCTGCTGGACAGAATACAGTCCCTTGAGCGGAAAATACAGGCGTACTCCCCACGTAATGGTACAAATTATTCCCCACAACCGTTTCCAATGGGTCCTAATAGAAATGGTATATCCTTTGGAGCACAACCAGTTTTTACGTTGCCAACAGCTGGTCACTCTAACAGCCTATCATTTGGCGCCTCGGCTCATCGCCGCCTCACTAAATATCACATTGCCTCTCGTCACAGTCTTGTTAAAGAGCTACCTAAATTTGATGACAAGCCAACGGAGTGGCCATTGTTTTACGCTGCTTATAATCAATCAACTGAGGTGTGTGCATTTTCTGACGAGGAGTATCTAACACGCCCCCGACAAGCTCTGGAAGGTCCAGCTCGCAACGCAGGGAAAAATTTGTTATTGCATTTATCTTGTGTGTCACAAATAATGGCAACCCTTCAAATGCGATTTGGAAGGCCGGAGTTGATAATCAGCGTTCTACAGCGACATATTTGTGATCTGCCCCGCCGTCAGAAAAACAGTTAGAATCAATTGTAGACTTTGCTGTTGAAGTGCAAAACATCTGCGCAACGATGTCGGTATCAGGGCTTAACAATCATTTGAATAACCCTGAACTCGAGCAAAAACTGGTTTCGAAATTGCCTGGACTACTACCAGCCTACTGGGGAATGCATAAAAGAACCTTAGCGACTTGCAATTTACAAAATTTCAGCGATTGGCTTTTTCAGATAGCACAGGGGGCTAACTGTGTGATTGCACCCAAAGAGGTATCAAAGATGCGCAAACGTGGCACAATTAATCATCATTTTGAAAAGGTAAGCTGTATCGTTTGTAAAGAAAATTGTAGCCACATTTCTAATTGCCCCTCTTTCAAGGTAATGCCCCGTAGCCGAAAATGGGAACTAGTACGCAAATTCAAACTATGTCACCGGTGTTTGAAAAACACTCTAGTTTTGGTTGTAAATCAGCATCAACATGCAACGTTAATGGTTGTACACGTAATCATCACCCTATGTTACACAACGCAGACGTAGTTACTACTAAAGCTCCAATCACTCAAAAAACCGCTAATCATGAGGAGCCATCGCGGACTGCCAATGTAAATATGCACAATGTTGGTGGAAGTAGTACCCTCTTTCGCGTTCTTCCCGTAGTCCTGCACTCAGGTGGCAGCAGTGTATCCACGTACGCTTTCATAGATGATGGCTCTTCCCTCACACTTATCGACGAAGAGCTGCTAACTAAATTGAACATAAAAGGAACACCGCAACCACTGTGTTTGCGATGGACTGGTGATACACATCGGTGTGAAAATGAATCCGTAGTAGTGGATCTAGCGATATCAGCTAAAAATGGTAGTAGGAAATGTTCAATCAAAGACGTACGCGCGGTCAAAAAACTTGACTTCCCTTTTCAATTTCTTAATGCCAAGGACCTGCAGTCAAAGGTCAAACATTTGAAGGGATTGCCTCTACAATCCTACGCAAATGTAACACCACAAATCTTGATTGGACTAAATAACGCAGCACTTGGATCTCCGTTGAAATCCTTATATGGTGGCGAAAATGAGCCAATAGCTGATAAGTCCAAAATCGGTTGGACATTGAAAGGCCCTACCCCAGGTATCGGTCATGATATCCCACACTACGTCTATCACATATGTGACTGTTCCATTCAAGCAGAGTTGCTTCAATTAACGAAATCTTACGTCTGCCTGGATAGTTTAAGCGTTTCGGCTAACCTTACCCCGTTAATGTCTAAAGATGATGAGCTGGCAATGAAGCAGCTGGAGCAATACACTGTGCGAATCGGCAATCGATTTGAAACTAGTCTCTTATGGAAGAGTCATGAAATCACTGTAAAAAAAGATGCAAAGAGAGCCAAAGTTGGCTGAGGTACTTCAGCAGAAGATTGACGACTACTTACAAAAAGGGTATGCCAGACGTATGTCAGCAACCGATGTTGCCACCAAAAGATGCTGATATCTTCCGGTGTTTGCGGTAACCAGCCCTAACAAACCAGGCAAGGTGCGCCTAGTATGGGATGCAGCCGCAGAGGCTTATGGCGTATCACTGAATGACATGTTGCTCAAAGGGCCCAACCTAATAACTCCTCTGCTGTCAGTATTATTCAAGTTTCGGCAAAGACTATCTCGGCCGATATATCTGAAATGTTTCATCAGGTTCGAGTTCGGAAAGAAGACCAAAACTTTATGCGCTTCTTATGGTATGAACCAAACCCCGATGAACCAACAACTTTCGTGATGACAGTGATGACCTTTGGAGCTACGTGTTCACCCAGTTGCGCCCAATATGTCAAAAATGAAATTGCTGCAGAGTTTCAAGAAGAGTTTCCTCGTGCTTCATAATGTATTAAGTATTAAGTGTTGACACTGAAGAAGAAGCAATAAAGTTGGTAAACGATGTCCGTCACGTTCATGCGATGGGAGGTTTCCAAATTCGAAACTTCTTGTCCAATTCACATTGCGTTCTATCTGCGTTGAACTAAACCTCAACTGATGCCCTTTGTCTCGATCTTGAAAAAGAGCTACCAACTGAGAAGGTATTAGGCATGTGGTGGATCACCGCCTTTGATCATTTTGGATTTCGGGTTTCCCCCAAATACAGGGACTCCGATATCTTTGTTCACCATCGACGACCAACCAAGCGCGAAGTTCTTAGTTTGGTTATGACAATATATGACCCAATCGGGCTGATCGGTTTCTACGTTATATACGCTAAAGTCATCTTGCAGGAAATATGGAGAGCTGGCTGCGAATGGGACGATCCGATACCGGAGGACCAATTAAAAAAATGGATTAAATGCTTAGACTTATCCCAAAAATAGAGAGTCTGAAAATCCCACGCTCGTATATTCGTATTGAATTTGGCAGTTGTTCACCTCATATAGAGTTGCACACCTTCGTCGATGCAAGTGAAACCAGCTACGCGGCAGTATGTTACCTTAGATACGCTTACGGCAGCATAATTAACTGTATGATAGCTGCCAGCAAAACAAGAGTAGCCCCACTCAAATTGATATCAATACCTCGACTTGAATTAAAAGCTGCACTCCTGGGAGCCCGCCTTGCCAAACACGTTATTGAATCACATTCTGTACCTATCGACTGCTCCGTATACTGGTCAGACTTACCAACAGTACTCCCTTGGCTGCATGCTGATCATCGTCGCTACAAACAGTTTGTGGCATTTCGAGTCAGTGAAATTTTAGAATTAACTGATGTCAATCAATGGCATTGGGTTCCAACAGCAGAAAATGTTACCGACGAAGCCACCAAATGGCACGATGATCCAAACTTCTCAAACGACAATCGATGGTTTAGTGGACCATACTTTCTGTATTTTCCCCGGAATGAATGGCCCGTACCTGTACAACAAAAACACGTTTCAACAGAAGAACTTCGCACACAGTTTACTGGAGTTCACAGTTTAACGGCAGAATATTTTGCTGGGCCTAAACCAGAGAACTTTTCATTATGGGACCGTCTTTTTAAGGCAACTGCTAAGACCTTTTACTGCGCTCGCATTTGGTTAAATTTGGTACGGGGTAATAAAAATGTACACGGTGTCCAAAGTACCGACGATTTTCGTAAGGCAGAACGTTTTCTTTGGAAAAAAGCCCAGAAAGATGTTTTCAAAGACTCGATAGCTTCTATGTCAACTGGAAAAGTTGTTGGAAAATCTAGCGATATATACAAACTATCACCCTATTTGGATGACCACGGTGTTTTAAGAATAGATGGACATGTTAAGATTGCAGGTCGACCAGATCCAATTTTGCTACCAAACAACCACCGTATTACGCACTTGATCATAAACGACTTTCACATCAAGTACCATCATGGTAGCATAGAAACCGTAGTCAACGAAATACGACAAAATTCTGGGTACCAAAACTCTGCGTTGTGACCAACAAAGTTCGTCGCAATTGTCAGATTTGCAAAAACAGAGGTGTCCAACCACATCCACCTAGAATGGCATGCTTACCTCCAGCACGTACGGCACAGTTTTGCCGTCCGTTTTCCTATTGGGAGTAGACTAGTGGGAGTAGACTATTTTGGTCCTCTTATGGTGGCAGTTACGAGGAGCACCGAAAAGAGGTATGGGGTGTTGTTTACCTGTTTGACAACCAGAGCTGTGCACCTGAAAATCGCATATTCGTTGTCTACTGATTCCTGCATTTTGGCAGTACGAAATTTTATGGCGCGTAGGGGAAGCCCCTTGGAAATATGGAGTGACAACGGCACAAATTTTAAGGGTGCTGAAAGAGAAATGAGGTTCGGGTTTGAGCTGGTGGACCAAAACCGCATAACGAAAACTTTTACTTCGGCTACAACTGAGTGGCATTTTATACCACCAGCATCTCCACACATGGGAGGAGCTTGGGAGCGGCTTATTCGCTCAGTAAAGGATGTACTTCAACGAGTTTTAACGACCAGTATACCGAACGATGAGCTTCTACATGCTATGTTAATGGAGGTGGAGATGACAGCTAACTCTCGCCCCTTAACTTATATCTCTATCGACCACGAAGGTGAAGAGGCACTAACGCCCAACCATTTTTTACTAGGTAGCTCCAATGGTGTTAAGTCCTTCGCAGAACCGGTTTCTGAGGGCATCCAACTACGTCGTAACTGGCGTACATCGCAACAACTGCCTGATACATTTTGGCGATATTGGGTCAACGAATATTTTCCCAGCATTACCAGAAGAATAAAATGGTTTTCGGAAGTAAAAGCTATTGAAGTCGGTGATATTGCTTATATAATCGATCCAAATAATCCAAGAAATTGTTGGCCCAAGGGTAGGGTGATTGAAGTGCATAAAAGCAAAGACGGAAGGGTAAGAAGAGAACGTAGGTAAAAGAAAACTTTGTAATAGGAGACAAAGTTAGTACGTGAATTAACGGCAGAGTGATACGAATAAATTTTTTGATCCTACTTTGTAAATAAAGAATAACGGATCGCAAAAATTTGCGACCTTCTTTAACATTGGCAAATATAGAATAGCGGATTGCAAAAAATCTTCTACTTTTTTTAACATTTATACTAAATTACTCTTAACAAATTTACTTCAAGCATACACACTTTCATGCCTACATACAACTCGACACAAATATGTACCTACACATTTGTGTTGAGCTGTGACGTCTGTGGGAAACGCAATGTCAGCAAATTTGCCTGAATGCAAATTTGGTTTACTCCTGCGTTGTACACACTCCTGTATTAAATCGTGTGATTTGCTCTATCAGCAACAATTAGCAAATGCCCCTTTTGTGTTGATGAAACTTTAAACTCTTTTTGTTACAGGGTAGCACATTAACTGTTTTACTAATTTGGCATTGAAATTGTTGGCTGTTTACACTACATCTCCCTTTTTTTTCAGAATGGTTATGCATTTGGCGAATGCATGAGCATTCTATTTTTATTTAGTTAAGTATATATTAATTCTGTATTTTGTATTTTATGTTTGTAGGTTGAAAATTTACTTATTCTATTAATTTAATTATTATTTTCTTATTGTATATGAAATTGCTATTTTCTATGTTACTGGGAAATTTTTGCTTATCATTATTTCCTATTCTAGACGGGATTAAAGTGTAATTATTTTTATTATCGATATTTTCTACTTTATGGAGTATTAGAGTAAAATTATGGTTTTTATAGATTTTTTCTACCTTATAGGGTATTAGTAAAATTATTTTTCCTATTGATATCTTCTACTCCACAGATTATTAATAAAATTATTTTTTCTATTCTACAGGGCCCTATATATCTACTATCTATTTACCTAGATCAAAAAAAAAACCTGTTATCTAAAATTATGACCTCCTAGATGAGAACGTTTAAACAAAGATTTTGTATTGGTAGGCCATTTCAAATTAAAATTGAAACGTATAGAATTAGATAATGGTTACATTCATCATTGGTTGAAAATTGACACTGATCGAAAAGCGGGATCTCTGAGCGTACGATATACAGTAGATTGGGTACATTCAGTTGCTGCTAGAGCAAGAAGCAGTTATATAGTGATAAATGGTTAAACGAACAGTGGATCCAAAAATTTTTCATATCTTTTTTTATACCATTTTTCGTATTTTCTAGCAATATTTTTATTAGATCTTATGTCTCATGCGATTTTCTGGGTGGCCTTCCCAGATGAGATCGTCATGATATTTATGAAGAATTTCTTTAATTTTTGTCGACATTTGTCACATGCATAACTTCTGGGGTTAATGCAAATATTAGATCTTTGAGAACTTGTGAACCTATTTTATTTTTATTTTTAAATATGCTTACTTGAGTATTCATTATTCTTGACCAATTTGTCTCCTAAGGGACAACTGTCTTTTTCTCTTACAAGTCCTAGATTGCGGGCATTTTTCAGCCTGGTTGAATATTGTAGGTACTAAGTCAATAACTTCCTCAACAATGCGTGTGTTTATTTGAAGTGTGTTGGAATTCGAAAGGTACAAAAGTGGGCGCCAGCGCATCTAATGACAGCGTATTTGTTTTTCAACTGCCGCAATTTTCATGTAATCTTCATCGTTGGAGCTCAAATTTAATTCATCAAAAACATCATTGCAAAAGCGGAATTTGTGTTTGTTCCGAATGTGGTTCCTTTGTTCCTTCTTCCAGTTTATTGACAAAAAAATTAACCGCTATAAACTATAGAGTTGGAAAAACACGTCCTATAGCTTCTCTTTTTCGCTCCTTTTATAAGGCTTAGGCTGTAATCAGCCAGTATTATCTTTACCAATGAATTAGGCTGAATAATCAGCCAGTATAATCAAGGCAGGATCGCCATATAAAAAGGGCTGTAGAGAGCCGAGCCGGGCCCCTGGGACAGTTCGCGTTTACGGGCCCCCCTAAAAAATAAACTCAATCCAGTAAAAAAAAAATAACATAACATACATAAATTTTCAATTCACATTGTCAGTTTTATTTCATATAAAATAAGATTTACTGGAGCATTTACATGTTAGATTTCATTGTTTGATTTGCTTCAATTAACTTTTTCTAAATATGTACATTTTAAGAGCTGAAATCAGCCAAAGAAAACCTTCCGTGCTTTTGCGTCTGCAAATATGAAAATTACCGATTCAAAACTAATGCTGCGAGCAAGGCTGGACTCCAACGTAAATGTTCCAAGGCTTGTTAAGCGATTTTGGTTCATAGTAGAACGTAATAAATTTTTCACGCGAGACAATAGACTAAAAGAACGCTCCCCTTCAGTCACACTGACTGGAAGTGGGGAAAATATTCTTTATGCTATGCAGATGTTCGGAAATAATACTTCCATCTTCAAGTCATGAAATTTGTTCACAAGGTGAAATGGTAGCAGCGAATCACATCCCAAATTTGCTATGTGGCTGACTTTGAGATGAATGATTTTATCTATTAGATCCGTAGAAATATCGATACCATAAATCCTGCAGAATACCGCTGCCTTTTCTCTGAGCTCTTCTTCCGTCAGATCCTGATACTTCCACAAAAAACTAAATTTAATCGCAATGTCATTTACGGCTTCGAAACGTCTTGTCAAGTTACCAATCAAGCAGTCCAAAAGAACGTAAAAAACTTACTGTGTGAATTGAGTTTCGGAATCACACTCAGGTGATTCGCCAGGAAATTCATTGAACTGGCGGTTTCTTATCTTCCTTCTTTTCTCAACTCCTATACTCCCTGCCAGAACCTTACATTCTTGAAGTATGATCGACCATTGATCCCTGAACTTCTTCAACTTATCAATCAGGCTACGTATATTTTCTGCAGTACCAGATTTGGATTGTTGATTACCGTCAGCACTTTGAGCCAAATGTAGGCTAAGAGGATACAGCCACATTTCCCCATATATGATTCAATACCTTTCAAATCCGTTATTGTTTCTGAACTCAGATTAAAAAGCTTGATTTCATCAATAGCTTTCAATATTTGGGGAATGTGAGTTGCAAAAGGTTGTAAGGACCAAATATAACACCATTAATTTGGCCCTCACAAAACGACCCCACATCATATTCGATACAGAACTAACACAACAGCCAGTCACAAAAGGCTATAGCAACAGACCATCAAACAAGTCTCAGCAACACAACCGGCAAGCACAACACTTTAACGCCAACACAACAAACTAACAAATCTCAGCAACGCACCGAGCGTTCGCAACATCGAACAGCAACCATGGCAACGCAACCATTCGAGCCAGCAATACCAAACAAAGCAATAAAAGGGGCAACACAGCAGGGCAGAAGTTAGTTAGCACGGAGCTATGGCCGTGACCAGAGCTACTTGTGGATCGTCCTTTGAAGTTGTCGGTTCTACCATGCGGACAGGTCGTTTCACGGGAGTAAGTCGTGGCCTCAAGTGGTGAATGTGTCGGTTATACCACCAAACACCGCTTGAGACTTCGCCAGCAACGGCACTACACCAGTAACGCGCATCCGCGAACAGGCAGCGTCCGCCCGCCTACGCCGACAGTAACAGCGCCACAAACAGCGCTACGCAAGCATATACGTTGGCCGCAGCAACACTATGCAAACATACAACGCTAGCCGCAACAGCATCATAGCTAATATATACGCTGGCCATACCATTACGCCGATCTACTACGCTGACCACGACAGCGCCCCGATAATATACTGCGTTGACACAGCAAAGTTACGCAAACCTACAACGCCAACTGTACCAGAGTTACCCTCGTGCCGAAGCACGGAGCTGTGGTCGTGACCAGAGCTATTTGTGGAGCGTCCCTTGAAGTTGTCGGTTCTACCATGCGGACAGGTCGCTTCACAGGAGTGAGTCCTGGCCTCAAGTGTTGAATGTGTCGGTTATACCACCAAACACCGCTTGAAACCTCGCGAGCAACGGCACCACCACAGTGACGCGCCCCGCGAACAGGTGATATTCGCCAGCCAAACTACCACGGTGGCCACAACAGCACTACGCACACATACTACGGTGACCACAGCAGAGTCACGCAAATAAACGACGTCAACCACACTAGGGTTGCGTACATACACGCCAACGCAAGGCGTTACCGAAACACGTTTTACACGCACTCAGGCTACGACCAGTCGGGCGTCCTAACGGGACGTTCCTAACGGGACACGCACGCCGACGCAGGGCGTCACAAAACACATTTACACACACAAGCAATGACCATCGAGGCGTCATAACGGGACACGAGTACCGTTAGCCACCACGCAGTATAGAGCAACCATACAGTGAAACGAAAACAACAAATATTTCTTCTTTTGATTACGTAAAATTTTTCATTTTAATTATAGTGTACATACATATATAGAATTAGAGAAATAAAGTGAATTTAAATGAAAACGATTTGCGCGGTGTCCCAAATTTACAAATCTATTGTAAGCGAACTTTGGACACGGCGAGTATACCCCTAGCACTTATTGAAGAAGCGCCGGGACGGAAAAAGCTTCGTTACAATTGGCGCCCGAGCAGGGATCTGCAAATCGTTACCACGTCAGAAGGAACATTCCTGACGAGAAACCTAACCACAAAATGGTCGACCAAATCGATATCACGTGGTTAGACACAATTTCAAAGGAGCAGCTGATATCCATCACACAGGAATTGGGTTTTGAGCAGACAGGTACCACCCGAGAAATCCGAAAGCGCATAGCAGCACTGGTCTCAAATGCATATACGGAGTCGGAAATCCACGAAAATTTTTTATCCCTACAAGCCACCTACAAGGAAACTACGCACATGAGCGACGTAAATGAGGTTAAGACACCGACTCCGTCGAACCGAGGGGGCACACCAAAGGTCGGTGTTACAACAGTAGAACAAACTCAATTCGCGTTTCCTCCCAGGAATACAGTACCCACACAACAACACGTACCATCAGAAATTACGGCATCATCAACCGGCACATCTCAACCCAAGCAACCGTACTTACCAGCGGGAATGACGGCACCAGCCATGAACTATACATGCCAGGTAACTCAAGCACCGACCGTGGTGTTCGCGCCCATCATCGACCAGGTAAGAAAGTGGTCCGTAAAGTATGAAGGTGGACGGGACCCGTTAGCGTTCATCGAACGGTTAGAGGAGTTAGCCGAAGTACACGCGCTAAACGTGGACCTCCTGCCAAAACCCATGCCCGAGCTACTAGGGGGCGCCGCGCTACAATGGTACCGCAATAACAATGCGCACTGGGGAGAGTGGACAAGCTTCCAAAAGGATTTTTGACGTTTCTTCCTACCAGTCAGGTACTTCGAGCGGCTCGACGACGACATACGCCAACGAAGGCAGCACAACAAGGAGAGGTATAAGGACTACGTACTAGGAATCCAGAGCTTGATGAGACACGCAGGGTACACAAGCGAACAGCGACTGGAACGAATCTTCCGTAACAGCCACCCCGATTACCAACTTTACATCCGTTCACTAATCTCGCAGAGCTCCTGACACTTGCCGAAGAATACGAGAACATACGCGAGGACTATCGAAGATCATCAGGCGGACATCACCGCGAAGTTACGCGACACATCGCCAGTGACACAACCCGGGTGTCACCATCAAAACCTGCAGCACAACCACCACCACCACAGAACCTAACGAACCGCACGCCTCCAGGCAATCAGAGATACGACCCCAACGGCGTATGCAGGAGATGCGGCGAACGAGGACATGACCCCAATAGGTGCCGAAATCCACAGAAAAGTTTTGCTTGGAATGTGGCCGCAACGATATACGAACCGTCGAATGCTGCCGCCGATGTCAGGGAAACGACATACGGCTCCACGAAAAAGAAGGCGCCGTGAGCCCAAGGGACCTAGCGCCGAAACGGCAGTAACGATACCCAAGGGACCTAGAGCCGAAACGGCAGTAACGATACCCAAGGAACCCAGCGCTGAAACGGCAGTAACAATGTACCAAGGGCATGGTCGCCTCTACGCCGTAGCCAAGCTCGGCGAGGAATCAGCCGAGGCGGTCATCGACACAGGGGCATCAAGAAGTTTCGTCTCGAGCAGCTTAGCAGAACGTGTGGTGAACTCGGGAAGTGGAGAAATGGTGAGAGTGGCCATCAAAATAACGATGGCAAACGGAACTAGCACTACCATCTTCGAAGCCATAAGGACTGAGGTACGCCTCGGAGAAGCGTCACTCCACACAGTTTTACACGTCATGCCCGGAGCGAACGACGATATCATACTGAGCCTAGATACGCTAGGAAGCATGGGAGCCACCATATCATGTGGAGACCCCTTGCCCAGCACACACCGAATCCTGGAGCCGCGCCAGAAACTATTCAGAGAACAACACCAGCAAGAACGAATATCGCCAGGTACGACAGCCCTGAGTGGAGTGACGACAATAGCCGAGCACAAGATTGTCCTGACGGACGAACGCCCCATCAAGCGACGTTACTTCCCACGGAACCCAGCCATGCAGACAATCATCAACAGCGAAGTTGACGAATTGCTCCAGAAAGGATGCATCGAGCCATCCTGTAGCCCAACAGCGCACCGATCGTACTGGCCAAGAAGAAAAACGGGAAGTGGAGGTTATGCGTGGACTTTCGGCAGCTCAACGCCCGATCCATACCCGACGCATAACGCTTACCCAGAATACAACACATCCTGGACAAACTACGACGAGCGAAGTACATCAGCAGCTTGGACTTGAAGAACGGCTACTGGCAAATACCACTGGAGCCCAAGAGCCGGCCCTGTACAGCTTTCACAGTACCGGGACGCGGATTATTCCAGTGGCGCGTTATGCCTTTCGGCCTACACTCTGCACCCGCAACATTTCAAAGAGCACTAGATCAGGTTATTGGGCCTGAAATGGAACCCCACGCCTTCGCATACCTCGATGACATAATCGTCATAGGATCCACTGTGGAGGAGCACAATCGCAATCTGAGAGAAGTAATGCTACGACTACAGCGCGCCAACCTCAGAATAAATCCGGAATTATGCGAATTCTTCAAGAAGGAAATCGGATACCTAGGACACCTAGTAAGCGACAAGGGAATTCACGCCGACCCCGAGAAAGTCACAGCCATCAAAGACTTGAAGCCACCAACGAACGTGAAAGAGGTACGCCAATATCACGGTATAGCATCCTGGTACCGACGTTTCGTACCCGACTTCGCCACAATCAGCCAACCACTCACAACCCTGCTGAAAAAGGGCAAACACTGGAAGTGGGGGGCCGAGCAACAGGAGGCCTTCGAGGTCTTAAAGCAAAAGCTCACGGAAGCACCGATACTTGCCTGCCCGGACTTCACCAAGACCTTCACCTTACAAACGGCCGCCAGCAACTTCGGGCTGGGTGCCGTATTGACACAGGACCTGGAAGCCGGAGAACGCGTGATCGCCTACGCCAGCAGGAAACTCAACAAGGCGGAAACCAACTACTCGCCCACCGAGAAGGAGTGCCTCGCGATAGTCTGGGGAATATGCAAGATGAGGCCATACTTGGAATGATACCGATTCAAGGTAATAACGGACCATATGTCTCTAAATTGGTTAAACTCCATCGAAAGCCCTTCAGGCCGTATAGCACGATGGGCCTTGGAGCTTCAACAACACACTTTCGACATCGAGTACAGGAAAGGGAAGCTGAACCTGGTAGCGGACGCACTATCACGGCAGCCACTGGAGACCCTACGCCTAGCAACGACAACAGAGCCACAATGCAAGTGGTGGCACAAGCGCGTCGGCGAAGTACGCACTAACCCCGAGAAATTTTCTGACTACATGATACAAGATGAGCAACTGTACCGCCATATTCCCTGCTGGTCACACGATGAGGAAACGGTCCCTTGGGAATTTTGTGTACCAACACCACTGCGACAACGAGTGTTAGAAGAAAACCACAACATCCCAAGCGCTGGACACATGGACATCCGCCGGACGGTAGCACGGATTGCCAACCGGTATTACTGGCCCGGCATGTTTCGGGACATCAGTCGATATGTACGGCAGTTCGAGTCTTGCCAGAAATACAAGGAGGCACAGCAAAAACCAGCAGGAAAGATGCTCACACAGGTGGCCCAAGAACCATTCGCCACGGTATGCGTCGATTTCGTCGGACCACTCCCACGATCCACACACGGTAATATGACGTTAGTATTATTTTTCGACCGCTTCAGCAAATGGGTGGAATTGGCCCCCATGAGGCGTGCGACAGCAGAGGGCTTTCGCAGCGCGTTCAGAGAACGCATACTAGCAAGATTTGGTGCTCCCAAGATACTGATATCGGACAACGGCGTTCAGTCCACCAGCACAATGTGGCAGCGTTACCTCAACGAAATGGCGCCCTACACACCGCAAGAAAACCCGACGGAACGGGCGAACAGAACGGTAAAGAGGATCATAGCGCAACTCACCAAATCACAACACAACAAATGGGACGAGTTTCTCCCAGAGATCGAGCTGGCCATCAACACCAGTGTAACCGCGTTCACAGGTAACAGTCCAGCCTTCCTCGTACAAGGACGGGAACCGCGATTACCAGGGGCATTGTTTGACGAGGTTAACCTGGGGACGGGCACAGCCACCACCACGGCAGAAGAAAAATCAGATAGAATGCAAGAGGCATTCAGAACAGTGAGGCAGAACATGGAACGAGCAGCGGCAGACCAAGCACGGCATTACAATCTACGGCGGAGAAAATGGACCCCCGTAGTCGGCGAACTAGTGCTCGCAAAGGAACACCATCTCTCCAAGGCCGAGGAAAATTTCACGGCAAATTTGACCCCCAAATAAGACGGACCCTACCAAATCCTAGGATATTTATCCCCAGTGATACTCAAAATACGAAAACCCAACGGAGGAAATGAAAAAACTGTCAACATCGCGGAACTAAAAGCATATCATACAGCAGAGATCATCGCGTGAAACCAAACAAATTCAGGGAAACAATTTTTTATATTATGAATTAATATCAAGGACAATCAAGCGCCGGTCATTCCAACACAAACCACCGAGATGACAGCATCGTTTTCTTTTGCTACGAATTTTTTTTCACAAACCAATAATCTACAATGCAGAGCTATAACGCTAGACTAACCAATATCGTCAAGCGTATGCGCCAGCGCTACGAGGAGGAGGAACAAAAACCGCCCGAGGGCCGTATTGCTGGAAGGAGTTACAGGCGCCGACGTCAGCCACACGCGTGCAACTATACGCGCAAACAGGTACGCTGACGTTGAACACATCATTACATCATTAAACGCTACTGGGGCCGACGTTTGCCGCACGCGTGCAACTATACGCGCAAACAGGTACGCTGACGTCGTACACGGCATTACACCATTAAATACTACAGGCGGCGACGTCAACAACACGCGTGGAACTACACGCGCAAACAGGTACGCTGAAGTCGCACGCATAATTAAACTACCACACATCACGGGCACCAATGACAACACCACGAACGCCGAACCAGTCACGGCCAAGGCCCACAATAAGACCGTAGCATCACCGATAACATTCACACTCGGTAGGATAGAAGGGAAGGCAGGGCAGTTGCCGGCAGCCATCGAGTTCCCCTCCAATGAGGACACAGCTCCACCGGAAAAGCCACAGTTGCCGAAAATTATCGAGCTCTCCTCGGATGAGGGCACAGCCCCACCGCCGAGAGACACGCCTAAAATAATATTCCCGGCAGGACCAGGCGGCATTCCTCTCTATACGGCTGACCTCGACACTCTCAGAGAATCGAAATAGTTGACCGACACCGTCGTTGACGCTTGGGCAAAGGGCCTGGAAGAGCAACACGAGCAACTAAATACGACTCTCAGCCGTTCGTGATCTGGCAGCTAACCCAGAAGAGTAACAAGGAGGAAGACTACCAACGCATACGCCAATGGGTCCGGAACGTCGACCTGTTTGGCAAGAGTGCGGTCCTAGCACCCCACAACACAGCTAACCACTGGTACCTGCTCGGTCTGGCAAACGCAGCAGTCACCCACTACGTGACCGACACGGAATGATGGCAGGAACGATATATATGAGTAGCAGACTCAATACACAGGGTCAGAGTCCCCCACGAAACCCAGGTTTGGACAGATTTCCTCCGGTGGGAATACATACAGCGGTACCGCAAGGTGCCGCAACAACTCAACAACAACGACTGTGGCGTCTACGTAGCCGAGAATATGGAGAGGGTTTTACGATACACAGGGAGCGGAGAAGGAATGCCCGGACTGTGTAAACAGCTGTTCACGGAGGAAATGGCGAGCAAGAAGCGCACAGAAATGCTGGACGGTTCCTAGGAGACGGCCGAAAGCCCAAGGAAACCATACAAAACACTACCACCACATACCACTCTCACGCAGCTCAACAACTAAGCACCGAGGACAACACCCACCCCATAATACCGGACACCAAAACGAAGCCACACACGACAACAGAAGACCTCCAAGTAAAAACCATCGAGGCTAAAGACGCAGATGGACCAATGCTGGACCGATTCCCGGAGATAGCAGCGGAGGTACGGGACAAACTCCGACGCATCGCCGAAGGCAGAACCTACTCCCGAACACGTGACAGAGAAGTACCGGGTCACCATAATGAAAAGCAAGGCGGGCATACGACTACTGAATACCGGGGGCTCACTCTCCGAAGTGTGGGGGGGGGGGAGTGTGAGGAACCAAATATAACACCATTAATTTGGCCCACACAAAACGACCCCACATCATATTCGATACAGCACTAACACCACAGCCAGTCACAAAAGGCTATAGCAACAGACCAACCAACAAGTTCAATACAGCATACATCATATTCGATACAACACTAACACACCAGCCAGTCACAAAAGGCTATAGCAACAGACCAACCAACAAGTTAAATACAGCATTGACACAACAGCCAGTCACAAAAGGCTATAGCAGCAGACCAACCCACAAGTCTCAGCAACACAACGGGCAAGCACAACACTTTAACGTCAACACAACAAACTAACAAATCTCAGCAACGCACCAAGCGTTCGCAACATCGAACAGCAACCATGGCAACGCAACCATTCGAGCCAGCAATACCAAACAGAGCAATAAAAGGAGCAACACAGCAGGACAGAAGTTAGTTAGCACGGAGCTGTGGCCGTGACCAGAGCTACTTGTGGAGCGTCCCTTGAAGTCCCATGCGGACAGGTCCAGGTTATACCACCAAACACCGCTTGAGACTTCGCCAGCAACGGCACTACCACAGTAACGCGCACCCGCGAACAGGCAGCGTCCGCCCGTCTGCGTCGACAGTAACTGCGCCACAAACAGCGCTACGCAAGCATATACGTTGGCCGCAGCAACACTACGCAAACATACAACGCTAGCCGTAACAGCATCATAGCTAATATATACGCTGGCCGCAACAGCACCATAGGTAATACACTACGTTGGCTTCAGTACTGCACCGATCTACAACGCTGACCACGACAGCGCCCCGATAATATACTGCGTTGACACAGCAAAGTTACGCAAACCTACTACGCCAACTGTACCAGAGTTACCCTCGTGCCGAAGCACGGAGCTTTGGTCGGGACCAGAGCTACTTGTGGAGCGTCCCTTGAAGTTGTCGGTTCTTCCATGCGGACAGGTCGCTTCACGGGAGTGAGTAGTGGCATCAAGTGTTGAATGTGTCGGTTATACCACCCAACACCGTTTGAGACCTCGTGAGCAACGGCACCACCACAGTGACGCGCCCCGCGAGCAGGTGACATTCGCCAGCCAAACTACCACGCTGGTCACAATCGCAAACATATTACGTTGGACATAGCATTACGCCAATCTACTACCCCGGCCACAATCGCACACACACTACGTCGGCCACAGCATTACGCCAGCCACCACGCTGACCGCGACCGCACCACGCTAACATATTACGTGGACCATATCACTACGCAAACATACGACGTTGGCCACAGCATTGCGCCAACGCACTACGCTGACCGCAAGCGCCAACATACAACGCGGGCCACAACAGCGATACGCGAGCACATTACGTTGGTCACCGCATCACTCTGGCTACACCAGCACTACGCACACACACTACGGTGACCACAGCAGAGTCACGCAAATACACGACGTCAACCACACTAGGGTTGGCTACATACACGCCAACGCAAGGCGTCACCGAAACACGTTTTACACGCACTCAGGCAACGACCAGCCGGGCGTTCTAACGGGACGTTCCTAACGGGACACGCACGCCGACGCAGGGCGTCACAAAACACATTTACACACACACAAGCAACGACCATCGAGGCGTCATAACGGGACACGAGTACCGTTGGCCCACCACGCAGTATAGAGCAAGCATACAGTGAAACGAAAACAACAAATATTTCTTCTTTTGATTACGTAAAATTTTTCATTTTAATTATAGTGTACATACATATATAGAATTAGAGAAATAAAGTGAATTTATATGAAAACGATTTGCACGGTGTCCCAAATTTACAAATCTATTGTAAGCGAACCTTGGACACGGCGAGTATACCCCTAACACTTATTGAAGAAGCACCGGGACGGAAAAAGCTTCGTTACAAGGTTTCACACTATCCACACGAGCAGACCAACGCGTTTGTGACATGCTGTGCAAGGAGCAGTTAGATTTTTCCTTGAGAATTCCCCATCTCTGAGGGCTTGCGCTAAAGATATTATAAAATTTCTGCATAATACCGAAAAAAGTGATGAATTCTGCACAACATTCAGCAGCTTGCACTCCACATCAACTTAAACTATGACAAGCACAAGGTGCAAATATTGGCAGGGAGTTATCTCTCAGGATATGACTCTGCGCTCCTTTGTAATGACCGCTCATATTACTGCCTTTATCATACCCTTTCCCACGGCAGTCATCCAGTGGAATATTGGACTTTTTTAGAGTGCTGTGAATCAGCTCAGCGATAGCTTCTCTTGTTTTTGCATTACAATCGACAAACTCTAAAAAGCGTTCTTGGATTTTCCATTTTCCGGAGTCCCTGTCTAATAAAACATAAATCAATATAAAAACAGTCTGCTCAATATGCGCCGAATCAAGGGTTGCATCCACTATTACTGTGTAATACTTGACGGACTTTCTCTCGCCTTCTATCTTTCTGAACTCATTTTGTATTCCATCAGACAAATAATGTGCTTGGAGACGATTCTTTTTCGTTTGAGGTTCCCTCACCTTCTCCAAAGGTTCAAGCAATAGGGGGTCATAATTGCTGATCAGTTCCATACCAAATACCAAGAAAGGTTCCATTTTTTGGATTTCCGATCAATGAATTATCCCCTCTAAATTCCAATCCTTTTTCTCCAAGAAATAAAACAACATCAAGAATTCTGTTAAGTATCTCTCTCCAGCGAGCTGCTCCATTTTTAAGGATTTCCGCTAAGAGAAAATCCACTGAGCTTGCATTTCAAATTCTTATTTAATATTGGCGCCACTCTATATAGCAAGTTTTATGATTTTGACTATTTTCATGTTCAGGAATTTTTTCGTGTAACCTCTTCCAACCTTTTTTTTAGAATAAACTGAAGACTTTGTCAAAGCTGATCGGGTATTTTCGGAAATTTTGCTGAAAATCCGGCATGGAAAACAAAAAAGCGCTTCTTTTGTTGCACTCCAAACGAGCCAATCACGCTTTTTCCCGTTTTTTTAGAGTAGTATGGAGTATGATTTGAAGGAAATGGCGACCACTTAAGTCGTTGGGAAGTCGAAATAAAATGTGATTTTAAGTTAGTTGAAGCATTTTTGACAGATAGCGCTTATGAAATTGTGTCAAGAACGTTTATCTAACTTAAAATCACATTTTATTTCGATTATGACTATGCCCAATAGTATTTGATCGGATGCTTATGATTTTAGTTAAGTGATTTTCAACAACAACAAACAAACAATTTTTGTAGCAACAAAATATGTATGTATCTATGAAATCCTAGTTAGAGTATTGTCAATACTGCTTTGCCTTGCCGGGCCCCCAAAAACTTTCCGGGCCCCAGGGTAATTGCCCCCCCCCCCCTTCGCCCTGGCACTGCATATAAAAGGCTTATCCTTGCCAGAAATGAACTTAGCCTGAAAACTCAACCACCAGAATCATAGGCAGGATCGCCATATAAAAGGTGGAAAATGAATTGTCAGTTTTGTAAGGTGTAAGTGCGAATGGGTGAATGCATCTTTATTGAAATATTGTTAGCTTATTTATACTAAATTATTCTAAACACCAGCATCCACATGGTGTGACCAATTCTCGCCGGTTAGCGGAGCGAAGGAGCGACTGGCGCGCCTTCTTGGACGGCCATAACCGTTTAGACGGTTAAGCGCCAGTTAAGTAAGTAAGTAAGTATTCTAAACATATTCTTACATACATATTTACTTCAAGCATACATACTTACATACCTACATACAACTCGACACAAATATGTACATACACATTTGTGTTGAGCTGTGACGTCTGTGGGAAACGCAATGTCAGCAAATTTGCCTGAATGCAAATTTGGTTTAGCCCTGCGTTGTACACACAACTGTATTTAATCATGTAAATTGCTCTGTCAGCAACAATTAGCAAATTCCCTTTTGTGTTGATGAAAATTTAGACTCTTTTTGCTACAGGGTAGCACATTAACTGGTTTACTCATTTGGCATTGAAATTGTTGGCTGTTTACACTACATCATCATTAGGCAATTTTGTAATGTTATCAAAGGTTCACGGAGATTCGAGTGAATCACACAGTGAAACTGCAGTTGCCTTAACCACTAGGCTATTCTGCTGGTATATGTTTCCATTCTTATTTCAGTTTTTCTCATTTCCACAATAACAACACAATTGAGACATTTTGGCTCTATATTAATTTGTGTGCCATGTAGATTTGTTTTTGTAAAGTTCTTCTTCTTTGCGAATGAGAAGCTTTGTAAACTCGGGCTCAGTTTTACATATTTATGTTTGTTTGTTTAATGGTGTGTTCAGTTTATACTTATATTTAAGAATTCATGATCTTAACACCGGCTTATAATAATTTAATCTCAATTATTTTGTTTTCTAAGAGACCCTGAAAAGAAAGAAACATTTAGTGGCATATTGCGATGAAACCATTTCGAAAACCGCCAACGTAATCATCATCAGGAAATTTTGTGATGTTATCAATTGTTTCACCGAGATTCGAACCGTGAATCACACGGTGAAACTGAAGTTGCCTTAACCACTAGGCTATCCTGCTGGTATTTGTTTCCATGTATAGTGTTAACTACTTTATATTCTTTACTTTAATTTTTAAAATAATTTTTAATTGAGTTTTCATGTTAACTTAAAATTTTTGAATAACTTCAAAAAAAAGAAAATTCTAATTAGTTTGAAAATATTTAAATATTTGGTTAACCACCAAATATATTGGCGATTCTACCAACGGACCTAATTTTTAAATTGATATTTGATACAAATGCTGAATGTGGCGCTTTGCGTATCACAGAGCTACTGAACAATGCAATATCACAAATAGAAGTGCAACTAAGTGACGTGCTACCAAAAAAAAAAAAGTTTTATTAAGTTGTTTGAACCAATTGCAGACTATCAACCGGTTTCGGCAAATGTGCACACGATCCAATACAAAAATGCGTGAACTGATTTCTCAAAGAAAAGTTAAATCAAAAATATCTACAAGAATTAGTGAAGATTAAATAGTGAATTCTTAACCGAAATTTATCTAAAAATATTTTTTTTTTTTTTATTAAATTAAATTTTATGTAAGTATAATTATTATTTTAATATTAAATTCAAAATCAAATTTAAATTAAAATTTTAAACCCTTTAAATTTTCAAATTTATTTTAAAATTATTTTTATATTTTAAAAATTCTATATAAATTATTTAAATTTATTTATTTTTTATATAAAAATAAATATTTTATTTCAATTGTTAACTCCCTTTCCAAAAAAAAATCTTAAATATTTCCTAATTTTCAAATTTTTCATTACATTTTTTTTTTTTTCATATGGTTCTACGTTCACCAATACGAACCCGTAAGTTTACAAATTCGGAAAAACAAAACAACAATTATACAAATAACACAATGACTCACAATACAACTCAAAATTCTAACATTAATACAACACAAAACAACATCTCTAATATAAAACAAGATACTTCAACACAAGATAACTTTACAAATTTTCCTTTTACTAAATCTATTAAATTACCACAATTTTGGCAAGATTGTCCTGATGCCTGGTTTTTACTCGTTGAAGGACAATTTGAAATTAATAATATCACTGATGATAATTTAAAATTTCAAAATGTTCTAATTACTCTTCAACGAGATACTATTTCTAAAATTTTAGATGTTATTAACCCTCCTCCTCTTTTTAATAAATATGATACAATCAAAAAAATTCTATGTGAAAGATTTTCTCTTAGCGAAGAAAAACGATTAGAACTATTATTTTCAAAAGCTGAACTTGGTGATCGTTCACCATCCGAATTATTCAGATTTATGAAATCACTTATAGGTTCTGACTCCATAGTTAGCCAAGAATTACTCTTTAAATTGTGGATTCGTAAATTACCACAAGAAATACAAATTCATTTTACTTCCAATAATAATCAAAACAGAGATGAAATTATTATTTTAGCTGACAAACTTTTTGATTTAATCAATAATCCTCATTTTTCCAAATCTCCTGTAGTCTCAAGTATAAATAATAATATTTTAGAACAATGCATTAAAAATTTAACTGTATTAACCACGGCTATTTTTCAAAATTTAAATAAAATTTCTAATGATATTAATCAATTACAAATCCGTTCAAGATCTAAAGATAGAAATAGATCTAAATCTCGAAATTTTTCAGGATCAAGAAATTTTTCAAACAATCGTAATTTTAATTCACAAACAACTATTTGTTGGTATCACAAAAAATTTAAGAATAACGCTCTCAAATGTATACCCCCATGCAATTTTAATCAAAATCATAATTCAAATTACGAACAAAATTTAAACTGAAACGATCCATTATGACGGTGACGGATAATGGAACTATTATTAAACCTACTCGTCGCCTATTCATATTTGATAAATTCAATAAACTTAATTTTCTTATCGATACCGGTGCAGTTGTATCAGTTATTCCCTTTTCTAAATTTAAAATTTATAAAAGAAATTCGGATCTTACTTTGACTGCAGCAAACGGTTCTTCAATTGAAACTTTCGGTACAAAACTACTTAAAATTGATTTAGGTTTAAGAAGAGATTTTGAATTTCCATTCATTATTGCGAATATTGATACACCAATTTTAGGAGCAAACTTTTTAGAAAAATTCGGAATTATTGTCAATATTAAAAATAAAGAAATAATGGATTCTACTACAAAAATTAAAGTTGCTGGATCTTCTGGATTTTCTGATATTTTCTCACTCAAAATTCCTATTGTCGAAAATAAGTTTTCAAAATTACTTAATGAATTTCCATCTATTACCTGCGAACCAGATTATACTAAAAAAGTTAAAAACCATACGGTTCACAGGATAGAAACAAAAGGTATTTTACCATTTTCGAAACCCAGACGTCTTGATCCAATCAAACTTAAAATTGCTAAAACTGAATTTGAATTTTTAGTTAAAACTGGTATATGCAGACCCTAAAATTCTCCTATTGCATCTCCACTTCATCTCGTTCCTAAAAAAGAACCAAATGATTGGAGACCTTGCGGAGACTATCGAAGACTTAATTTTATTACTACACCAGATCGGTATCCTTTACCACATATTCACGATTTAACAATTGATTTAAAAAACAAACAATTTTTTTCCAAAATTGATCTTGTGCGTGCCTACCACCAAATTCCAATGGCAGAAGAAGACATTCATAAAACTGCAATAACTACCCCTTTTGGAATGTTTGAATTCGTAATAATGCCCTTCGGTTTACGAAACAGTGCTCAAACTTTCCAACGCTTTATTAATGAAGTATTTTCTGATTTCGATTTTGTATTTACATACATTGATGACATTCTTATTGCCAGTGATAATGAAGATCAACATATAAATCATTTAAAATCAGTTTTCAAAAGACTTGAAGAATATAATTTAAATATTAAACCTTCAAAATGTACTCTCGGTGTAAATAAATTAAATTTCTTAAGTTACGAAATTTCAGGCGAAGGTATTAAACCATCTTTAGATAGAATTGAAATCATAACAAATTTTGAAAAACCAATTTCTATAAATAAATAACAAAAATTTTTAGGTATGATAAATTACTATCACAGATATATTAAAATGTTAGCAACAGAACTTAGTGCTCTTCATGAAATGTTAACACATGCAATTAAAAACAAACTCAAACAATTAAATTGGACAAATGAAACCACAACAGCTTTCGAAAATGTTAAAAAACTTATTGCTAAAAATAATTTACTTATACATTTCGACAAAAATGGTACTCATTAGCAGTAGATGCATCAAATGTTGCTATTGGAGCAGTTCTTCAACAAACTAGCAATAATATACTAGAACCCTTAGCTTATTTTTCAAGAAAATTAACTACAACAGAAACTAAATATTCAACATTTGATCGTGAACTTTTGGCAATTTATAATTCAATTAAACATTTTAAACATTTCCTTGAAGGTAGAACTTTTACAATTTATACTGATCATAAACCTTTAATTCATGTTCTAAATTCTAAAGTAGATAGATCTCCTCGTCATCTACGTCATCTTGAATATATTGCTCAATTTACAAATGATATTCAATATATACGTGGAAAAGACAACATAGTTGCCGATACACTTTCCACACACCCAAGATATAAATTTAGAAACTTTATATAAAGAACAGCAAACTGATACATTTTTACAAAAAACCATTTCTGATCCAAATTCTAAAAATAATTTAAAAGAAATTCATATTCCAATTATTAATTTAAACATATGGTGTGATGTTTCTCTACAACCTTTTCGACCTTATGTTCCACATTCTATGAGAAGAATTATATTATTATTGGCCTAACATGCGTAAAGAAATTAACGATTGGACTTCATCTTGCATCAATTGTCAAAAATCCAAAATTTCAAGACATACTAAATCTCCTATCCAAAAAATTCAAATACCATCAGGCCGTTTTGAATATATTCATATGGATATTGTTGGACCTCTTCCAGTTTCAAATGAAAATTCTTATATTTTAACAATTATTGATAGATTTTCACGTTGGCCTGAAGCTTATCCACTTAAAGACATTTCAATAAATACTATAGTAAAAACTTTTATTCAAAATTATATACCACGATTAGGTATACTATTGAATATTATAGTAGATCAAGGTTCACAATTCACCTGAAAATTTTTTACGGAATTAACTAAACTTTTAGGTTCTCATAAAATTCATACATCTCCTTACCATCCCCAAGCAAATGGCATGATAGAGAGATTTCATCGAACTTTAAAAGCAGCAATTATAGCATCAAACGACTTCGTTCATTGGTCTGACATTTTACCATTCATTCTACTTGGTTTACAAAGTTCTATTAAAGAAGATTTAAAATGTTCATCTGCTGAACTTGTTTATGGCCAAACACTTAGAATACCTGGTGAATTAATTATTTCAAATAGTAATAAAGAACATGATTTTTCTAATGACGCTCTTCATAAAATAAGAGAATATTTTTCACTTGTTCGTTCTAAAGTTTTTCATCATAAGAAAGACAATTTTTTCGTTCCTAAACAATTAGAAAATTGTGAGTATGTTTTCGTTAAAGTTCTTCGTAAATCTAATTTAGAATCACCTTATGAAGGACCTTTTAAAGTTATCTCTAAGAAACACAAAACATTTCCAATTCAATACAAAAAATACTATTAAAAATATTTCAATTGATTTACTTAAACCAGCAAACATACTTATTAAAACTAATTTAAATACAAATACATTAAACACCAAAAAAGAAAAAAAGGTTACATTTAATATTAATTAATAATTTGTTTGTTTCAAATTTTCTTGGAGGGGGAGTAAATATAGTGTTAACTACTTTGTATTCTTTACTTTAATTTTTAAAATAATTTTTAATTGAGTTTTCATGTTAACTTAAAATTTTTGAATAACTTCAAAAAAAGAAAATTCTAATTAGTTTGAAAATATTTATACTCAAAAGTAAATAAAATAATATTTCTTAAAATAAATATTTAAATATTTGGTTAACCACAAAACCATGCATATTTCAGTTTTTCTCATTTCTACACTAACAACACAATTGAGATATTTTGTCTCTATATTAATTTGTGTGACATGTAGATTTGTTTTTGTAAAGTTCTTCTTCGTTATCAAAGGTTTCACTGAGATTCGAACCGTGGATCACACGGTGAAACTGCAGTTGCCTTAACATTAGAAAATTACCTGCTGATGATTACGTTGGCGGTTTTCGAAATGGTTCCATCGCAATATGCCAGTAAATGTTTCTTTCTTTTCAGTTTCTCTTAGAAAACATAATAATTGAAATTCAATTATTATAAGCCGGTGTTAAGCTCATGAATTCTTAAATATAAGTATAAACTGAACACACCATTAAACAAACAAACATAAATATGTAGCCCCTTGGCGAAACGTCGGGTTTATAAGTGAAGTTTAATCTTGCACTGTTCAAATATCTGACCATACAAGCCTATAATAATTCTGAATTTAATAAAATCAAATTGGTCAGCAAAAATCGATCACACATAAATATGTAAAACTGAGCCCGAGTTTAGAAAGCTTCTCATTCGCAACGAAGAAGAACTTTACAAAAATAAATCTACATGCCACACAAATTAATATAGAGACAAAATGTCCCAATTGTGTTGTGAGTGTAGAAATGAGAAAAACTGAAATAAGCATGGAAACAAATACCAGCAGGATAGCCTAGTAGTTAAGGCAACTGCAGTTTCACCGTATGATTCACGGTTCGAATCTCGGTGAAACCTTTTATTACGTTGGTGGTTTTCGAAATGGTTAAATCGCAATATGCCAGTAAATGTTTCTTTCTTTTCAGTTTCTCTTAGAAAACATAATAATTGAGAGCCGGTGTTAACCTCATGAGTTCTTAAATATAAAACTTAAAATGTCACGACTAGACGGCAAATTCAGATTATTTAATTCAGTTGATAAACCAAATGCAATAATATAGTGTTCAAGTATATGTGATAAGGTCTCATAACTTAAGCCTGATATCTCTGCTAAAATTCAAAAACACTATAGATATTAATACAGATTCTGAAATTTACGTAAAATACCTTTAAAGGAAGCCCAATATTATATTTTTCCTATAAATCTATCAGCAGCTATGAAGATTTTTTGGCCAAACCCTTTATTCATATGGCAAAATATATATTTTGCAAAAGTGGGGGACTCGAAATCGGACTTAGAGCTTTGTTGTCTACAGCAATTTTTCTTAGAATCATTTGTAGATTACGTTTTTGCTATACTCCTGATGGAAAAAAAATCCATCCATACAATTTGACCCGCTCTAGTACCTATATACAGCAAAAACAAAAACGTAGGCATTTGGCTTGGTTCAATAGATAAACGCAAAAGAACAATAATAATCGAAAAACCGGTTAACGCAGTTAGCACCTTAACCGTTAACGATAGAACCTTGAATCGAACTGTGCCTTAATCTACAAGTAAGTAGCTATATAGTGAAACAAAAAAAAAAAAACTTTGAAATTTTTTTTGGTTCAAGAGATATACACAATAATCGGTTTGAATGTCAGTGGTTGTCAATAAACCGTTTATTACGTATATCTATTCACCCAAGCAAAATTCCAAAAAAAATTGAAATACTTAGGTACATACTTGTAGATTAATACACAATTCGATATACGGTTCCATGTGAACTGTGAATGGAAATGTGTTTAAGTCTACAAGTGGGTAGATATACAATCAAATAAAAAAAAATGTAAGATTTTTTTTTGGTTAAAGAGATATACACAAAGATAAGTTGGTAGTCAGCACTGATCGATCAAGCGATAAATCGTACGCAGCGATAGAACCTTGAATCAAATTCTTTATTAATCTACAAACAGGTGACTATATAATGCAAAGCAAAAGTTTATAATACCGTGCCTGATTGAAGAGATATAGGGAAATTAAGGCGCTGGGTCATTTGTGTACTGATAAATTCCTATTTTTGCCATGAAGGGTTAATGATGGAACTTCGATTCAAACAACGTTTTAATCTACAAATAGGTAGCTATGTAACGCAAAAAAAAATTGAGAAAATCTTGCTGGGTTCAAGAGATATAAAGCAATTTAGGTGACGGGTCATTTGTGTGTGAATGATGGAACTGTATATCGAATTGTGTATTATTCTACAAGAAAAGTTTCCACTTTAAGACATCCGTTTTAAAAAGGCTTCTGTTGAGGACATGAGTCACAAGTGAACCCAATTCAATCAACCAGGAGTCATGTTTTATAATTATGTATTTATTGCGTGCGGCCGGCAACCCTATTTTGATAATATCTTAGAAATGTATAAGATAGTAATATAACGGTCCTTTGAAATGTTGTCTAATCCCGCTCTAATTTGTCTTTTTTGCCTAACATCATCACAGTCCATTTTCAATTATCGCCGCGACCACATCGCTATATTTTGTATTTTAACTCACAGTGAAAGTGAAGTAAATAAAAGCTTAAATTGTTAGATGCAAATAAGTGCCTAGATTAAAAGTGCAGTGTATTCTTATTTATTTTAGAAATCGTTCCCTTGCGCATTGGCGCTGAAGAAGTGATTTTGAAGAGTGTTTCTCTCCCTTGCGCGTTGGCGCTAGTCCCATAACCCCCTTATCGAAATTTACGCAGCTTCTTTATTGAAAACGGGTATTATATGATTGTGAAATATTCCAGATTTCATTCTAAAAATGTATGTGGGGCTGTGAGAAAGGTGGCTTACGGCTGGCAGATTTCTACACCTTCACTCCAAACGGAACGATCGTGGGAACTTTGATGCTAAGTTCGACCAAGCAGGAACTTTTTGATGGGCTAGCAATTGGACTCACAATGGGTCTTCCAATATTTCTAACCACCTATGTATATTGGTGGTTAATATTCAGTACTTAGCTATATTTAAAACCTAATCGAAATTTACCATTGTATGGGAAAATCTACCACCAATCTCAGCTTTCAAGTCCGAGCACTACTGGAAAATTTATTGCAGCAGTAATAAAAAAATTATAACTGCTACAAATCTCAATTTAAAATGTTGCAATTTTTGCACAAAAATTATTCGCTACATACTTAAATATTTATTTTTTCAACAATAAAATAAGCAAGAAATTCGAATTGAGATGAGTTATACTATAGACAGCAGCTGTGCACCTACGTAAGCGGCGATTTATTATATATAAGGCAGACTAAACGTTGAGTAATTTATTCATTGACCACAACAAAACAAAACCAATAAAGAATTGTAAACAAGTATGCAAATTTGTACTTTATTTAAATTATTATGAATGTGTGTGTATGACGATAAAATGACGCGAATTTCTTGTTAATGCGTGAAGGGCAGGATATATAATCCTTAAGAGTGGTTGACTGCTATGCTTTAACCGATTATACTTCCTCGTCATCCTTTAAGGATTGTAGGCAACTTTGTGTTCGACCACGAATCGATTACTTCCTGTTTTAAAAGTTCTAGATAGGTTTTTGAAATTTCTTTTAAAAAGGCGTCGTCGAATTCCGCGTTAAATCCAACGACTTGGCCTGAGCACCTGGTAAAATAACTTAAAGCAATATTTATTCTCAAAAGTACAACGCTTTATATGCCGAAAAGAAAGGGTTCGAAAAATGGCCAATAATGGAGTGCTCTAAAGTGTTAATGCAGTCAAAGGCAATGATAAGCGTCGCCAACAGAATCTAAATATCAAAATATTTCGAGAATTTAACTCAATGCTACTATTTGAACAATTTCCAATGGAGTCAAGGTAAAAACTTCCTTCTGGGCTGTATGTTCCTACAAATATGCCTTGTATGTATATGTAGGGTATACTGGGCCGAAAAAGAAGTTGCTAATGTCCGCCCCTAAATTTGAAGATTATGTTGAGAGGATTTCGGAAAAATTTTAAAAAATTTTTTTTTATCCTTCGAAATACAGCCAAAAAGGTTTTTTCGTTGTAACTTGGTTATTTGACGTCCGATTTTTAAAATTGATATGTCCTTATTTTGGCCTTGAGAAGGTTCAATTTCCGTTTAATGTCCTTTTAAGCTATGAAGTTGTTTTCACATGATTAGGTCAGCTAACAAAATTTGACCCCCCCTAATGTATGTTTTTTTCCTTACCAAACGAAATTACTTAAAAATTCAAGAAAATATTGCTTTGAAACCATATTACTAAAATAATAAACAAAGAAGTCATAGCACTTTCAATATTTATTGCAACTGTTATTTTACTTGATTCTTATTATACTTAGACCTGAAACTCATGATATTTTTGGAGGAAAAATTGCAGGGTTTGCATTGAAAAGTTAATAAAGATATGCCAAATATCATGAATAGGGGAAGTCAAAGTAAATAAGTGAGTCAAACCTGCTGTTTCGTATTTATAATAATAACACTATGCGACAAAATCAACTTTTTTTCTGGGTATTGGACAAACCCACTTTTTCGTAGAGATTTAGGCTTAAGTAAACAAAGAACTATCTGCCTTTTTCGAAATTAGCCTCCAAAAAATAGATATCGGCCAACGAAGTTTGGAGTTCGAAATTTAACATTTCGAAATTTTATTTTATTTTTTTGTTAACGCGTTCAGCAAACTGAACAAGTAAAAATGTGGGCGTGGTCTGCCCTTTTCCTTTATTAGAAGGGCTGGATTCTTTTTTGAGAAATTTAGTATAACAGCTGTTATACGAGGTGAAAAGTCAGACTCTGACTTCTGAATACAGTGATCAAATTTTGTTAGCTGACCTAATCATGTGAAAAGGACTTCATAGCTTAAAAGGACATTAAACGGAAATGTGAAGCTTCTCAAGGCCAAATTAATGACATATCAATTTTAAAAATCGGAAGTCAAATAACCAAGTTACAACGAAAAAACATTTTTGGCTGTATTTCGAAGGATCAAAAAAAATTAAAAAAAAAAATATTCCGAAACGCTCTCAACATAATCTTCAAATTTGGGGGCAGACATTAGCAACTTTTTTTTTTTTTGTATGAGGACCAACCCAGTCTAATATACGGTATATCAAAGTAGAAAAAAGGTAAAGTCAACAACTGAGTGATCACAACTGAAGTCTCGTGTAATGAGAACAATAAAAAAGGTGGGCGAAACGGAATTTTATATGTACTTATGTACCGAATTTACCAATGTTGGGATTTTTATATGAGCAGACCGCGAACAGGGGGAAGAACGTGACTTTTATGAGATCGTATGTCTTTCTTTTTGGCGGCCACCGTGGTGTGATGGTAGCGTGCTCCGCCTACCACACCGTATGCCCTGCGCTCACATCCCATGCAAAGCAACATCAAAATTTTAGAAATAAGGTTTTTCAATTAGAAGAAAATTTTTCTAAGCGGGGTCACCCCTCGGCAGTGTTTGGCAAGCGCTCCGAGTGTATTTCTGCCATGAAAAGCTCTCAGTGAAAACTCATCTGCCTTGCAGATGCCGTTCGGAGTTGGCATAAAACATGTAGGTCCCGTCCGGCTAATTTGTTGGGAAAATCAAGAGGAGCGCGACGCAAATTGAAAGAGAAGCTCGGCCTAAAATCTCTACAGAGGTAATTGCGCCTTACATTTATTTTTATACCTTTCATGAGAATGAAATGGTATATTAATTTCGTCACGAAACCCAAAATTGTAAGTCCCTAAAGGAAAATAGATAGACCCACCATTAAGTATACCGAAATAATCAGGATGAAGAGCAGAGTTGATTTAGCCATGTCCGTCTGTCCGTCTGTCAGTCTGTCGGTTTGTATGCAAACTAGTCCCTCAATTTTTGAGATATCTTGTTAAAATTTGGTGAGCGCGTGTATTTGGGTGTCCGATTAGACATTTATCGGAACCAGCTGGATCGGACCACTATAGCATATATCCTCCATACAACCGATTTTTCAGAAAAAGAGGATTTTTCTCATATCTTACTCAATTTTACAGATTGACGCTTCAACCTTCACCATATAATTTCGTATATTGTACATATTGTTGCCTGAAAAAATTGATGAGATCGGTTGTGTATATAGTATATTTCCCCCACAGCCGATTGTTCAGATAAGAAACTTTTCGTAATTACTGTCCTATTTTAAGAGCTAGATGCTTCAAATTTCAACGAATGCTCAATAACAACACAATTGAGACATTTTGGCTCTATATTAATTTGTGTGCCATGTAGATTTGTTTTTGTAAAGTTCTTCTTCTTTGCGAATGAGAAGCTTTGTAAACTCGGGCTCAGTTTTACATATTTATGTTTGTTTGTTTAATGGTGTGTTCAGTTTATACTTATATTTAAGAATTCATGATCTTAACACCGGCTTATAATAATTGAATCTCAATTATTTTGTTTTCTAAGAGACCCTGAAAAGAAAGAAACATTTAGTGGCATATTGCGATGAAACCATTTCGAAAACCGCCACCGTAATCATCATCAGGCAATTTTGTGATGTTATCATTTGTTTCACCGAGATTCGAACCGTGAATCGACCGGTGAAACTGCAGTTGCCTTAACCACTAGGCTATCCTGCTGGTATTTGTTTCCATGTATAGTGTTAACTACTTTATATTCTTTATTTTAATTTTTAAAATAATTTTTAATTGAGTTTTCATGTTAAGTTAAAATTTTTGAATAACTTCAAAAAAAAAAGAAAATTCTAATTAGTTTGAAAATATTTAAATATTTGGTTAACCACCAAATATATTGGCGATTCTACCAACGGACCTAATTTTTAAATTGATATTTGATACAAATGCTGAATGTGGCGCTTTACGTATCACAGAGCTACTGAACAATGCAATATCACAAATAGAAGTGCAACTAAGTGACGTGCTACCAAAAAAAAAAAAAAAAAGTTTTATTAAGTTGTCTGAACCAATTGCAGACTATCAACCGGTTTCGGCAAATGTGCACCCGATCCAATACAAAAATGCGTGAACTTATTTCTCAAAGAAAAGTTAAATCAAAAATATCTACAAGAATTAGTGAAGATTAAATAGTGAATTCTTAACCGAAATTTATCTAAAAATATTTTTTTTTTATTAAATTAAATTTTATGTAAGTATAATTATTATTTTAATATTAAATTTAAAATCTTCTATTATAATTTAAATTATAATTTTAAACCCTTTAAATTTTCAAATTTATTTTAAGATTATTTTTATATTTTGAAAATTCTATATAAATTATTAAAAATTTATTTATTTTTTATATAAAAATAAATATTTTATTTCAATTGTTAACTCCCTTTCCAAAAAAAAAAATTTTAAATATTTCCTAATTTTCAAATTTTTCATTTAATTTTTTTTTTTCATATGGTTCTACGTTCACCAATACGAACCCGTAAGTTTACAAATTCGGGAAATCAAAACAACAATTATACAAATAACACAATGACTCACAATACAACTCAAAATTCTAACATTAATACAAGACAAAACAACATCTCTAATATAACACAAGATACTTCAACACAAGATAACTTTAAAAATTTTCCTTCTACTAAATCTATTAAATTACCACAATTTTGGCAAGATTGTCCTGATGCCTGGTTTTTACTTGTTGAAGAACAATTTGAAATTAATAATATCACTGATGATAATTTAAAATTTCAAAATGGTCTAATTACTCTTCAACGAGATACTATTTCTAAAATTTTAGATGTTTTTAACCCTCCTCCTCTTTTTAATAAATATGATACAATCAAAAAAATTCTATGTGAAAGATTTTCTCTTAGCGAAGAAAAACGATTAGAACTATTATTTTCAAAAGCTGAACTTGGTGATCGTTCACCATCCGAATTATTCAGATTTATGAAATCACTTATAGGTTCTGACTCCATAGTTAGCCAAGAATTACTCTTTAAATTGTGGATTCGTAAATTACCACAAGAAATACAAATTCATTTTACTTCCAATAATAATCAAAACAGAGATGAAATTATTATTTTAGCTGACAAACTTTTTGATTTAATCAATAATCCTCATTTTTCCAAATCTCCTGTAGTCTCAAGTATAAATAATAATATTTTAGAACAATGCATTAAAAATTTAACTGAATTAACCACGGCTATTTTTCAAAATTTAAATAAAATGTCTAATGATATTAATCAATTACAAATCCGTTCAAGATCTAAAGATAGAAATAGATCTAAATCTCGAAATTTTTCAGGATCAAGAAATTTTTCAAACAATCGTAATTTTAATTCACAAACAACTATTTGTTGGTATCACAAAAAATTTAAGAATAACGCTCTCAAATGTATACCCCCATGCAATTTTAATCAAAATCATAATTCAAATTACGAACATCGAAACGATCCATTATGACAGTGACGGATAATGGAACTATTATTAAACCTACTCGTCGCCTATTCATATTTGATAAATTCAATAAACTTAATTTTCTTATCGATACCGGTGCAGTTGTATCAGTTATTCCCTTTTCTAAATTTAAAATTTATAAAAGAAATTCGGATCTTACTTTGACTGCAGCAAACGGTTCTTCAATTGAAACTTTCGGTACAAAACTACTTAAAATTGATTTAGGTTTAAGAAGAGATTTTGAATTTCCATTCATTATTGAGAATATTGATACACCAATTTTAGGAGCAAACTTTTTAGAAAAATTCGTAAGCGACGCAAGTATCCCACTCTATATATAGTTTCTTTTGTTGCAACACATCATCGAATGTTACGGCATCTATTTCCACGAACGCAATGTAGCTTACTTCTCTACGATTGGTATTTCCATACAGTTTTAACACTTTAAAATCCTTTCCGTTACATGAGTCATTTTGCTTAGTTAAGCATTCTACCAAACGCTCATTGCTAACTTTTTCATATGAGCAGACCGCGAACAGGGGGAAGAACGTGACTTTTATGAGATCGTATGTCTTTCTTTTTGGCGGCCACCGTGGTGTGATGGTAGCGTGCTCCGCCTACCACACCGTATGCCCTGCGCTCACATCCCATGCAAAGCAACATCAAAATTTTAGAAATAAGGTTTTTCAATTAGAAGAAAATTTTTCTAAGCGGGGTCACCCCTCGGCAGTGTTTGGCAAGCGCTCCGAGTGTATTTCTGCCATGAAAAGCTCTCAGTGAAAACTCATCTGCCTTGCAGATGCCGTTCGGAGTTGGCATAAAACATGTAGGTCCCGTCCGGCTAATTTGTTGGGAAAATCAAGAGGAGCGCGACGCAAATTGAAAGAGAAGCTCGGCCTAAAATCTCTACAGAGGTAATTGCGCCTTACATTTATTTTTATACCTTTCATGAGAATGAAATGGTATATTAATTTCGTCACGAAACCCAAAATTGTAAGTCCCTAAAGGAAAATAGATAGACCCACCATTAAGTATACCGAAATAATCAGGATGAAGAGCAGAGTTGATTTAGCCATGTCCGTCTGTCCGTCTGTCAGTCTGTCGGTTTGTATGCAAACTAGTCCCTCAATTTTTGAGATATCTTGTTAAAATTTGGTGAGCGCGTGTATTTGGGTGTCCGATTAGACATTTATCGGAACCAGCTGGATCGGACCACTATAGCATATATCCTCCATACAACCGATTTTTCAGAAAAAGAGGATTTTTCTCATATCTTACTCAATTTTACAGATTGACGCTTCAACCTTCACCATATAATTTCGTATATTGTACATATTGTTGCCTGAAAAAATTGATGAGATCGGTTGTGTATATAGTATATTTCCCCCACAGCCGATTGTTCAGATAAGAAACTTTTCGTAATTACTGTCCTATTTTAAGAGCTAGATGCTTCAAATTTCAACGAATGCTCAATAACAACACAATTGAGACATTTTGGCTCTATATTAATTTGTGTGCCATGTAGATTTGTTTTTGTAAAGTTCTTCTTCTTTGCGAATGAGAAGCTTTGTAAACTCGGGCTCAGTTTTACATATTTATGTTTGTTTGTTTAATGGTGTGTTCAGTTTATACTTATATTTAAGAATTCATGATCTTAACACCGGCTTATAATAATTGAATCTCAATTATTTTGTTTTCTAAGAGACCCTGAAAAGAAAGAAACATTTAGTGGCATATTGCGATGAAACCATTTCGAAAACCGCCACCGTAATCATCATCAGGCAATTTTGTGATGTTATCATTTGTTTCACCGAGATTCGAACCGTGAATCACACGGTGAAACTGCAGTTGCCTTAACCACTAGGCTATCCTGCTGGTATTTGTTTCCATGTATAGTGTTAACTACTTTATATTCTTTATTTTAATTTTTAAAATAATTTTTAATTGAGTTTTCATGTTAAGTTAAAATTTTTGAATAACTTCAAAAAAAAAAGAAAATTCTAATTAGTTTGAAAATATTTAAATATTTGGTTAACCACCAAATATATTGGCGATTCTACCAACGGACCTAATTTTTAAATTGATATTTGATACAAATGCTGAATGTGGCGCTTTACGTATCACAGAGCTACTGAACAATGCAATATCACAAATAGAAGTGCAACTAAGTGACGTGCTACCAAAAAAAAAAAAAAAAAGTTTTATTAAGTTGTCTGAACCAATTGCAGACTATCAACCGGTTTCGGCAAATGTGCACCCGATCCAATACAAAAATGCGTGAACTTATTTCTCAAAGAAAAGTTAAATCAAAAATATCTACAAGAATTAGTGAAGATTAAATAGTGAATTCTTAACCGAAATTTATCTAAAAATATTTTTTTTTTATTAAATTAAATTTTATGTAAGTATAATTATTATTTTAATATTAAATTTAAAATCTTCTATTATAATTTAAATTATAATTTTAAACCCTTTAAATTTTCAAATTTATTTTAAGATTATTTTTATATTTTGAAAATTCTATATAAATTATTAAAAATTTATTTATTTTTTATATAAAAATAAATATTTTATTTCAATTGTTAACTCCCTTTCCAAAAAAAAAAATTTTAAATATTTCCTAATTTTCAAATTTTTCATTTAATTTTTTTTTTTCATATGGTTCTACGTTCACCAATACGAACCCGTAAGTTTACAAATTCGGGAAATCAAAACAACAATTATACAAATAACACAATGACTCACAATACAACTCAAAATTCTAACATTAATACAAGACAAAACAACATCTCTAATATAACACAAGATACTTCAACACAAGATAACTTTAAAAATTTTCCTTCTACTAAATCTATTAAATTACCACAATTTTGGCAAGATTGTCCTGATGCCTGGTTTTTACTTGTTGAAGAACAATTTGAAATTAATAATATCACTGATGATAATTTAAAATTTCAAAATGGTCTAATTACTCTTCAACGAGATACTATTTCTAAAATTTTAGATGTTTTTAACCCTCCTCCTCTTTTTAATAAATATGATACAATCAAAAAAATTCTATGTGAAAGATTTTCTCTTAGCGAAGAAAAACGATTAGAACTATTATTTTCAAAAGCTGAACTTGGTGATCGTTCACCATCCGAATTATTCAGATTTATGAAATCACTTATAGGTTCTGACTCCATAGTTAGCCAAGAATTACTCTTTAAATTGTGGATTCGTAAATTACCACAAGAAATACAAATTCATTTTACTTCCAATAATAATCAAAACAGAGATGAAATTATTATTTTAGCTGACAAACTTTTTGATTTAATCAATAATCCTCATTTTTCCAAATCTCCTGTAGTCTCAAGTATAAATAATAATATTTTAGAACAATGCATTAAAAATTTAACTGAATTAACCACGGCTATTTTTCAAAATTTAAATAAAATGTCTAATGATATTAATCAATTACAAATCCGTTCAAGATCTAAAGATAGAAATAGATCTAAATCTCGAAATTTTTCAGGATCAAGAAATTTTTCAAACAATCGTAATTTTAATTCACAAACAACTATTTGTTGGTATCACAAAAAATTTAAGAATAACGCTCTCAAATGTATACCCCCATGCAATTTTAATCAAAATCATAATTCAAATTACGAACATCGAAACGATCCATTATGACAGTGACGGATAATGGAACTATTATTAAACCTACTCGTCGCCTATTCATATTTGATAAATTCAATAAACTTAATTTTCTTATCGATACCGGTGCAGTTGTATCAGTTATTCCCTTTTCTAAATTTAAAATTTATAAAAGAAATTCGGATCTTACTTTGACTGCAGCAAACGGTTCTTCAATTGAAACTTTCGGTACAAAACTACTTAAAATTGATTTAGGTTTAAGAAGAGATTTTGAATTTCCATTCATTATTGAGAATATTGATACACCAATTTTAGGAGCAAACTTTTTAGAAAAATTCGTAAGCGACGCAAGTATCCCACTCTATATATAGTTTCTTTTGTTGCAACACATCATCGAATGTTACGGCATCTATTTCCACGAACGCAATGTAGCTTACTTCTCTACGATTGGTATTTCCATACAGTTTTAACACTTTAAAATCCTTTCCGTTACATGAGTCATTTTGCTTAGTTAAGCATTCTACCAAACGCTCATTGCTAACTTTTTCAGTTAAACCAACAATTTTTATTTTCTTTTTATTTCATCCTTATTTTTTGTTTTCTCTGCTTCGTTATCGTTTCCAATACCTTCTCTTACCTTTAGCTGGACGTTTTCACAGGCGTTTTTATTTTTACATTCTACAATAATGGCACCACTATTTACTTCTTTAACATTTTTAACAAGGCCTTCGGTAGGTTCGACAACTTTTTTTAGAGCTTCCTTGGTTTCCTTAGCTTTTTTGCCCTTCTTTTTCGGTTTAATGACAATTTTATTCTCATTTACTGAAGCGACCTGAGCATAAGATAGTTTTTCTGGCTGATCATTTGCCACGCGTAAATCGTTAAGCAATTCATTGCTCTTTTTTAATTCATTACATAAATCTTTTACTATCTGATTCTTCATTGCAATCAATTTTACTTCTATGTTATGCTCTAAAAGGGAGTTGAAGTCCGTAATAATGCTACTTTTAATCTGGGAGAATTTATTACAAAATATCTGCTCGACTATCTGTTTAATATCAGCAGCTTTCTTTTTGTTTCTTCACATTTATTAATCAAATGTTTGATTTAGTATTGGTATCCGATAATGCAAATACATTACAGAACCATTTTATGTTCATATTATCTTCTATTATATTTTTTTCATTTCTTTTAATATTACTGCATTTCAAGCAGAAACACCCACCAGAGCATGCTACTATGTCATCTATTTGAAGCAGTTTCGCAGTAAATTTTTTGCACTCTGCTGGCATTGTAAATGTATATCTTTATAAGAAAATGTAAAAGATATGCAACTTTACATGGAAACTTTGTGATACACAACTTTAAATATTCGCAAGACTGGTTTGAAAAAATAAACTAAAAAATATGTATAAATATATATTTATCTACCGTGATGGCAGCCCTGTACACAATTAGTAACGACAGTATAGCAACAAAGCGGCTCGACAGGTTGTTGATGTTCTCACCTGTACTCAGCGTATCAGCAGGCGTTTGTGTGAAAGTGTGCTTGGCGATGTTTGCAGCGCGCCGACTGCGGTAATGGCAGCAGAGCAGATAGCTTTTGCAAATTACTAGCCACCTAAATACTCCACTCTTCCAAACTATGTTTTTAGATTTGTCCACCTGAATACAGCTTCCCGCACCTGTTGTTAAATGTTGTACGTTTTTTTAGCGCTTTTGTATGTTGTTTACTATTTTTTTGTTTAATAAAAACACGGAGCACGTATTAAAACGACAGTCTTGTTCTTCTCTTCTCGCCAGCGGCCTACCAAAAAAATCACCGCTAGGTGGCGCATGGATCGAGATATTCACAAAAATCCTATTTGTGGTTCGATTTGATTTGGTTCATATTTGGAACACATAATAAATACATGAAGAAAAAGCGACCTATGATGCCCGATTTGGCTCATATTTGGAACAAATATTGCATACAGTCCAGTAGAAGTGACATCAAAATATTTTGGAGTTGGAGGAGGGACAAGCATACGTGGCGCAGAGTCGAGTAAAGTTTTTGCAAGGATTATGTATTGAGGACTTAGGTTGTAACAAATTGTCAGGAAAGAGTCCTTGTAATAATGAGTCACTAAATGAACTAAATAGAATGAGAAATAATAGGCAATTAAGTAAGGACTAAAAACTTGAAAATAAAATAATTAAAAAAGATGTATAAGTTAAACGGTTTTATTGATAGATATTCTGAATAAATATCACAAAAAACTGCAATTTATAATGGAAATGGAAGCCAACTCCAAAATACCTTTTCTTGGTGTCTGCATCCATAGGGAGAAACACAACCTTTTTCTTGACTGGTATTCAAAACCTACCTCTTCTGGACGCTTCATAAAATAATTTTAAAAAAATTTTAAGTTAAACGGTTTTATTGAAAACAATACTTACATAAAATAATAATACGAAAAGCTAGAAAATAATTAGTTAGGTCCTAGGTACTAGTCATCACACTCCTTATCAATCTAGGGCGTTGATCAGACAATTAAAACTGATCGGAATGAGCATTCCACATAATACCGAGCGCTTTTACACTACTTGAATCTTCAAATTCTAAGAAATATTCGCTCAGTAGATGAGCTTTGGGAATACTCTGTAATACTTCACTGGAATTTGAAGTCCATTTTCGTAATGGAAAACCAGCTGAACTTAAAACCTCTGAAATTTCATCTCTTGCTCTGATCGCAGATGCAATAGTATGCCCTCCTGAAAGAACGTCTTCGACATACATATTTTTTCGTAGAATATTTGAGCCGATTGGATGAGATTTTTCGGAATCATCAGCCAGTTTAAGTAAAGTCCTTATTGCTAGATAAGGAGCGCAACTGATACCAAATTTCATTGTTTTGAGCTCATACAGACTGATTTGATCATCTGAATTTGAGCGGAACACTATTCTTTGGTATCTTGTATGATTATCATCTACTAGGATTTGCCTATACATCTTCTCAATATCGCTATTGAAGAGTATCTGAAAAGTCGCCAGCGAAGAATTAATGTTGGTAGAACAGCCTGAAGCACAGGGCCGGGAAGAAGAACATCGTTCAGGCTGACACCATTTGAAGAACGCGAAGAAGCATTAAAAACAACTCTAACTTTGGTGGAGATACGTTCTTCTTTTATTACCGCATGATGTGGTAAATAATAATTATTGACTGCATTGGCCGATTGAATTGAATCTAATTTTGACATATGCCCCATAATTTCGTATTCTAGTATGACTCTATTGTATTCTTTCTGTAAATCGAGATTTTTTCTAAGTCGGGTTTCATTTTTATAGAATCGAGAGCATGCTATTCTTAATGATGGACCTAGATTTATCTCTCCTGGGAATTCTCACCTGAACGGAAGCGAAACAATGTATCTTACGTCAGAATTCCGCTGCGTTGTACGTTGATACAATTCCTCACAAAATGTATCTTCTAATGTGGAGGCTTTAGCATTCGGCGTGTCTTCGAGCTCCCAAAATGACCTTCGCTGCTTGTCTAAAGCCACTTCATTGTAAAAGGATACCCTATTATGATTGGTTGGACTGGCTGCATCAGCAGTCAGTATCCAACCAAAGACAGTTTCTTGAGCTAAAATAGTGCTAAGAATATTTTTTTGATACCGTCTAATATGATTTGCGGATAAATATCCCCGCCCAGAACAAGATCAACTGGCTCATTCACGAAGAAACGTTTATCCGCAAGCACGAGATCAGGGAATGATTGTTGTATTAATGCACTAACATCGCATGTTGGCAAATTACCTGTCAAATGTGGTAGAACTAGAACTAAAGCGTCAATAGAAATTAGTGGGTCAACTGGGTACCGGAACTGAATGGCGTATGCCTCTTTTACCTGCGCAGAAAATGAATTATTGATGCCCGAGACTTGAGCATACATCTTTCGAGTTGGCAGGTCGAAAAATCTGTACCATTATAATGAATGGTGACGCGAGCTGTGCCTAGTAAAACACATTTGCTTGTATTGATAAAATTAGATTTGACTGTAGTTTTATCTTTCCGTTTTATTTTGTTTTGCAGATTGATTTTGGGATTGAGCTTGCTTTGAGGTGCACGGTTGCTCTTCCGCTAAATCTGCAGAATTATTTACCGGTGTAGGTTTTGCCCTACTTGTCTGTAAATGCAGAAGGGTATTATGTCTTAAATGACAGTTGCTGCAATTGTATGCACTTGGAAATTTTGACTCTGAATGCCCCGATGACAGACAGTTTAGGCACAAGTGATTTCTTTTTATGAAAGCAAGTCTTTTAGTGGTGTTCAAATTTTTGAACTTTGAACACGCATACATTTTTTGATCATTGCTTTGACACATTTTACAAGTGCCTTTAGCTACACTTGCTTGGAAAGCGCCAAGTTTCTTTGGGGGGTGTTCAGAGGCCTGCTTTGAGTTTTGTACCTTTTGAGGTTTTGTACTCTTTATACCTCTTAAACCTGAGACCGATTCTAAAGTTTAAAAACAATTTGTCAGAAATCGGTCCATATCCGCCCACTTGGAAGTTTCTGTCTTGTTTTCTACGGACTGTTCCCATAGCGAAAGGGTCACATCAGGAAGCTTAGTTGAACATAAATATGTAATAATTGGATCCCAATTAGATATGTCAATATGATGACTTACTAACGAGGATATGCAATTGTTTATGTCCATTTGTAATCTTTTGATTGAATTACCGCATTCGACTGATTGAAGGTTGAAAAGAATCTTTAATTGGGTGTTGACTAATATTCAAATTTTTCCAAGCTATATCAAACCATCATTCGTCAATTCGCATTTCTTAACGATTTCTCTGGCTTTGCCTTGGGTTTTTTGTATGAGATAATATAATTTTTGTACTGGCGACAGGCTTTTATTTAGAATATAAATGGCCGTGAACATGTCACGAAAAGTTGGCCATGACAAATAATCACCTTTGAATATAACATTATCACAAGGTGCTAAATGCAAATTGCGTGGCGTGAAGGCAGCATCGTTTTCTTTCTCTGCCTTCTCAAATTTTTCCTCCAGGTCATTAATTTTTGTCATGCACCGCACAAAAACGGTATAGCATGATTTATTTTTCTCTCTAATTGCAGTGTCTTTAGCGGTAATGTCCTCGGCCACTAGCAGATCATCGAAAGCAGCTTTGGCTTTATCCCACATGGACTTCAACTCCTGCTGCTTGGTTCCACAATACAATAGAAGAGATGGTTGGTGTCATGTGGGGACACGTTACAAGCAGGACATATGCTTTGTATGTCGGGGTTGATTCTGGATAGGGAAGAGTTTAACCTGTTACAGTATCCAGATCGAAGATGAGCTAGAGTGACACGAGACTTACGGAATTACCTTTTTGTGAGGTACTCCAATTTGTATGCTTAAGCACAGTTGTTTAGGCCAACAGCCTAAACTCTAAACATAAAAGGTCGCCCTCGCATTTTTTCTTATATTGGTCAACAGTGCCAGTCAAACTGTTTATGTTAACCATACAAATGAACATCGCTGGAATAAATAAACAGTTCGACTGGCAAGCGGTATTGCCCTGTTATATATTTTTTAATTCACTTGTTTTCTTCCCACCGAAGTTCCAGATTCACCAACCAAATTGTACAGCGATCATCATAAGCGCCCGTTTTGCGAATCAAAAAGCACACAGTGTTTAAATATTATTAAAGCGACCATATCCAGACAAATAATAGTACTTGGTATTTTGGAGTCGTGAGGATTTATTTGTGGCAATAACAACACAGAAATTTGGCTACAAAAATTTATAAATTATTGAGTTTGCGACCAATAACACCAACAACTTCATAGCGATTTCATCAGTTTGAAACATTTACAAATAAAAGGTACGTGGTTATTTTCAGTGAGCACATTATAATAAAATTAGTGAAAGTGCGCGAGTGATTTGTGAAACAAAAATTAAACATTAAATTTGTACAAATAACCCTTTGGACCATCAGATATTACTTGTCACCAACGGTAAGAATATTTGACACGGCTTAAGGGTCTTCAGTGTCGCACCAACGCACACACATATTTGTACAAAACAGTTTTTGTGGTTTAAATACAAGAAAAGTTGCAAGCAAATTCGTTGAAGATTAATTAACTCAATTGACATTTTATATTACTTGCACTTTTCTATTATTAATTGCTCACAACAACACCACTACACTGTATACTTAACCTCACTTTCGGTTTTGGTTGATCACAGCTGAATTATAGGAAATTTGTTTCACAAAAATCACTTGGCTTTAACTTTAAATTCTTTTTGTAAAACAAGCAATTTAATTTGAGCGTCATTTAGTGGACGGAAAATTTTTCTCCAACTTCAGCTCAGTTTTTCACACGCACACGTACATAAATATAGTTGATTGGCGTGCAATAATTTTTTCTTAACATGTATATTTACACGTACGTATATTTTATATACAGTCCACTGTTTTTTGTTAGAGGCAACGCCTCTAACACCCCTCTCAATATGGTCAACCCCTGTTGAAACAGCAAGTTTCCTTAGGCTCCCGTTAGAGGGTATTGACGACAATTTGTAATAGGTTGCGCCTATTGGAAAGGGCGACACAACGCATGTCATACAAACGCATTCCAGGGTTACCCTGGGTTCATTTTCCTACATGAATATTTTGCCTTATTTGACAAAGGATAAAGGAAAATTATTCCAAAAAACGTCACCCTTGGTCTACAATTTGGTCGATATTTCCAAACGTATGTGATATGGAATCAAAATCCACTTATAAACCATATACGAAACCAACGCAGCTAAGCTGTCATCTGAGTATGTAATGTTCGGTTACACCCGAACTTAGCCTTCCTTACTTGTTGCTTTTTGTCGTTATTCGTCTTGTTCGTACGACCCATTGCTAGACGAGGCCAGCTTAGGGTCAATTTATTGGAAAGGGGAAAAAGTGTCGTCAGCCGCGGCAGAGCACCTTACCGCGGTAAGACCATTTCTACTCTCTGAGGCGGCCCGGTGTCAGAGAGGCTCCGTAAAAATACAGCCAGACTAACCTCCCGGCTACAAGCATCCAATGGGCACGGTGCCGCATAACATCCTGGATTGGGAGGGGCAGATCTTGGTCATCGCTCACCCTAGTACTAGGCCACCGCAGTCATGGAGATCCATATGAATCTGCATCTTACTGGGTAGCATATTCCCTTGGTCAGCGACTAAGCCCTCGCATCGCGGCAAGATGTGTGTCCATTGCGAAGATACGATATCACCTAAGTAAGTTAAATTTATCCGATACCCAAATTTGTCGTTTCTGTGAGCTGAAAGATGAAATGCCGGTCACATTATGTGAATTATATATTGTGAGTCAATTGACTATGTTATATGTATCTATGTATGTGTCTACGTGAATGTTTGCGATTACCAAGTAGATATGTTTGTTATGGCCTTTAAATTAAAATTTATATTTGTAATTCCTTTCTTCACCAGCGAATAAAATGGAAATGCCCCTGAAGACGCTAAAAAAGTTTTAGTCGGGAAAAATAGTGGAATGTTTCATTTCCACTAAGCAGTGGTTAGATTGGATTAGCCTACGAAAAAATTCAACAAAAACTATACAATGATCATTTTTCATTCGTAAAAGTTGGCCTAGCCAGCGTAGCCACTGTGTTTTAATTCGCTGAACTATGTTGATGTTTGTGTAAAGCTCATTTTCTTCGGTACTCGCCCTCGCCAATGCGTAGAGGTCCGTAAATCTTTCAAAGAAATATTCTCCAAATCACCCTCAGAGCACATCATCTGATGTTGTCATGGTACATGCTTCAGTACCATATAGCAGGACGGGTACGATGAATTCCAACGAAAATACGCCGACTCTTTTCCTGATTCTTATTCAACATGAAACCCATCTTTCCCGCTTCTTTTCCAGTTTGGAGTAAGCAGAACCTACGGCGCGGGTGTTTAGGCCATGATGTCAATGTCGTAAGCCACTAATTGCATGCGTTTATAGATTATTTTTTCAGAGCTGTTAACTTCTGCAGCTAGCATAATTTTCTCCAGAATCAAATGAAAGTAATAGTCCCCTGCTTCAAATTGCCAAAGTACGTTGGAGATATTCTACAAGCTTTATATCGGAAAAATACAATGTTAAGAATTCGTTCAACCTAAAATATAGATTAGCCAATATAAGGTTATGTGATAATGAAGTTCTAGTGTGCTTTGATGTCGTTTCATTGTTCACCAACATACCAACAATGTTAGCCTCGAAAATAATTCTAGGAAAATTGAACCAAATAAAAGAAAAAAACAATATTTCAAAGGCGAAATTCCAGGAGATATTAGATTTCTTCCTTAAAGATAATAATTATTTTATGTTTGATAATAAGCTTTATACGCAAACGTTTGGAATGTCTATGGGCAATCCAATTTCACCTACAATCGCTGACATTGTTATAGATGACTTACTTGACAATGCTATTTTGGAATTTAAGCAACGATTTGATATAGACATAAAATTTATATGTAAATATGTGGACAATCTCTTGGCTATAATTAAACGTACCGACGCGATCATTATTCTAGATATTCTGAATAAATATCACAAAAAACTGCAATTTACAATGGAAATGGAAGCCAACTCCAAAATGCCTTTTTTGGTGTCTGCATCCATAGGGAGAAACACAACCTTTTTCTTGACTGGTATTCAAAAACTACCTCTTCTGGACGCTTAATAAAATAATTAAAAAAAAAAATGTTTAGTTAAACGGTTTTAGCGCGATAAAAACGTACAACATCTAACAACAGGTGCGGGAAGCTGTATTCAGGTGGACAAATCTAAAAACATAGTTTGGAAGATTGGAGTATTTAGGTGGTTAGTAATTTGCAAAAGCTATCTGCTCTGCTGTCATTACCGCAGTCGGCGCGCTGCAAACATCGCCAAGCACATTTTCACACAAACGCCTGCTGATACGCTGAGTACGGGTGAGAACATCAACAACCTGTCAAGCCGCTTTGTTGCTATACTGTCGCTACTAATTGTGCTCTTTATTTTGTGTTTTTGACTTTTCTTTGCTATCATTAACTTAGCGCGAATAATAAGCGCCCGATAAGCACTGAATTTGTTTACAAAGGTGAATGATAGAAAGTGCAAGTGGAAGACATAAAAGAGTGAAAAGTGTCAGCCTAAAACAGGGCTGCCATCACGGTAGATAAATATATATTTATACATATTTTTTAGTTTATTTTTTCAAACCAGTCTTGCGAATATTTAAAGTTGTGTATCACAAAGTTTCCATGTAAAGTTGCATATCTTTTACATTTTCTTATAAAGATATACATTTACAATGCCAGCAGAGTGCAAAGAATGTACTGCGAAACTGCTTCAGGTAGCTGACATAGTAGCTTTGATGGGTGTGGCTATAGTTTCTGCTTGAACTGCAGTAATATTAAAAGAAACGAAAAAAAGATAATAGAAGATAACGTGAACATAAAATGGTTCTGTAATGTATGTGCATTATCAGATACCAATACTAAATGTGTGGAAATCAAAGCTAAGGAAACCAAGGAAGCTCTAAAAAAAGTTGTTAAAGAAGTAAATAGTGGTGCCATTATTGTAGAATGTAAAAATAAAGACGCCTGTGAAAAAGTCCAGCTAAAGGTAAGAAAAGGTATTGGAAACGATTACAAAGCAGAGAAAATAAAAAATAAGGATGAAATAAAAAAGAAAATAAAAATTGTTGGTTTAACTGAAAAAGCAAAATGACTCATGTAACGGAAAGGATTTTAAAGTGTTAAAACTGTATGAAAATACCAATCGTAGAGAAGTAAGCTACATTGCGTTCGTGGAAATAGATGCCGTAACATTCAATAATGTGTTGCAACAAAAGAACTATGTATAGAGTGGGATACTTGCATCGCTTACGAGCATATAAGTGTTTTGAGGTATTTTAAATGTCTGGCATATAAGCACAAAGCAGCTGAGTGCACGAATAAAGTAGCTTGCAGCAAATGTGCTGGACCCCATGATGGCAAATAGTGCACATCTGACATTGTTGAATGTGTAAACTGTAGCGAACTTGTTCAAAAAAAAGTTATTGACGTTGATGGTAGCCATTACGCTTTCAGCAAAGATTGTCCTGCGTATAAAAAATATTCGCAGCCAAGAAATAAGGCACGAGTTTAGAAACGAATACCAGAGGAGCTAAATTATATATATTTAAATATTAGCAGTATCGTCGCCAATAAACTGGAGCGTCTGATAGATGTACATAAACCACATTTACTATTTTATTCGGAGACTTCTTAGACTGAAGAAATAACGAATCAAGAGCTACAGATACAAACATATAAACTTGTGCGGTGCGATTCCCACAGCAGGCACACAGGCGGTGTGCTAATATATATAAAGGAAACAATTGAATACTCAATAAGTTACAACAGAACATTAAACAAGAACATCTGGTGTGTTATACCAAAAGTTAAAAATATTTTCCCCCAATATCAAATAGCTCTGATATATCACTCACCGAGCTCGAGTGATGCAGAATTTATAACGTACTTATACGACATTTTAAATAATAACTGCGTCACACAGGATAATATTATCTTTGTGGGCGATTTCAATATAAACCTTTACAAGAGCACAACTTATAGCAAACAGTTAGTTGACTTATTTCGATCCTTTGCCATGGAGCAAAAAATAGATTTTTATACACGAAAGGGCGATAAGACAGATACATTGATCGATTTGTTATTTACATATAGTAGCTCTATATCATGTTTAAAATTAGAAGAGTTTCAGATTTCAGATCATGAAACGATTAAATTCAAAATCAAATTACATAAACTATTTCAGATGAGAACGAAGAGAACAATAATTTCCTGGGAAAATTATACAAGCGACAGCCTTGTTAATGAATTACGACAGCTTAACTACACTGACTTTGAAAATCTGAACATCGAAAATAAGGCAACATTCCCATATAATACGCTATCAAGCGCAGTGACCACCCTGACATACTCTAAAGAAGTCAGTGTCAAACTTATGAACAAGTGGTATGATTTTGAGCTGGTTAACCTAAATAAATGTAAGCTAAATCTTTACAAGATCAGCCTATCCACTATAGAATGGAGTGAATATTATAGCGCGAAATGCCAATATAAACGGCTAATTAAAATAAAAAAAGCCAAGTCCATTGAAAACAAAATCAGCCATAGTGCTGGTGATAGTAAGGTCATGTGGAAAAACTTGAAAAATTCCATAAGCATGGCTAAAGAAAACAATGGCATTAAAAAAATTAAAATAAACGACCAACTCTACACAGAGGAAAATGAAATAGCGCAGTCTTTGAATAACTATTTCATTGATAGTATATTGGAGATTAGCATGAATATTCCTACTTCTTTTAGTAATGAAGGTACTATAGATGAGCAAAATGGCCCTAATATTTTTAAGTTTCAGAAAGTATCCACTTCAGAAATAGTTGATATAGTAAGTAAGTTTAAAAATAAAATTGGAGGGAAGGAACACGTGTCGGAAGGAGTCGTTAAAGACTCCATATCGTATACAGGTTTTTTCTATTCTGAACTTGTTAATGAGAGCTTAGATAAAGGTATCGCTCCTAGTTTATGGAAATCTTCTATAGTTGTACCATTAGAAAAAGTTAAGTTAAAGTTAAAAGTTAATACCATGAACGCTGAGGAGATAAACCCTTTTAACACGTTACAATGTGATGAAAGAATTTTGGAAACAGTGGTAAAAAATAAGTTGGTAAAATATTTAGAAGATAATGTAATTATTATACCTCAACAATCTGGTTTTCGAAAGAAACATTCCTGTGAAAGTGCTTTGAATTTGGTTGTAGCTAACTGGAAAGAAGACTTAAGCAGGAAAAAGCACATATTAGCTGTGTTTTTGGATTTAAAACGTGCATTCGAGACGATCGGCCAAAACTTAATGCTGAAAAAGCTTTCTTACATTGGCGTTTCTGGTAAAAACTAAAATCGTTTCAAGACTTCCTAATTAACAGATACCAAAGAAAAGTGATTGGAACGTCCGTATCGAATAAAAGGGAGGTACCTGGTGGTCTACCTCAAGGGTCTGTGCTGGCACCCATGTTGTTCAATATATATATTAATGATATAACTAGCTCCATTAAGCACTGTGAAATAAAATTGTTGCTGATGATACATTTCTGATGATAAGTGGGAACAATATTACTGAAATATATGCTAAGCTGCAAGAAGATCTTAACAGCGTATATGGTTGGTTATGCGTAAACAGACTAAAAGTGAATGTCAATAAAACGAAATTTATGGTTATATCTAGACGCAATTTTCAAAACAGTGAGCTAAAAAACTTAATTATAAATAACGAACTAATTGAAAAAGTCAGCACCATAAAATACTTGGGAATAAAAATAGATGATAAGCTGAATTTCAACGAGCACGTGGATTATACGGTAGGAAAAATAGCGAAAAAGTTATATTTTACACAACGAAACTGCAAATATTTATATAGAAGGTATAAAATCATCCTCTATAGATCTATAATCGAACCTCATTTTATTTATTGCCCAACCATATTTTTCATCTCGCGAGATATTCAGATATACAAGCTACAAAAGCAACAGAAACGAGCTATGAGATTCATTCTCAAAAACGGTATGACACACCTATCAGAGACATGCTATGCTCTCTTAATTGGCTTAGCATTAGACAGCAACTTTTTTATTATACCATAAAATTTATTAAAAACATAATAGAAGGAACTTTGCCTGCGTATTTGAGGACTAATATAAAATATGTAAAAGATATGCACTCTGTAAATACTCGTAATAAAAATGATTTTAATCTGCCGGCTTATAAAACTGAATCAGACAAATGTAATCTGTATTATAAAGGTCTTAAATCCTATAATGAACTACCGAATGATATTAAATCATGTCATTCCAATAAATTTAAACTAAAATTGTACAATTATTGCAGAATATTACCAATTTAGTGCGGGACAGGCGGGCTTCCATAGCATCGATAGAAGTGCAGCGAAACTATACTGCTATGTAGCGCCAAGGCTTTCAAGCTCTTGTTCTTGTACGCATACAAAAAGGTTGCCGAAGCACTTACTGAAACGCATCACTCGATTAACTCAGTGCATCGCCGTGCAGATGTTGCCTTCGCGCTTTACTAACATGCGTACAATGCCTACATCCTACACAAGCACAACACTTTGTTCGCATGATCTGGAAGTCTCCCATCCATAGTACTCCAAGGTACGACATAGATGTAACTATTCTAGATTGAATAGTCCAGAAGACAATTATAAACATGTAAAATAGATTTAAGTTAGGCTTAGGAATGCTGTAATAAATAAATACATTACATTATTCTTGTATGTATTATGTGTTCCAAGCATGAGTCAAGTCGGACCACAAATAAGATTTTTGTGAATGAGTCGCTTTTTATTCTTGCATGTATTATGTGTTCCAAATATGAGCCAAATCGGACCACAAATACGATTTTTGTGAATATCTGGATCCATGCGCCACCTAGCGGTGATTTTTTTCACAGGTAGATTTCTGTTCTTGCATGTATTATGTGTTCCAAATATGAGCCAAATCGGCCACAAATGCGAATTTTGCGAATATATCGATCCATGCGCCACCTAGCGGCGATTTTTTTCACAGGTCGATTTCTATTCTTGCATGTATTATGTGTTCCAAATATGAGCCAAATCGGACCAAAAATGCGTATTTTGCGATCTCGATCTTTGCGCCACCTAGCGGCGATTTTTTCTTATTATTGCATTGCTATCGGGTTCTGAACTATATTTCAAGTTTCAAGCTTGTAGCTTATCGGGAAGTTACTTAAATTTCAATTACAAGATTCGTTCACAACGGCCGTGCGGCCTGCCTGTCAACTCAAGCTAAATAAAACCGTTTAATAAACTACCTTTCCTCGCAGCCGACCAAATATAAGATTAATACAGCAAAAAATTTCATACATAAAATTTAGACCTTAGACCACAAAACTTTTCATAATGCCAATATACAAAAAATTTATAATATTTTACGCAGCAACAATTATCCTAATAATTTAATACGAGAGCTAATAAACCAAGAAATCATGAAATCCAGCAATCAACCTAACAAAAGAACAAATTTAGAAACGAAAGCAGCGAAAAAGTTTTACAGCGTCACATACATACCCAAACTTACCGAAAATATTGATCACAGCATAATAAAAACAACAAACACATCACTTGCTATAAGTCAAACCGCACTTTGTCAACGATATTTACAAGAACAAAGTGTCCTGTAGATCTCCATCAACAAAACAACGTCATTTACGAAATTACTTGCAAAAGAAAACCAAACGACGAATGCGGCAAAATATATATTGGCACATGAAGCGGATATAAGAAAACAAAAGAACAGTACAGCGTTATCCCAACACATAATATCAAGTAGACACTCAGCTGACTTTACTAATGCGAAGATTATTGACAGGGAACAGAAAGAAACAACAAGATACACTTTAGAAAGCCTGAGAATCATGGAAAGAAAAGAAAAGACGATTAACAAGAAAGAAGATACAGACAATATAGCATCTGCTTACATTACGTGTTTAGGAAAATAGCTTTTAGTATAGATTACCATAGCGTTAAGATGGTATTGATTTACTGTCCATAAATGTTCAATGTTTTTATGTTTTTCAAAAGTGTTGTATGTTCAAAAACAATAGTTTTAAATAATTTCAAAAGAGAAAAACAATTGTCGACTTCACCAGCATTAACGTGTTCAGTAGCTAACCTGACAGTTGCACTGTCATATCCTTTATATACATATTTATAAATGTATTTCACACTTTTAACCGTTGAGCAAACCTCAACATTAATGTAGCAATTAAATTTGACAAGCAAATATGGATTATATGGTACAACATAACGGTTATCACGAGACGCACCACGAATATCAACACTAACACCATTACCGCGTCTTCTATACATTGGAAACCCATTCACCTCTTCTCGTGTGGACTCGCAAAAATTTTTGGGAAAACTCTTTGAACAATTACCATTTCTCATGCAAACTGCGTTAACATTCAAAGCACCACATGGCCCATGCATCATATGTTTCGAAACGTATTCATGCAATTTTGGGTTTATTTCAATGTCAGGAATTTCCGCACATACGGCTTTGTCTATATCACTAACACCTTCAAGTTTACCCCTTTCATCTAATGTTAGCAATATGTGCGCATGAGGCAAAGTTCTTTTTTGAAATTCTATTGTATAAATATAAGCAGCACAGTTCCAAAAACATTTTTTGTAGTTATTGTGCTTATTAAATCATTTAGTTTCGCACTGAACACGCGCACTATAATTTCTGGGCGATAATTTGGTGCTTCATTGAAATCAACACTCCTGGTAATTTTTGGCCAGTTTGGATTGCATGTCATTGTAATAAACAGAGATCGTTTACCAAAATAACGGACTATATTCATAGCGTCCAAATAGTTTTGCTACATGTTTCTGGGAAAGCCGGTGAATGAAGATGGCAGAATAATTCTTCTTCCAATATTTTCATGTCCATTATTATGAGGATTTGTGATCAGATAATCTGTTATGTTATACAAAACATCACACCTCAGGTTTTCTTGATTAAGTCTTAAAAAGGTAAGTCTTGTTCCCTCAACTCGAACATACATATCTACAATCCACTGCAGATAAAGCTTTTTATAATGACGTAGAAGACTGAATTCGTCTCTGATCGCAAATCGAAATGACGCGAACTCAAGCATAGTAGTTTTAATTCTAGCTCGAATTGAAGTAGACGTACTTCGTCTGCTAGGCAATATATCAGGATGCCATCCCGCTTTTCCATTGGGAAATAGTAGTGGATAGGCCAACGGATCCAAAGATGAATCTAAAACGGAAATATTATTTACCGTACCACTCCTTTTATAAAATGATACCATTCTTCTATCAAATGGAGGTTCACCATCTGTTGTACTAAGTATCACGGCAACATCTGTTGCAAGAGCATCATTAAATCTACCCATCTCTATATTCGGCATCTCACGATTAACCGTAATGAGTAAACACATTTCCTTATATATAATTTCGTGTCTACTACAGTGTTCTTTCATGGAAATAAAAGACCGAACAAAAGGGTTAACTTGATTCAATTGGGCAGATATTTCTGTCATCAAGCCTCTGTCGCATAATGCATTTGATGGTCCTCTCAGTCTAAAAGTATTTGCGGTATCAATCAACATCATAGAAATATAACTGAGCATAGCAGGGATTCGACCTAGCATTTTGCTCATGCGTTAAAGGGCCAGCTCTATGATAAAAGATATTGTGAATTTTAAAATAATAAGCACCTTGCGTAACATTCTCTGCTATTTCCGCTTCAGAACTAACCATCGAAAAGATGAATTGAAACTACATATATTTATACTCAGTTGAGCAGAGCTCACAGAGTATATTAACTTTGATTGGATAACGGTTGGTTGTACAGATATAAAGGAATCGAGATAGATATAGACTTCCATATATCAAAATCATCAGTATCGAAAAAAAATTCGATTGACCCATGTCCGTCCGTCCGTCTGTCCGTTAACACGATAACTTGAGTAAATTTCGAGGTATCTTGATGAAATTTGGTATGTAGGTTCCTGGGTACTCATCTCAAATCGCTAAAATCAAAAATAAAAGAAAATTTCAAAATGGGCGTGGCTCCGCCCTTTTTCATATAATTTGTCTAGGATAATTTTAATGCCATAAGTCGAACAAAAATTTACCATTCCTTGTGAAATTTGGTAGAGGCTTAGATTCTAGGGCGATAACTGTTTTCTGTGAAAAAGGGCGAAATCGGTTGAGGCCACGCCCAGTTTTAATACACAGTCGACCGTCTGTCCTTCCGCTCGGCCGTTAACACGATAACTTGAGCAAAAATCGATTTATCTTTACTAAACTCAGTTCACGCACTTATCTGAACCCACTTTGTATTGGTGTAAAACATGGTCGAAATCCGACTATGAACACGCCCACTTTTTCGATATCGAAAATTACGAAAAATGAAAAAAATGTCATAATTATATACCAAATACGAAAAAAGGGATGAAACATGGTAATTGTATTGGTCTATTGACGCAAAATATAACTTTAGAAAAAACTTGGTAAAATGGGTGTGAGACCTACCATATTAAGTAGAAGAAAATGAAAAAGTTTTGCAGGGCGAAATCAAAAGCCCTTCGAATCTTGGAAGGAATACTGTTCGTGGTATTACATATATAAATAAATTTTCGGTACCCGAAAGATGATGTTCTGGATCACCCTGGTCCACATTTTGGTCGATATCTCGAAAACGCCTTCACATATACAACTAAGGGCCACTCCCTTTTAAAACCCTCATTAATACCTTTAATTTGATACCTATATCGTACAAACACATTCTATAGTCACCCCTGGTCCACGTTTATGGCGATATCTCGAAAAGGCATCAACATATAGAACTAAGACCCACTCCTTTTTAAAATACTCATTAACACCTTTCATTTGATACCCATATCGTACAAAAAAATTCTAGAGTCACCCCTGGCCCACCTTTATGGCAATATCTCGAAAAGGCATCCACCTATAGAACTAAGGCCTACTCCCTTTTAAAATACTCATTATCACCTTTCATTTGATACCCATATCGTACAAACAAATTCTAGAGTCAGCCCTGGTCCACCTTTATGGCGATATCTTGAAAACGCGTCCACCTATAGAACTAAGACCCACGCCCTTTTAAAATACTCATTATCACCTTTGATTTGATACCCGTATCGTACAAACAAATTCTAGAGTCACCCCTGGTCTACCTTTATGGCGATATCTCGAAAAGGCGTCCACCTATAGAACTAAGGCCCATGCCCTTTTAAAATACTCCTTAACACCTTTCATTTGATACCCATATTGTACAAACGCATTCTAGAGTCACCCCTGGTCCACGTTTATGGCGATATCCCGAAAAGGCGTCCACCCATACAACTAAGGCCCACTACCTTTTAAAACACTTATTAACACCTTTCGTTTGATACCCATATTGTACAAACGCATTCTAGAGTCAACCGTGGTCCAGTTTTATAACGATATTCCGGAAAGGGGTCCACCTATAAAACTAAGGCCCACTACCTTTTAAAATACTAATTAGCACCTTTCATTTGATACTCATATCGTACAAACAAACTCTAGAGTCACCCCTGGTCCATCTTTATGGCGATATCTCGAAAAGGCGTCCATCTATAGAACTTAGGCCTACACACTTTTAAAATACTCATTAATACCTTTCATTTGATACCCATATCGTACAAAATAAATTCTAGAGTCACCCCTGGTCCACCTTTATGGCTATATATCGAAAAGGCGTCCACCTATAGAACTTAGGCCCACTCCCTTTTAAAATTATCATTAACACATTTCATTTGATACCCATATCGTACAAACAAATCTAGAGTCAGGCCTGGTAAACCTTTATGGCGATATCCCTAAATGGCGTCCATCTATAGAACTATGGCCCACTTCCTTTAAAATACTCTTTAATACCTTCCATTTGATACACATGTCATACAAACACATTCCAGGGTTACCCTAGGTTCTTTTTACAACATGGTGATTTTCCCTTACTTTGTCTCCACAGCTCTCAACTGAGTATGTAATGTTCGGTTACACCCGAAATTAGCCTTCCTTACTTGTTTCAAAGTAATTTGTTGATCTCCGCTTTAAAACCAGGTTATTGGAGCGTAAAACCTCATATAAATTATTGAAAAACTGATTTTGTGTTAACGGTGCCAAAGTTACATTTCCGTTTTGACAACACAACGAAAAGGAGTTTCTGCTTCTTGCATAATTTATTTCTCGAAATGTATTGCATTACAATGCTTATAACGTAAATCCATATTTCCAATATCCAAGCTAATTAAATTAGAAGGTACACCGTTCAAAAGCACCCTTAAAACTATCAACCAATGAGAGAGATGTGTTAACATTAGGACGTCTCTCCCTATTAATATCACTGTCTCTTCTGCTTGTAAGTCGTGGCATTATATATGACTACAAATAAATTAAAAACAAAATTAATTTCAAAATGCCCATGAAAATATTTCAGAAATGATCATGAAAATAATTTCACATAATCCGGTAATAATTGTCGAAAAACACAGTTCTGTAATGGATCCTAATCTGCAAAGGTAGTGAACATTTTTACATGCTTCAGTTTTTAGTAATGCATTTATGAAAAATTCCTTTCTTGGTAATGCATCCAAGTTATTTGAAAACATAATAATAAACATCTTCTAAGGCCTTTTTACTTGCCCTAGGATACGAACCTGGGATGTTGTTCCTGTAACAACAAAAATTACTCCCCGAAAGTAGGCTTGTACCAAATACGAATCTGGTACGATCCGATACTTGCACCTTCTTGTATTAGGCAGGCGGGAACGAATTTTGGCCCCTTGAACCTACGGGTCTGTGGATTTTAGTAGCCTCTTACGACAGGCATGCCTGCCGCGGGAATTTTCTGAGCCCCTTAACCTTCAGGGGGACGAACCTGGGATCTTCGGCCAGGGTTGTTGCTGTAACAACAAAACTTACTCCCGACATTTTACGGGAGTTTTACGGACATGGGTAATCCTTTGCCGAATATGAATCCGGTACTTGCTCCTTCTGGTATTAGCCAGGGGGGAACGAATTTTTACCCCTTGATCCCGCAGGTTTGTGGATTTTAGTCGCCTCTTACGACAGGTATGCCTACTGCGGGAATATTCTTAACCCCTTAACCCGCAGGGGGACGAACCTAGGATCTTCGACTTGGGTTGTTATTTTAACATCAAAAATTACTCCCCAACAGTTTACGGGAGTTTTACGGACATGGGTAAGCCTTTGCCGAATATGAATCCGGTACTTGCTCCAAGCCAAGCCAAGCGGGAACGAATTTTTACCCCTTGATCCTGCAGGTTCGTGGATTTTAGTCGCCTCTTACGACAGGCATGCCTACCGCGGGAATATTCTTAGCCCCTTAACCCGCAGGGGGCGATCCTGGGATCTTCGGCCTGGGTTGTTATTGTAACAGCAAAACTTACTCCCCGACAGTTTAGGGGAGTTTTACGGACATGGTTAATCCTTTGCCGAAAATGAATCCGGTACTTGCTCCTTCTGGTATTAGCCAGGCGGGAACGAATTTTTACCCCTTGATCCCGCAGGTTTGTGGATTTTAGGCGCCTCTTACTACAGGCATGCCTACCGTGGGAATATTCTTAAAAAATGCATGTGTATATAGATATAATGAAAATTCAACTTATGTATGTAGGTATAAACCGGGTTGAATCCTAACGGTTTGACCGGTAGTTAGAGTAGGAGTAGGAATGGAAGTGGGGATAAAGAAAGGGGTGGCGGCAGTAGTTGGAGCGCCCATATAAACGTTTTAACCGATCATAAAGTGGGAGTGTGAAAAGGAGTAAAATTGGCGGTGGCAGTGGCGAGGGGGGTGATAGAGAGGGGTAGGATTGGAATTGGGAGAGGGAGTAGCAGGAGTGGGAGTTGGAATAGTAGTAGGAAGTGGGGGTTGGTGTGGGGGTGGGGGTAGTAGTGGGAGTAGTAGGAGAATAATAGTGGAGGTAGAAGTAGGAGCAGCGGGAGTGCGGGTGGGAGTGGAGTGGGAAAATGTGTGGGAGTGGAAAATAGGATTAGGAGAAGGAATAGGAGAATAAGTGTTGATAAACGAGGGGTGGGGCAGGAGTTCGCGCGCCCACATATGTATAAATATTTTAAATAAAGCAAATTTAAAAAATTCATGTATATATAGATATAATTAAAATTCAACATATATATAGGGTTTTCCATCCCATTTCGACCAATTTTGAACTCGACCCCTTTAGAATTGGCTGAAAGTTTTTCTTCTTTTTCTAGCTTACGAAAAACGTTTTTCAGAATTTTTTCAAATTTTTTCATCCAACTCAAAAAAATTATGAATTAAAAAAAACACCGTTTTTGTTTTCAAAATTCTATACATTTTTCAAAAATTGACCGTTTGGGATCTTTTTTTTTCAAATTTGTTTTTAAATGTAATTTTCGGAAAAAGTACAAAAAATTTTTTAAGTTTTTTTTAATTTTTCAGTTTTTCGAGATTTTTCGAATTTCGCCATTTTTTTTCTCATAAATAAATTCAATCAATTCTGCAATCATCCCCACTAATCCCGGAGTGGGCCGATTTTTTTTTTTTTTTTATTTGAAAAAAATTTTTTTATCAATTTTATTTATATAACAAAAAAAATGTAAGAAAATGATTTTTAAGTATTATTTTCTTTATATATTATGGTCTATGGCCTAATGCAGTTGCTGGACAGCGAAAGCGAGTCATTTTAATCGTAGATTACCATAATATATAAAGAAAAGAATACTTAAAAATAATTTTCTTACATTTTTTGTTATATAAATAAAATTGATAAAAAAAAATTTTATTTTTGAAAATTTTTTTTTCAATTAAATTAAAAAAAATATAAAAAAAAATCGGGCCACTCCGGGATTAGTGGGGATGATTGCACAATTGATTGAGTCTTATATGAGTAAAAAAAATGGCGAAATTCGAAAAATCTCGAAAAATTGAAAAATTAACATAAAAACTTTAAAAATTTTTTTTTATTTTTTCCGAAAATTACATTTAAAAACAAATTAAAAAAAAAAAGATCCCAAACGGTCAATTTTTGAAAAAAAATTTATAGCATTTTGAAAAGAAAAACGGTGTTTTTTTAAAAATTCATAATTTTTTTTTGAGTTGGATGAAAAAATTTTAAAAAATTCTGAAAAACGTCTTTCGTAAGCTAGAAAAAGAAGAAAAACTTTCAGCCAATTCTAAATGGGTCGGGTTCAAAATTGGTCGAAATGGGATGGAATACCCCATATATAGGTATAAACCGGGTTGTATCCTAAACGGTTTGACCTATCATGAAGTGGGAGTGGGACAGCGAGTGGGCGGGGGAGTGTGAGTTAGAGTAGTAGCAGGAATGGAAGTGGGGGTAAAGAAAAGGGGTGAGGGCAGTAGTTGGAGCAGCCATATAAACGCTTTGACTGATCATAGATTGGGAATAGGAGTCGAAGTGGGAAAAGGAGCAGGGGTAGGAGTGGAAGTAAGAATAGGAATAGAAGTAGGAGTAGCAGGAGTTGGAGTGGGAAAAGGGGTGGGAGTGGGAGTGGGAATAGGAGTAGCAGAAGTGGGAGTGGGAATAGGAGTGGGGGTAGGAGTGGGAGTGGGAATAAGAGTAGCAATAGTGGTAGTGGGAGTGGGGGAGTGGGAGGGGGATTGGGAGTAGGGGATGGGCATGGTAGTGAGAGTAGCAGGAGTTGCAGTGGGAGTGACGGTGTGAGTGGCGGTGGGAGTGGCGGTGGGAGTGGCGGTGGGAGTGGCGGTGGGAGTGGAAGTTAGAGTAGTAGTATAAGTGGGATATGTACAAATTAAAAAAATGCATGTGCATATAGATATAATTAAAATTCAACTCATGTATGTACGTATAAATTGGGTTGCATCCTAAACAGTTTGACCGATTATAAATTGGAAGTGGACAGCGAGTGGGTCTGAGAGTGGGAAAAGGAGTTGGAGTGGGGATGGGATTGGGATTGGGAGTAGCAGGAGTGGGAGTGGAGTGAGGGTAGGTTTGGGAGAAGTAGTGAGGTGGGGGTAGGATTGGGAGTGGGAATAGGAGTAGCAGAAGTTGGAGTTGGAGTGGGAGTGGGGGTGTGATTGAGGAGGTAGTGGGGTAGTAGTAGCAGTAGCAAGAGTGGGAATGGGATTGGGAGTAGGAGTAGCAGGTATGGAAGGGAAATAGGAGTGGGAGTAGGAATAGGAATAGGAGTTGGATTAGCAGGATTTGTAGTAGAATTGTGTCGTGCAATTTTGGATTCAGGTTCACAAGTGAACTTTGTTACGGAGAAAGTGGTTAAGCGACTGGGTATTTCAACGAAACCATTATCAATTTATATCAACGGCATAGGCTCAAGTAACACTAAAGTGCAGCATCGAGTCAACATTGGGTTACATTCACGCATCAGCAGTTTTACCATATTGCTAGAGGCAGCAGTGTTACCTCACATCATATCTTCTCAACCCTCACAAGATATCAATATCGAAGGATAGAACATTTCCGCTAACATTAAGCTAGCCGACCCATCATTTAATCATCCTGACAAGATTGACATACTATTGGGTGCTGAATTTTACAACCAGTTGATGGCAGTGGGGCAGATCAAACTATCCTCAGATTTACCCATTCTGCAAAAATAGCGTGTTGGGATGGATCATCGCCGAGAAAGTTGGTTCCAACTACATCACGAGCGCAATATGTGGAATCTGCACCGGCGACGATTTGAACTTGGAAGCTACCTTTGCTAGATTATGGGAACTTGAGAAAGTTGCAGCTGCAGGAAAGCAATTATCGACGACTGAAGAACAGTTCGAAACTCATTTTGCACAGAATACAACAATCACTGAAAATGGAAGGTTTATGCTCAAAATACCATTTCACCACAGCGCGGAGGTGTTAGAGGAAACTTATAGAACTGCCTACATCCATTTTATGGAGGAATATGAAAGGTTGGGTCATATGACACAAGTTAATATTGATTCCATCAAGAAGCGTAGGTACTTCATTCCTCACCATTGCATCGCGAGGCCTGAAAGCCGCACTACAAAATTAAGAGTAGTATTTGACGCATCAGCAAAGTCAACCTCTTGAGTGTCCCTGAACGACCTTATCTACACTGGTCTCACTGTTCAGAGCGATCTTTCACAGTTTTGCTTCGTTTTCGGTTGCCTAAGTACGTGTTCAGCACAGATGTTGAGAAAATGTATCGACAGATGCTCATTCATCCGGAAGATAGGAAATTCCAACTCATCATCTGGCGAAGGAATCCAAGCATGCCAATAAGCCATTATGAATTAAACACAGTCACATATGGAACTAAATCTGCCCCATATTTGGTGACGAAGTGCTTACAAAAAATTGCAATAGAAAAAATTACAATATCCGCTGGGGGCCCAGTTTCTACAGGACAACTTTTATGTGGATGACGGAATTGGTAGCTCAGACAACTTAAATACAACAATTGAAATTCAACAGCAATTAAAACACATTTTAAGGAAACATGGTCTCAATCTACAAAAGCGGTACTCGAATCATTCACAATTACTGCAAAATATTGGTGTGGAGGACCAGGAAGTTGATGTACACTTTGACAATGGGACCGGTCAAACCATCAAAACTTTGGGTTTGACATGAATACCTAAAGTTGATCGATTTTGCGTAAAGGTGTGTCTAGCAGATTGCAATTTAATAACCAAACGGTCGGAGAGTTCACATATAGCTACACTTTTCGATCAGTTGGGTATTTTGGCACCTATAGTGGTCACGGCAAAAATATTTGTTCAAGACCTATGGGAATTGAAATTGGACTGGGATGAACCTTATTCAGCAGAATTTAATGCAAAATGGACTTCATTCCGAGGTGACTTAGCAAAACTAAACAACATGCAAGTTTCGAAGCACGTGTTAGAAGGACACATTACAGCAAAACTACAATTACATGTATTCGCAGACGCATCCGAAAAGGCATATGGGCTGCAATATATATAAGGTCGGAATTAAAAGATGGACAAGTGATGGTAAGGTTGCTGTGTGCAAAATCGCGAGTAGCACCCTTAAAGCGCCAACCGCTTTCGCGGTTGGACCTCTGTGCGTCAATGCTATTAACTCAATTAAGCATAAGGATCAAGACGGACCCAAAGCTAGATGTTCCTACATACTATTGTACAGATTCTCAGATAATCTTAGCATGGATTAACTCGTCGTCAGCATCTTACCAAACATTCGTAGCAAATCGAATCGCCATAATTCAGGAGCACACCATCGCTGAACAATGGCGGCATATAGGTTCAAAAAACAACCCCGCTGACGTTATATTACGAGGATTGCCGCCGGAGGAACTTAAAAACTGCAGCCTATGGTTTTATGGGCCCAAAGTACTGCTTGAGCATGAAGACAATTGGCCATCAAAATATTCCAAGGAAAAGACAACAATAGGCGAAACTATATACATTGAACGCAAAAAATTGACTTCAGTTCCTGTGACAACAACGGTAGTTCAAGGAAGCGTGATTCAGAACATCCGACATAATGGCTCTTTCAAAACATTACAAAGAGTTGTAGGCTACATGTTAAGGTTCATCAACAGAACCAGAAAACGATCACAAAAGGCGGACATTCCTTTAGCGGTGGATGAACTAATAACGGCACTTATGGTCATAGTTCAAACAATTCAACATTTAACGAAGTTGGCAAGGATAGTCCCTATCGTAGTCTGTCTTCTTTTTTGGACAACAATGGTATCATACGCGTTGGATGTCGTCTGCAAGCATCAGGAACTGCATTCGATGTCAAACATCCAATCTTACTTCCATACAACAACCCAATGACGAAGTTATTAATGCAAATGATCCATAAAGAAAACCGGCATTGTGGATCTCAAGCACTATTATCTTTTACAAGGCAACGATTTTGGCCAGTAAAGGGAAGACTCTTGGCCCGTTCAATTGTGACAAAATGTGTTAGATGCAACAGAGCAAAGCCGAGACTACTGACTCAAGTCATTCATCAATTCAGGCGTCGACTTCTGTGGACCGTTTTGGGTTCACTTCAAGGTAAGAGGAAAGCGGCCGCAAAAGGCTTATATAGCTGTGTTTTGTTGTTTTACAACAAAGGCCGTACACCTGGAGCTGGTGAGCGATTTAACAACTGATGCATTTATTGGTGCATTAAGGCGATTCATAAGCAGAAGAGGATATTGCCCAAATCTGTATTGTGATAACGCAACAAATTTCGTAGGCGCAAGAAACCAGCTTGCCGAACTCAATGAAGCGGTGTATAACAGCTCGTCACGTCAATATATCATTAAACAATGTGCCACAAAAGTAATTACCTTTCACTTCATACCTCCGAGAAGTCCACATTTCGGCGGATTATGGGAAGCGGCTCTTAAATCGGCAAATATCTCCTCTACAGCATCCCTCACGTATGAAGAATTAGATACAGTCGTCATTGAGGCAGAAGGGATCCTTAAATCCAGACCAATATCACCAATGCCCGAAGACCCTAACAATCTTTCATCTCTAACTTCAGGAGAGGCAATCAATGCACAGTTAGATGGACATGGCGAAACCCATAACATGAGACTAACAACTAGATGGAAACTAGTCTCCCCCCTCAAACGCGAGTTTTGGAAGCGATGGTCTAGGGAATATTTGTCGGAACTTCTGTAGTGTTCATATATTCTTTATAACTTGTCCAATTTAAAACTTGCTAAAAATATATAAAATAATTTAGAAGTTATCTGTTTAAAATCAAATTGTTGAAAAAGAAAATTTTTATAAAATAAAGTAAATTTGACCTGAAAAGATATATTAAATTGAAGCTTAATGAGATTCATTTTTGGCGATCCGGCCTTGCAGCTTTTTGTGTTGGATGTATGAATATTTTCGACAAAGCGAATTTGGAAAAAGGATTGATTCAGAAAAAAGTGAACGTGTGGGCTAGCAGGAGCAGCGTTGGATGAACGAATATTTTCTATAAAGTGCGTTTGCAAAACGGATTGGTTCAGTAAAAATTGAACTTGTATATGTGTATGCGATCAACAGCAACAACAATAACAGCAGTCAAAGAATAAGAGAGTAAACCAAATCAAACCACCAAAAGTTTGTCATTGGGCAGGCGTAGCAAACGTGTCTTCAGGGTAAATTGTGTAGTTCGTCATTGTTGTAGAGCAGAATGGCGGCATTTTTTAGGTGCAGCGCACGTCAACAGTTAAAGCCATTTAAATACGAAGAACGCATAAAAACAGAAAAACTACAAAATTTGAAAATCTCCTTTGGTATTAAAAAGAGATCTTTAGAGAAGTTAAACAACGACGTTTAAACTTTATGCAAAAAAAATGTATCAAATAATTTCGTTTTGGCATAATTAATTTGAATTGGATAACTTTTTAAACAAATCGTATTTGAATCGACAACGTGGAAGAGATTCTGTGCAGCCTCAGGCACAGCCATTACTACAGCACAAACAGCGGACGCTAAAGTAACAACAATAACAATACCAACAACAATAACAAGTATACTGAAACTAATTACATAATAATATCTATTTTTTATACTCAGTTGAGCAGAGCTCACAGAGTTTATTAAGTTTGATTGGATAACGGTTGGTCGTACAGGTATAAAGGAATCGAGATAGATATAGACTTCGTATATCAAAATCATCAGGATCGAAACAAAATTTGATTGAGCCATGTCCTTCCGTCCGTCCGTTCGTTCGTCCGCCCGTTAAAACGATAACTTGAGTAAATTTTGAGGTATCTTGATGAAATTTGGTATGTAGGTTCCTGAGCACTCATTTCAGATTGATTTTTAAAATGAACGATATCGGACTATAACCACGCCCACTTTTTCGATATCGAAAATTTCGAAAAACCGAAAAAGTGCAATAATTTATTACCAAAGACAGATAAAGCGATGAAACTTGGTAGGTGAGTTGAACTTATGACGAAGAATAGAAAATTAGTAAAATTTTGGTCAATGGGCGTGGCACCGCCCACTTTTAAAAGAAGGTAATTTAAAATTTTGCAAGCTGTAATTTGGCAGTCGTTGAAGATGTCATGATGAAATTTGGCAGGAACGTTACTCATATTACTATATGTACGCTTAATAAAAATTAGCAAAATCGTAGAAGGAAAACGCCCACTTTAAAAAAAAAAAATTTTTTTTAAAGTAAAATTTTAACAAAAAATTTAATATCTTTACAGTATATAAGTAAATTATGTCAACATTCAACTCCAGTAATGATATGGTGCAACAAAATACAAAAATAAAAGAAAATTTCAAAATGGGCGTGGCTCCGCCCTTTTTCATTTAATTTGTCTAGAATACTTTTAATGCCATTAGTCGAACAAAAATTTACCAATCCTTTTGAAATTTCGTAGGGGCATAGACTTTATGACGTTAACTGTTTTCTGTGAAAATGGGCGAAACCGGTTGAAGCCACGCCCAGTTTTTATACACAGTCTTCCGTCTGTCCTTCCGCATGACCGTTAACACGATAACTTGAGCATCGACATATCTTTACTGAACTTAGTTGACGTACTTACCTGAACTCACTCTATCTTGGTATAAAAAATGAACGAAATCCCACTATGATCACGCCCACTTTTTCGTTATCGAAAATTACGAAAAATGAAAAAATGCCATAATTCTATACCAAATACGAAAAAAGGGATGAAACATGGTAATTCGATTGGTTTATTGACGCGAAATATAACTTTAGAAAAAACTTTGTAAAATTGTTGTGACAGCCACCATATTAAGTAGAAGAAAATGAAAAATTTCTGCAGGGCGAAATAAAAAACCTATGAAATCTTGGCAGGTATTACATATATAAATAAATTAACAGTATCCAACAGATAATGTTGTGGGTCACCCTGGTCCACATTTTGGTCGATATCTGGAAAACGCCTTCACATATACAACTACCACCACTCCCTTTTAAAACTCTCATTAATACCTTTAATTTGATACCAATATCGTACAAACCCATTCTAGAGTCACCCCTGGTCCACCTTTATGGCGATATCTCGAAAAGGCGTCCACCTATAGAACGAAGGCCCACTCCCTTTTAAAAATACTTATTAACACCTTTCATTTGATACCCATATCGTACAAACAAAGTCTAGAGTCACCCCTGGTCCACCTTTATGGCGATATCTCGAAAAGGCGTCCACCTATAGAACTAAGGCCCACTCCCTTCTACAATACTCATTACCACCTTTCGTTTGATACCCATATTGTAGAAATGAATTCTAGAGTAACCCCTGGTCCACCTTTATGGCGATATCTCGAAATGGCGAGCACCTATACAACTACCATCACTCCCTTTTAAAACCCTCATTAATACCTTTAATTTGATACCCTTATCGTACAAACACATTCTACAGGCACCCCTGGTCCACCTTTTTGGCGATATTTCGAAACGGCGTCCACCTATAGAACTAAGGCCCACTCCGTTTTAAAATACTCATTAACACCTTTCGTTTGATACCCATATTGTACAAACGCATTCTAGAGTCACCCCTGGTCCACCTTTATGGCGAGATCTCGAAAGGGCGACCACCTATACAACTACCACCACTTCCTTTTAAAACCCTCATTAATACCTTTAATTTGATACCCATATCGTACAAACAATTTCTAGGGTCACCCCTGTTCACCTTTATCTCGAAACGGCGTCCACCTATGGAAGTAAGGATTACTCCCTTTTAAAATACTAATTAACACCTTTCATTTGATATCGTACAAACAAATTCTTGCGTCAACCCTGATCCACCTTTATGGCGATATCCCTAAATGGCGTCCACTTATAGAACTATGGCCCACTCCCTCATGAAATACTTTTTAATGCCTTTCATTTGATACACATGTCATACAAACACATTCCAGGGTTTCCCCCGGCTCATTTTCCTACATGGTTATTTTCCTTTATGTTGTCAACATAGCTCTCAACTGAGTATGTAATGTTCGGTTACACCCGAACTTAACCTTCCTTACTTGTTTTTTAATATATTTATATACATATATATACGTTTTGTTGTTTTTATACTCAGTTGAGCAGAGCTCAGAGAGTATATTAACTTATATTGGATAACGGGTGGTTGTACAGGTATAAAGGAATCGAGATAGATATAGACTTCCATATATCAAAATCATCAGGATCGAAAAAAAATTTGATTCAGCCATGTCCGTCCGTCCGTCCGTCTGTGCGTTAACACGATAACTTGAGTAAATTGTAAGGTATCTTGATCAAATTTGGTACGTAGGTTCCTGAGCACTCATCTCAGATCGCTATTTAAGATGAACAATATCGGAATATAACCACGCCCACTTTTTCGATATCGAAAATTTCGAAAACCGGATAAAGTGCGATAATTCATTACCAAAGACGAATAAAGCGATGAAACTTGGTAGGTGAGTTGAACTTATGACGCAGAATAGAAAATTAGTAAAATTTTGGACAATGGGCGTGGCACCGCCCACTTTTAAAAGAAGGTAATTTAAAACTTTTACAAGCTGTAATTTGGCAGTCGTTGAAGATATCATGATGAAATTTGGCAGGAACTTTATTCCTATTGCTATATGTATTTTTAATAAAAATTAGCAAAATCGGAGAACGACGACGCCCAATTAGAAAAAAAAATTTTTTTAAAGTCAAATTTTAACAAAAAATTTAATATCTTTACAGTATATAAGTAAATTATGTCAAATTTAACTCCGCTAATGATATGGTGAAACAAAATGCAAAAATAAAAGAAAATTTTAAAATGGGCGTGGCCCCGCCCTTTTTAATTTAATTTGTCTAAGATAATTTTAATGCCATAAGTAGAACAAAAATATACCAATCCTTTTGAAACTTGGTAGAGGCTTAGATTCTAGGACGATAACTGTTTTCTGTGAAAAAGGGCGAAATCGGTTGAAGCCACGCCCAGTTTTTATACACAGTCGACCGTCTGTCCTTCCGCTCGGCCGTTAACACGATAACTTGAGCAAAAATCGATATATCTTTACTAAACTCAGTTCACGTACTTAACTGAACTCACTTTGTATTGGTATAAAAAATGGCCGAAATCGGAGTATGACCACGCCCACTTTTTCGATATCGAAAATTACGAAAAACGAAAAAATGCCATAATTCTATATCAAATACGTAAAAAGGGATGAAACATGGTATTTGGATTAGTTTATTGACGCAAAATATAACTTTAGAAACAAAATTTGTAAAATGGGTGTGACACCTAGCATATTAAGTAGAATGAAATGAAAAAGTTCTTGGCAGGAATACTCTTCGTGGTATTATATATATAAATAAATTAGCGGTATCCAACAGATGATGTTCTGGGTCACCCTGGTCCACATTTTGGTCGATATCTGGAAAACGCCTTCACATATACAACTACCACCACTCCCTTTTAAAAGCCTTATTATTACCTTTAATTTGATACCCATATCGTACAAACACATTCTAGAGTTACCCCTGGTCCACCTTTATGGCGATATCTCGAAAAGGCGTCCACCTATAGAACTAAGCGCCACGCCCTTTCAAAATACTCATTAACACCTTTCATTTGATACCCATATCGTACAAACATATTCTAGAGTCACCCCTGGTCCACCTTTATGGCGATATTTCGAAAAGGCGACCACCTATAGAACTAAGGTCCACTCCCTTTTAAAATAGTCATTAATACCTTTCGTTTGATACCCATATTGTACAAACGCATTCTAGAGTGACCCATGGTCCACTTTATGCCGATATCTCGAAAAGGCGTCCACATATAGAAATAAGCCCCACGCCCTTTTAAAATACTCATTAACACCTTTCGATTGATACCCATATTGTACAAACGCATTCTAGAGTCACCCCTCGTCCATCTTTATGGCGATATCTTGAAAAGGCGACCACCTATACAACTACCACCACTCCCTTTTAAAACCATCATTAATACCTTTAATTTGATACCCATATCGTACAAACACATTCTAGAGTCACCCCTGGTCCACCTTTATGGCGATATTTCGAAAAGGCGACCACCTATAGAACTAAGGTCCACTCCCTTTTAAAATAGTCATTAATACCTTTCATTTGATACCCATATCGTACAAACACATTCTAGAGTCACCCCTGGTCCACCTTTATGGCGATATCTCGAAAAGGCGTCCACCTATAGAACTAAGCGCCACGCCCTTTCAAAATACTCATTAACACCTTTCATTTGATAACCATATCGTACAAACATATTCTAGAGTCACCCCTGGTCCACCTTTATGGCGATATTTCGAAAAGGCGACCACCTATAGAACTAAGGTCCACTCCCTTTTAAAATAGTCATTAATACCTTTCGTTTGATACCCATATTGTACAAACGCATTCTAGATTCACCCCTGGTCCACCTTTATGGCGATATCTCGAAAAGGCGTCCACCTATATAACTAAGGCCCACTCCCTTTTTAAAATGTTCATTAACCCCTTTCATTTGATACCCATATCGTACAAACAAATTCTAGGGTCACCCCTTTATGGCGATATCTCGAAACGGCGTCCACCTATGGAAATAAGGATCACTCCCTTTTAACATACTCATTAACACCTTTCATTTGATACCCATATCGTACACACAAATTCTAGAGTCAACCCTGATCCACATTTATGGCGATATCCCTAGCTGTACGCAATCTATGGAACTATGGCCCACTCCCTCTTAAAATACTCTTTAATACATTGCATTTGATACACATGTGATACAAACGCATTCCAGGGTTACCCTCGGTTCATTTTCCTACATGGTTATTTTCCGTTATGTTGCCACTGAGTATGTAATGTTCGGTTACACCCGAACTTAACCTTCCTTACTTGTTGTAATTGAATTTGTGTAAACTCCCTTTTCATTAATTCTCACGATGGTTACGCGTACTCTCACCCGAGATCCTTTATCATTAATCGGTTTCACACATTCAAATTATACCAACAATATTCAACATTTACCACAAACATCAGATGGTTTTGATACACATCAACACTCTGAAATAGCAGCGACTTCGGTAAAATTACCAACCTTTTGGAATGACCATCCCGAAGCATGGTTCATATATTGAAGCGCAATTCGCATCCAAAAATATTACGTCGGATAGTACCAAATACGAATAGCTCATAATTTCACTTCCTCAAGAGGTGATTATGACAGTATTTGATATTATTCAAAATCCTCCTTTGGAAAATAAATTTGAAAATTTAAAGAGACTTCTTATAGAACGTCACTCACTAAGTGAACGTAAAAAACTAGATCAAGTGTTATCTGTTTCAGAACTCAGAGATAAAAATCCCTCTGAATTATACAGATCGCTATTAGTGTTATCTGGCACTAATTTTAGCGTTGATCTATTAAAGAAACTTTGGCTACGAAAATTACCCAAAAATCTAAATGTAGCTTTAACAGGGTCAAATGCTTCAAATATTCAGGATATGCTTAAATTAGCTGATGATATGTGGGAGGTTATGAGTAAAAATGCAATTTGTACTACTAATATAGCCTCTACAAATTCTCAATTTGAAAAAACTGTAGAAAACTTAGTAAAAATTACTTCTTCAATGTGTGAAGGTTTAGCAAAGTTGTCTACGGAAGTTTGTTCTATGAAATGGGCCATGGAAAAAAGGTCGGTAAGACCTTTCAGATTATTTAGTAGGAATCATTCACGAAATAGATCAAATTCTCCAAATTGGGTTTGTAGATATCACTACTGTTATGGCAGTAAAGCGAGCAAATGTGTCAAACCTTGCTCTTACAAACCACATGAATCTCAGGAAAACTAATTCCACCTATTTTTTTGGCGGCAAGTAATGGGTTGGATGAAATTTCATCACGTAGACTCTTTGTTTATAATAAAGACAATAGATTGAAATTTTTGATCGATAGTGGCGCAGAAATTTCCGTACTTCCTTTTTCAAAATTCAAAAATAATTTAAAATATTAAGATCTATTTTTGACAGCAGCCAACGGTACTCCTATAAAGACGTATGGTAAACAATTATTAAATGTTAATTTATGTTTAAGATGGGAATTTCCGTTCAGTTTCGTTGTAGCAGATATAAAAAACCAATAATTGGTGCAGACTTTTTAGCAAAATATGGTCTATTGGTTGATTTAAAAAATAAATGTTTGGTGGATCCTAATATCTGATACTGACTACAATAAGCCCGTTAAACATTCCATGGTTCATCGTATTACTTGCAATGGTAAATTACCTTTTACGAAGTCCAGAAGACTAGGTCCTATTAAATTTAAAGTTGCAAAGCGAGTTTGATTTTTTAGTGAAATCTGGCATTTGTCATTCACATTGCGCTTCCCCATTACATTTAGTCCCTATAAAGGAGTCCAATGATTGGCGTCCATGTGGCGATTATCGACGATTGAATTTTATAACAGTTCCTGATAGATATCCGCTGCCTCATATACATGATTTAAATATAAATGTACGTTCGAGACATGTTTTTACAAAAATAGATTTAGTACGAACCTATCATCAAATACCAATGGCGGAAGAGCACATTGATAAAACTGCCATTACCACACCTTTTGGTCTTTTTGAGTTCGTTAGAATGCCTTTTGGCCTAAGAAATTCCGCACAGACATTTCAACGTTTTATTAATGAAGTGTTGTCAGGCATAGATTTTGTTTTTGTGTATCTAGATGATATACTTATAGCAAGTAGCAACGAGGAAGAACATATGAAACATCTAAAAATAGTATTTCAAACTTTAGATGAATACAGCTTAAACATCAAGCCTAACAAATGCATTTTGTGTACGTAATAAATAGATTTTGCTAGGATACAAAATTTCTAATGAAGGCATTAAGTCAACTAACGAAAAAGTCAAAGTCATTCGTGAGTTTGAACGTCCGAAAACAGCTAAGCAAATGCAAAATTTTATAGGAATGGTGAATTATTACCATCGCTACATACCTAGATTAGCAGAATACTTAAGCCCGATACACACAATGGTAAAATTTGCTTTGAAACAAAAGATTCATAGTTTGAATTGGAACAATGATGCGATACAAGATTTTGAAAAGGTCAAAGAAATGTTTGCATCAAATATACTCTTAAATCATTTTGATAAGAAAGCAGATCTTTCCATATCTGTAGATGCTTCAGTCGTTGCAATAGGAGGTGTTCTAGAACAACAAAAAATAAATATAAAATATAATAAATAAAAAATATTGTATGAAGAGCAGAAAAAAGATGCATTTTTAAAAGATTTTTTAAAAAACCCATATGGTATTTATAAATTAAAAGAAATAGATGTTCCGATCCTCAACTTAAAAATTTTTTGTGATGAATCGAAAAGAATTACTAGACCACATATACCGCAACGTCTCCGTAGAGTAGCATTTTCTAAATTACATAACGTAGCTCATCCTGGAACTAGAGCTACACGACATTTAATAAAATCAAAATATTTTTGGCCATCTATGAATAAAACAATAAATGAATGGGTAAAGCTTTGCGCAATTTGTCAAAAATCCAAAATATTTAGACACACCAAAGCCCCTATTAGTAAAATAGCCATTCCAAAAGGTAGATTTGAACATCTTCATACAGATATTGTTGGACCTTCGCCGATTTCAAATGGTTACAGGTACATTTTAACTATAATTGATAGAAATACTCGCTGCCCAGAACCTTACGCTCTTAAAGAAGCAACGGCTAAATCAGTTGCTTCTGTTTTCTTTAAAGAAGACATTCCCCGTTTTAGAGTACCTTTACAAATTACAAGTGATCAGGGTGTTCACTTTACATCCAATATATTTAAAGAGTTAGCTAAATTTGTAGGATGTCAATTGGTCACAACAACTGCATATCATCCTCAAGCTAATGGCATGATTGAAAGTTTGCATAGACAGTTGAAAGCTTCTATTTTAGCAAGGGGAAATTCTATAAATTGGTCTGATGAACTTCCTATAGTTTTGTTGGGTTTAAGATCTACATTTAAAGAGGACATTAAATCTACAGCAGCTGAATTATTTTATGGACAAAATTTACGTTTACCTAGTGAAATAGTAGTACAGTGTGAAGACAATTTTAATTTTAACGAGTTTCTTACAAAAATTAGGCTTCATTTTCACAATTTTCATTCGGGTATATCACATCATAAAAATTCCAAAAAAAATTTATGTACCAAAGGATTTGAAATCATGTAAACAAGTTTTTGTATGAGCTGGTAACAATGAAGCAGGATTTAAACCTCCATATGAAGGACCATACGAAGTCGTTGAGAAGCACCCAAAATATTTTAAAATACAAATTCACAACACTTTCAAAAATATGTCAATTGAGAGAATTAAACCAGCATTTATAGAGAATAATTTTAACAATATTCAAACAAAGCCTAAAAATAGAGTTACATTTTGTTTAGTTTAAATAACTATAACGCTGAATTTTCAATGATTATTTTTTAATAATAATAACTATTATATTATCATCCTTATTTCTTTTGAAGGGGGAGTATATATAGTGTTCATATTTTCTTTATAACTTGTTCAATTTAAAACTTGCTAAAAATATATAAAATAATTTAGAAGTTATCTGTTTAAAATCAAATTGTTGAAGAAGAAATTTTTTACAAAATAAAATAAATTTGACCTGAAAAGATATATTAAATTGAAGCTTATTGAGCTTCACTTCAATCAAGAAATAAATGGAAAATCAAACAACCCAATGTCAACATAGGCGACATGGTGATCATAAGGAAGACAACACACCGGTACTTCAGTGGCCACTAGGGAGAATCATCGATGTATTCAAAGGTAAATATGATGTTGTGCGGGTGGCAGATGTGAAAACCGCAAATAGTACTTGCAGGAGGCCAATTCATGGCCTAGTTCCACTTCCTATGGAAACAAATAGCGGCGCGGAAGCAAATTCTTCCGGCAAACCCTTAGTAGAAGAACTGAAAAGTCCAACGAAAAAAGCTTCCTTGCCAAAAGGACTTACGAGCCTATAATCACACTATTAATTCTCCAAGTAGCTTCGGGAGCTCAAATTGAAAATAAACAATTTGGGTCTAAACTTGGCATTCATTTTGAGGGTATTGGATCTGCCGCAATCTCATCTTCAGAGTGGAACTTCATCATATATTACGATCTTAAAGGATTCGCAACAGAGATAGCAGCACTTTCAAATGGTACAATAGCAATGCGGCGGCTATGTCAAGACATGAAGCAGAAGAGCACATGCAACCCTCTAGTAAGGCATTTTGAACAAACCGTAGCCACACTGCAACTAGATGCCTCAATGTTGAAATCCAATAGACAAAAAGAGGTGTAGTGAACGTAATTTGAAATGTTGCTTATTCACTTTTGGCGTACTAGATTCGCAATACGTTGAACAAATGTCTAACACCGTAAACCAAATTAAAGATAATGAATCTTATCTCCTTAATCTCATCAAAAACCAAACATCCATTGTGGACTCGACAATCTACATTTTGAAACAAGATCAAACAACAGTCGAAAAGAAATTCAACATCATCGATCAACAAATTAGCCAAATACTTAACGGAATACGCAATAGTTTGCATACAAACAGACAGACGGACAACCGGCCAGATGGACATGGCTAAATCAACTCAGCTCTTCATCCTGATTATTTCGGTATACTTAATGGTGGGTCTATCTATTTTTCTTTAAGGACTTACAATTTTGGGTTTCGTGACGAAATTAATATACCATTTCATTTTTCTGAAAGGTATAAAAATAGGTAGGTACTTTGTGTGAGGATGCAAAGCTTCACGTTTTGTGTGGTCTGCATGTAAAAACTATGACTACGAATCACGTATTTCAAAAATATATGACGTAAACGTAACTATTTGATAAAATTTGATGAATTTTGAAGCTTCTAGCCGTAAAAAAGGAGCAAAAATGACAGTTTATATGAAGTATATAATATATATACCACCGATCTCTATGATTTTTTCAGACAACAATATATGCTATACACGTAAGCATTCGGTGAAATTTTAAGGTTCTAGCTGTTAAAACGGGGCAGAAATTGCGCAAAGTTTCTTATCTGAACAATCGGTTGTATGAGATATATACGATGTATACCACCGATCTCAATGATTTTTTCAGACATCAATATATGTCATACACGTAAGCATTTGGAGAAATTTGAAGCTTCTAGCGGTTAAAATGGGGCCGAAATCCCAAAAAAATATATATAAACTATATATATATACTATATATACCATCATATATATATTATATATATCACCGATCTGTATGATTTTTTGACACAACAATGTATACTATATACGTAAGCAATCGGTGAAATTTGAAGCTTATAGCTGTTAGAATGGGGTAGAAATAGCGAAAAGTTTCTTATCTGAACAACCGGTTGGATGAGATATATACTATATATGCAACCGATCGCTATGATTTTTTCAGACAACAATATATGCTATATGCGTAAGCATTCGGTGAAATTTGAAGCTTCTAGCTGTGTGGCTAAAATTGCGAATATATATATATATACTATATATATACTATATACCACCATATATATACTATATATACCACCGATCTTTATGATTTTTTCAGACAACAATATATGCTATATGCGTAAGCATTCGTTGAAATTTGAATCCTCTAGCTCTTAAAATAGGGCAGTAATTACGAAAAGTTTCTTATCTGAACAATCGGTTGTGGGGGATATATACTATATATACGACCGATCTCATCAATTTTTTCAGGTAACAATACGTACAATATACGAAATTATATGGTGAAGTTTGAAGCTTCAATCTGTGAAATTGAGTAAGATATGACGAAAATCCTCTTTTTCTGAAAAATCGGTTGTATGGAGGATATATGCTATAGTGGTCCGATCCGGCCGGTTCCAACAAATGTCTAATTGGACACCCAAATACACCCGCTCACCAAATTTTATCAAACTATCTCAAAAATTGAGGGACTAGTTTGCATACAAACAGACAGACGGACATGGCTAAATCAACTCAGCTCTTTATCGTGATTATTTCGGTATACTTAATGGTGGGTCTATCTATTTTCCTTTAAGGACTTACAATTTTGGGTTTCGTGACGAAATTAATAAATATACCATTTCATTTTCATGAAAGGTATAAAAATAGGTAGGTACTTTGTGTGAGGATGCAAAGATTCACGTTTTTTGTGATCTGCATGTAAAAACTATAACTACGAATCACGTATTTCAAAAATGTATGACGTAAACGTTACTATTTGATGAAATTCGATGAATTTTGAAGCTTCTAGCCTTAAAAAAGGGGCAAAAATAACAGTTTATATGAAGTATATAATATATATATCACCGATCTCAATGATTTTTTCAGACAACAATATATGCTATATAAGTAAGCATTTGGTGAAATTTGAAGCTTCTATCTTTTAAAACGGGTGTAGCATTATACGTCATACCCACTGTAATGTAGCATTATGCTTCATACCCACTGTAACACACTTGCAATAATACGTATCATGAACTCCAAATATATTTTAGTAATAATCGTATTACAATATTTTCCAACATAAATTATTGAACTAACCCAGACGGTTAACTAACATCAATGGAATGCCGAATATGAAACCCTTATCCGTTCACAGCTAATAAATTAATTATTACATATAACCCATTATGGGAACTAACTAAAATACTCACATCGATATTCCAACGTTGCGAACAGGCATACAAACTTTCAAACTTACGTGTATGCATAGCATTAACCAAAGTACTCACATTGATCTGCTGACGTAGCTAAACAACATTACAAAACTACATGTATAGAGTCATGCATACAAAACTACATGTATACAAAGACTGTATACAAACTTACATGTACTCATACCCCATTTTCAATGTACATATTTTTAGTTATTATTATTAAGATATTTTTGAATGTATAGGTCAAGTACATTACTATATAAGACAAAGAATTTATTGAATATCGAAGTCGTAACTTCTTTTCATTTTCTCCAAACATTTCATGGCGATCCTGGCAGTCTAGGGCAATAACTAGCACAACTGCTATCTACTGATCTAGCTGGCCAGAAGAGCCTGTCGGTTCGGAAAAAATAAATAAAACAGGATTCGCCTGTAAATCAAACATTTTAACTGACTGGAAAAATCCTGCCAGTCCGATCCTAAATAAGCATAAAAATTTGCTTAACAAGCAAATATTGCTAAAACGATCGACTGGAGGAAATTCCGCCAGTTTATAAACCAGGACAACAAGTAAATCCTGCAAAATTGCAAAAAAATTTTATATGATGAAAGAAAGAATCGACAACGCATCTGCAGTTTAAAGACCTGCTAATTCTTCAGTTGGTAAAAATCTCGGATGGTATTCAAACCAAGGAATTATTTTCATACACCACAAGCAATGCTGAAATATTTTCACATATATACATGGCTAATCGCATAAAAGGTGGAATAAATTAAGGACAGGAAGATACATGGCTACATATATAATCGCATAAAAGGTGGAATAAATTGAGACCGGAAATACATTAGCAATCGACGGAGTACCGGTTGAGACGACAACAAAACTGGCAGCTATATAAATATAAGTAGGTATAAAATTTAGAAACAAATTTGGCGGCCTTAATGGACGCTAAACAATGAGCAAAAACGAAAGTTTTTGCTTAGGATTTTTTTTTTTGTCCTCTTTAAGTAGGAATTGAGATATGAAAGAAAATTAGTAAAAAAAAAAATTTTTAGAAACACATTTGTATTAAACATTGAACAATTTTTTTTTTAAATTTAAAAAAAAATATATATATAATTTACCTTGTTAAAATTTAAAGTAAAATTTCTTTATGGAAAAAAAGAAGTAGCAGGAAAATTAAAATTTCTTAAATTCAAAAAACTTTACTTAAATTTTTTAAATGTTAAAGTAAATTGGACACTTCTTTAAAATAGTCAGTTAACTTCAGACAGTTTCACCTTTCCTTTGGAGAAAACCTATAGGACATTTTTATAGATTTAAAAATAAAATTACTCTGTTAATAATAAATAAAAATGCAAAGAGACTCCTCGGACATTCCTCTCTATTGGTGGGACGAAAATACCCGACACACTAGGGACCTACCCAAAGAATCAGAGGGTTTAAAGAAATTGTGGAAGATAATAGGTATAGAAAGGGAACCCACAATTGAGGACATTATAAACCCCACTACCATAGTGGAAGAAATAATGCGTATGATGAGGAGAGTGTTCCCCAACAATGCCAAATGCTAAGTAGCATCTGAAAAAAAAAGCTCGTTTTCAACCTAAAAATTATGAAAAAGATTGAAACCCAATGTGACATAGAGAAAAAAACATAATAACAATAAATAATACTTGGAAAATTTGTTTTCCTTTCAATTTTAAGAAATGGCAAAAATATTAAACTTAAATAAAGAAAACTAAATCAGCAAAATTTAAATTTAAAATATTTTGAAGAAAAATTACTATTTCTAAAAATTAAAGAAAAATATTAGTTACTTTGTAAAATTATTTAAACAAACGAAAATAAAAATTTTAAAATTTCCTTTAAGGAAAAATGTAAAATACTTAAATCGGAAATGAATAATTCTAAAGTAAAACAAAAATTACAATTTTAGTAGTAAATTGTTAAAATATCAATTAATTAAATAAGATAAATTTATTAATGTCAAGAGTAAAATGGAACGCATAAGATAAGAGAATAAAATCGAAAAATTTTATTAAAAATTAAATTTAGTTCATTACTCATAGAAGCAGGAAAATAATTATATTTCAAAATGTCTTGGTGGACAAAAATAGCCCAAGGCATTATGGTAGCCATAGCTGGCTACGAGGTAGGAAAAGGAAACTCTGAAACATCAGAGAACAGGATAGTACAATATGAACCACCAGCTGAACCAGAAACCAAGGCTGCTCCAAACATTCCAGATGTTTGGCTAGCAGTTTTAATATGTATTATCGTGCTGTTAATCATAGCGATAACCGCTATACTTAAAACCTATATGAAATTTAAATATAGGCAAATGAATAACGTGCAACAGCGCGTCTAATATCCTTTGTGTCTCATAACCAATTGAAATAAAATCTCAAATAGAAAATCTTAAAATATCACAATAGACGGTAAAGGCAGCCCTGCCTAAAGCGAACAGCAAACCAAAAACTTGCATAACAACTCTAAATGCTCTTGACAAAATTAGTCAAGAAAAAATAGCAAATTCTAGGACAGTGGAAATGGGCAAAAACTAAGAACAAAAAATAAATAATACAAAACTGCTAAAACCAGCCCATAAAAAAAAAATAATAATGAAGAATAGTCACAAAAGAGAACATATAAACATATTAAAGCGCTATTTACAATAAAAGATAAGTCGCGCTCGTTTTTCATCTTAAGACAGAAAAATAGTAGCGTAGAAAATTTTCAAGTAACCAGATTGTTGAGGAAGTTATTGACTTAGGACAATATTCGACCAGGCCTAAAAGAAACGCCGGCAATCCAGGACTTGAAAATTATAAGAAAATACACAGTTGTCCTGAGGGACAAATCGGTGATTAAGAATTGAATATTTACTGCAGTAGGCGAATTTATAAAATAATAATTGTTAACAAAGTTCTCTAAGACCAAACTATACCACTAACTAAAGAGGTTGTGCATGTGACAATCCCGGTATACAAATAAAAATATTCTTCATAAATGTTATAACGATTCTGTCTTGGTGGCCGCCGCAGAAATCGCATGACAAATAAGATCAATTAAATTGCTGGAAAAATAAGAAAAACAAATTAAAAGATGGGATAATTTTTGCATCCACTGTACCTTTTTCCATTAACCAGCTAAACTACTACAACAAATATAAATTACCTCGCTCTTCCACCAACTACAGCTACTAAATTTCCCGAATAATTAGCTATACAATTTTTATTGATTTTAAGTTTAATGTAACCCTAATAAAATAATATAACAATAAAAAGGTGTTAAGAAATATATAAGTATGAGGTGTTTCAGCTATAAAAACTCGCTTTTATAGAAACCATAATTTTAGGAAAAATATTTTTTTTTCTTTAACTCCGATAAAATAGAATAGGAAATAGTAATAGGAAATATCTTTTACGCTAAATAGAATTGAATAGTAGTAAGAAATATTCTTACTCCAAATTCCACAATAGATTAGAAAATATTAATAGGAAAATATTTCGATAGGAAAATAGGTTGCATGATAAAAATGGTAGGAACAATTAATTAATAGTCCATCTAAAATATCTCTTAGAAAGAATCTAAAAAGAAATATTCCAATTTTCTAAATTGTTTAATAATAATTTATATCTAACCAATTGAAAACAATTTTTTATTTCTTCTGCTTCATATTTCCATACAAATATTAAAAATAAATTCTAAAAACAAGCGGATTTTGGATGGGTCGACATATTTAAAATCCGTAAAATTTAAAAATCCTATATCTAAAAATTTAAAATTAAAAAAAGGACGTATACAAAAACAAAAAAAAATATATGTAAAATGTAAACATTTTTGAAAAAAAGGGATATGCATTAAAATATAAACAATAAAAACATCAAGGTCAGCAGATCAAAAGCAAAGCAAACAACCTCTTTCACTACAATATCAAGTAACAATAAAATATCAAAGTCATTGAAAATACGACAAAGAGTCTTATACAATTGTCCACAAAACAATTATATAACACTATTTTTTCTAAGACGGATGGTGTAGAATTATACGTCATACCCACTGTAATGTAGCATTATGCTTCATACCCACTGTAACACACTTGCAATAATACGTATCATGAACTCCAAATATATTTTAGTAATAATCGTATTACAATATTTTCCAACATAAATTATTGAACTAACCCAGACGTCAACTAACATCAATGGAATGCCGAATATGAAACCCTTATCCGTTCACAGGTAATAAATTACTTATTACATATAACCCATTATGGGAACTAACTAAAATACTCACATCGATATTCCAACGTTGCGAACAGGCATACAAACTTACAAACTTACGTGTATGCATAGCATTAACCAAAGTACTCACATTGATCTGCTGACGTAGCTAAATAACATATACAAAACTGCATGTATAGAGTCATGCATACAAAACTACATGTATACAAATACTGTATACAAACTTACATGTACTCATACCCCATTTTCAATGTACATATTTTTAGTTATTAGTATTAAGATATTTATGAATGTATAGGTTAAGTAAATTACTATATAAGACAAAGAATTTATTGAATAAAGAGAGATTTAATGTTTGCACATCGAAGTCGTAACTTCTTTTTATTTTCTCCAAACATTTCACGGGGCAGAAATTGCGCAAAGTTTCTTATCTGAACAATCGGTTGTATGAGATATATACTATGTATACCACCGATCTCAATGATTTTTTCAGACATCAATATATGCTATCCCTCGCGAAGGGCAGACATCTTGCCGCGATGCGAGGGCTTAGTCGCTGACCACGGGACTATGCCACCCAGTAGGATGCAGGTTCACATGGATCTCCATGGCTGCGGTGGCCTAGTCCTGGGGTGAGCGATGACCAAGATCTGTCCCCTCCCAATCCAGGGTGTTATGCGGCACCGTGCCCATTGGATGGTTTGCAGCCGGGAGGTTAATCTGGCTGTATTTGTACGGAGCCTCTCTGACACCAGGCCGCCTCAGAGAGTAAAAATGGTCTTACCGTGGTAAGGGGCTCTGCCGCGGCGGACGACACTTTTCCCCCTTTCAATAAGGTGACCCTAAACTGGCCTCGTCTAGCAAGGGGTCGTACGAACAAGATGAACAACAAAAATAAAAAAAAAACAAGCAAATGATAATCCTTTCTCCTCCACAGGGAGAAGGACAACAGCTTTGGCATCCATACGCCCTAGTGAACGAGGGAGGGCTACCAATGCTACCAACGCTAAAGTGAAGAGCGACTTGATGGCGGGCGGCAATAGTATGGCGGCGAAGGGAGTTGCGCTGGTAACGGCGAACCCTGACGCGCCTGCTGTTGTCGGACACCGACCAAGCGCCGGAGCGGCAACCTTTTTTCCCACGGCTGTGGCAGGGGTCTCTGGACCTGGCCACTCCGAGCCAAGGGAAAACGGGGCCGCAACAGCTACTTTAACCGGGGGAGCTACTGCGTTGGAAACGACGGGTCGGCTCCCCATGGACGACAAGAGGGCAACCTCAGTCAACACAGTCTTAGGTGATCGGACGGGGGCAAGCACCAGTATGGCGGCGAAGGTAGTTGCGCTGGCAACGGCGAACACTGACGCGCCTGCTGATGCTGGGCGCCCGTCTGACGCCGGTATGGCGACTGTTCTCCCCACGGCTGTGACAGGGGTCCCACGATCTGGTCACACTGAGCCAAAGGAGAAAGGAGCCATAATGAAGACATCATCCGGGGGTACGACCGCGAGGGCAACTACGGGTCGGACCCCTTCTTAAGAAGATTCCCACAAGGGATCGTTCCACAGGAACAAAAGAAGGGCTGCAAAAGTCCTGTCAAGGTATGAGGGTGTTCCGCTGGAAACGCTGTCAGAGAGCGCCAGGAATTCGGTGGAAAGGGCGCGAGCTCTACTGCCGAATTTTCGGGGTTCTCTGCCAACAAGCGCAACCCCATATAAACGTCAAAGGTCCGATGAGGATATCAAACCACCGCCGAAAAGGCACCAGAATCACCCCGCGGTAGCCAAACCCAGCTTTGCCGAGGTAGCCAAGGGCCGGATCTTTATAGGAATCCTGGACCGAGGGAATGACCGTGGTGCAATCCCTAAAGACCAGTGGCCGTACGTCCGGAATGAAATCGGCAACGCCGTTCTCGACGTGCTGATGGAGTCTCCGGGTAGTCCGCCGCGAGGTTCTGATGCAGGATGGTACCAGGGCCAAATCAAGGTACTTGCTTGCGAGGACGCAAGGTCTGTTGCGCTGTACAGGGCAGCAGCCGCAAAGCTGGGACAAGTCTATCCCGGGGCGATTATCGAGGTCGTTGACTGGAAGGACATTCCGGCTCGGCCAAGGGCCAGGGCATGGGTTCCAGCGGTTCCAGCAGAACCTGAGAGAATTCTCAGGATGCTGCAACTGATGAACCCGGCTCTCCCAACGCAGGACTGGAGTGTCATCCAAGTCGAGGACGCTGAAGGACCTAGGAGACAGGTCGTGTTAGCCCTGAATAAGGAAGCTCTCGAGCCCCTTAGACGGAGCAAAGGAAGAGTGTTTTACGGCCTCGGGGAGGTCGTAATTCACGTATACCGTGGGGACGCACAGCGCGCATCCCTTTCGAGTGCCTCTTTGGACACGGACATTGAGGCACCCGAAGTGGAAGCGGAAATCTCCTACGCCGAAAGCCTGGTTTCCGCCACGTCAAATTGCGCAGGGGCTCTGGGCAATTTGTCGATGGAGGATGCTCTGCTGGATAGCGACGGAGAGGATCCCAACATCACGGTGATGGAGGCAGGGGAGTCTGAGCAAGCTCATGCTGAGGTTGCTCCAGATAAACCTGCACAAAAGTAAGGCAGCCTCGGCTGCTCTCATCAGTCGCCTTTCTAAAGGCGACGTCGAAGTGGTCCTTATCCAAGAACCCTGGGTGAACAACTCAAGGATTTGCGGATTGGGGGCCACTGGGTTTAAGCTCATCCGAGCTGCAGATGAAGGTAAAGTGAGAACATGATATATTGAAGTAATGTTAGAGTTCTTCGTCGATCAGCCCATTGCGAGACGTAACCCACGTAATACAAACTGGGAACTACATAATGAGCTGTTAGCAAGAGAACTACCAGAACTGCCCCCACAAAGCCTCTCATCAACGATGGAGCTAGAGGGTCTGGTAGAAACCTTCACATCGGCTTTCTCAAAAGCCTTAGAACAGGCCTGTCCATTGCCAAAACCGCGCGGTAAGCGTAAACCTCACTGGTGGTCCCATGATCTGGACCTACTTCGTAAATCCTGTAGAGAACAGTTTAACAAAGCCAAATTCCTTGATAACGGGTCACAATGGCTAGAATACAAGGACAAACTAAGAACCTACAAAAAAGTCCTGAGACAAGCGAAGAGAACTTCATGGAGAAACTTCTGCACTGGAGTCGAAAGTGTCGTGGACACATCCAGGCTACGGTGCGTGCTTTCTAAGACGCAAACAGCTATTAGCTTTCTGCGGAGACCGAATGGTACCTGGACCAGCACAGAAGGGGAAACTCTAGAGCTGCTCCTGGACACACATTTCCCGGGAAATATGACAAACGCACCGGAAGTACCTGCAGCAAACCAAGCTGTGAATATACCCATCACTGAGGAGAGAGTGAGGAGGGCAGTCAAAAGTTTTAAACCTTTTAAGGCTGCTGGACCAGACGGGATTGTACCCGCTCAACTTATCTACTCCTTGGAGGTATTAGCCAACTGGCTGGGGCACATATATACCGCTTGTTTGGCTATGAACTCTATTCCGTGTGCATGGAGGAGCGCCACGGTCATATTCATTCCTAAGACAGGCAAAGCTTCTCATTACGAGCCGAAGGACTATAGACCTATCAGTCTTTCATCCTTCGTACTCAAGACCCTAGAGAGAATAGTTAGCGATTTTCTCACTACAAGCATTGATAGGAATCTCATTTCGGACTATCAACACGCGTACACCAAAGGTAAATCTACGGAGACTGCGCTACACAGCCTACTCTCTACTATAGAAACATCCTTGTTCGAAAAGGATTATTGTCTTGTGGCCTTCCTAGACATTGAAGGAGCATTCAACAACATAAGTCCAGACGCCGTTAACATTGCTTTAACTGATCTGGACGTAAATAGACCCCTAGTGGGACTAATTGATCAACTGCTCAGGGGAAGGAAAGTGCTCTCCTCACTGGGGAAGGTTGAGGTAACACGATTTGTCGCAAGGGGCACGCCCCAGGGTGGTGTCCTTTCCCCCTTACTATGGAACCTAACGGTAAACTCGCTATTAAGAGATACTTGTTGGGGGAGCGGGAAGGTCGTGGCATATGCTGATGACCTAGCGATTATCTACAGAGGCAAGTTTCCTCAAACTTTGTGCGACTTGATGCAGGTAGCATTGCGAGAGGTTTCCTTGTGGGCTTCCCGATGTGGACTCAGCGTCAACTCCGATAAAGTAGAGCTTGTCTTATATACCAAACGATACAAAATACCATCGTTGAACCTACCTGAACTAAATGGGGTGCGCATAAGCCTGGCAGATAAAGCCAAATTTTTAGGCGTAGTTTTAGACAAAAAGCTGAACTGGAAGGACAACGTTATCCAGCGACAAAAGAAAGCGTACATTGCATTATATACGTGTAAAAGAGCCATTGGCAAAAAATGGGGACTCACCCGCAACATATGCAGATGGATTTATACCGCGATTATCAGACCCATACTGCTGTATGGGGTAGTCGTATGGTGGCCAGCCTTGAGCAAGGCGTCAAACCTAAACTTGTTGGGTAAAGTCCACAGATCCAGCATGATAAGCATAAGCGGGGCTCTAAGAACAACGCCTAGCGAAGCTCTTCAGGTCATTCTTGACATCTTTCCACTGGATCTGGCTGGTCATCGAGCAGCGGCAACGTCAGCCCTGCGTCTAAGGGAGTTGTCGTGCTGGAACAACAGTACCACAGGACACTCAAGTATACTAAACAAATACAGTTTTCTCCCTCCTAGCACGGATCGCTGTGCGACCACAACAGTTGCGGAAACCAACTTTAAGATAAACATACCCAGCAGGGATGACTGGACGGAGTCGGACAAGTGCCTTGCTATGGGCAACAGCATTTCCATATACACGGACGGCTCCAAGCTAAACGGGAGAGTTGGGGGTGGAGTATACTCAAGGGACCTTGACCTCCAGCTCTGATTCAGACTACCCGACCACTGCAGTGTATTCCAGGCAGAAGTTGCAGCCATAATGGAAGCCGCAGCTAGGATAGGGACATACATTGTCGGCAAAGAAATTTTTATCTTCAGCGACAGCCAAGCTGCCATAAAATCTCTGGGCTCCCACTCGTTCAATTCTGAACTAGCACTAAACTCTCGCCGATCTCTTCAAGAGATGGCTCAACAGAACCGTGTACACCTCACATGGGTCCCTGGACATAGGGATATCGAGGGAAATTGTATTGCAGATGAACTCGCTAGGCAGGGTACAACCAAGCAGGTTCTTCCTGGACAAGAACGCTTAGGTATGCCCCTATCCACATGCAAGCTAATGCTAAAAGAGCACATCTACCGTCAAGCCGACGAAAGATGGCTACAAACACCGGGATGTCGAACGTCGAAAGAAACCTGGCCTAAATGGGATCCTAAAAGGTCCCGTCACGTTTACAACCTAAGAAGGGATACAATTTCCACACTTGTAGGGGCACTAACGGGTCATTGCCTCATAGGTAGGCATGCAGAAAGGCTAGGAGCGCCTTATCGTCGTTGCTGTAGGAGTTGTAAAGAAAATGAGGAGGAGGAAACGGTGGTTCACCTCATTTGCAACTGCCCAGCGCTAAGCGGAGCACGGCAGCGCTTTCTGGGAGCTCCATTTCTTGATACTATGAGTCATGTTGTGGAGCATGACGTCAAGGACCTGGTAGATTTCATCAGGTCCTCAAAATGGTTCGAAAAGGAGAGGTAACGGTGTTTTTCGTGGTATCACAACGGGCCTAGTACTACTGGCCTAAGTGTGCCCTCGGGCAGCCACCCCAACCTAACCTAACCTAATATATGCTATACACGTAAGCATTTGGTGAAATTTGAAGCTTCTAGCTGTTAAAATGGGGCCGTAATCGCAAAAAAAAAATATATATACTATATATAGCAGCATATATATATTATATATATCACCGATCTCTAAGATTTTTTGACACAATAATATATACTGTATACGTATGCAATCTGTGAAATTTGAAGATTATTGCTGTTATAATGGAGTAGAAATTGCGAAAAGTTTCTTATCTGAACAATCGGTTGTATGAGATATATACTATATATACAACCGATCGCTATGATTTTTTCAGACAACAATATGTGCTACATATGTAAGCATTCGGTGAAATTTGAAGCTTCTATCTGTTAAAATGTGGCTAAAATTGCGAAAAAATATATATATACTATATATACCACCATATATATACTACATATACCACCGACCTTTATGATTTTTTCAGACACCAATATATGCTATACACGTAAGCATTTGGTGAAATTTGAAGCTTTTAGCTGTTAAAATGGGGCCAAAATCGCAAAAAAAAATATATATATACTATATATATCATCATATATATATTATATATATCATCGATCTCTATGATTTTTTACACAACAATATATACTATATACGTAAGCAATCGGTGAAATTTGAAGCTTATAGCTGTTAGAATGGGGCAGAAATTTCGAAAAGTTTCTTATCTGAACAATCGGTTGTATGAGATATATACTATATATACAACCGATCGCTATGATTTTTTCAGACAACAATATATGCTATATGCGTAAGCATTCGGTGAAATTTGAAGCTTCGAGCAGTTAAAATGGGGCTAAAATTGCGAAAATATATATATATACTATATATATATACTATATATATTTACTATATATACCACCATATATATACTATATATACTATATATACCACCGATCTTTATGATTTTTTAGAAAACATTATATGCTATATGCGTAAGCATTCGTTGAAATTTGAAGCCTCTAGCTCTTAAAATAGGGCAGTAATTACGAAAAGTTTCTTATCTGAACAATCTGTTGTGGGGGATATATACTATATATACGACCGATCTCATCAATTTTTTCAGGTAATAATATGTATAATATACGAAATTATATGGTGAAATTTGAAGCTTCAATCTGTTAAATTGAGTAAGATATGACAAAAATCCTCTTTTTCTGAAAAATCGGTTGTATGGAGCATATATGCTATAGTGGTCCGATCCGGCCGGTTCCGACAAATATCTAATCGGACACCCAAATACACCCGCTCGCCAAATTTTATCAAGATATCTCAAAAATTGAGGGACTAGTTTGTATACAAACAGACAGACGGACAGACGGACATGGCTAAATCAACTCAGCTCTTCATCCTGATTATTTCGCTATACTTAATGGTGGGTCTATCTATTTTCCTTTAAGGACTTACAATGTTGGGTTTCGTGACGAAATTAATATACCATTTCATTTTCAAGAAAGGTATAAAAATAGGTAGGTAGTTTGTGTGAGGATGCAAAGCTTCACGTTTTTTGTGGTCTGCATGTAAAAACTATGACTACGAATCACGTATTTCAAAAATATATGACGTAAACGTAACTATTTGATGAAATTTGATTAATTTTGAAGCTTCTAGCCGTAAAAAAGGGGCAAAAATGACAGTTTATATGAAGTACATAATATATATACCACCGATCTCAATGATTTTTTCAGACAACAATATATGCTATACACGTAAGCATTTGGTGAAATTTGAAGCTTCTAGCTGTTAAAACGGGGCAGAAATTGCGCAAAGTTTCTTATCTGAACAATCGGTTGTATGAGATATATACTATGTATACCACCGATCTCAATGATGTTTCCAGACATCAATATATGCTATACACGTAAGCATTTGGTGAAATTTGAAGCTTCTAGCTGTTAAAATGGGGCCTAAATCACAAAAAAAAAATATATGTACTATATATATATACTATATATACCATCATATATATTATATATATCACCGATCTCTATAATTTTTGACACAACAATATATACTATATACGTAACCAATCGGTGAAATTTGAAGCTTATAACTGTTAGAATGGGGTAGAAATTGCGAAAAGTTTCTTATCTGAACAATCGGTTGTGTGAGATATATACTATATATACAACCGATCGCTATGATTTTTTCAGACAACAATATTTGCTATATACGTAAGCATTCGGTGAAATTTGAAGCTTCTAGCTGTTAAAATGGGGCTAAAATTGAGGAAATATATATATATACTATATATATATATACTATATATACCACCATATATATACTATATATACCACCGATCTTTATGATTTTTTCAGACAACAATCTATGCTATATGCGTAAGCATTCGTTGAAATTTGAAGCCTCTAGCTCTTAAAATAGGGTAGTAATTACGAAAAGTTTCTTATCTGAACAATCGGTTGTGGGTGATATATACTATATATACGACCGATCTCATCAATTTTTTCAGGCAACAATATGTACAGTATACGAAATTATATGGTGAAGTTTGAAGCTTCAATCTGTTAAATTGAGTAGATATGACAAAAATCTTCTTTTTCTGAAAAATCGGTTGTATGGAAGATATATGCTATAGTCGTCCGATCCGGCCGGTTCCGACAAATGTCTAATCGGACACCCAAATACACCCGCTCACTAAATTTTATAAAGATATCTCAAAAATTGAGGGACTAGTTTGCATACAAACAGACACACGGACAGACGGACATGGCTAAATCAACTCAGCTTTTCATCCTGATTAGTTCGGTATACTTAATGGTGGGTCTATCTATTTTCCTTTAAGGACTTACAATTTTGGGTTTCGTGACGAAATTAATATACCATTTCATTGTCATGAAAGGTATAAAAACAGGTAGGTACTTTGTGTGAGGATGCAAAGTTTCAGGTTTTTTGTGGTCTGCGTGTAAAAACTATGACTACGAATCACGTATTTCAACAATATATGACGTAAACGTAACTATTTGATGAATTTTGAAGCTTCTAGCCGTAAAAAAGGGGCAAAAATTACAGTTTATATGAAGTATATATTATTTATACCACCGATCTCAATGATTTTTTAAGACATCAATATATGCTATACACGTAAGCATTTGGTGAAATTTGAAGCTTCTAGCTGATAAAATAGGGCCGAAATCACAAAAAAAAAATATATATATATACTATATATACCATCATATATATATTATATATATCGCAAAATATTATATTATATATATCGCAGAAATCGCAAAAAAAATATATATATATACTATATATATACCATCATATATATATTATATATCACCGATCTCTAGAATTTTTTGACACAACAATATATACAATCGGATGTATGAGATATATACTATATATACCACCGGTCTCAATGATTTTTTCAGACAACAATATATGCTATACACGTAAGCATTTGGTGAAATTTGAAGCTTCTAGCTGTTAAAATGGGGAACAAATTGCGCAAAGTTTCTTATCTGCACAATCGGTTGTATGAGATATATACTATATATACCACCGGTCTCTATGATTTTTTCAGACAACAATATATTCTATAAGCGTAAGCATTTGGTGAAATTTGAACATATCTAAACGATTATTAAGATAAATATAAAATAAAAAATAGGTAGGTACTTTGTGTGAGGATGCAAAACTTCAGGTTTTTTGTGGTCTCTATGTAAAAACTATGACTACTAATCACGTATTTCAAAAATATATAACGTAAACGTAACTATTTGATGAAATTTGATGAATTTTGAAGCTTCTATCCGTAAAAAAGGGGCAAAAATGACAGTTTATATGAAGTATATAATATATATACCACCGATCTCAATGATTTTTTCACACAACAATATATACTATATACGTAAGCATTTAGTGAAATTTGAAACTTCTATCTGTTAAAACGGGGCAGATATTGCGCAAAGTTTCTTCTCTGAACAATCGGTTGTATGAGATATATACTATTTATACAACCGATCTCTATTATTTTTTCAGACATCAATATATGCTATAACGAAATCGCAAAAAAAAAAATATATACAATATATATATACTATATATACCATCATATATATTATATATATCACCGAACTCTATGATTTTTTGACACAACAATATATACTATATACGTAAGCAATCGGTGAAATTTGAAGCTTATAGCTATTAGAATGGGGGTAGAAATTGCGAAAGTTTCTAATCTGAACAATCGGTTGTTTGAGATATATACTATATATACAACCGATCGCTATGATTTTTTCAGACAACAATATATGCTATACACGTAAGCATTTAGTGAAGTGTGAAGCTTCTAGCTGTTAAAACGGGGCAGAAATTGCGCAAAGTTTCTTATATGAATAATCGGTTGTATGAGATATATACTATGTATACCACCGATCTCAATGATTTTTCCAGACATCAATATATGCTATACACGTAAGCATTTGGTGAAATTTGAAGCTTCTAGCTGTTAATCGCAAAAAAAAAAAATATATATATATATACTATATATACTATATATACTATATGCTATATGCTGTGCTACTGAGTGCCACGACGCTTTGCTTTTTGCACTCCCAAGAAAACACGCCACCTGCTGCTACAAAAGCGTAGCCCGAATATGACTTTCGATCTGATGCATCACTTCCCCAATCAGCATCTGCGAAACCCTCTATAGGTCTTCCAGTTCTTGTATAGTGAAGTTTGTTATCAGCCGTTTTACGCAAATAACGCAGTAAGTGCTTTACTCCCGCTTCATGCTCAGTATGTGGGTTAGTGTTTCTTTGTGATAACTTACAAACGGAGTGTAAAATGTCAGGACTTGTTGAGATCGCCAAATACATTAATGCACCTACGATTGACTGATATGCAGTTTTATCAACCTTTCGATATTGCTCCTTCTCGCAGTGAACATTAAAACCAGCATCTAGTGGCGTTGCAACATCTCTGGACAATTCCATTTTATAGTCTTTTAACAGATTTAGTATGTACTGCTTTTGACAAAGTGTTACGTCGCCAAGCTCACCGTCACGATGTATTTCTATACCCAAGAAATGTGATAGCACACCACCATCTACAACCTTGAATTTGCTTGCAATTCCCGTCTTGATGTGAGACAATTCGGACATACACTAACTCTCAATGATCAGATCATCAACATAAACCGCTATGATATTGATTATATTTGCTCTATGTTTTGTATATATACATGGTTCGCTGGGACATGGTTCAAACGTCATTTCTTTAAGAACAGAATCTAATTTCGTATTCCATTCCCTGCCATTTTGCTTTAAACCATATAAAGATTTCTTTAATTTTAATACACGATTTGGATGCTTACTGTTGACAAAACCTTCCGGCTGCTGCATATATACTTCATCATGCAACTCGCTGTTCAGATACGCTGACGAAACATCCATTTGATGCATGTAAAGCCTGTGCTCTACCGCTAGTGCAATCACCAATCGTATATTTGCATACCTAACAACTGGTGAAAAGGTTCCTAAATAGTTAACCCCATATCGTTGACTGCAGCCTTTTGCCACCAAACGCGTTTAAATTGTTTGATGTCACCTGCTTTATCGCGTTTAATCGTATACACCCATTTACATCCAACAATTTTTTGACCTTGTGGTAAATCAACAAATGACCACGTATCATTTTTAACTAGTGACTCATACTCCTTCTCCATTGCAGCCTTCCATTCGTCAGAATAAACAATCTCGAATGCCTCTCTCAGGCTACTAGGAGTTGCTGCTGTGTCTTCACATAAAACATTTAAGACATTATATTGCTTACGTGGACGCCCCACTGTACCTGTACGTAACAATCTTGGCCTACCACGACCAATAACCGGCATACATTCAACTATATTGCTGTTGTGGGTGTCAGATTCTGTCTCAACAGATTCAATAAAATTATTTTCCTCATTAGCTACATTTTTTGGAAAATTTACGCTATTTGTATGTGATCTATCTATGTTATCTGCATGTACGTCATTTGTGTACAATACCACATCTTCGTCACGGTTGTCACAAAAATCAATTAGCTTTGGTTCCGGCTCCTGACAAACATTCGCCTTCTCAATGAATACAACATCGCGACATACAATGACTTTACGATTTTCTGGATTATACAAACGATAACCTTTGCTAGTTTCAGAATAACCTATCATTATGTATTCTTTACCTTTTGCTCGAAACTTTCGCCACTGCTTTTTATCAAGTGCCACTGCCAATGAACCAAAAACTCTTAGATGGGAAACACTAGGCTTTGTACCTGCCCACAATTCATATGGCGTTTTATCATTGAGTATTTTTTGTTATAGTACGATTACGAAGATATACGGCAGTTCGTATTGCTTCCGCCCAAAAATGCTCACCAAGTTTTGCATAATTTAGCATGGCCCTGGCCATCTCTACCAAAGTTCTGTTGGCACGTTCTGCTACCCCGTTTTGTTGCGGAGTGTAAGGTACGGTCAATTGCCGTTGAATGCCATTTTGTTTTAAAAATACATCAAACACATTTGATACGTATTCGCGCCCATTGTCGCTTCTCAACTGATTAATTTTACAGCCAGTTTGATTTTCGCTCATTGTCTTGTACTCTTTAAATGCTTCAAAAACTTTATCTTTGGATTTTAAGAAGTACACGCTCATATAACGCGACCTGTCATCAATAAATGTGAACAAAATACCTCGAACCGCCAATAGATGCACAGTTAATAGGACTGCAAACATCGCTATGCACAACACCAAGTAACTCTTTTGCACGCGTTTTTGATGCTTGTGCAAATGGCTTTGCGCATATTTTTGATTTCGCACACGTCTCACATACAATTTCGTTTGGTATTTTACAAAGCTGTAGCCCTAAGACTGCTTTTTTATTTGCCATGTCTTTCAAACAATTAAAATTTACATGTCATTATCGATTGTGCCATTTGAACAAATTACTTGCGGCATCTTTTTGTACCACCGCACTAAAACACTTATTTGTCCCACCCTCATATAGAAATAGTCCGTTAATATTGAACGCTTTCAACAGCACACAGTTTTTGTTGTTTTTGATTTCAACATAATTACGCTCAAATATCACTGCATTGCCGCTCTCTATGGCTTTGCTCACAGATATAAAATTACTTTGTAGTGTTGGCACATATAAGATATTTTTTAATGTTATTGATGTACCGTCTAGGTCAACGTCGCCACGACCAACAGCGTTTATACAATTGGCGCCTGCCAACCAAATATTTTCACAACATTCTTGATAGTTTTTAAATGAACTGCGCACACAACATAAATGCGATGTGGCGCCGCTATCTACGCACCAGACATATGTATTAATTCTCGAATTTGGTGGTGGTTTTGCGCTTAACATAAAACATGAACGATCATCGTTCTCTTTTCGACACTCAGTTTTCTTGCCATTGCATGTAGCAGCGAAATGTCCTCGTTTACCGCAATTGAAACACTTCACGTTTTTGTTGTTTTTATTGCCTTTGTTACCCGAACCATTACCACTGCTTGAAGCATTTTGTACCGTTTTGTTGAAGTTTGTAGTTTTGTATGAACGTGCTTGCATTAACGCTTCTGTCCCTTTTTCGTTTTTAACATCATTATCACACTGCCGCGCGCCTTCTTCTATCAATTTAATTTTCACTGTATTAAATGTAGGCAACTCATCACGGGTCTCCATTGCTACAACAAAATTTTCATATTGCGCAGGCAAACCTGCTAACAAAATTATAACTAAAATTTCGTCTTGGATTAATACACCTATGTCTGCAAGACCTTCTTTAATTTTGCAAAACTCGTTTACGTGATTTGCCACTGGGGTACCATCTGACATTCTAAGACGCAACAAACTTTTAAACAACAAAACTTTTCGCGCCGGCCCTTGTGGCTGATGGATATTACGCAGTTTATCCCATGCTACCATTGCGACTTCTATGTTCTTCACATGGTTAATTTGTGTTGGCTTTACACATAGCAATATTGATGCCATTGCTTTTTCATTTTTTATATCAAATGCCGCTTTTTGTTCACTGGTCATTTCATCAGATTTCTTTTCGCGACCACACACAACTCCCCACAAATCAGAGTGTACTAGCACGCTTTTCATTTGAACTGACCATGACTCGTAATTTGCATCATCCAATTTTTCAATTTGAAAAAGCGAAGTCATTTTAATGTTTTTTTAATTCAACTTTTTTTAATGTACCGACACACAGCACAATAACTCAAAATAGTCTTCTAAATATAATACTTTTATACCGACACACAGCGAACGGTTAAACCTTAAATGCGCTAACTATTTTAATTTTCACTTTTTACGCTGCTTACGCGCTCTGGGCACATAATCTGTTTAGTTGATTTATTTCAATAGACTGCTAGAATGTACATTGGAAGAAGAACAGTTTGGTATGAGAAAATATGTGAGAGAGATGGGTGAAGAAAATAGTGATGGGGAGTGTTGCCACATATTAAAAATTAATTACCAATTTATTTCCAACATATATATACTATATATATATAATATATATACCACCATATATATACTATATATACCACCGATCTTTATGATTTTTTCAGACAACAATATATGCTATATGCGTAAGCATTCGTTGAAATTTGAAGCCTCTAGCTCTTAAAATAGGGCAGTAATTACGAAAAGTTTCTTATCTGAACAATCGGTTGTGGGGGATATATACTATATATACGACCGATCTCATCAATTTTTTCAGGCAACAATATGTACAGTATACGAAATTATATGGTGAAGTTTGAAGCTTCAATCTGTAAAATTGAGTAGATATGACAAAAATCCTCTTTTTCTGAAAAATCGGTTGTATGGAGGATATATGCTATAGTCGTCCGATCCGGCCGGTTCCGAGAAATGTCTAATCGGACACCCAAATACACCCGCTCACCAAATTTTATCAAGATATCTCAAAAATTGATGGACTAGTTTGCATACAAAGAGACAGACGGACATGGCTAAATCAACTCAGCTTTTCATCCTGATTATTTCGGTATACTTAATGGTGGGTCTATCTATTTTCCTTTAAGGAATTACAATTTTGTGTTTCGTGACGAAATTAATATACCATTTCATTTTCATGAAAGGTATAAAAACAGGTAGGTACTTTGTGTGACGATGCAAAGTTTCCGGTTTTTTGTGGTCTGCGTGTAAAAACTATGACTACGAATCACGTATTTCAACAATATATGACGTATACGTAACTATTTGATAATATTTGATGAATTTTGAAGCTTCTAGCTGTAAGAAAGGGGCAAAAATTACAGTTTATATGAAGTATATAATATATATACCACCGATCTCTATGATTTTTTCAGACATCAATATATGCTATATACGTAAGCATTTGAAGCTTCTAGCTGTTAGAATGGGGTAGAAATTGCGAAAAGTTTCTTATCTGAACAATCGGTTGTATGAGATATATACTATTTATACAACCGATCGCTATGATTTTTTCAGACAACAATATATGCTATATAAATAAGCATTCCTTGAAATGTGAAGCCTCTAGCTCTTAAAATAGGGCAGTAATTACGAAAAGTTTCTTATCTGAACAATCCGTTGTGGGGGATATATACTATATATACGACCGATCTCATCAAGTTTTTCAGGCAACAATATGTACAGTATACGAAATTATATGGTGAAGTTTGAAGCTTCAATCTGTTAAATTGAGTAAGATATGACAAAAATCCTCTTTTTCTGAAAAATCGGTTGTATGGAGGATATATGCTATAGTGGTCCGATCCGGCCGGTACCGACAAATGTCTAATCGGTCACCCGCTCACCAAATTTTATCAAGATATCTCAAAAATTGATGGACTAGTTTGCATACAAACAGACAGACGGACAGACGGACATGGCTAAATCAACTCAGCTCTTCATCCTGATTATTTCGGTATACTTAATGGTGGGTCTATCAATTTTCTTTTAAGGACTTACAATTTTGGGCTTCGTGACGAAATTAATATATCATTTCATTTTCATGAAAGGTATAAAAATAGGTAGGTACTTTGTGTGAGGATGCAAAGCTTCACGTTTTTTGTGGTCTGAATCACGTATTTCAAAAATATATGACGTAAACGTAACTATTTGATGAAATTTGATGAATTTTGAAGCCTCTAGCCGTAAAAAAGGAGCAAAAATGACAGTATTATTGCGAAAAGTTTCTTATCTGAACAATCGGTTGTGTGAGATATATACTATATATACAACCGATCGCTATGATTTTTTCAGACAACAATATATGCTATATACGTAAGCATTCGGTGAAATTTGAAGCTTCTAGCTGTTAAAATGGGGCTAAAATTGCGAAAATATATATATATACTATATATATATTATATATACCACCATATATATACTATATATACCACCGATCTATATCATTTTTTCAGACAACAATATATGCTATATGCGTAAGCATTCGTTGAAATTTGAAGCTTCTAGCTCTTAAATTTGGGCCGTAATTACGAAAAGTTTCTTATCTGAACAATCGGTTGTATGGGATATATATATATGACCGATCTCATCAATTTTTTCAGGCAACAATGTGTACAATATACGAAATTATATGGTGAAGTTTTGAAGCTTCAATCTGTTAAATTGAATAAGATATTACAAAAAATCCTCTTTTTCTGAAAAATCGGTTGTATGGAGGATATATGCTATAGTGGGCCGATCCGCCGGTTCCGACAAATGTCTATTCGGGCACCCAAATAGACCCGCTCACCAAATTCTATCAAGATATCTCAAAAATTGAGGGACTAGTTTGCATACAAACAGACAGGCGGACAGACGGACATGGCTAAATCAACCTGATTATTTCGGTATACTTAATGGTGGGTCTATCTATTTTCCTTTAAGGACTTATAATTTTGGGTTTCGTGACGAAATTAATATATCATTTCATTTTTATGAAAGGTATAAAAATAGAGGTAGGTACTTTGTGTGAGGATGCAAAGCTTCACGTTTTTTGTGGTCTGCATGTAAAAAATTATGCAAAAATTACAGTTTTTATGAAGTATATAATATATATACCACCGGTCTCTATGATTTTTTCAGACAACAATATATGCTATATACGTAAGCATTCGTTGAAATTTGAAGCCTCTAGCTCTTAAAATAGGGCAGTAATTACGAAAAGTTTCTTATCTGAAACAATCGGTTGTGGGGGATATATACTATATATACGACCGATCTCATCAATTTTTTCAGGCAACAATATATACAATATACTAAATTATATGGTGAAATTTGAAGCTTAAATCTGTTAAATTGTCTAAGATATGACAATTATCCTCTTTTTCTGAAAAATCGGTTGTGTGGAGGATATATGCTATAGTGGTCCGATCCGGCCGGTTCCGACAAATGTCTAATCGGACACCCAAATACTTAATTGTGGGCCTATCTATTTTCCTTTAAGGACTTATAATTTTGGGTTTCGTGACGAAATTAATATACCATTTCATTTTCATGAATGGTATAAATATAGGTAGGTACTTTGTGTGAGGATGCAAAGCTCTTCGTTTTTTGTGGTCTGCATGTAAACACTATGACTACGAATCACGTATTTCAAAAATATATGACGTAAACGTAACTATTTGATGAAATTTGATGAATTTTGAAGCTTCTAGCCGTAAAAACGGGGCAAAAATGACATTATATAAAGTATATAATATATATACCACCTAACTCTATGATTTTTTCAGACAACAATATATGCTATATACGTAAGCATTTGGTGAAATTTGAAGCTTCTAGCTGTTAAAACGGGGCAGAAATTGCGCAAAGTTTCTTATCTGAACAATCGGTTGTATGAGATACATAATATGTATACCACCGATCTCAATGATTTTTTCAGACATCAATATATGCTATACACGTAAGCATTTGGTGAAATTTGAAGCTTCTAAAATGGGGCCGAAATCGCAAAAAAAATATATATATACCATCATATATATATTATATATATCACCGATCTCTATAATTTTTTGACATAACAATATATCCTATACACGTAAGCATTTGGTGAAATTTGAAGCTTCTAGCTATTAAAATGGGGAAGAAATTGCGCAAAGTTTCTTATCTCCACAATCAGTTGTATGAGATATATACTATATACCACCGGTCTCTATGATTTTTTTAGACAACAATATATGCTATACACGTAAGCATTTGGTGAAATTTGAAGCTTCTAGCAGTTAAAATGGGGCCGAAATCGCACAAAAAAAATTTATATACTATATATACCATCATATATATATTATATATATCACCGATCTCTATAATTATTTGACACGTAAGCAATCGGTGAAATTTGAAGCTTATAGCTGTTAGAATGGGGTAGAAATTGCGAAAAGTTTCTTATCTGAACAATCGGTTGTATGAGATATATACTATATATACAACCGATCGCTATGATTTTTTCAGACATCAATATATGCTATACACGTAAGCATTTGGTGAAATTTGAAGCTTCTAGCAGTTAAAATGGGGCCGAAATCTCAAAAAAAAATATATATATACTATATATACCATCATATATATATTATATATATCACCGATCTCTATGATTTTTTGACACAACAATATATATGGCGGCCACCGTGGTGTGATGGGTAGCGTGCTCCGCCTATCACACCGTATGCCCTGGGTTCAACTCCCGGGCAAAGCAACATCAAAATTTTAGAAATAAGATTTTTCAATTAGAAGAAAATTTTTCTAAGCGGGTCGCCCCTCGGCAGTGTTTGGCAAGCACTCCGGGTGTATTTCTGCCATGAAAAGCTCTCAGTGAAAACTCATCTGCTTTGCAGATGCCGTTCGGAGTCGGCATAAAACATGTAGGTCCCGTCCGGCCAATTTGTAGGGAAAAATCAAGAGGAGCACGACGCAAATTGGAAGAGAAGCTCGGCCTTAGATCTCTTCGGAGGTTATCGCGCCTTACATTTATTTTTTTTTTTAAGTAAGCAATAAGCAAAGTTTCTTATCTGAACAATCGGTTGTATGAGATATATACTATGTATACCACCGATCTCAATGATTTTTTCAGACATCAATATATGCTATACACGTAAGCAATTGGTGAAATTTGAAGCTTCTAGCTGTTAAAATGGGGCCGAAATCGCAAAAAAATATATATATATACTATATATACCATCATATATATTATATATATCACCGATCTCTATGATTTTTTGACACAACAATATATGCTATACACGTAAGCATTTGGTGAAATTTGAAGCTTCTAGCTATTAAAATGGGGAAGAAATTGCGCAAAGTTTCTTATCTCCACAATCGGTTGTATGAGATATATACTATATATACCACCGGTCTCTATGATTTTTTTAGACAACAATATATGCTATACACGTAAGCATTTGGTGAAATTTGAAGCTTCTAGCAGTTAGAATGGGGCCGAGATCGCAAAAAAAAATATATATACTATATATACCATCATATATATATTATATATATCACCGATCTCTATGATTATTTGACACGTACACATTTGGTGAAATTTGAAGCTTCTAGCAGTTAAAATGGGGCCGAATTCGCAAAAAAAAAATATATATATACTATATATACCATCATATATATATTATATATATCACCGATCTCTATGATTTTTTGACACAACAATATATACTATATACGTAAGCAATAGGCAAAGTTTCTTATCTGACAATCGGTTGTATGAGATATATACTATGTATACCACCGATCTCAATGATTTTTTCAGACATCAATATATGCTATACACGTAAGCATTTGGTGAAATTTGAAGCTTCTAGCTGTTAAAATGGGGCCGAAATCGCAAAAAAAATATATATATACCACATTTATATACTATATATACCACCATATATACTATATATACCACCGATCTTTATGATTTTTTCAGACAACAATATATGCTATATGCGTAAGCATTCGTTGAAATTTGAAGCCTCTAGCTCTTAAAATAGGGCAGTAATTACGAAAAGTTTCTTATCTGAACAATCGGTTGTGGGGGATATATACTATATATATGACCGATCTCATCAATTTTTTCAGGCAACAATATGTACAGTATACGAAATTATATGGTGAAGTTTGAAGCTTGAATCTGTAAAATTGTGTAGATATGACAAATATCCTCTTTTTCTGAAAAATCGGTTGTATGGAGGATATATGCTATAGTCGTCCGATCCGGCCGGTTCCGAGAAATATCTAATCGGACACCCAAATACACCCGCTCACCAAATTCTATCAAGATATCTCAAAAATTGATGGACTAGTTTGCATACAAACAGACAGACGGACAGACGGACCTGGCTAAATCAACTCAGCTTTTCATCCTAATTATTTCGGTATACTTAATGGTGGGTCTATCTATTTTCCTTTAAGGAATTACAATTTTGTGTTTCGTGACGAAATTAATATACCATTTCATTTTCATGAAAAAAATAAAAACAGGTATGTACTTTGTTTGAGGATGCAAAGTTTCCGGTTTTTTTGTGGTCCGCGTGTAAAAACTATGACTACGAATCACGTATTTCAAGAATATATGACGTAAACGTAACTATTTGATGAAATTTGATGAATTTTGAAGCTTCTAGCTGTAAGAAAGGGGCAAAAATTACAGATTATATGAAGTATATAATATATATACCACCGATCTCTATGATTTTTTCAGACATCAATATATGCTATATACGTAAGCATTTGAAGCTTCTAGCTGTTAAAACGGGGCAGAAATTGCACAAAGTTTCTTATCTGAACAATCGGTTGTATGAGATATATACTATTTATACCACCGACCTCAATGATTTTCTCAGACATCAATATATGCTATACACGTAAGCATTTGGGGAAATTTGAAGCTTCCAGCTGTTAAAATAGGGCCGAAATCGCAAAAAAAATATATATATATACTATATATATACTATATATACCATCATATATATATTATATATATCACCGATCTCTATGATTTTTTGACACAACAATATATGCTATACACGTAAGCATTTGGTGAAATTTGAACATATCTAAACGATTATTAAGATAAATATAAAATAAAAAATAGGTAGGTACTTTGTGTGAGGATGCAAAACTTCACGTTTTTTGTGGTCTGCATGTAAAAACTGTGACTACTAATCACGTATTTCAAAAATATATGACGTAAACGTAACTATTTGATGAAATTTGATGAATTTTGAAGCTTCTAGCCGTAAAAAAGGGGCAAAAATGACAGTTTATATGAAGTATATAATATATATACCACCGATCTCAATGATTTTTTCAGACAACAATATATGCTATACACGTAAGCATTTGATGAAATTTGAAGCTTCTAGCTGTTAAAACGGGGCAGAAATTGCGCAAAGTTTCTTATCTGAACAATCGGTTGTATGAGATATATACTATATATACAACCGATCGCTATGATTTTTTTCAGACAACAATATATGCTATATACGTAAGCATTCGGTGAAATTTGAAGCTTCTAGCTGTTAAAATTGGGCTAAAGTTGCGAAAAAATATATATATATTATATACTATATATAACCCCATATATATACTATATATACCACCGGACTTTATGATTTTTTCAGACAACAATATATGCTATATGCGTAAGCATTCGTTGAAATTTGAAGCCTCTAGCTCTTAAAATAGGGCAGTAATTACGAAAAGTTTCTTATCTGAACAATCGGTTGTGGGGGATATATACTATATATACGACCGATCTCATCAATTTTTTCAGGCAACAATATATACAATATACTAAATTATATGGTGAAATTTGAAGCTTCAATCTGTTAAATTGAGTAAGATATGACAAATATCCTCTTTTTCTGAAAAATTGGTTGTATGGAGGATATATGCTATAGTGGCCCGATCCGGCCGGTTCCGACAAATGTCTAATCGGACACCCAAATACACCAGCTCACCAAATTATATTAAGATATCTCAAAAATTGAGCGACTAGTTTGCATACAAACAGACAGACGGACAGACGGACATGGCTAAATCAACTCAGCTCTTCATCCCGATTATTTCGGTATACTTAATGGTGGGTCTATCTATTTTGCTTTAAGGACTTATAATTTTAGGTTTCGTGACGAAATTAATATACCATTATATTTTCATGAAAGGTATAAAAATATAGGTAGGTACTTTGTGTGAGGATGCAAAGCTTCACGTTTTTTGTGGTCTGCATGTAAAAAATTATGCAAAAATTACAGTTTTTATGAAGTATATAATATATATACCACCGGTCTCTATGATTTTTTCAGTCAACAATATATGCTATATACGTAAGCATTCGTTGAAATTTGAAGCCTCTAGCTCTTAAAATAGGGCAGTAATTACGAAAAGTTTCTTATCTGAACAATCGGTTGTGGGGGATATATACTATATATACGACCGATCTCATCAATTTTTTCAGGCAACAATATATTCAATATACTAAATTATATGGTGAAATTTGAAGCTTCAATCTGTTAAATTGAGTAAGATATGACAAATATCCTCTTTTTCTGAAAAATTGGTTGTATGGAGGATATATGCTATAGTGGTCCGATCCGGCCGGTTCCGACAAATGTCTAATCGGACACCCAAATACCCCCCGCTCACCAAATTTTATCAAGATATCTCAAAAATTGAGGGACTAGTTTGCATACAAACATACAGACGGACAGACAGACATGGCTAAATCAACTCAGCTCTTCATCCCGATTATTTCGGTATACTTAATGGTGGGTCTATCTATTTTGCTTTAAGGACTTATAATTTTAGGTTTCGTGACGAAATTAATATACCATTTCATTTTCATGAAAGGTATAAAAATATAGGTAGGTACTTTGTGTGAGGATGCAAAGCTTCACGTTTTTTGTGGTCTGCATGTAAAAAATTATGCAAAAATTACAGTTTTTATGAAATATATAATATATATACCACCGGCCTCTATGATTTTTTCAGTCAACAATATATGCTATATACGTAAGCATTCGTTGAAATTTGAAGCCTCTAGCTCTTAAAATAGGGCAGTAATTACGAAAAGTTTCTTATCTGAACAATCGGTTGTGGGGGATATATACTATATATACGACCGATCTCATCAATTTTTTCAGGCAACAATATATACAATATACTAAATTATATGGTGAAATTTGAAGCTTCAATCTGTTAAATTGAGTAAGATATGACAAATATCCTCTTTTTCTGAAAAATTGGTTGTATGGAGGATATATGCTATAGTGGTCCGATCCGGCCGGTTCCGACAAATGTCTAATCGGACACCCAAATACACCAGCTCACCAAATTATATTAAGATATCTCAAAAATTGAGCGACTAGTTTGCATACAAACAGACAGACGGACAGACGGACATGGCTAAATCAACTCAGCTCTTCATCCCGATTATTTCGGTATACTTAATGGTGGGTCTATCTATTTTCCTTTAAGGACTTACAATTTTGGGTTTCGTAACGAAATTAATATACCATTTCATTTTCATGAAAGGTATAAAAATAGGGGTAGGTGCTTTGTGTGAGGATGCAAAGCTTCACGTTTTTTGTGGTCTGCATGTAAAAAATTATGCAAAAATTACAGATTTTATGAAGTATATAATATATATACCACCGGTCTCTATGATTTTTTCAGACAACAATATATGCTATATACGTAAGCATTTCGTGAAATTTTAAGCTTCTAGCTGTTAAAAGGGGCAGAAATTGCGCAAAGTTTCTTATCTGAACAATCGGTTGTATGAGATATATACTATGTAAGCCACCGATCTCAACGATTTTTTCAGACATCAATATATGCTATACACGTAAGCATTTGGTGAAATTTGAAGCTTCTGGCTGTTAAAATGGGGCTAAAATTGTGAATATATATATATATATATACTATATATAGCACCATATATATACTATATATACCACCGATCTATATGATTTTTCAGACAACAATACATATATTCTATATGCGTAAGCATTCGTTGAAATTTGAAGCCTCTAGCTCTTAAAATAGGGCAGTAATTACGAAAAGTTTCTTATCTGAACAATCGGTTGTGGGGGATATATACTATATATACGACCGATCTCATCAATTTTTTCAGGCAATAATATGTATAATATACGAAATTATATGGTGAAATTTGAAGCTTCAATCTGTTAAATTGAGTAAGATATGACAAAAATCCTCTTTTTCTGAAAAATCGGTTGTATGGAGGATATATGCTATAGTAGTCCGATCCGGCCGGTTCCGACAAATGTCTAATCGGACACCCAAACACACCCGCTCACCAAATTATATCAAGATATCTCAAAAATTGAGCGACTAGTTTGCATACAAACAGACAGACGGACAGACGGACAGACGGGCAAGGCTAAATCAACTCAGCTCTTCATCCTGATTATTTCGGTACACTTAATGGTGGGTCTATCTATTTTCCTTTAAGGACTTATAATTTTGGGTTTCGTGACGAAATTAATATACCATTTCATTTTCATGAATGGTATAAAAATAGGTAGGTACTTTGTGTGAGGATGCAAAGCTTCACGTTTTTTGTGGTCTGCATATAAAAACTATGACTACGAATCACGTATTTCAAAAATATATGACGTAAACGTAACTATTTGATGAAATTTGATGAATTTTGAAGCTTCTAGCCGTAAAAACGGGGCAAAAATGACAGTTTATATAAAGTATATAATATATATACCACCGAACTCTATGATTTTTTCAGACAACAATATATGCTATACACGTAAGCATTTGGTGAAATTTGAAGCTTCTAGCTGTTAAAACGGGGCAGAAATTACGCAAAGTTTCTTATCTGAACAATCGGTTGTATGAGATACATACTATGTATACCACCGATCTGAATGATTTTTTCATACATCAATATATGCTATACACGTAAGCATTTGGTGAAATTTGAAGCTTCTAGCTGTTAAAACGGGGCAGAAATTACGCCAAGTTTCTTATCTCAACAATCGGTTGTAAGAGATACATACTATGTATACCACCGATCTGAATGATTTTTTCATACATCAATATATGCTATACACGTAAGCATTTGGTGAAATTTGAAGCTTCTAGCTATTAAAATGGGGAAGAAATTGCGCAAAGTTTCTTATCTCCACAATCGGTTGTATGAGATATATACTACATATATATACCACCGGTCTCTATGATTTTTTTAGACAACAATATATGCTATACACGTAAGCATTTGGTGAAATTTGAAGCTTCTAGCAGTTAAAATGGGGCCGAAATCGCAAAAAAAAAAATATATATACTATATATACCATCATATATATATTATATATATCACCGATCTCTACGATTTTTTGACACAACAATATATGCTATACACGTAAGCATTTGGTGAAATTTAAAGCTTCTAGCTATTCAAATGGGGAAGAAATTGCGCAAAGTTTCTTATCTCTACAATCGGTTGTATGAGATATATACTATATATACCACCGGTTTCTATGATTTTTTTAGACAACAATATATGCTATACACGTAAGCATTTGGTGAAATTTGAAGCTTCTAGCAGTTAAAATGGGGCCGAAATCGCAAAAAAAAAAATATATATATTATATATACCATCATATATATATTATATATATCACCGATCTCTATGATTTTTTGACACAACAATATATGCTATACACGTAAGCATTTGGTGAAATTTAAAGCTTCTAGCTATTCAAATGGGGAAGAAATTGCGCAAAGTTTCTTATCTCCACAATCGGTTGTATGAGATATATACTATATATACCACCGGTTTCTATGATTTTTTTAGACAACAATATATGCTATACACGTAAGCATTTGGTGAAATTTGAAGCTTCTAGCTGTTAAATGGGCCCGAAGTCGCAAAAAAAAAAATATATATACTATATATACCATCATATATATATTATATATCACCGATCTCTATGATTTTTTGACACAACAATGTATGCTATATACGTAAGAATTCGGTGAAATTTGAAGCTTCTAGCTGTGAAAATGGGGCTTGTTAATGTTTATTAGGAAAGCGGTATAAGATTTATTTCTGTATCAAGCGAATTTTTACAATAGACTGACTTGAGAGACAACAGTTATCTGAAATAATAAAAAACATGTTTTTCGCCTGATGTCGCTGATGTTCCTTTTGTTACGGTTGTTGGCTTTACATATGCACATAGAGAGCGGAGATCGACCAATCAAAGGCTGCGAATACATCAAAAGCTTTTGTTAACGAAAGTAAGATGCACAAAGCATAGCTACCGATGAAAGGTGCAGCATATATTCATGCGTTTTTATTAGGGTTGCTGTGCTGCCTGATTGTATTGATCTTTAACATTCCGCCCACCTCGTCCATCCAGTGCGACGAAATTTTCCAGTGACAACCGCCCACCATGCGAATCAATATCAGGGTCGGTCGGTAAGGGGACTAGCTTGGAGATGGCGCGCTTAAATGTTGACGTGGCAGTACGTATAGTTGCCACCCTCACAATACCATCGCTACCTGGGTGTATCTCTACAACTCGACCAAGGGGCCATTGCAACGGAGGAGAGCGTTCATCTCGAAGCAACACTAAATCGCCGATCTTAAGGTTCTGGCATGTCTGCTTCCATTTGTGTCTGACTTGCAACGCCGGAAGATACTCACGGCTCTAGCGTTTCCATACATCTTGTTGAATCTGCTGTAACAATTTCCATCGTTTCAGCCTATTTGTGCTTAGTTCAAGGAGGTTGGGCCCAGGGATAGCGACCAACGGACCGCCCACCAAAAAGTGGCCGGGAGTAAGTGCTGTTAAATCACTGGGATCATCCGTCACAGCACATAATGGCCTTGAGTTTAGTGCTGCCTCTACTTGTTTGACTACAGTAAAGAACTCTTCGAAAGTTAGTGTTGCTCGGCCTATGACGCGTTTTAAATGATGATTTGCTCCTTTGATTCCAGCTTCCCATAGACCACCGAAATTCGGGGAGCCTGGTGGTATAAAGTGCCACGAAATGCCTTTGACTGCCAAAAACCGAGCTGCAGCTTCAAATTGTTCTTTACAGGCCGCAAGGTCAGCCTTAAGTTCTGCAGTCGCACCAACAAATGTAGTTGCGCAGTCGCTGAATATGTGAGAAACAGACCCTCTCTGCGAGATAAACCGTCGTAGAGCAGCTAAAAAGGCATCGGTGCTTAAATCGCTAACAAGCTCCAAATGAACGGCGCGAGTAACAAAACATACAAACAGTGCGATATACCCTTTGCAGCTGTGATGGCCTCTACCCTTTTTAGTGCAAATATAATACGGTCCACCATAGTCGATACCGCAATAATCAAACACTTTAGCTTGATTGCAGCGATGTGAGGGGAGGTTTCCCATAAGTTGCGTGAGTGTTGTTGGGTTTTGCCTGACGCATTTTATACATCTATGAATGTACTGTTTGACGGCTGGTCGTGCTTTGATAATCCAATAGCGCTGTCTTAAAAAAGTAAGAGTTGCCTGTGTACCTCCGTGTAAGGTAGTTTCATGTGCATGCGCAATTAACAGATTGCTCAGTCTTCCATCATGCGGTAAAATGACTGGAGAACGTTCATCTTCTGAGAGAAATCGTGCGTTTTGTAATCGCCCATTTAACCGAATGATACCATCTTTATCAAGAATTGGATTGAACTTAAGAAGCTTGCTTTTTGTATTGATAGGTCGGTTCATGCGAAAACAAGACAATTCGTTATTAAAATGTATACTTTGAACTTGCCTTAACCAGAATTTCAACGTTTCTGCCCGCTCTTCGGCAGATCACCATGAAGTAGCTTCGTGTGGTTTCTTCTTTAAGACTGCGATGAATCGTCGAACAAAGGCGGTGACTGCTAGCAATTTGTTAAAATTTGAATACTTGGAGAGTAGTGCCGTTAAAAACGAGGCAGAGTCGCTTAATGACGTTGTGACCAACGACGAAACAATTCCATCACTCTTAGCTGGTTCATGGTGAGTTTGTTTGGGCCATTGGTGAGGTGGCAACTGAAGCCATTTTGGTCCATCCCACCAAGTAGAGAGCTCCATTAATTGTGACGGCATGTAACCACGCGATGCTACGTCTGCAGGATTGCTTGCTGTTGGAACGTATTTTCAAGAGTCAATCGATGTGTAGGCTTGAATTTTGCTTATTCGGTTACTGACATATTGTTTATATTTTCCAGGATTTGATCGGATCCAACTGACTTCCGTTTTTGAATCAGACCAACAATACTTTTCAAGAGACGGTAGCTGAAGCGTTTCAGAAAATTTGCTTGCAAGCTTGGATGCCAAGAGAGCACCGTTTAATTCAAAACAAGGAATGGTAATTTTCTTTAGGGGAGAGACCTTTGTCTTTGCTGCTAAAATCGAAAATTGAACGTTGCTATGCGATGTGTTAATTCTGAGGTATGCTACCGCAGCATATGCAATGTTAGACGCGTCGGAAGATACGTGCAGTTGAAAACCTCCAGACTTGGGTTCTACACCAAGCCACCTGGGAATCCTTAGACGTTCAATTTCACCTAACTCTTTTCTAAATCGTTGCCATTCCAGCTGCAATGGGTCGGGGATGGGATCATCCCAGTCTAAACCTACTAGCTTTTGACACATAGCTTTTCCAGTTATAGTTATGGGGGCTAATAAGCCTTGAGGGTCATAAATTTTTCCGATGTCTGATAGTTGCTGACGTTTGGTGATTAGTGTCGGTGAAGAAGTCAAGCTAACTTTGTATGTTAAGGAGTCTGAATCACACAGCCAATAAATACCAAGAGCTTTCGTCTCGCGGTCTAGATTTAGGTTATAGCAAATGGTTTTCTGCTGGTCATCTATGCTTAAACGCTGCATGAAGTCTGCGGAATTTGAGCTCCATTTACGAAGAATGAACCCACCTCTTTCGAGTAACTTTCGGAGTTGTTATTGCACTTCCAATGCCGCTTCAACGGTGTCAGCTCCATGCAAGCAGTCGTCGACATAAAACGACTCTCGTAAAACCTTTGACGCCTCCGGATAATCTTTCTCTTCATCGTCAGCTAATGTTCGCAGTACTTTAATTGCAAGGTATGGTGAGCAATTCAACCCGTATGTGACGGTTAGCAACCGATATGCTGCTGCCCCACCCTCGTCATTTCTCCAGATAATGCGCTGCATGTCAGCGTCTTCTCGACTTACCAGAATCTGGCGATAACACTTTTCTATATCTGCCATGAAAGCAATGCGATGTAGTCTCCATTGCATAATTATTTGGCTTAAGTCGCTTTGTAACTTCGGCCCGATATGGAGGCAGTCATTTAAAGAGATGTGCCCTCCCGGTTTACGGGGCGCGTTAAACACGGTACGCAATTTAGTTGTAGAACTTGATTCCTTGTACACGCCATGATGCGGTATATAGCAAACAGCTTTTGGTTCGTCGTTTTCAACTACTTTTGCCATATGCCCTAAAGATAATGAAGGCCGTGTACAGCTGATTCATTTCAGGGTTATTTCTAAGTCTACCTTGCATAGAATGGAAGAGAGTGATAGCGTCAGCTTTCGATCTTGATAATTGTGTAAGGTCTCGGTCTTCTTTGAACGGATAACGAATTTGATACCGCCCTAAACTGGTTCTCTGAACTGTGGATTTGAAAAATTCTTCGCAGAATAGTTCGTCTTGTGTCATCGTGGACATATGTTGAATATCATCGCATTCATGGAACTTCCACATCTGCTGGACTAAACTGCTTAAGTCATCCGCAATTGTTGTAGTACACAGCGTTGTACATAGCTGAGGAGATGCAGAGCTGGGTATACGCCAATCATAGAGGTCTGCGCCAATGATGACGTCAATCGAGCCTGGCTCGAAGAAACAGGGATCTGCGAGTGTAAGGCCTAAAAAGTCCGTGTATGGTTTTGGATTGACTCTCTTTAATGGTAAAAGATTTCCCAACCTTGGCAAAATGAGCGCAGAGCAAGTGACCCTAAACGATGGTTCTGTAGGTGATGTTAAAACGAATTAGGTTATACCTTTTGATTCGCCAACGCTACGACCGCCGACGCCTGTTATGGGAATTTGCATCCGATTCCTACGAAGTCGTAATTGTTGAACGGCATACTCTCTTATAAAGGATGCTTGCGAGCCGTTGTCGAGTAATGCCCGCAGTTTTATGTAATGCCCCGTCAATGACTGAGCTTTGATATACGCCGTAGCTAGCAAAACAGCTGGAACACTGGTTTTAGCATGGCTAGGAGTTTGGTTATCGCAGTTGTCTGAACACATGTGAAGTGCAGCGACGCTACTACGTGGTGACGACAGGCTGTCGTGAAGAAGAGTGTAGTGCTTCAGAGAGCACCTAAGACAAGTATATGATGATTGATATTCGTCCGCGGAGTGATTTGTTTTAAGGCAGTTTTTACATAGTTTGAACTTTAAGACCAGTTCAAGCTTCAATGCTGGGTGTTTCTTCTTAAACTCAGCGCAGTACATTAACGCATGCTTACCTGCACAACATACGCAACGTCCGATATTGGTTGGATGAGTACGAACTGTACCAAGAGCTATTGGCTTACTACTGAATGATGCTTCTTTCGATTTGGTCCTATGAGCCGAAGAAACTGCTTCTAGTCCCTGAATACGTTTTTCGAGAAATTGTACCAGTGTTTTATATTCGGGTATAAAATTCGCCGATTCCAATGACATTTCCCATTCCTTAACTGTTGCCGGATCTAACTTCTCAGTTACAAGTAGGACAAGCCAATCATCCCAATGCTCTGTAGGTCGTCCAAGCTGTTGTAGTGCGCGAACTGATTCGGTGACAGTATCCAATAGTTTTCGCATGGCAACGTATGACTCATAGCTGATTGTTGGAAGTTTGGTGATATTTCGAAGATACGACTTAACGAGGCGACGCTTGTTATCATAACGTTGTTGAAGCATATCCCAGGCTATTGTAAAATTCTTCTCCTGTACAGTGACACTGCGAATAGCGGCTTCGGCCTCACCAAGTAGACTGCCTTTCAAGTAATGCATACGTTGTACATCCGATAAATTTGATTCGTTTATAACGCATGTTGTGAACATGTCCTTGAAACTTAACCATTTTTCAAAGGAGCCATCGAATTTGGGCAGCACAATCTTCGGCAGTTTGGACGTAGATGTGTTGCTCGACCCGCCACATGTAGTACTAAGCATGGCTGATCGAGAATCTTCACGATGATTGCTGTCGAGTTAATCGATTTCGTCGTGTATTTCGCCTAGTGCTTCGCAATATGCCGACTCTATAGTTGCTGGCCGAGTTTCGCTTAAAATCGTCTTAATTTTTTCTTCTTCCCCATCGGGAATGTCCGCTGAACCCAATTCATCGCGAGCGTCATTATAGCGCTTCCAATAATCCGATAATAGATTGCGCCTTGCCACCAGGTAACCCTTCGTCCTCTTTTGTTTCGAGACCTTTTTGTTGTTTGCAGCAAAGTTAAAAATTAACCTGGATAGGCCTTCCTCCTTTTTAATAGATATATCTAAATGATTGCGATAATTTGTAGTGGACTTAATTGTTTTACGAGCGTAGCTAACAATTAAACAATTGGCGAGAAACATGTCCCAGCAAGGGATGCCAAAATGTTAATGTTTATTAGAAAAGCGGTATAAGATTTATTTCTGTATCAAGCGAATTTTTACAATAGACTGACTTGAGAGACAACAGTTATCTGAAATAATAAAAAACATGTTTTTCGCCTGCTGTCGCTGATGTTCCTTTTGTTACGGTTGTTGGCTTTACATATGCACATAGAGAGCGGAGATCGACCAATCAAAGGCTGCGAGCACATCAAAAGCTCTTGTTAACGAAAGTAAGATGCACAAAGCATAGCTACCGATGAAAGGTGCACTCTCAGCATATATTCATGCGTTTTTATTAGGGTTGCTGTGCTGCCTGATTGTATTGATCTTTAACAGGGCTAAAATTGCGAAAATATATATATTTACTATATATACCACCATATATATACTATATATAACACCGATCTTTATGATTTTTTCAGACAACAATATCTGCTATAAGCGTAAGCATTCGTTGAAATTTGAAGCCTCTAGCTCTTAAAATAGGGCAGTAATTACGAAAAGTTTCTTATCTGAACAATCGGTTGTGAGGGATGTATACTATATATACGACCTCATCTTGAGTAAGATATGACAAAAATCCTCTTTTTCTGAAAAATCGGTTGTATGGAGGATATATGCTATAGTCGTCCGATCCGGCCGGTTCCGACAAATGTCTAATCGGACACCAAAATACATCCGCTCACCAAATTTTATCAAGTTATCTCAAAAATTGAGGGACAAGTTTGCATACAAACAGACAGACGGACATGTCTAAATCAACTCAGCTCTTCATCCTTATTATTTCGGTATACTTAATGGTGGGTCTATCTATTTTCCTTTAAGGAGTTACAATTTTGGGTTTCGTGACGAAATTAATATACCATTTCATTTTCATGAAAGGTATACAAATAGGTAGGTACTTTGTGTGAGGATGCAAAGCTTCAGGTTTTTTGTGGTCTGCATGTAAAAACTATGACTACGAATCACGTATTTCAAAAATATATGACGTAAACGTAACTATTTGATGAAATTTGATGACTTTTGAAGCTTCTTGCCGTAAAAAAGGGGCAAAAATGACAGTTTATATGAAGTATATACTATATATACCACCGATCTCAATGATTTTTTCAGACATCAATACATGCTATATACGTAAGCATTTGGTGAAATTTGAAGCTTCTAGCTGTTCAAATGGGGCCGAAATCGCAAAAAAAATATATATATGCTATATATATATACTATATATACCATCCTAAATATTATATATATCACCGATCTCTATGATTTTTTGACACAACAATATATACAATATACGTAAGCAATCGGTGAAATTTGAAGCTTATAGATGTTAGAATGGGGTAGAAATTGCGAAAAGTTTCTTATCTGAACAATCGGTTGTATGAGATATATACTATATATAGAACCGATCACTATGATTTTTTCAGACAACAATGTATGCTATATAAGTAAGCATTCGGTGAAATTTGAAGCTTGTAGCTGTTAAAATGGGGCTAAAATTGCGAAAATATATATATACTATATATACCACCATATATATACTATATCTACCACCGATCTTTATGATTTTTTCAGACAACAATATATGCTATATGCGTAAGCATTCGTTGAAATTTGAAGCCTCTAACTCTTAAAATAGGGCACTAATTACGAAAAGTTTCTTATCTGAGCAATCGGTTGTGGGGGATATATACTATATATACGACCGATCTCATCAATTTTTTCAGGCAACAATATGTACAATATACGAAATTATATGGTGAAGTTTGAAGCTTCAATCTGTTAAATTTGGTAAGATATGACAAAAATCCTCTTATTCTGAAAAATCGGTTGTATGGATATATGATATATGCTATAAGGGTCCGATCCGGCCGGTTCCGACAAATGTGCATGCGCAATTAACAGATTGCTCAGTCTTCCATCATGCGGTAAAATGACTGGAGAACGTTCATCTTCTGAGAGAAATCGCGCGTTTTGTAATCGCCCATTTAACCGAATGATACCATCTTTATCAAGAATTGGATTGAACTTAAGAAGCTTGCTTTTTGTATTGATAGGTCGGTTCATGCGAAAACAAGACAATTCGTTATTAAAATGTATACTTTGAACTTGCCTTAACCAGAATTTCAACGTTTCTGCCCGCTCTTCGGCAGATCACCATGAAGTAGCTTCGTGTGGTTTCTTCTTTAAGACTGCGATGAATCGTCGAACAAAGGCGGTGACTGCTAGCAATTTGTTAAAATTTGAATACTTGGAGAGTAGTGCCGTTAAAAACGAGGCAGAGTCGCTTAATGGCGTTGCGACCAACGACGAAACAATTCCATCACTCTTAGCTGGTTCATGGTGAGTTTGTTTGGGCCATTGGTGAGGTGGCAACTGAAGCCATTTTGGTCCATCCCACCAAGTAGAGAGCTCCATTAATTGTGACGGCATGCAACCACGCGATGCTACGTCTGCAGGATTGCTTGCTGTTGGAACGTATTTTCAAGAGGCAATCGATGTGTAGGCTTGAATTTTGCTTATTCGGTTACTGACATATTGTTTATATTTTCCAGGATTTGATCGGATCCAACTGACTTCCGTTTTTGAATCAGACCAACAATACTTTTCAAGAGACGGTAGCTGAAGCGTTTCAGAAAATTTGCTTGCAAGCTTGGATGCCAAGAGAGCACCGTTTAATTCAAAACAAGGAATGGTAATTTTCTTTAGGGGAGAGACCTTTGTCTTTGCTGCTAAAATCGAAAATTGAACGTTGCTATGCGATGTGTTAATTCTGAGGTATGCTACCGCAGCATATGCAATGTTAGACGCGTCGGAAGATACGTGCAGTTGAAAACCTCCAGACTTGGGTTCTACACCAAGCCACCTGGGAATCCTTAGACGTTCAATTTCACCTAACTCTTTTCTAAATCGTTGCCATTCCAGCTGCAATGGGTCGGGGATGGGATCATCCCAGTCTAAACCTACTAGCTTTTGACACATAGCTTTTCCAGTTATAGTTATGGGGGCTAATAAGCCTTGAGGGTCATAAATTTTTCCGATGTCTGATAGTTGCTGACGTTTGGTGATTAGTGTCGGTGAAGAAGTCAAGCTAACTTTGTATGTTAAGGAGTCTGAATCACACAGCCAATAAATACCAAGAGCTTTCGTCTCGCGGTCTAGATTTAGGTTATAGCAAATGGTTTTCTGCTGGTCATCTATGCTTAAACGCTGCATGAAGTCTGCGGAATTTGAGCTCCATTTACGAAGAATGAACCCACCTCTTTCGAGTAACTTTCGGAGTTGGTATTGCACTTCCAATGCCGCTTCAACGGTGTCAGCTCCATGCAAGCAGTCGTCGACATAAAACGACTCTCGTAAACCCTTTGACGCCTCCGGATAATCTTTCTCTTCATCGTCAGCTAATGTTCGCAGTACTTTAATTGCAAGGTATGGTGAGCAATTCAACCCGTATGTGACGGTTAGCAACCGATATGCTGCTGCCCCACCCTCGTCATTTCTCCAGATAATGCGCTGCATGTCAGCGTCTTCTCGACTTACCAGAATCTGGCGATAACACTTTTCTATATCTGCCATGAAAGCAATGCGATGTAGTCTCCATTGCATAATTATTTGGCTTAAGTCGCTTTGTAACTTCGGCCCGACATGGAGGCAGTCATTTAAAGAGATGTGCCCTCCCGGTTTACGGGGCGCGTTAAACACGGTACGCAATTTAGTTGTAGAACTTGATTCCTTGTACACGCCATGATGCGGTATATAGCAAACAGCTTTTGGTTCGTCGTTTTCAACTACTTTTTCCATATGCCCTAAAGATAATGAAGGCCGTGTACAGCTGATTCATTTCAGGGTTATTTCTAAGTCTACCTTGCATAGAATGGAAGAGATTGATAGCGTCAGCTTTCGATCTTGATAATTGTGTAAGGTCTCGGTCTTCTTTGAACGGATAACGAATTTGATACCGCCCTAAACTGGTTCTCTGAACTGTGGATTTGAAAAATTCTTCGCAGAATAGTTCGTCTTGTGTCATCGTGGACATATGTTGAATATCATCGCATTCATGGAACTTCCACATCTGCTGGACTAAACTGCTTAAGTCATCCGCAATTGTTGTAGTACACAGCGTTGTACATAGCTGAGGAGATGCAGAGCTGGGTATACGCCAATCATAGAGGTCTGCGCCAATGATGACGTCAATCGAGCCTGGCTCGAAGAAACAGGGATCTGCGAGTGTAAGGCCTAAAAAGTCCGTGTATGGTTTTGGATTGACTCTCTTTAATGGTAAAAGATTTCCCAACCTTGGCAAAATGAGCGCAGAGCAAGTGACCCTAAACGATGGTTCTGTAGGTGATGTTAAAACGAATTAGGTTATACCTTTTGATTCGCCAACGCTACGACCGCCGACGCCTGTTATGGGAATTTGCATCCGATTCCTACGAAGTCGTAATTGTTGAACGGCATACTCTCTTATAAAGGATGCTTGCGAGCCGTTGTCGAGTAATGCCCGCAGTTTTATGTAATGCCCCGTCAATGACTGAGCTTTGATATACGCCGTAGCTAGCAAAACAGCTGGAACACTGGTTTTAGCATGGCTAGGAGTTTGGTTATCGCAGTTGTCTGAACACATGTGAAGTGCAGCGACGCTACTACGTGGTGACGACAGGCTGTCGTGAAGAAGAGTGTAGTGCTTCAGAGAGCACCTAAGACAAGTATATGATGATTGATATTCGTCCGCGGAGTGATTTGTTTTAAGGCAGTTTTTACATAGTTTGAACTTTAAGACCAGTTCAAGCTTCAATGCTGGGTGTTTCTTCTTAAACTCAGCGCAGTACATTAACGCATGCTTACCTGCACAACATACGCAACGTCCGATATTGGTTGGATGAGTACGAACTGTACCAAGAGCTATTGGCTTACTACTGAATGATGCTTCTTTCGATTTGGTCCTATGAGCCGAAGAAACTGCTTCTAGTCCCTGAATACGTTTTTCGAGAAATTGTACCAGTGTTTTATATTCGGGTATAAAATTCGCCGATTCCAATGACATTTCCCATTCCTTAACTGTTGCCGGATCTAACTTCTCAGTTACAAGTAGGACAAGCCAATCATCCCAATGCTCTGTAGGTCGTCCAAGCTGTTGTAGTGCGCGAACTGATTCTGTGACAGTATCCAATAGTTTTCGCATGACAACGTATGACTCATAGCTGATTGTTGGAAGTTTGGTGATATTTCGAAGATACGACTTAACGAGGCGACGCTTGTTATCATAACGTTGTTGAAGCATATCCCAGGCTATTGTAAAATTCTTCTCCTGTACAGTGACACTGCGAATAGCGGCTTCGGCCTCACCAAGTAGACTGCCTTTCAAGTAATGCATACGTTGTACATCCGATAAATTTGATTCGTTTATAACGCATGTTGTGAACATGTCCTTGAAACTTAACCATTTTTCAAAGGAGCCATCGAATTTGGGCAGCACAATCTTCGGCAGTTTGGACGTAGATGTGTTGCTCGACCCGCCACATGTAGTACTAAGCATGGCTGATCGAGAATCTTCACGATGATTGCTGTCGAGTTAATCGATTTCGTCGTGTATTTCGCCTAGTGCTTCGCAATATGCCGACTCTATAGTTGCTGGCCGAGTTTCGCTTAAAATCGTCTTAATTTTTTCTTCTTCCCCATCGGGAATGTCCGCTGAACCCAATTCATCGCGAGCGTCATTATAGCGCTTCCAATAATCCGATAATAGATTGCGCCTTGCCACCAGGTAACCCTTCGTCCTCTTTTGTTTCGAGACCTTTTTGTTGTTTGCAGCAAAGTTAAAAATTAACCTGGATAGGCCTTCCTCCTTTTTAATAGACATATCTAAATGATTGCGATAATTTGTAGTGGACTTAATTGTTTTACGAGCGTAGCTAACAATTAAACAATTGGCGAGAGACATGTCCCAGCAAGGGATGCCAAAATGTTAATGTTTATTAGAAAAGCGGTATAAGATTTATTTCTGTATCAAGCGAATTTTTACAATAGACTGACTTGAGAGACAACAGTTATCTGAAATAATAAAAAACATGTTTTTCGCCTGCTGTCGCTGATGTTCCTTTTGTTACGGTTGTTGGCTTTACATATGCACATAGAGAGCGGAGATCGACCAATCAAAGGCTGCGAACACATCAAAAGCTCTTGTTAACGAAAGTAAGATGCACAAAGCATAGCTACCGATGAAAGGTGCACTCTCAGCATATATTCATGCGTTTTTATTAGGGTTGCTGTGCTGCCTGATTGTATTGATCTTTAACAGGGCTAAAATTGCGAAAATATATATATTTACTATATATACCACCATATATATACTATATATAACACCGATCTTTATGATTTTTTCAGACAACAATATCTGCTATAAGCTTAAGCATTCGTTGAAATTTGAAGCCTCTAGCTCTTAAAATAGGGCAGTAATTACGAAAAGTTTCTTATCTGAACAATCGGTTGTGAGTGATGTATACTATATATACGACCTCATCTTGAGTAAGATATGACAAAAATCCTCTTTTTCTGAAAAATCGGTTGTATGGAGGATATATGCTATAGTCGTCCGATCCGGCCGGTTCCGACAAATGTCTAATCGGACACCAAAATACATCCGCTCACCAAATTTTATCAAGTTATCTCAAAAATTGAGGGACAAGTTTGCATACAAACAGACAGACGGACATGTCTAAATCAACTCAGCTCTTCATCCTTATTATTTCGGTATACTTAATGGTGGGTCTATCTATTTTCCTTTAAGGAGTTACAATTTTGGGTTTCGTGACGAAATTAATATACCATTTCATTTTCATGAAAGGTATACAAATAGGTAGGTACTTTGTGTGAGGATGCAAAGCTTCAGGTTTTTTGTGGTCTGCATGTAAAAACTATGACTACGAATCACGTATTTCAAAAATATATGACGTAAACGTAACTATTTGATGAAATTTGATGACTTTTGAAGCTTCTTGCCGTAAAAAAGGGGCAAAAATGACAGTTTATATGAAGTATATACTATATATACCACCGATCTCAATGATTTTTTCAGACATCAATACATGCTATATACGTAAGCATTTGGTGAAATTTGAAGCTTCTAGCTGTTCAAATGGGGCCGAAATCGCAAAAAAAATATATATATACTATATATATATACTATATATACCATCATAAATATTATATATATCACCGATCTCTATGATTTTTTGACACAACAATATATACAATATACGTAAGCAATCGGTGAAATTTGAAGCTTATAGATGTTAGAATGGGGTAGAAATTGCGAAAAGTTTCTTATCTGAACAATCGGTTGTATGAGATATATACTATATATAGAACCGATCACTATGATTTTTTCAGACAACAATGTATGCTATATAAGTAAGCATTCGGTGAAATTTGAAGCTTGTAGCTGTTAAAATGGGGCTAAAATTGCGAAAATATATATATACTATATATACCACCATATATATACTATATCTACCACCGATCTTTATGATTTTTTCAGACAACAATATATGCTATATGCGTAAGCATTCGTTGAAATTTGAAGCCTCTAACTCTTAAAATAGGGCACTAATTACGAAAAGTTTCTTATCTGAGCAATCGGTTGTGGGGATATATACTATATATACGACCGATCTCATCAATTTTTTCAGGCAACAATATGTACAATATACGAAATTATATGGTGAAGTTTGAAGCTTCAATCTGTTAAATTTGGTAAGATATGACAAAAATCCTCTTATTCTGAAAAATCGGTTGTATGGATATATGATATATGCTATAAGGGTCCGATCCGGCCGGTTCCGACAAATGTCTATTCGGACACCCAAATACACCGGTTCACCAAATTTTATTAAGATATCTCAAAAATTGAGGGACTAGTTTGCATACAAACAGACAGACGGACATGGCTAAATCAACTCAGCTCTTCATTTGATTATTTAGGTATACTTAATGGTGGGTCTATCTATTTTCCTTTAAGGACTTACAATTTTGGGTTTCGTGACGAAATTAATACACCATTTCCAGGAGTGACTCTAGAATGTGTTTGTACGATATGGGTATCAAATTAAAGGTATTAATGGGGGTTTTAAAAGCGAGTGGTGGTTGTTGTATAGTTGGTCGCATTTTCGAAATATCGCCATAAAGGTGGACCAGGGGTGACTCTAGAAATTGTTTGTACAATATGGGTATCAAAAGAAAGGTGTTAATGAGTATTTTAAAAGGAAGTAATCCTTAGTTCCATAGGTGGACGCCGTTTCGAGATATCGCCATAAAGGTGGGCCAGGGGTGCCTCTAGAATTCGTTTGTGCAATATGGGTATCAAACGAAAGGAGTTAATGAGTATTTTAAAAGGGAGTGGGCCGTAGTTTTATAGGTGGACGCCTTTTCGAGGTATCGCAATAAAGGTGGACCAGGGGTGACTCTAGACTTTGTTAGTACGATATGGGTATCAAATGAAAGGTGTTAATGAGTATTTTTAAAGGGAGTGGGCCTTCGTTCTATAGGTGTTCGCCTTTTCGAGATATCGCCATAAAGGTGGACCAGGGGTGACTTTAGAATATGTTTGTACGATATGGGTATCAAATGAAAGGTGTTAATGAGTATTTTAAAAGGGAGTGGGCTTTAGTTCTGTAGGTGGACGCCGTTTCCAAATATTGCCATAAAGGTGGACCAGGGGTGACTCTAGAATGTGTTTGTACGATACGGGTATCCAATTAAAGGTATTAATGAGGGTTTTAAAAGGGAGTGGTTGTTGTATATGTGGTCGCATTTTCGAAATATCGCCATAAATGTGGACCAGGGGTGATTCTAGAATTTGTTTGTACAATATGGGTATCAAAAGAAAGGTGTTAATGAGTATTTTAAAATGGAGTAATCCTTAGTTCCATAAGTGAACGCCGTTTCGAGATATCGCCATAAAAGTGGGCCAGGGGTGACTCTAGAATTCGTTTGTGCAATATGGGTATCAAACGAAAGGAGTTAATTAGTATTTTAAAAGGGAGTGGGCCTTAGTTCTATAGGTGGACGCCTTTTGGAGGTATCGCAATAAAGGTGGACCAGGGGTGACTCTAGAATGTGTTTGTACGATATGGGTATCAAATTAAAGGTATTAATGAGGGTTTTAAAAGGGAGTGGTGGTTGTTGTATAGGTGGTCGCATTTTTTGTTTGTACAATATGGGTATCAAATGAAAGGTGTTAATGAGTATTTTTAAAAGGGAGTGGGCCTTCGTTCTATAGGTGTTCGCCTTTTCGAGATATCGCCATAAAGGTGGACCAGGTGTGACTTTAGAATATGTTTGTACGATATGGGTATCAAATGAAAGGTGTTAATGAATATTTTAAAAGGGAGTGGGACTTAGTTCTATAGGTGGACGCCGTTTCGAAATATCGCCATAAAGGTGGACCAGGGGTGACTCTAGAATGTGTTTGTACGATATGGGTATCAAATTAAAGGTATTAATGAGGGTTTTAAAAGGGAGTGGTGGTTGTTGTATAGGTGGTCGCATTTTTTGTTTGTACAATATGGGTATCAAAAGAAAGGTGTTAATGAGTATTTTAAAAGGGAGTGGGCCTTAGTTCTATAGGTGGACGCCTTTTCGATATATCGCCATAGTGGTGGACCAGGGGTGACTCTAGAATGAGTTTGTACGATATGGGTATCAAATTAAAGGTATTAATGAGAGTTTTAAAACGGAGTGATGGTTATTGTATAGGTGGTCGCATTTTCGAAATATCGCCATAAAGGTGGACCAGGGGTGACTCTAGAATTTGTTTGTACAATAAGGGTATCAAAAGAAAGGTGTTAATGAGTATTTTAAAAGGGAGTGGGCCTTAGTTCTATAGGTGGACGCCTTTTCGAGATATCGCCATAAAGGTGGGCCAGGGGTGACTCTATAATTTTTTTGTACGATATGGGTATCAAATGAAAGGTGTTAATGAGTATTTTAAAAAGGCTTGGGCCTTAGTTCTATAGGTGGACGCCTTTTCGAGATATCGACATGAAGATGGACCAGGGGTGACTCTAGAATTTGTTTGTACGATATGGGTATCAAATGAAATGTGTTAATGATAATTTTAAAAGGGAGTGGGGCTAAGTTCTATAGGTGGACGTCTTTTCGAGATATCGCCATAAAGGTGGACCAGGGGTGACTCTAGAATTTATTTTGTACGATATGGGTATCAAATAAAATGTATTAATGAGTATTTTAAAAGAGCGTGGGCCTAAGTTCTATAGATGTACGCCTTTTCGAGATTTCGCCATAAAGATGGACCAGGGGTGACTCTAGAATTTGTTTGTAGGATATGAGTATCAAATGAAAGGTGTTAATGTGTATTTTAAGAGGGCGTGGGCCTTAGTTCTATATGTGGACGCCTTTTCGAGATATCGCCATAAACGTGGACCAAGGGTGACTCTAGAATTTGTTTGTACTATATGGGTATCAAATGAAAGGTGTTAATGAGTATTTTAAAAGGGAGTGGGCCTAAGTTCTATAGGTGGACGCATTTCGGAATATCGTTATAAAAGTGGACCTGGGTTGACTCTAGAATGCGTTTGTACAATATGGGTGTCAAACGAAAAGTGTAATAAGTGTTTTAAAAGGGAGTGGGCCTTTGTTCTATGGGTGGACGCCTTTTCGGGATATCGCCATAAAGGTGGACCAGGGGTAACACTAGAATTTGTTTGTACGATATGGGTATCAAATGAAAGGTGTTAATGAGTATTTTAAAAGGGCGTGGGTCTTAGTTCTATAGGTGGACGCCTTTTCGCGATATCTCCATAAAAGTAGACCAGGAGTGACTCTATAATTTGTTTATACGATATGGGTATGAAATGAAAGGTGTTAATGAGTATTTTAAAAGGGAGTGGGCCTTAGTTCTATAGGTGGATGCCTTTTCGAGATATCGCCATAAAGGTGGACCAGGGGTGACTCTAGAATTTGTTTGTACGACATGGGTATCAAATGAAAGGTGTTAATGAGTATTTTAAAAGGGCGTGGGCCTTAGTTCTATAGGTGGACGCCTTTTAGAGATATCGACATAAAGGTGGACCAGGGGTGACTCTAGAATTTGTTTATACGATATCGGTATCAAATGAAAGGTGTTAATGAGTATTTTAAAAGGGAGTGGGCCTTAGTTCTATAGGTGGATGCCTTTTCGAGATATCGCCATAAAGGTGGACCAGGGGTGACTCTAGAATTTTTTTGTACGATATGGGTATCAATTGAAAAAGTTTCTTATCTGCACAATCGGTTGTATCAGATATATACTATATGTATATACCACCGGTCTCTATGATTTTTTCAGACAACAATATATTCTATAAGCGTAAGCATTTAGTGAAATTTGAACATATCTAAACGATTTTTAAGATAAATAAAAAATAAAAAATAGGTAGGTACTTTGTGTGAGGATGCAAAACTTCACGTTTTTTGTGGTCTGCATGTAAAAGCTATGACTACTAATCACGTATTTCAAAAATATATGACGTAAACGTAACTATTTGATGAAATTTGATGAACTATGAAGCTTCTAGCCGTAAAAAAGGTGCAAAAATGAGAGTTTATATGAAGTATATAATATATATACCACCGATCTCAATGATTTTTTCAGACAACAATATATGCTATACACGTAAGCATTTGGTGAAATTTGAAGCTTGTAGCTGTTAAAACGGGGCAGAAATTGCGCAAAGTTTCTTATCTGAACAATCGGTTGTATGAGATATATACTATATATACAACCGATCGCTATGATTTTTATCAGACAACAATATATGCTATACATGTAAGCATTCGGTGAAATTTGAAGCTTCTAGCTGTTAAAATGGGGCTAAAATTGCGAAAATATATATATATACTATATATACTATATATACCACCGGACTTTATGATTTTTTCAGACAACAATATATGCTATATGCGTAAGCATTCGTTGAAATGTGAAGCCTCTAGCACTTAAAATAGGGCAGTAATTACGAAAAGTTTCATATCTGAACAATCGGTATACAGTATACGTAATTATATGGTGAAGTTTGAAGCTTCAATCTGTTAAATTGAGTAAGATATGATAAAAATCCTCTTCTTCTGAAAAATCGGTTGTATGGAGGATATATGCTATAGTGGTCCGATCCGGCCGGTTCCGACAAATGTCTAATCGGACACCTGCTCACCAAATTTTATCAAGATATCTCAAAAATTGATAGACTAGTTTGCATACAAACAGACAGACGGACAGACGGACATGGCTAAATCGACTCAGCTCTTCATCCTGATTATTTCGGTATACTTAATGGTGGGTCTGTCTATTTTCCTTTAAGGACTTACAATTTTGGGTTTCGTGAAGAAATTAATATACCATATCATTTTCATGAAAGGTATAAAAATAGCTAGGTACTTTGTGTGAGGATGCAAAGCTTCACATTTTTTGTGGTCTGCATGTAAAAAATTATGCAAAAATTACAGTTTTTATGAAGTATATAATATATATACCACCGGTATCTATGATTTTTTCAGACAACAATATATGCTATATACGTAAGCATTTGGTGAAATTTTAAGTTTCTAGCTGTTAAAACGGGGCAGAAATTGCGCAAAGTTTCTTATCTGAATAATCGGTTGTAGAGATATATACTATGTATACCACCGATCTCAACGACTTTTTCAGACATCAATATACACTATACACGTAAGCATTTGGTGAAATTTGAAGCTTCTAGCTGTTAAAATGGGGCCGAAATCGCAAAAAAAAATATATATATACTATATGTATATACTATATATACCATCATATATATATTATATATATCACCGATCTCTATGATTTTTTGGCACAACAATACATACTATATACGTAAGCAATTGGTGAAATTTGAAGCTTATAGCTGTTAGAATGGGGTAGAAATTGCGAAAAGTTTCTTATCTGAACAATCGGTTGTATGAGATACATATGTACTATATATACAACCGATCGCTATGATTTTTTCAAATAACAATATATGCTATATGCGTAAGCATTCGGAGAAATTTGAAGCTTCTAGCTGTTAAAATGGGGCTAAAACTGCGAAAAAATATATATATACTATATATATATACTATATATACCGCCATATATATACTATATATACCACCGATCTTTATGATTTTTCAGACAACAATATATCCTATATGCGTAAGCATTCGTTGAAATTTGAAGCCTCTAGCTCTTAAAATAGGGCAGTAATTACGAAAAGTTTCTTATCTGAACAATCGGTTGTGGGGGATATATACTATATATACGACCGATCTCATCAATTTTTTCAGGCAACAAAATGTACAATATACTAAATTATATGGTGAAATTTGAAGCTTCAATCTGTTAAATTGAGTAAGATATGACAAATATCCTTTTTTTCTGAAAAATCGGTTGTATGGAAGATATATGCTATAGTGGTCCGATGCGGCCGGTTCCGACAAATGTCTAATCGGACACCCAAATACACCCGCTCACCAAATTATATCAAGATATCTCAAAAATTGAGCGACTAGTTTGCATACAAACAGACATACGGACAGACGGACATGGCTAAATCAACTCAGCTCTGCATCCCGATTATTTCGGTATACTTAATGGGGGGTCTATCTATTTTCCTTTAAGGACTTACAATTTTGGGTTTCGTGACGAAATTAATATACCATTTCATTTTCATGAAAGGTATAAAAATAGGTAGGTACTTTGTGTGAGGATGCAAAGCTTCACGTTTTTTGTGGTCTGCGTGTAAAAACTATGACTACGAATCACGTATTTCAAAAATATATGACGTAAACGTAACTACTTGATGAAACTTGATGAATTTTAAAGCTTCTAGCCGTAAAAAAGGGGCAAACATTACAGTTTATATGAAGTATATAATATATATACCATCGGTCTCTATGATTTTTTCAGACAACAATATATGCTATATGCGTAAGCATTCGGTGAAATTTGAAGTTTCTAGCTGTGAAAATGGGGCTAAAATTGCGAAAATATATATATATATAGTATATATATGGTGGTATATATGATTTTTTCAGACAATCTTTATGATTTTTTCAGACAACAATATATGCTATATGCGTAAGCATTCGTTGAAATTTAAAGCCTCTAGCTCTTAAAATAGGGCAGTAATTACGAAAAGTTTCTTATCTGAACAATCGGTATACAGTATACGAAATTATATGGTGAAGTTTGAATCTTCAATCTGTTAAACTGAGTAAGATATGATTAAAATCCTCTAGTTTGCATACAAAGAGACAGACGGACAGACGGACATGTCTAAATCAACTCAGCTCTTCATCCTGATTATTTCGGTATACTTAATGGTGGGTCTATCTATTTTCCTTTAAGGAGTTACAATTTTGGGTTTCTTGACGAAATTAATATACCATTTCATTTTCATGAAAGGTATAAAAATAGCTAGGTACTTTGTGTGAGGTTGCTAAGCTTCACGTTTTTTGTGGTCTGCATGTAAAAACTATGACAACGAATCACGTATTTCAAAAATATATGACGTAAACGTAACTATTTGATGAATTTTGAAGCTTCTAGCCGTAAAAAATGGGCAAAAATGACAGTTTATATGAATATATAATATATATACCACCGACCTCTATGATTTTTTCAGACAACAATATATGCTATATAATTTTGGGTTTCGTGACGAAATTAATATACCATTTCATTTTCATGAAAGGTATAAAAACAGGTCGGTACTTTGTGTGAGGATGCAAAGTTTCAGGTTTTTTGTGGTCTGCGTATCTCAAAAATTGAGCGACTAGTTTGCATACAAACAGACATACGGACAGACGGACATGGCTAAATCAACTCAGCTCTTCATCCCGATTATTTCGGTATACTTAATGGTGGGTCTATCTATTTTCCTTTAAGAACTTACAATTTTGGGTTTCGTGACGAAATTAATATACCATTTCATTTTCATGAAAGGTATAAAAATAGGTAGGTACTTTGTGTGAGGATGCAAAGCTTCACGTTTTTTGTGGTCTGAATGTAAAAACTATGACTATGAATCACGTATTTCAAAAATATATGACGTAAACGTAACTATTTGATGAAATTTGATGAAGTTTGAAGCTTCTAGCCGTAAAAAAGGGGCAAAAATTGCAGTTTATATGAAGTATATAATATATATATCACCGATCTCTATGATTTTTTCAGACAACAATATATGCTATATACGTAAGCATTCGGTGAAATTTGAAGCTTCTAGCTGTTAAAATGGGGCTAAAAATGCGAAAATATATATATATACTATATATATATACTATATATACCACCATATATATACTATATATACCACCGATCTTTATGATTTTTTCATACAACAATATATGCAATATGCGTAAGCATTCCTTGAAATGTGAAGCCTCTAGCTCTTAAAATAGGGCAGTAATTACGAAAAGTTTCTTATCTGAACAATCGGTTGTGGGGGATATATACTATATATACGACCGATCTCATCAATTTTTTCAGGCAACAATATATACAATATACTAAATTATATGGTGAAATTTGAAGCTTCAATCTGTTAAATTGAGTAAGATATGACAAATATCCTCTTTTTCTGAAAAATCGGTTGTATGGAGGATATATGCTATAGTGGTCCGATCCGGCCGGTTCCGACAAATGTCTAATCGGACACCAAAATACACCCGCTCACCAAATTATATCAAGATATCTCAAAAATTGAGCGACTAGTTTGCATACAAACAGACATACGGACAGACGGACATGGCTAAATCAACTCAGCTCTTCATCCCGATTATTTCGGTATACTTAATGGTGGGTCTATCTATTTTCCTTTAAGGACTTACAATTTTGGGTTTCGTGACGAAATTAATATACCATTTCATTTTCATGAAAGGTATAAAAATAGGTAGGTACTTTGTGTGAGGATGCAAGTTTTTTGTGGTCTGAATGTAAAAACTATGACTACGAATCACGTATTTCAAAAATATATGACGTAAACGTAACTATTTGATGAAATTTGATGAATTTTAAAGCTTCTAGCCGTAAAAAAGGGGCATAAATTACAGTTTATATGAAGTATATAATATATATACCACCGATCTCAATGATTTTTTCAGACAACAATATATGCTATATGCGTAAGCATTCGGTGAAATTTGAAGTTTCTAGCTGTGAAAATGGGGCTAAAATTGCGAAAATATATATATATATATACTATATATACCACCATATATATACTATATATAACACCGATCTTTATGATTTTTCAGACAACAATATATGCTATATGCGTAAGCATTCGTTGAAATTTGAAGCCTCTAGCTCTTAAAATAGGGCAGTAATTACGAAAAGTTTCTTATCTGAACAATCGGTTGTGGGGGATGTATACTATATATACGACCGATCTCATCAATTTTTTCAGGCAACAATATGTACAATATACGAAATTATATGGTGTAGTTTGAAGCTTCATTATGTTAAATTGAGTAAGATATGACAAAAATCCTCTTTTTCTGAAAAATCGGTTGTATGGAGGATATATGCTATAGTGGTCAGATCCGGCCGGTTCCGACAAATGTCTAATCGGACACCCAAATACATCCGCTCACCAAATTTTATCAAGATATCTCAAAAATTGAGGGACTAGTTTGCATACAAACAGACAGACGGACAGACGGACATGTCTAAATCAACTCAGCTCTTCATCCTGATTATTTCGGTATACTTAATGGTGGGTCTATCTATTTTCCTTTAAAGAGTCACAATTTTGGGTTTCTTGACGAAATTAATATACCATTTCATTTTCATGAAAGGTATAAAAATAGCTAGGTACTTTGTGTGAGGTTGCAAATCTTCACGTTTTTTGTGGTCTGCATGTAAAAACTATGACTACGAATCACGTATTTCAAAAATATATGACGTAAACGTAACTATTTGATGAAATTTGATGATTTTTAAAGCTTCTAGCCGTAAAAAAGGGGCGAAAATTACAGTTTATATGAAGTATATAATATATATACCATCGGTCTCTATGATTTTTTCAGACAACAATATATGCTATATGCGTAAGCATTCGGTGAAATTTGAAGTTTCTAGCTGTGAAAATGGGGCTAAAATTGCGAATATATATATATATATATATATACTATATATACCACCATATATATACTATATATAACACCGATCTTTATGATTTTTTCAGACAACAATATATGCTATATGCGTAAGCATTCGTTGAAATTTGAAGCCTCTAGCTCTTAAAATAGGGCAATAATTACGAAAAGTTTCTTATCTAAACAATCGGTATACAGTATACGAAATTATATGGTGAAGTTTGAAGCTTCAATCTGTTAAACTGAGTAAGATATGATTAAAATCCTCTTTTTCTGAAAAATCGGTTGTATGGAGGATATATGCTATAATGGTCCGATCCGGCCGGTTCCGACAAATGTCTAATCGGACACCTGCTCACCAAATTTTATCAAGATATCTCAAAAATTGATAGACTAGTTTGCATACAAACAGGCAGACGGACAGACGGACGTGGCTAAATCGACTCAGCTCTTCATCCTGATTATTGCGGTATACTTAATGGTGGGTCTGTCTATTTTCCTTTAAGGACTTACAATTTTGGGTTTAGTGACGAAATTAATATACCATTCCATTTTCATGAAAGGTATAAAAATAGGTAGGTACTTTGTGTGAGGATGCAAAGCTTGACGTTTTTTGTGGTCTGCATGTAAAAACTATGACTACGAATCACGTATTTCAAAAATATATGACGTAAACGTAACTATTTGATAAAATTTGATGAATTTTAAAGCTTCTAGCCGTAAAAAAGGGGCATAAATTACAGTTTATATGAAGTATATAATATATATACCACCGATCTCAATGATTTTTTCAGACAACAATATATGCTATACACGTAAGCATTTGGTGAAATTTGAAGCTTCTAGCTGTTAAAACGGGGCTAAAATTGCGAATATATATATATATATACTATATATACCACCATATATATACTATATATAACACCGATCTTTATGATTTTTTCAGACAACAATATATGCTATATGCGTAAGCATTCGTTGAAATTTGAAGCCTCTAGCTCTTAAAATAGGGCAGTAATTACGAAAAGTTTCTTATCTGAACAATCGGTTGGTTGGGATGTATACTATATATACGACCGATCTCATCAGTTTTTTCAGGCAACAATATGTACAATATACGAAATTATATGGTGTAGTTTGAAGCTTCATTCTGTTAAATTGAGTAAGATATGACAAAAATCCCCTTTTTCTGAAAAATCGGTTGTATGGAGGATATATGCTACAGTGGTCCGATCCTGCCGGTTCCGACAAATGTCTAATCGGACACCCAAATACATCCGCTCACCAAATTTTATCAAGTTATCTAAAAAATTGAGCGACTAGTTTGCATACAAACAGACACACGGACAGATGGACAGACGGACATGGCTAAATCAACTCAGCTCTTCATCCTGATTATTTCGGTATACTTAATGGTGGGTCTATCTATTTTCCTTTAAGGACTTACAATTTTCGGTGAGTGACGAAATTAATATACCATTTCATTTTCATGAAAGGTATAAAAATAGCTAGGTACTTTGTGTGAGGATGCAAAGCTTCACGTTTTTTGTGGTCTGCATGTAAAAACTATGACTACGAATCACGTATTTCAAAAATATATGACGTAAACGTAACTATTTGATGAAACTTGATGAATTTTGAAGCTTCTAGCCGTAAAAAATGGGCAAAAATGACAGTTTATATGAATATATAATATATATACCACCGATCTCTATGATTTTTTCAGACAACAATATATGCTGTATACGTAAGCATTTGGTGAAATTTGAAGCTTCTAGCTGTTAAAACGGGGCAGAAATTGCGCAAAGTTTCTTATCTGAACAATCGGTTGTATGAGATATATACTATATATACAACCGATCGTTATGATTTTTTCAGACAACAATATATGCTATACACGTAAGCATTCGGTGAAATTTGAAGCTTTAGCTGTTAAAATGGGGCTAAAATTGCGAAAAAAAATATATATACTATATATATACTATATATACCACCATATATAACCATATATACCACCGATATTTATGATTTTTTCAGACAACAGTATATGCTATATGCGTAAGCATTCGTTGAAATTTAAAGCCTCTAGCTCTTAAAATAGGGCAGTAATTTCGAAAAGTTTCTTATCTGAACAATCGGTTGTGGGGGATATATACTATATATACGACCGATCTCATCAATTTTTTCAGGCAACAATATGTACAATATACGAAATTTTATGGTGAAGTTTGAAGCTTCAATCTGTTAAATTGAGTAAGATATGACAAAAATCCTCTATGGTGCTATAGTGGTCCGATCCGGCCGGTTCCGACAAAATGTCTAATCGGACACCCAAATACACCCGCTCACCAAATTTTATCAAGATATCTCAAAAATTGAGGGACTAGTTTGCATACAAACAGACAGACGGACATGGCTAAATCAACTCAGCTCTTCATCCTGATTATTTCGGTATACTTAATGGTGGGTCTATCTATTTTCCTTTAAGGACTTACAATTTTGGGTTTCGTGACGAAATTAATACACCATTTCATTTTCATGAAAGATATAAAAATAGGTAGGTACTTTGTGTGAGGAGGCAAACCTTCACTTTTTTTGTGGTCTGCATGTAAAAACTATGACTACAAATCACGTATTTCAAAAATATATGATATAAACGTAACTATTTGATGAAATTTGATGAATTTTGAAGCTTCTAGCCGTAAAAAAGGGGCAAAAATGACAGTATTATTGCGAAAAGTTTCTTATCTGAACAATCGGTTGTATGAGATATATACTATATATACAACCGGTCGCTATGATTTTTTGAGACAACAATATATGCTATATACGTAAGCATTCGGTGAAATTTGAAGCTTCTAGCTGTTAAAATGGGGCTAAAATTGCGAAAATATATATATATATATATATTATATATACCAACATATATATACTATATATACCACCGATCTATATGATTTTTTCAGACAACAATATATGCTATATGCGTAAGCATTCGTTGAAATTTGAAGCATCTAGCTCTTAAAATAGGACAGTAATTACGAAAAGTTTCTTATCTGAACAATCGGCTGTGGGGGAAATATACTATATACACTACCGATCTCATCAATTTTTTCAGGCAACAATATGTACAATATACGAAATTATATGGTGAAGGTTGAAGCGTCAATCTGTAAAATTGAGTAAGATATGAGAAAAATCCTCTTTTTCTGAAAAATCGGTTGTAAGGAGGATATATGCTATAGTGGTCCGATCCGGCGGGTTCCGATAAATGTCTAATCGGACACCCAAATACACGCGCCCACCAAATTTTACCAAGATATCTCAAAAATTGAGGGACTAGTTTGCATACAAACCGACAGACTGACAGACGGACAGACGGACATGGCTAAATCAACTCAGCTCTTCATACTGACTATTTCGGTATACTTAATGGTGGGTCTATCTATTTTCCTTTAGGGACTTACAATTTTGGGATTCGGGACGAAATTAATATACCATTTCATTCTCATGAAAGGTATAAAAATAAATGTAAGGCGCAATTACCTCTGTAGAGATTTTAGGCCGAGCTTCTCTTTCAATTTGCGTCGCGCTCCTCTTGATTTTCCCAACAAATTCGCCGGACGGGACCTACATGTTTTATGCCAACTCCGAACGGCATCTGCAAGGCAGATGAGTTTTCACTGAGAGCTTTTCATGGCAGAAATACACTCTGAGCGCTTGCCAAACACTGCCGAGGGGCGACCCCCCTTAGAAAAATTTTCTTCTAATTGAAAAGCCTTATTTCTAAAATTTTGATGTTGCTTTGCATGGGATGTGAGCGCAGGGCATACGGTGTGGTAGGCGGAGCACGCTACCATCACACCACGGTGGCCGCCAAAAAGAAAGACATACGATCTCATAAAAGTCACGTTCTTCCCCCTGTTCGCGGTCTGCTCATATAAAAATCCCAACATTGGTAAATTCGGTACATACGTACATATAAAATTTCGTTTCGCCCACCTTTTTTATTGTTCTCATTACACGAGACTTCAGTTGTGATCACTCAGTTGTTGACTTTACCTTTTTTCTACTTTGATATACCGTATATTAGACTGGGTTGGTCCTCATACAAAAAAAAAAGTTGCTAATGTCTGCCCCCAAATTTGAAGATTATGTTGAGAGGGTTTCGGAAAATTTTTTTTTTTCATTTTTTTTGATCCTTCGAAATACAGCCAAAAAGGTTTTTTCGTTGTAACTTGGTTATTTGACGTCCGATTTTTAAAATTGATATGTCATTAATTTGGCCTTGAGAAGCTTCACATTTCCGTTTAATGTCCTTTTAAGCTATGAAGTCCTTTTCACATGATTAGGTCAGCTAACAAAATTTGATCACTGTATTCAGAAGTCAGAGTCTGACTTTTCACCTCGTATAACAGCTGTTATACTAAATTTCTCAAAAAAAGAATCCAGCCCTTCTAATAAGGGAAAAGGGCGGACCACGCCCACATTTTTACTTGTTCAGTTTGCTGAACGCGTTAACAAAAAATAAAATAAAATTTCGAAATGTAGAATTTCGAACTTCAAACTTCGTTGGCCGATATCTATTTTTTGGAGGCTAATTTCGAAAAGGCAGATAGTTCTTTGTTTACTTAAGCCTAAATCTCTACGAAAAAGTGGGTTTGTCCAATACCCAGAAAAAAAGTTGATTTTGTCGCATAGTGTTATTATTATAAATACGAAACAGCAGGTTTGACTCACTTATTTACTTTGACTTCCCCTATTCATGATATTTGGCATATCTTTATTAACTTTTCAATGCAAACCCTGCAATTTTTCCTCCAAAAATATCATGAGTTTCAGGTCTAAGTATAATAAGAATCAAGTAAAATAACAGTTGCAATAAATATTGAAAGTGCTATGACTTCTTTGTTTATTATTTTAGTAATATGGTTTCAAAGCAATATTTTCTTGAATTTTTAAGTACTTTCGTTTGGTAAGGAAAAAAACATACATTAGGGGGGGTCAAATTTTGCTAGCTGACCTAATCATGTGAAAACAACTTCATAGCTTAAAAGGACATTAAACGGAAATTGAACCTTCTCAAGGCCAAAATAAGGACATATCAATTTTAAAAATCGGACGTCAAATAACCAAGTTACAACGAAAGAACCTTTTTGGCTGTAAACAAATTTTTCCGAAATCCTCTCAACATAATCTTCAAATTTAGGGGCGGACATTAGCAACTTTTTTTCGGCCCAGTATACCCTACATATACATACAAGGCACATTTGTAGGAACATACAGCCCAGAAGGAAGTTTTTACCTTGACTCCATTGGAAATTGTTCAAATAGTAGCATTGAGTTAAATTCTCGAAATATTTTGATATTTAGATTCTGTTGGCGACGCTTATCATTGCCTTTGACTGCATTAACACTTTAGAGCACTCCATTATTGGCCATTTTTCGAACCCTTTCTTTTCGGCATATAAAGCGTTGTACTTTTGAGAATAAATATTGCTTTAAGTTATTTTACCAGGTGCTCAGGCCAAGTCGTTGGATTTAACGCGGAATTCGACGACGCCTTTTTAAAAGAAATTTCAAAAACGTATCTAGAACTTTTAAAACAGGAAGTAATCGATTCGTGGTCGAACACAAAGTTGCCTACAATCCTTAAAGGATGACGAGGAAGTAGAATCGGTTAAAGCATAGCAGTCAACCACTCTTAAGGATTATATATCCTGCCCTTCACGCATTAACATGAAATTCCCGTCAATTTATCGTCATACACACACATTCATAATAATTTAAATAAAGTACAAATTTGCATACTTGTTTACAATGTTTTATTGGTTTTATTTTGTTGTGGTCAATGAATAAATTACTCAACGTTTCAGTCTGCCTTATATATAATAAATCGCCGCTTACGTAGGTGCACAGCTGCTTTCTATAGTATAACTCATCTCAATTCGAATTTCTTGCTTATTTTATTGTTGAAAAAATAAATATTTAAGTATGTAGCGAATAATTTTTGTGCAAAAATTGCAACATTTTAAATTGAGATTTGTAGCAGTTATAATTTTTTTATTAGTGCTGCAATAAATTTTCCAGTAGTGCTCGGACTTGAAAGCTGAGATTGGTGGTAGATTTTCCCATACAATGGTAAATTTCGATTAGGTTTTAAATATAGCTAAGCACTCAATATTAACCACCAATATACATAGGTGGTTAGAAATATTGGAAGACCCATTGTGAGTCCAATTGCTAGCCCATCAAAAAGTTCCTGCTTGGTCGAACTTAGCATCAAAGTTCCCACGATCGTTCCGTTTGGAGTGAAGGTGTAGAAATATGCCAGCCGTAAGCCACCTTTCTCACAGCCCCACATACATTTTTAGAATGAAATCTGGAATATTTCACAATCATATAATACCCGTTTTCAATAAAGAAGCTGCATAAATTTCGATAAGGGGGTTATGGGAATAGCGCCAACGCGCAAGTGAGAGAAACACTCTTCAAAATCACTTCTTCAGCGCCAATGCGCAAGGGAACGATTTCTAAAATAAATAAGAATACACTGCACTTTTAATCTAGGCACTTATTTGCATCTAACAATTTAAGCTTTTATTTACTTCACTTTCACTGTGAGTTAAAATACAAAATATAGCGATGTGGTCGCGGCGATAATTGAAAATGGACTGTGATGATGTTAGGCAAAAAAGACAAATTAGAGCGGGATTAGACAAACATTTCAAAGGACTGTTATATTACTATCATATACATTTTTAAGATATCATCAAAATAGGCTTGCCGGCCGCACGCAATAAATACATAATTATAAAACATGACTTCTGGTTGATTGAATTGGGTTCACTTGGGACTCATGTCCTCAACAGAAGCCTTTTTAAAACGGATGTCTTAAAGTGGAAACTCTTCTTGTAGAATAATACACAATTCGATATACAGTTCCATCATTCACACACAAATGACCCGTCACCTAAATTGCTTTATATCTCTTGAACCCAGAAAGATTTTCTCAAATTTTTTTTGCGTTACATAGCTACCTATTTGTAGATTAAAACGTTGTTTGAATCGAAGTTCCATCATTAACCCTTCATGGCAAAAATAGGAATTTATCAGTACACAAATGACCCAGCGCCTTAATTTCCCTATATCTCTTCAATCAGGCACGGTATTATAAACTTTTGCTTTGCATTATATAGTCACCTGTTTGTAGATTAATAAAGAATTTGATTCAAGGTTCTATCGCTACGTACGATTTATCGCTTGATCGATCAGTGCTGACTACCAACTTATCTTTGTGTATATCTCTTTAACCAAAAAAAAATCTTACATTTTTTTTTATTTGATTGTATATCTACCCACTTGTAGACTTAAACACATTTCCATTCACAGTTCACATGGAACCGTATATCGAATTGTGTATTAATCTACAAGTATGTACCTACGTATTTCAATTTTTTTTGGAATTTTGCTTGGGTGAATAGATATACGTAATAAACGGTTTATTGACAACCACTGACATTCAAACCGATTATTGTGTATATCTCTTGAACCAAAAAAAATTTCAAAGTTTTTTTTTTTTTTGTTTCACTATATAGCTACTTACTTGTAGATTAAGGCACAGTTCGATTCAAGGTTCTATCGTTAACGGTTAAGGTGCTAAGTGCGTTAACCGGTTTTTGTTATTGTTCTTTTGCGTTTATCTATTGAACGAAGCCAAATGCCTACGTTTTTGTTTTTGCTGTATATAGGTACTAGAGCGGGTCAAATTGTATGGATGGATTTTTTTTCCATCAGGAGTATAGCAAAAACGTAATCTACAAATGATTCTAAGAAAAATTGCTGTAGACAACAAAGCTCTAAGTCCGATTTCGAGTCCCCCACTTTTGCAAAATATATATTTTGCCATATGAATAAAGGGTTTGGCCAAAAAATCTTCATAGCTTCTGATAGATTTATAGGAAAAATATAATATTGGGCTTACTTTAAAGGTATTTTACGTAAATTTCAGAATCTGTATTAATATCTATAGTGTTTTTGAATTTTAGCAGAGATATCAGGCTTAAGTTATGAGACCTTATCACATATACTTGAACACTATATTATTGCATTTGGTTTATCAACTGAATTAAATAATCTGAATTTGCCGTCTAGTCGTGACATTTTAAGTTTTATATTTAAGAACTCATGAGGTTAACACCGGCTCTCAATTATTATGTTTTCTAAGAGAAACTGAAAAGAAAGAAACATTTACTGGCATATTGCGATTTAACCATTTCGAAAACCACCAACGTAATCAAAGGTTTCACCGATATTCGAACCGTGAATCATACGGTGAAACTGCAGTTGCCTTAACTACTAGGCTATCCTGCTGGTATTTGTTTCCATGCTTATTTCAGTTTTTCTCATTTCTACACTCACAACACAATTGGGACATTTTGTCTCTATATTAATTTGTGTGGCATGTAGATTTATTTTTGTAAAGTTCTTCTTCGTTGCGAATGAGAAGCTTTGTAAACTCGGGCTCAGTTTTACATATTTATGTGTGATCGATTTTTGCTGACCAATTTGATTTTATTAAATTCAGAATTACTATAGGCTTGTATGGTCAGATATTTGAACAGTGCAAGATTAAACTTCACTTATAAACCCGACGTTTCGCCAAGGGGCTACATATTTATGTTTGTTTGTTTAATGGTGTGTTCAGTTTATACTTATATTTAAGACTTCATGAGCTTAACACCGGCTTATAATAATTGAATTTCAATTATTATGTTTTCTAAGAGAAACTGAAAAGAAAGAAACATTTACTGGCATATTGCGATGGAACCATTTCGAAAACCGCCAACGTAATCATCAGCAGGTAATTTTCTAATGTTAAGGCAACTGCAGTTTCACCGTGTGATCCACGGTTCGAATCTCAGTGAAACCTTTGATAACGAAGAAGAACTTTACAAAAACAAATCTACATGTCACACAAATTAATATAGAGACAAAATGTCTCAATTGTGTTGTTAGTGTAGAAATGAGAAAAACTGAAATATGCATGGTTTGGTGGTTAACCAAATATTTAAATATTTATTTTAAGACATATTATTTTATTTACTTTTGAGTATAAATATTTTCAAACTAATTAGAATTTTGTTTTTTTGAAGTTATTCAAAAATTTTAAGTTAACATGAAAACTCAATTAAAAATTATTTTAAAAATTAAAGTAAAGAATACAAAGTAGTTAACACTATATTTACTCCCCCTCCAAGAAAATTTGAAACAAACAAATTATTAATTAATATTAAATGTAACCTTTTTTTCTTTTTTGGTGTTTAATGTATTTGTATTTAAATTAGTTTTAATAAGTATGTTTGCTGGTTTAAGTAAATCAATTGAAATATTTTTAATAGTATTTTTTGTATTGAATTGGAAATGTTTTGTGTTTCTTAGAGATAACTTTAAAAGGTCCTTCATAAGGTGATTCTAAATTAGATTTACGAAGAACTTTAACGAAAACATACTCACAATTTTCTAATTGTTTAGGAACGAAAAAATTGTCTTTCTTATGATGAAAAACTTTAGAACGAACAAGTGAAAAATATTCTCTTATTTTATGAAGAGCGTCATTAGAAAAATCATGTTCTTTATTACTATTTGAAATAATTAATTCACCAGGTATTCTAAGTGTTTGGCCATAAACAAGTTCAGCAGATGAACATTTTAAATCTTCTTTAATAGAACTTTGTAAACCAAGTAGAATGAATGGTAAAATGTCAGACCAATGAACGAAGTCGTTTGATGCTATAATTGCTGCTTTTAAAGTTCGATGAAATCTCTCTAGCATGCCATTTCCTTGGGGATGATAAGGAGATGTATGAATTTTATGAGAACCTAAAAGTTTAGTTAATTCCGCAAAAAATTTTGAGGTGAATTGTGAACCTTGATCTACTATAATATTCAATAGTATACCAAATCGTGGTATATAATTTTGAATAAAAGTTTTTACTATAGTATTTATTGAAATGTCTTTAAGTGGATAAGCTTCACGCCAACGTGAAAATCTATCAATAATTGTTAAAATATAACAATTTTCATTTGAAACTGGAAGAGGTCCAACAATATCCATATGAATATATTCAAAACGGCCTGATGGTATTTGAATTTTTTGGATAGGAGATTTAGTATGTCTTGAAATTTTGGATTTTTGACAATTGATGCAAGATGAAGTCCAATCGTTAACTTCTTTACGCATGTTAGGCCAATAATATTATTTTGAATTAATTTTCTAGTTGTTCTTATACTTGGATGAGATAATGAGTGAATTTTGTCAAATATAATTCTTCTCATAGAATGTGGAACATAAGGTCGAAAAGGTTGTAGAGAAACATCACACCATATGTTTAAATTAATAATTGGAATATGAATTTCTTTTAAATTATTTTTAGAATTTGGATCAGAAATTGTTTTTTGTAAAAATGTATCAGTTTGCTGTTCTTTATATAAAGTTTCTAAATTTATATCTTGTGTGTGTAGAATATTAATACCAACTTTTTTTGTTCTTTTCTGCACTATATCTTGACCGGCACCATCCCTGAGCTGTGGCCCAGCCAAGACATTGGTCCTTAATCCGTTTTTTCATCACAGCGACCAGTTTGGCATCAACAGCACGAGTGTTTAAATATTATTAAAGCGACCATTTTGCGAGAACAGCAATTCAAATTTTGTTGTACTTGCGACCAATTTTGAGGGTATTCCAGAAGCAGTATTTTATTTGTGGGGAATTTAAAGCGACCATTGGCAGCAGCAACAACACAGCAATTTATAAAAGCCATTTGTTTATATATTATTTCATCCACTTCATCAGGACACATCTACAAATATAAAGGTACGTGGTTATTTCAGTGAGCACATTAGTTAATAAATTAAAAATTAGTGAAAGTGAAAAGTGCACGAGTGACTTGTGAAACAAAAGCAAAATTAAATTTGATTTGTACAAATAGCCTTTTTGACCATCAAATATTGCTTGCCGCCGACGGTAAATAATATTTGACACGGCTTAAGGGTCTTCGCTGTTGCATTATTGCACACAAATATTTGTACAAACAGTGTTTGGGAATAACTTAATAGAAAAGTGCAAGTAATTTTTCAAATTTAATTAATTCAATTTACATTTATATGACTCGCACTTCTCTGTTATTAACAGCCACAACAACAACACTGCACTGTGTAATTAACCTCACTTTTGGGTTTGGTTCATCACAGTTGAATTTGAGAGAAATTAATTTCACAAAAGTCACTCGGTTTTTAATTAAATTCACTTTTTAAAACAGACAAAATTTAATTTGAGCGTTTATTTACTGGACGGAACATTTTTCCTCCAAGTTTTGCTCAGGTTTTCATTTGCGTTTGCATTCAAATAATACTGTGCTACATACATATATACACGCACACGTACATACATATAGTTGGTTGGCGAGCAATTGCTTTTAGTTTTAACACGTATATTTACACGTATATATATATTACATACAGTCCACTGTTTTTTTTTTCACTCTTAACATAATTAAATTTTGAGTTTTATTTCCTTCAAAATAAATATTTACGTTTGTAATCAGTACACTAAACTTATTAGAATATTATTTAATTTGTTGGGTTCACTTTGTTGGTGGAAAGCGTTGTTTAATTTTTATATTAGCAAATTGGGTAATTCCACAGATTCTGTCTCTGTGTACTTAAAATTTTTGAAAAATCCATTGTCTCTATTTTTAAACTTTTTGCAATATGGAAGCATATAACCGCTTAGTTGACACAATTATTGAGTTCGACATTGAATTTTCAAGCATAGCCACTAGCGAACACTCCAAAAATTCGCTGAAAATTCAGCAGCAGGAGTTGAAATCGATGTGGGAAAAAGCTAGAGAAGCCTTTGATGCGTTATTACAATCCGAAAATATATCTGAGAAGAATGTCACGGCAATTAGAAAAAAAAATAAGTCGTGCTATACTGTTTTTGTGCGGTGTATGACAAAAATAAATGACCTGGCAGAAAAACTTGAAAAGGCAGATAAGGAAAACGATGCTGCCTTCACGCCACGCAACTTGCACTTAGCACCTTGTGATACCGATATATTCAAAGGTGATTATTTGTCATGACCAACTTTTCGTGACATGTTCACGGCCATTTATATTCTAAATAAAAGCCTGTCGCCAGTACAAAAATTATATTATCTCATACAAAAAACCCAAGGTGAAGCCAGAGAAATCGTTAAGAAATGCGAATTGACGAATGATGGTTTTGATATAGCTTGGAAAAATTTGTGCGACAGGTATGAAAACAAGAGAATATTAGTCAACACCCAATTAAAGATTCTTTTCAACCTTCAATCAGTCGAAACTGAATGCAGTAATTCAATAAAAAGATTACAAAGGGACATAAATAATTGCATATCCTCGTTAGTAAGTCATCATATTGACATATCTAATTGGAATCCAATTATTACATACTTATGTTCAACTAAGCTTCCTGACGTGACCCTTTCGCTATGGGAACAGTCCGTAGAAAACAAGACAGAAACTTCCAAGTGGGCGAATATGGACCGATTCCTGACAAATCGTTTTCAAACGTTAGAATCAGTCTCAGGTTTAAGAGGTACAAAGAGGACAAAACCTCAAAGAGTACAAAACTCAAAGCAGGCCTCTGAACATCCCCCAAAGAAACTTGGCGCTTTCCAAGCAAGTGTAGCTAAAGGCACTTGTAAAATGTGTCAAAGCAATGATCACAAAATTTATGCGTGTTCAAAGTTCAAAAATTTGAACACCAATGAAAGACTTGCTTTCATAAAAAGAAATCACTTCTGCCTAAACTGTCTGTCATCGGGGCATTCAGTGTCAAAATGCACAAGTGCGTACAATTGCAGCAACTGCCATTTAAGACATAATACCCTTCTGCATTTACAGACAAGTAAGGCAAAACTTACACAGGTAAATAATTCAGCAGATTTATCAGATGAGCAACCGTGCACTTCAAGGCAAGCTCAATCTCAAAATGAATCTGCAAAACAAAAAAAGCAGCAAAATAAAACTACTGTAAAATCTAATTTTATTAATACCAGTAAAGGGGTTTTACTAGGCACAGCTCGCGTCACCATTCATTATAATGGTACAGATTTTTCGGCCAGAGCTCTCATAGATTCGGGATCTGAATGCTCTTTATCACTGAAAGGCTCAGACGAAGAATCAACCTGCCAACTCGAAAGATGCATGCTCAAGTCTCGGGCATCAATAATTCAGTTTCTGCGCAGGTAAAAGAGGCATGCGCCATTCAGTTGCGGTCCCCAGTTGACCCACTAATTTCTATTGACGCATTAGTTCTAGTTCTACCCCATTTGACAGGTAATTTGCCAACATGCGATGTTAGTGCATTAACACAACAAGCATTCCCTTATCTCGTGCTTGCGGATAAACGGTTCTTCGTGAATGAGCCAGTTGATCTTGTTCTGGGCGGGGATATTTATCCGCAAATCATATTAGACGGTATCAAAAAAATATTCTTAGCACTATTTTAGCTCAAGAAACTGTCTTTGGTTGGATACTGACTGCTGATGCAGCCAGTCCAACCAATCATAATCGGGTATCCTTTTACAATGAAGTGGCTTTAGACAAGCAGCGAAGGTCATTTTGGGAGCTCGAAGACACGCCGAAAGCTAAAGCCTCCACATTAGAAGATACATTTTGTGAGGAATTGTATCAACGTACAACGCACCGGAATTCTGACGGAAGATACATTGTGTCGCTTCCTTTCAGGTCAGAATTCCCAGGAGAGATAAATTTAGGTCCATCATTAAGAATAGCGTGCTCTCAATTCTATAAAAATGAAACCCGACTTAAAAAAAATCTCGATTTACAGAAAGAGTACAATAGAGTCATACTAGAATACGAGACTATGGGGCATATGTCAAAATTAGATTCAATTCAATCGGCCAATGCAGTCGATAATTACTATTTACCAGATCATGCAGTAATAAAAGAAGAAAGCATCTCTACCAAAGTTAGAGTAGTTTTCATGCTTATTCACGCTCTTCAAATGGTGTCAGCCTGAACGATGTTCTTCTTCCTGGTCCTGTGCTTCAGGCTGATCTACCAACATTAATTCTTCGCATTCTAAAACGAAAGATTGTAGTCAACATAAATCTTATTTAATTTCCTCAGATGAAATTAAAGCTACAACAACCCGTTTAATAAAACTTGCTCAGAAGCAATATTACGGATCAGAAATTTCAAGTTTGCAATCCAAAACACCAATTGGATCTAAAAGCGAAATACTTTCGCTCACTCCATATCTCGATGATGACGAAGTAGTGAAAACGTGTGGACGACTTGGTGCATCCAAAGATACTACCGAATCTGAACGCCATCCCATAATACTTCCGTACAATTGTAGGTTTACACGTCTGTATGTTCAGTTTGTCCATGAAATGTCTCTCCATGGTGAAAACCAATTAATGCTGCGCATCATTAGAACTCAATACTGGATTCCAAAAGTTAAAACCATGATACGATCCGTAATTCATAATTGTAAGATCTGCACGATCTTCAAGAAACGATCGCAAAATCAGCTCATGGGAATTCTACCTTAAGAACGCACCACATTTTCGCGTGCATTTACCAATACAGGGGTAGATTTCGCAGGGCCTTTCGATATTAAGAGTTACAGTGGGCGCGGGTGTCGTACCTCAAAGGGTTACGTTTGTCTGTTCGTTTGCTTTTCTACTAAGGCCATACATTTAGAAGCCACTATTGATTTGAGCACTTCCTCGTTTCTAGCCGCTCTTTCAAGATTCGTAGCTAGACGAGGATGTCCAAGAAACATTTATTCGGACAATGGAACAAATTTTGTCGGTGCATCACGTGTATTAAAAACTGAATTTAAGGAATTTCTTGCCGATGCAAGAAACCAAATCCTGTCAAAATATTCCCATCAGGCATTAAATTGGCATTTCATACCAGCAGGAGCTCCACACATGGGAGGACTATGGGAAGCGGGAGTGAAAAGCTTTAAAAGCCACTTCAAAAAAGTGGCCTTAAACAAAAAATTCACTTTTGAGGAATTTAACACATTGTTATGTAGAATTGAGTCGTGTCTCAATTCTCGCCCTCTTAGCCCCGCTTCAAATGAACCATCTGACCTTGAGCCTCTAACACCAGGACACTTTCTGATTGGAGGACACCTATTAGCACCAGCGGAAATCAGCGTTAATGAAAATAATGCCTCAATAGTCAATCGCTGGCAGAAACTCAAAGCATTACATCAAAACTTCTGCAGAAGATGGAACTCAGAATATCTTTCGGAACTACGGATAAAATGGAAGCATCCTAAATCAAATATGCAAGTCGGAGATATGGTGGTTATACGGGAAGACAATCTTCCTCCCAACGAATGCAGATTGGGGCGTGTGATAAGGTTACACCCTGGTTCAGACAACCGGGTGCGCGTTGTGGATATAAGGACTGAAAGGGGGCAAGTAACAAGACCACTTCTCAAACTAATATTACTACCACCCTATACCGCGGAAACCGAAAACACGTCAAACCCTAATCTTCAGCAGTAATGCTACAATTGGAGTTACAAAATCTCCACACAACATCAAAACTTCTCCTAACCAAAACGAAGCAACTTCAACAAACTCATAGTGGAAACAAAAATTTCTTTTTTTTGATGCAGCCTAATATTACATATGTACATGTACATACATGCTTGCGCACATGGGTGGTGATTTTCATTTATAAAAGCAACAATATTTTTCTAGAATTGATGAACACTTTTTATTATTAAGTTTTCAATTTTTTAATGCGATTTTTACACACTCACTACAAATTGAGGTTATCAGGTAGTCGCCACCGAAAACATGTGCACAGGCATATACACAATGACTATGTGCATTGGACTGCATGGAATCATGAAAGAAAAAAATTTCGGGTCTACTTAAGCAATCAAAAAAAAAAGTTCGGGGTTTCGCAAACCACATATTACATCATGAAATTTCCCTCAAATAAATATTTCCTTTGTTCTTTTTGCCTAATGCATTATATATAAGGGTGCTCACATAAACATAATTTTTTATTTTTCGTGCGAAGAAACGAAAAAAAGGATAGTACAATGGCAAAGGCAACGTTACTTAAATTAAACAAAATCGCTGCCAATTCCATTGCATACACCCGTTTTTATCGAAATAAAAATAAAAACAAAAATAAAATAAGTAACAAAAAAAAAAAAATTACGGAAATAAAAATTTTTCAATTAAGGACACCCTAATATAATGCACGGCACGTAGCACAATTCCTTTTTACTTTTCGAAGTAAAAAGTTTAAATACAAAACAAAGAACAAAAAATTTTCTAATAAAAAAAAAAAAAAACAAAATTTTTTTTTTCTTTCACAATAAAAAAAAAGCCTGCACACCCTACTACATATGTATGTTGTCACTCCACGATCGCATAATTTTATTGCCGATCGTTGCAAAAAACAAAAAAACACAATCACACACTTTTCACTATGCCAGTTACTCTGCTTTGGTGGAGGTTTTTTTTTTGCTTGACCTTTCATAGGTCTTCATTATCATATCTTTTTTCCTCTCTTTTTTTGTTGTAATATATATACACATACGTATATTTTGTTTCACAAAAACACTTCACTAACGACAAATTAACGACGGAAAAGTTAAATGCCCGCGATTTACATTACTCGCCCGCACACGCACTAATTAAAATTACAATTTTAAGAAAGAATTCACACTCTTTTTTCTTTTGGTTTCATTAATTAATCCGGAACTGAAGTTAGTGAAATATGCAATATATCGATATTGCAACTAATCGATTCACTAGTACGGTATCATAAGGGTATTGACACATCATCAATTATCCGTAAGGCTACATGCGTCACATACGGAAAAGCATGACGTAGACATTTACATTTTTGAGAAACGAGTTAGTAATCAAAAATAAATGCTATATATGCTTGGAAATGTATAAATTAGACATGAAAATCTTTCCTGGTAATGTTTGGGTTGGCGTTGTTTCTGTCTTGGTGGTCCGAGGGTATCATTTGTAAAACAAATGAATAGCAGTTATACTACACTACAATACATCCATCGCCTATTTATTTATCGCATACTTTACCCTGCTTCCACCAACAACCCCTTATAAGGTGAAGTCTACATTTACCTTGTCAGAATTGCTCGCCAACCGAAATACGCTCGCTACGTCGATGAAATTAGAACAACTTATTTTCTTTTTCAGAAAAATGACGCGATTCACTTCAATTCGCAAAACAGCTGAGGCAAAGGGGTTCTCTTTAGCCTGCCGCCTATGCGAAAAGAAACATCCACTTAGGGTGTGCCCTATCTTCCGCGATAGCACAACGGAAAAAAGGTGGTATTTCGTTATTAAACACCGCTATTGCACCAATTGTTTGTCATCTCTGCATAGTGCAGCTCATTGCACACACGACGGGCGGTGCAAGAAATGCGAGGATGACCACCACACCATGCTGCATATCGCGGAAGTTCGGGACACGACGCGCCGGGCACAAAACACGTGGCATCTTAGGCCACAGAGAACCACCGAGGAAAGCGACACCCTCTCCATCGATGCATCCGAGGTCGAAGCAGAGTCCTCTGGAGCGGAAACGTCCGCTTTCCGCCCAGGGGTCTCAAGTGTAGTGGAATCATCTGCATTCCACCCACCCTCTACGAGCGGATTGGAAATGAAAACTTTCCAACCACGCCGTTTTCGACCTCTACTTCAACACGAGGTGATCGCAAGCGGATTGGAAATGAAAACTTTCCAACAGCAGAAGAACAGCCAAAAAAGAAGAAATCGACGTAAGCAGCATACACATCATAGTCGGAGAGTGGAATCATCCGCATTCCACCTCCATCCAACTCGTGGTTTCCGGGCTGGGAAGGTTGTCAACCCACGTGCACCGCCGCGGTTGATCCAGTGCCTCACGTCGGTTGCGCCCACTGCCGTCGTTAGGGTCGAGTCGGGTGGACGTTTGCACCTGGTGCGAGCTCTTCTCGATCCATGCACTGCGACGTCTATCATCGCGGAAGATCTCGTCCGCCAACTCCGCATCGAGGTGATGGCTGTGGGCGATCGGCGTGGGTGCTTTATCAAGCTGCGGGGCAAGCATGGGCAGACGGCAACCGTTACCACCTATGCTGTGGCGTTGCCACAATTTCAGAGGCAAACCCCTTTAACTAGCCTCGACGCAACGGTAGCCACGCCGTATGCAAATATCAGGCTCGCAGACCCGCGGTTTTACAACGCCGCCCCAGTCCGATTGGTGCTCGGTGCAGACGTGGTCCCAAAGGTTCTGCTGGGCGCCATACCAGCCGGGACTTTGAGGCCCCTGTTGGCACAGAATACCATCTTTGGCTGGGTATTGTCTGGCGGCTGCTAAATTGATTTATATATATATATATTAATTGCATTTCATAATATACATACTATACTTTTCTTACACAAAAAAAACATAATTGAATTTATAGTAAATTTGAATACTTTTATATATATACTTTTTACAAAAAAATTAATTTTAAATACTGCTTATGCATACACATAAGCACTGACGTATTTTATACATAAATGTATGAAATTTGAAAATAAATGTGCCACTGAATTAGAACCATGTGTACATTCATTTATTATTATTCAAAATGAGGCCATATCTGGAGGGCTATCGATTCACCGTTATCACCGACTACCATTCATTAAAGTGGCTACACTCACTAGAAAACCCCTCCGGACGGCTCGCCCGATGGGCAATAGAGCTCCAGCAATAAAACTTCGACATCGAATACCGGAAAGGGGCGTTAAACATAGTAGCAGACACCCTGTCCCGATGCCCACTCCCCATACATGATGATGAGTCGGACATCATGTGCATTACAAGTAATACCAACAAGGACTGGTATAACCGGAAAATGGATAAAACGTTACAAAACCCCAGCCGCCACCCCGACTATCAGATCTTCGGCAACCGCTTGTTTAGACACATAACAACACGCAATAGACTCGACCGCTCGCCGCAATGGAAACTTTCTATTTCAGCCAACTACAAAAGAAACGTTCTCAAGGAAGTACACGACTCCACCACCGCAGGGAACCTCGGAGTAAAGAAAACTCTCAAACGTGCTCAACAAAATTACTACTGGCCAGGAATAAATCGAGACGTACTCAAATATGTTAAAGCATGCCACCAATGCGCTGATTACAAAGTTGAGCAAAAGCCCCCAACGGGATTGATGGCCACTATGCAATGCGCTCGACCATGGGAGATCATTAAGGCGGATTTTATAGGGCCCCTACCGCGATCCAAATAGGGAAATACGTGCCTCCTGGTCCTTGTCCATAAATTCTCCAAGTGGGTGGAACTAATACCAGTGAGGCAAGCAACAACCATGAGCGTTATCAAAGCCCTACAGGAAAGAGTGATATACCGCTTTGGGTGCCCAAAAGTATTCCTCAGCGACAACGGTAAACAATTCGTGGGGAAAGCATTAACCTCATTCCTCGACGAACATCGAATAACCCACAAGTTTACAGCCGCATACGCCCCCCACGAAAACCCGACCGAAAGAGCTAACAGAGTAATAAAGACCATGATAGCGCAGCGCTCAAAATCCGATCACCGCACCTGGGACAGGGAAATCCCGCAAATCGCTTTCGCTATGAACACAGCACACCACGAAGCAACCCAAGCATCGGCTGCTGAAATCAACTTTGGAAGAAACATAGCGAAAGCCCAGAAAATACGCACCGAAGGTGCCGTCCCCGAAGAATCACCGACCGTATCCCCAACAATAACCGACCTATGGGAAGAAATCAAAAAGAATTTGGCAGCCAAGACACAGAAAAAATACTACGATCTACGCCGTAGACCTTGGAAACCACAGGTTGGGGAAAAAGTGATGAAACGAGAGCGAGCGGATGCTCCGCGGCCAATCAATTTACACAAAAACTAGCACAAAAGTTTTCCGGACCCTATGTGGTAGAAAAATACATATCATCCAATACCGTCCAGCTGAAACACACCGAAGAACACCACAAATGAACAGCGTATACACATCTACAGGACTTAAAACCGTACGCTGACGAACGCTCACTCACTACCGAACAGTAATCTCTCCACCTAACACAACACGTATATAACTCTGCTCATGTCATTACAGAATACGATGCGTCAACCAGCCCCACCGGATTCGCCACAAAAGGTGAAAGAATGGGTACCGCCCTTCGAGGCAAGGCCATGGCCACTCAACAAAGCAATAATACAGAGGGTACAAATATTTCACGGTTCCCCAACTTGACGGAAACCATACACCCACTGCTAAGCATAAGCGACGACGCATCAAACGAAACAAAAGAAAACGAGGATAACACCAGCAAAGCACCAAGCAAATTGAGCAAGGAAGAAGCAGAGAAAATCTTCAATAAAATACAATGCGTGAAACGACCGAGGAAAAATACACCCCGATGGCACTTCCGATATGGAAAGCAACATGTGTACTACACACAGATGGACGCAGACCACGCGTTAGTAAAAATTGCGGGGCAAAAGAAAATAATGCGATTCAAGGAGTGACCTGGGCATCTGCTTATCTATGTATATATATTTTCTTTTTAAGTAAGATTGCTTTTTTATTTTGAAAAAAAAACAAACAAAAAGTATAATATACCTATTGTATATAATCGTATAATTAAAAAAAAAAACAAATATATATATATATTTAAAGAAGTACATAAACAAAAAAAAAAAAAAAAACAAATTAATTATAAAATACCTGTATACGAATACACACTACTGGAGAAAGAATTTTTTTTGAATATATAAGTTGGGAAAAGTATATATATATAATACTGCTGTAATACGCATGTTTTTCTACATACATGTCAAAATGTTCAACTTTATACGAATTTTTTTTATATATATACAATACAATGTACAAGTTTTTTTTACGCTGAATTCATTATATCCAGACTTTCTATTAAACTGTTAGAAGATTTTACACAAACGAAAAAAAATTGTGAACTTTTGTATAATTTAGGAAAAAAATATAATAATATATTTTAAGAGGTACATAAACAAAAAAAAAAAAAAAACAAAAACAAAAATATATATACCGGACAACAAACACACACACGTACGTCGGCCGAGCCACCCCCCTCGGGGTGTTAAAATATACCGGGACCACTTGGTCCAAGGTAGTGCAGACCTTAGGGTCACAAACTCTCGAATGCCGAATCCTCTCTTCCCTGAAGTGGGAGGGGGACTGTAACGTAGCAAAGTACTACGTCACAATAACCCACTCACTAGCCCTAACATTAAATATGTACATACCCTATCATTTAAATATACATACCCTACGATCGCCCTGCACAGCGAACAACCATCCGCACATAATATACCATGTAAATATATATACCCTACGATCACCTTGCACAGCGAACAACCACCCACACATAGTATGCCAAGTACCAACAGCGAACAACCAAACATACTCAGCACGTGTGGTACTGACTATCTAGCGTGCATTTTTCATTCGCTATCATAACGAGGAGTTATTGATGAGCTGAATTCTTAACCATTTTATACGCTAACTAGTATGAAATGGCAAACGCCACAACTCACTGCATACTTCACCTAGGTAAGTGAGGCTAAGGCCAAACTTCCAATGGTAGGTATCAAAGGGGCCCCAAGGTGATCGGGGAAGACTCCCAGCGAACCCATCTCAGAAATAAACTGTTTTCCATTGTCCGAATTCACATATTCGGGCACGCCAAAAACATGAAAAACTTCTTTTTCTAAAAACTTTACTACCTCAGCTGAAGTTGCCCTTTTCATTGGTTTTAAGAACATGAACTTTGAAAAGTGATCTAAACATACAAAGACATACACGTTACTATCACTAGAAAGAGGATACGGACCCATAAAATCTATGAACAAACGATGGAAAGGTCGTTCTGTTAGCTTCTGTTTACCCATCATCGGTTGTTGTAAAAACGTATAGAGTTTTGTTAGTTTTGCATACATCGGTGACCATTCCTGGCCAGTAGTATTTTTGACGTAGTCGGAATAATGTTTTGTAGATGCCACCATGACCAGCGGACGGTGAGCTGTGAGACGACTCTACCAGCCCCGGTCGCAATTCCGACGGAACACAGAGCTTCCAGGTCTGGTCCGCTATAAGATCATCCCCCTGTCGAATTACGTCCTATTGTAAACGTAACCGTCCGATAAACACAAATCCGGTAACTTGTCTTTGTTCTCGGTCACCGTCTTTTTCAACTGCATATACTCCTCCGACTCGAAGTACGGTGACTCGAAACACACGTCTATTGCTCGGTCATTCGTCTGTATTTCGTCCATATGCATTCGTGAGAGTGTGTCAGGAAACACGTTTTGTGCACCTTTTCGATGTTGGATTTCGAAATCATAACCCCGGAGTTTCAAACCCTACTTTGCCAGCCTCCCAGAAAGATCTTTCTGATTCATGAGCCATTTGAGGCTGGCATGATCAGTTATGATGATGAACGGGGTTCCCTCCACGTAAGGTCGGAATTTCTTCACACTCAAGATCGCCGCGTATCATTCAAGTTCAGTAATGCTATAGTTATTCTGTGCCTTATTAAGTTTTGCCGAAACATAGGCAATCGGTATTTCGTTTTGGTCATCGTCCAGTTGAAATAAAACCCCTCCCACTCCGTCAGTTGATACATCACATTGAATATAAAAACGACGAGTAAAGTCAGGATGTGTGAGCACCGGTGCAGAAACCAAACTCTGCTTTAAAATTTCAAATGATTTCGTTGCTTCGTCCGCCATTGCAAACTTTTAGGTTTTCTCTTTCTTCGTGCAGTCGTGCAGAGCGGAGCTCCAATAGTTGCGTAGTCCTGTATGAAACGGCGGTATCAGCCCGACATGCCCAGGAACCGTCGTACTTGTTTCGGGTTTTTCGGAACTGGAAAGTCCCTCACAGCCACCACTTTATTGGCATCTGTCCTTATACAAACATCCCCGACTACGTACCCTCAATATCGTCTTCCTTAAAACAAAATTTGCTCTTTTCTACATTAATCGTCAACGTCGCGAAGACACCCAGCCACCTTTTCGAACAGACACATATGGGACATAAAATCTTCAGAACACACTAACCAATCATCCAAATAAACAAAAACACATTCACGTAAAGCGGCCGGAATGACCTTGTCCATAAGACGACACATACGTGGTGCTGCATTCCTCAACCCGAAAGGCACGACCGCGAATTGGTATAGGGGTCGGCCAGGGACAGTGAAGGCAGTCTTTTCGCGAGACTTCTTCTCGATGGGAATCTGCCAGAAAGCGTCCTTAAGGTCAATTGCGGAGATAAAGCGTGTGTTCTCTAAACTGCTGAGGATTCCATTGATGTGGGCTAAGGGGTATGCGTCTTTGATCGTCCTCTCATTCACCTTTCGTGCGTCCAAACGAAGACGATTCTTTGTGCCCTTTATCACGAGCGAAACCGGAGAATTCCATTTGCTATTTGATTCTTCGTTTACTCCCATGCTCAGCATTCGGTCCAGTTCTGCGTAAATAAGTTTTTGTATGGCCGGCGAAATTGGGTAATGGCGTTGCTTGACTGGCTCCAGCGAAACAGCACGGTTGAAAAAAGTCCTAGCAAAAGGAAACATAGTCCAGGGACTAATAAAGAAAGAGAACGGGGAATAGTCGCGTAATAGTGAGGCATCCCTTGAGGTGATTCTCGATGCACATTTCCCATCGGGAGACGGTTTAGAAGAGCCAGCAGACATCACTCACACTTCGATCACGGAGCTAGTAGTGCCGGGCTGGGTGACCGATACCAAGATCGAGTGGGCAGTGAAGACGTTTTCTAAGTTTAAGTCGCCGGGCCCAGATGGTATATTCCCGGCCATGCTACAAGTCTCAAGTAGGGCGGTCGTGGAATGGCTTAAAATAATATTCGATGGGTGCGTAAGACTGAATCATGTACCGCACTCTTGGAGAACTGCTCGTGTAGCTTTTCTACCAAAGGCGGGAAAGATCGGTCACGTGTATCCCAAAGAATATAGACCCATTAGCTTAACATCATTTCTGCTCAAAACCTTCGAGAGGCTGATAGATGTGTACATAAATTCCAACGTGGCAGAAAAGCTGTTCTCCACAACACAGCATTCGTACACCAAAGGCAAGTCTGTAGACACCGCATTGCATCATCATCATCATCATCCTCCTCAACTCCTATTGGAGCATAGGGCCTCGACCACCGACTTAAATCTTATTCTGTTAGGTGCAGTTCTTGTGATGTCATTCCACGTATATCCTGCGTCTTCGAGTTCTTTATCCACAGTTCTGCGCCAAGTTTTCGCAGGTGCACCAGGTCGTCGGCTTCCTTGTGGATTCCATCGCAATGCTTGTCTGGCTATATTTACTGGAGGTCTTCTGAGAGTGTGACCAATCCACAACCATTTACGCTTGGTTATTTCTGTGGTAGCCTTAGGTTGATTTGTTCTAGACCATAAGTCGTCATTTGAAATTCTTTCCGGCCATCGAATTTTCAGTCTCGCAAGCATAAAACAGTACTGATTTAACATTCGAATTAAACAGTCGAAGCTTCGTTTTTAAAGATATTTGGCTGGACCTCCACACGTTTGCCAGTTGCCCAAAAACCATTCTTGCTTTGTTTATGCGAGACTGAACGTCCTCATCTGCACCGCTCTTATTTGAGACAATACTACCAAGATAAACAACGGACTCTACACCTTCGATTTCATTTTCGTCAACCGTAAGCGTCAATGGCCTTGATGAAATACTATAGCCGCATCTTATGACTTTGGTTTTCGCTGTATTGATGCTTAGTCCGGCCTCCTTTGCATGTGTGTTGACAGCTTCTAAATTGTGTTGAAGGTCAGTACTTCTGTGGCTTAGCAGACAGACATCGTCTGCATATTCTAAATCCCCTAGCTGAGTGAAAGGCGTCCACTGTACACCGTGTCCACCATTTTCTGCGTTCCTCATAATCTCGTCTAATGCCAAGATAAACAAGAGCGGCGAGAGTATGCATCCCTGTCGCACCCCGCTTTTAATTTCGAAGGGTTCTGAGAGGCGCGCATCGTGACTGACCCGGCACTTAAATTCGGCATACATTGCCTTTATAATGTTGATTATTTTATTGGACATCCCTCGTTTTCGTAGTATTTCCCAAATATATTTCCTGTCGAGACTATCAAAAGCCTTTTTAAAGTCGATAAAAAGTAAATAAGCTGATGTTCTGTATTCACAGCATTGTTCAACAATGATTCGGACGGTATTTATTAGATCAACACAGGATCGGTTTTGTCTAAAGCCAAACTGATTTTCTCTTAGAGTTCCATACACCGCCTCTTCAATTCGGGACAGTAAGATCGTGGAGAACACTTTGCTAGGAATCGAGAGTAAGGTGATACCTCTGTAGTTGTTACAATCAGAGGTATCTCCCTTTTTTGCGACTTTTACAAGTATGCCTTCATTCCACTGACGAGGGTAGGATTCTTCTTCCCATACCTGACGGAAGATTGGAAGTAAGGTTTCAGCTGCGGTATCTGGATCTGCTATGAGGTATTCAGCATATATGTCATCAGTTCCTGGGGCCTTGCCCTTTTTTAAGGACTTGATTGCTGAAATTATTTCATTTTTCGTAGGGGGAGCGCTGTTTACCCCATTGAAGTGGGGTTGGCTGTTGTAGTTTGCAGCAATAGTGTTGGAATTTAAGGTCGCTTCACCTACAGGATTATTTAATACTTTCTTGAAGTGTTCCACCCATACACTCATTTGTTGTTCGCTTTCAGTAATAAGATTTCCGTTTAAGTCTTTTACTGGTTTTTGACCACTCCTGTATTTTCCGGTGAGTTCCCTACTAATCTCATAGAGTTCCCTCATATTATTTAATCTGGCTGCCGTTTCAGCTCGACTTGCTAATGTGTCAGCCCATTCCCTCTTGTCTTTTCTAGCAGACTTCTTAATTTGCTTGCATTTTTCTTTATACCTTGCGGCTAACTGCCTTGCTTCCTCCGTGTCATTGTTGTTCGTCCGTCTGAGAAGCGATTCTTTAATTTTCCGCCGCTGTTCAATAAGTGTCCACGTATTATTTGTTAGCCATACTTTCTTTGCTTTGTTTTTGTGTCCAAGGATACTGCTACCAAGTTCTTGGTAGATATTATTAACGGAGTCTAGCCTGTCACCTGTACTACCACTCATGTTTACCTGTTCAACACGTTCGCGTACTGCGGCATTAAAGGCATTTTGATATTCTTCATGCTTTAGTTTCTCAATATCAATTTTCTTGCTAATATTTTGAAGGTTTTTCTGTACTGCGGCTACCTTAAATCTGAAACTACCAGCTACAAGGTAGTGATCGCTACCAATATCTGCTCCTCTTTTAACGCGCACATCTAGCAAGGATGACCTCCATCTGCTGTTTATTAGTACGTGATCAATTTGGTTATTAGTGCGTTGATCCGGAGACGTCCATGTTGTTTTGTGGACTAATTTATGTGGGAATAAGCTTCCACCGATCACCAGACCGTTTTCACAACAAAATTCTATAAGCCTACTACCATTGTCATTCCGGGTACCAGGGCTGTGTTTACCCATGTATATATCTAGACCATCATTGTCAGATCCAACTTTAGCATTAAAGTCGCCTAGAATAACACATATGTCCCCTTGATTAACGTGTGAGTTTACGCAGCTGTTGAGCGTATCGAAAAATTCGTTTTTGATTTCGTCATTTTGGCTTTCTGTTGGTCCATAAACATTGATGATGACTAGTTTCCTTGCTCTAGTGCATTGCATAGGGTGGTAATAAGCATAGAGAAATCCCTGGAATATAAGGAGTATGCTCTAGGAGTATTCTTCGAACATTGCCTGGGCTTTCAGTAATGTTGCAAAATGGGCGATTATGGAGGGTCTTAATTATATTAAAGTACATCCCGCCTTAATTAGATGGATCGGCTGCATGTTAAATTGCAGAAAGATTACATCACAATGGGGATTGTACGAGGCCACGAAATCAGTGAACAGGGGCACGCCGCAGGGAGAGGTGCTATCACCTCTGCTGTGGACGCTGGTTATCAACCAACTGCTCAGGCATTTCGATGAGGGACCCGTAAAACTTACGGCTTACGCAGATGACGTTGCAATTGTCATAAGTGGGAAGTGCCTTCCAACGATTAGTTCTTTGATGGAACGGGCGCTTCGGGATATTCATACCTGGGCATCTAATGTCGGTTTGAAAGTAAATGCGGAGAAGACGGATATGGTCTTGTTTACAAAGAGGTACAAGGTCCCAAATTGGACCAGGCCTAAGTCAGGAGGGGTAAACTTACAGGAGAAACCTTGCACAAAATATCTAGGAATCATCCTAGACAGTAAGCTGTCATGGAAGCTCAACGTGGAGGAGAGGATCAAGAAGGTCTCAGTGGCACTCTAAGCATGTAAAAGAATGCTGGGTTGTACGTCGGGCTTATCTTCCTCTCTTTCTCATTCGGCTTTTACAGCGATTGTAAGCCCTATTCTATACTATGGAGTTCTTGTTTGGTGGCAAGCTACATAAAAAACAAAATACCTCAAAAAATTAAAGGGAATATGCAGGCTATCGATTCTTAGCATTACGGGAGCCCTGAAAACAACCCCGACGGCTGCACAGTATGCCATTCTGCACATTCCACATGTAGACCTGGTAGCAAAGAACATAGCATTAGCAACCGCAACCAGGCTCGGTGTCTCGGGGTAGCTTGAGCGCCGACCATATGGCCATAGTAGTATAGCGTCATCAATCACAAGACGAACAGACTACCTGATTCCCTATCTGCGCTTCGAGGAAGATCTTAAGGCCACAATAGAGGTGGACGGTTGGCGCAACGGTGCGCAAATGGTGGACGAGGCGATACATGTGTACACAGATGGTTCCAAAGTAGTGGAAAGAGTAGGGTCTGCGGTATACTGTGCTGATCCAGAAATAAGCAGATCCTACAGGCTGCCGGATTACTGTAGCATTTTCCAAGCGGAATTATTAGCCGTAACCGAAGCATTAGAAACCATGCAAAAGAATAGCTTAAGCTGCAACCGTGTTAACTTTTATATTGACAGTCAAGCAGCAATTAAGGCAATAATCTCGCATAGCACTGCATCTAAATGCGTGTTAGAGTGTAAGCAGTCTCTGGAGAGAATCGGGACAGGGAGAAGCATACATCTATATTGGTTCCCAGGGCATATGGTAATAGATGGGAATGATGGGCGAACTAGCTAAAAAGGGCACATCCCTTGAAGCTTGCTCCGTAGACGTCCCAATTAGACTGGGCGAGATTAAGCGAAGGCGAGAGGTGCACATGATCGACCAAGCGGGAAAGCGTGGGTTCAAGCGCGGGGCTGTAAACTGTCGAAGATTATATGTAGGCATTACAACCTTAGACTAACAAAGTCGCTTTTATCATTAAAAAGAGAGGACTGTAGACTCATGACGGGTATTCTGACTAGACACTGCCTTCTGGCGTCACATGCCTTTAAACTAGGCTTGGTCAGTGATAGCAGATGTAGGAAGTGCGGGTTGGAGGAGGAAACGATCGAGCACGTTCTGTGCTCGTGCCCTGCACTTGCCAGGCTAAGACTCCAGCTATTAGGAGTGACACAGCTGCCAGATCTACAAGCAGCTAGTGGCTTAAGTCCTAGGAAGCTTCTAGTATTTGCCAAGAGGACGGAGTTATTTTATAACATAGGTCCTGGTTTTTGATATTTGATATGGTTTTTCAGTTTGGTCGTTAAAACAAACTTCTGGTAACACTACGGACTCAATCAGTCTATGTGAGGTGCTCATGGACCGGCCAGTTCAACCTAAGGCATTTAGTACATAGACTTGAAAGAATACTTCTTACACCAAAAGCATATAAGAAAGAGCTTGAAGTAATATATAGCATTGCTGCAAACAGGTTTTCAAAAAAGTCTCGCTAGTTGTATACATATGATATCATTGGTATAAAGTAACAGTGAAAGTATTACAAACAAATACTGTAAAAATCCAAACAAATGTTACTAAGCTTTTCAAAAGTGCGCCTAAAATATTCCATACAATTAGGATTAAACATCATACTGATTGTACGCACCTAATAGAGATTAAAAAAGGAATAGCAACAAAAAGGCAATTCTTATAGACCAAGTGAAAAGCGATCAGCGGGGCATTCATACTGCTGAGTGGTGAAAGGCATCTACACTGGTATAACCATCGCCGTTTGTAAACTTTGCAATTTTTCCTTAATATCAAGAACAAAATTATACATTAATTATTTTATTTTCTATCTTTTAGTATTATTATTACTTAATGTAAATATTGCTTTCAATAAAACCGTTTAAAGCCTCGAAACAAGCTCAAGGCCAGAACAATAATTTTTTGTAATGATTATTGTTTTTTTAATTTTTCTCTTGGAATAGTAAGTAGACAATTTTTTAGACAACCTTCCAAAGCTGCGCATATAGATCCATTTGAAAGGGTGCTAAGCCTTCATCATCAGTACGCTTTAGGCATGTTGCGCTAAACATTTACCTATACAGCGGTGGATTATTTAACGGATAAATTGCTACTTATATTCCTTCTTACCAACTATATTTATTCAGCGTTGTGCCATCTGTTGCAAGACTCTGATAATATTGGATTTGTTTATTGTCAATTTCTTTGTTTGACATTTCCCAAGTGCTCTTGGTTTATTAACAATTGTTTTTGTTTTATCGGCCTATGGTAAAGTATTGTAACGAATTTAGGGATATTGCACTTATATGCAACCTTCTGATTACGTTCGTATCACCAAACTGTTGAATAAAACCCACCAATATTCTGTATTACAAAATGGTTTTTATTAGGCTACTTTGAAAGTACTTCGCAACTAATAGCGTACTTAAATCAAACTGCTTACAGACTACTCAGCTTCAGCTGCTTTTATACCCTCTGCCCTAATGTCTAGATGTTTCTTCTTCTAGAATCCACTACCTGGTCACTAGCCATATGCGCGTGTATTTGTAGTGTGTAACCATATGCGTGTGTATATGTGAGCGAAGTAGTGGCTGCTTGTATGTATGTATGTATGCGGTAGATGACATCACTGATCCTCTGATGATTAATTTGTTTACGTACATACAAGTGTGGCAGCTTGCTTTATTGATGTTGTGGCTTTATTTACTTAGTATCAGATTAGTGATATGAGTATCACTTAGTGTTACTAATATTCGTCACAATGCCCTCCACCTGCATAGGTCTGATCGTCCCGCCTCTAGCCTCTCCACTCTTCTATTTCGTGGTGTCCCAATTGTTTGTATGCGGTAGATGACATCACTTATCCTCTTCACAACTTTGTACGGGCCTTCCCAACTGCACCAAAATTTGTATGGAACACTTTTCCGCCGGTGAGGGTTGTATAACAGTACCAAATCTCGCTCCAAAAACCCTTCCGAATTGTTCTTCTTGCGTACCTGTGATTCATTTTACTGCCGATTATACCAGTTCGTTGCCTCATACCCTGTTGTTTGGCTAATGAATTACTTCGCATAACTAGATCTTGACGGATTGACTTTGCATCATAAGTATCGTATTTACGGTTCACAACAGTAGTGCACCCTGGCTTGAAACCACCCTTGCATTCTTTCTGGGATATTCTTTCCTTCGTTTTAGTGCGTTCATTTGGGTTTGTTAGTGCCTGTGTTTCTCTCGCAGGTATCTTTGAATTTTCTTTGTTTGGCCCATTCGTTCCATCAACTTTTGCCCGATCTACTGCCTTTGACTTTGGTGGTATTTGTCGAATCGCCTCCACCGGCACTCGCTTACTGCTGAACCCTTTCTACAAACTGCAGTTGGGTGGTACGTCCTGGTTCTTATAGCTCATAGTCCTTCTCTGCATATCGATCCTTATTTCATGGTCAACTAACAAGTCCACTCCCATTATGACTTCAACGATTTCTGGCACAACGAATTTGTGTAGAATCATGACCTTCCCAATTAAGACTTCACATATCACTTCTCCCTGAACTTGGTTATATTCTCCGGTGACCTTACGAAATCTTGCTCCAGGTAATGGCTTTACTCTCCTGTTGACCAAGTCAGATCGGATTAAGGAATGAGATGCCCCCGTATCTACAGTTAGTACACGCTCCTTGCCATCCACATTTCCCCTGACAGTAAGGCTACTCGATTTTCTTCCGGCAAGTTCTCGATCTTTGCATCTGACTCGCTCTTGCTCATGTCCTCCAGCTTTGTGAACACGCTTTCCGCATTTGAAGCATTTGATAACTCTTTCACTCCGCTTTTGCCATTCTTTCAGTGCCTCCAATATTGTGTTCACCCAGTCTGGCCTTTCTACCTCCACACGGCGTGCTGTAGCATTCACTCATTAAGTTATTCATTCATTTGTACAAACATATATTTCGACCCGTTTTGGAATGTCTTAAAATACATTGACTCTTACTCTTAATACATTTGTACATACAAATATTTTGGCTCGCTTTGGTACGACCTGGGATTCAATTGACACATTCATTCATTTGTACAAACATATATTTTATACACCGTACACCGTGGTAACCTGAACCTTGGTATGCTACTGTTTGGAGCTTGTTCGCGACAAGCCTTTACTTGTAGACATATTATTAACATGATTCATTTGTGCTTGCGTTGCAGATTCCACAGCTAATTTTATTTATGCTTAGAATGCACTTCCCAGGGAACTGAATTGAATATATATGTGTTTTATACTTAGTTTGTAAGTATTAGTGTAAGTAAGTATTTTAGCTCATAAAAATCTTGTATAAAAGAAAACAACTTCTGAATAAAGAACTTAATTCAATCGGCTGCCGCTTCATTGGCAGTCAATTATATCTGGCCACCTTAATTAAGTTATTCACATTTATACCAAATATTACATGGCGATCCTGCCAGTTCTGCTTGGGTAAACTACTGTTTACAATGAAGTCTGCTAAACATCTTTAGCAGGACGCTCCAAATATTACATGGTGATCCTGCAATACTGCTGAAAATAAACAGGCAGTCTCCTTATCATCCTTAGAACTGCTGAATTAAATAGGCAGCTTTCCTCCTCTGCAGCTTGAAATATAGACAGACTTCCTCGAAAAATCCTTAAAATGGTTTTGAAAAGGATCCTGCAAAACTTGAAGCAGACAAAATATAAAAATTAGTACGGCGATATAACTAAAGGATTTCGAGGAATTATCGACAAGGAAACAGTTAAACTGGATAACCATCTTGCCTTTGCAATTAATTCTCTGTATTGGATGCATGTTAAGCTGCGAGGTGATGATCCCAACGAGCATAATTTAAAATAAACTTTCACACGTGCAACCAGTGTTGCCAGGTTAGCTTTTTCGAGGCTAGATTTACCTTTTTTTTTTGCCTTTAGCCTCGAAATTTTGGGTTTAGCTTCGCGACTTTTTTCTAGCCTTTTTTACTCCGAATGTATTTTTAAAAATTTCTAAAATAAAATAATTTCAATAGTTCCTGTGAACACCTAGTACCTAATAATATGAGTTCTCTACAAAAGATTAAATCTTTTTCTGCTGAAAATTCGTTGAAAATTTCAAAGCCAGATGTATTTTCTTACTTTGAAAAAGAGAAGTATAGTTATTCTTCAAGTCAAGTAGCATTAATAGATCTGCAGTGGCGAAAACTTATAACTATACAATGGAAAAATGTACACTCCACCATGGAATATTGGTCGGAAGTCCGAGAACATAAAAATGCATTATACGAACCTCCTTTTTTAGAACTTGTCGAATTCATATTTAGTTTTTTAGTATTACCTCTCAGTAACGCGGAGGTTGAAAGATTTTTTAGTGGCATGAAAATTCTGAAAACTAAATTAAGGAACAAACTAAAAATTAAAATGCTTAATGCGCTGCTTAATATTATATGCTCGTTAAAACGCCTATCTAAATGTTGTAATGAATTTGAAATTACCGATGATCTCATATCTATGGTAAATAGCCAAACTTTATACCCAGACTTAAGCTCTTCTGATTCTTCAGACGGGGAATATTTTATATAAATAATGAGTTTGTAATATTTTTCTTATGTATATACACCTATGCAATCATTTAAAGTACTTCCATGTGCTAGTCAAGGAAAATGTCCTTGATATGTTTTGAAACAGGAAGTGATGCTTAAGTTATGTTTATAAGTTTTTATTTACAAATGTGTAAACTAAAATATAAAAAAAAATTAATGAATTAACCAAAAAATTTAATAAATTAACCAAAAAATCTGGCCTTTTTTTAGCTTCTTTTTTTCTAAATTAACCCTTTCTAACCTAAGCCAATCTAGCTTCTTTTTTTGCATCACCTGGCAACAGTGCGTGCAACAGACTGTTACACTGGTCAACAACATTTTTGTACATGGGTCGTGCGTATATTTTTGTATTGCTTTTGCACCCAGAAATAAGAAGATGAACATAAAAAAGTTTTTGATTTGGTTTTGTTCGAAAAAAAAATGAGAAAAACGAAAAACATGAAAATTCATTAAAATTTTACATAGATTTGATTTATTCTAGTATAGTAAAAATCAATTTAAGATTTATTCTTATAAATTTAGTTTTAGAATACAGTTTAAATGTTTAAAAATCTTTTTTCCTGCTTTTCCTGCCATATTCGGTAACATTTTCTCTTACTAACGTCCAAATATAGTCCCCCATCATGCTTTCCGTATACTGGCCTTGATAGCATTTCTCAAACTTCATTATATCTTGATGGAATCGCTCCCCGTGTTCTTCTGAATAAGCTCCCATATCATCTTTCAATTTATCCAGATGTGAATGTAACATGGGCATCTTTAGCGACATTCTACATCCGATGGCGGAAAAATTCGTAATCATGCCAATTATCAGCTCATCATAATTTTCATCCCTATGATTTCCAAGAAAGCCATGAACTACTGCCTTAAAACTGGCCCACGCTAGTTTCTCCTCATTGCTAAGTAGATCCGGGAAAATATCGCAGTTAATAATTTTTTTTATTTGAGGGCCAACAAAGACTCCAGCTTTAATTTTCGCCTCTGACAGCTTTGGAAAAAAGTCTGCAAATATTTGAAAGTTTTAGACTCAATATAAGGAGCCTTCACAAACTGTTTAATAAGGCCCAATTTAATATGCAATGGCGGCATCAATTTATTTTTAGGATCGACAATTGCTTCATGTTTAATATTAAATCTTACCACTCAATACTCAGTACGTTCAGGCCAATATTTTTGGCGATAGTGGGCGGCATCATTTCTGCTATCCCATAGGGAAAGATAACAGGAGTGTTTGGTATATCCACCTTGCATTCCAGTAAAAAAACAAACCATCTTGAAGTCTCCAATAACTTCCCACTTGTATTCCGTATATTTGATTGCAGTTAATAGCATTTTAATACTGTCATAATTTTCTTTGAGATGTATGGAATGTGCCAGTGGAATAGATGGAAATTTGTTCCCATTGTGTAGTAGAACTGCTTTTAGACTTTTTGTTAAGCTATCGATAAAGAGGCGCCATTCATTTGTATTACAAGGAATACCAATTGCTTCAGATATTCGAATATCAGAAGTAAGTAAGTTTCGTTGTTTAAGCCGCGATGATAATAACTCTGCTTTGTCTTTTGATAGATTTAAGTATCTTATTTAGTAATTGAGATCTTCAGAGTTGATGAGATGTGGTACTCCTGGTTCAAATTGAGGAACAAATTCGGAATATACGGATGCAGATGAACCCGGTGTTTGAAAGCTACCTTGAGGGAATAATTGCGTTTCCAACACAGGTGGATCAGGTACAGGATTTTGATCCGAATGTTGTACTGGAGCGGATGTTGATGGTAGTTCCGGATATATTGTTTTCCTTAAACGTTTCCCTTTCAGTGGTTTCACTACACAAAAATAGTAATCAGTGTCATGATTACTCGGTTCCCTCCAAATCCTCGGCACTTCGAACTTCATGGCTTTTTTCTCACCCTGGTACCAAACTGTAATAAAACGTAAACAACGTAACATTTCAGTTATTATGCAATTACATATATGTAGATATATGTATGTATATATATATGAAACAGTTAGTACAATAAAAAAGAGAAAATAAACTTACGCTCCAGAATGCTTCTGCAAGAGTTACATGAAACATGTGGAGCCCATTTTTTGTCCTGGTTTTTAACAGGTAGACCGAAGTAGGCTAGGTAGGTCTCGCAAATCCTTGTGTTTTTAGTTAAATCAAACTTTTTTTGTCTTCTTTTAATACATTCGCCACATATATAGCAAAACGAATTAGCCGCTCGTTTACAACTTCTCGAAGACATCATTCCTCTGTGATATGCAAAAACATAGTGTCGCCCACAACGAGTGGCCCAAGAAACTACAGCTTCTTAAAAAATTTTACTTACAAAAACCCTATCAGGTAGCTGACATGCTCTATTGCTAGGCCTGCCAATCCGTCAGTAAAAGTTTAGATGAGTTTCTTAATATGTACTTAACGAATTGCCAAATCTACCTAAAATCATGTGTATCTGGGGCCTTCTATCTCCTTTTTACTGTTTCTCAGCCACATTTTTTTGGTTTTTTTTAAGATGAGTATGTTGTGCTTTAAGTAGATCTTTTTTCGAAGCATCGCTGCATCAGGTCCCGCCGCCCTCCATCGACCGAAATAGCGCGAAAGGACCTACATTAGCCTGGTGCAAAAATACCAAATTTTCAAATCGCTATAACTTCTAAAAAACCTAATATTTTTGATTCGTAATTGCATTTTTTTTATAGAATTGAACATAGAATCTGAATATATAGGGCAAAAACCATGTGCAAAAAAAAATGTTGTTGACCTGTGTTATTCGTGATAAGCAAATATATGAACAAATGGAATTAAATCGTAAGGCATAGAGAAGTGGAATAGACCTTGGGCTGCAGACACACATCAAGAAGACAAAAGGAGATAGCAGATTATGTATCTAATTATTTAAGTAGTTTATTTTAAAAGAATTTGGCAACCTAACGGCTGCCAGTTTATGGGAAAAAAGGAGATTTTTGCCAATAAATTTAAGAATTTTTTTTCTCCCCTCTAATTTGTTAAATTAATAATATAAGTAGTCAGGAAGAATTTGACGCAGTATTTTTGCGTTGTAGTAGATTAATAGAAGAAGAAGAAACAACAGTTATATAACAAAGAAAAAAATTTCATTTAAATAAAATTTTGTTAACATTTTTTTAACTATTAGAACTTAGGCAGATCAATGAATATGAAGAAAAAAAGAGAAAAATATGAAGCCCAAAGTGGCATAGAAAATGTAATAAAAATAAAAATAAAAATAGTAGAGAAATAAATTTGCAAATGCCAATATTCTGTAAAGTTTGTTAAGTAAGAAAAAATAAATTAATATATTTTGAAGAAAAAAAAATATTTTTAGACAGAAAAATTTTTTACAAACAAGAAAGTTGTAAAATAAAATTTTACGAAAAAAACCAATCATTTTATTAGGCCTCATTTTTCATATTCATATGGTCCTTTTTCATATTCTTAGTCCTTTTTTTTTTTATAAAACAAAAATCTTATTACCTTACTATTAAAAATCCATTTCCAAACAATAACCCTCAAAATGCTTCAATTAAAAGAATATTTTCTTGAGACAAGCTTTATCAGCACTGTCTAAGTTCGATAGCAAATCAAAAATTTTAGTAAACTTTTCGGATGTTCATGACATCTTTGCAAAAGTTTTGATGGGCAATGTTTTAAAAATGCGTGTACTTAATATTCTTCTAATCCCATACCCATTATAAAAATAATGAATTTGATATTTATATGACAATTAATGCTTCAAAGAGTACATAGCTGAATGTCAGTGGAAGCATGCAACACACCAAAAGATACCACAAGAGAAAAAAAATTTTTTTTTTGCACCAGTAATAACAGTAGAAAGAAAAAGTCACAAAAGAGAACCATATATTATATAAAGCGCTTAATAAATTTGCAACTAGACATGTCGCGCTCGTTTTCATCCAAAAGGATAGAAAATTTGAAGCATAATAAACACAAGCAACCAGATTGTTGAGGAAAAGATTGACTTAGGACAATACTTGACCAGGCTGAAAAATGTCGGCAATCTAGGACTTGTAAAATAAAAACACAGTTGCCCTTAGGGACAAATTGATTGTTAATGAATAGTAATGCTCCAGTAGGCAAATTTGAAAAATATAAAAGAGGTACCCAAGTTCTCAAAAATCTAATATTTGCATTAACCCCAGAAGTTATGCATGTGACAAATGTCGACAAAAATAAAATAAATTCTTCATAAATATCATGACGACCCCAGCTGGGAAGGCCACCCAGAAAACCGCATGATACATAAAATCAAATAAAAATATTACTGGAAAATATGAAAAATGGTATAAGAAAAGATACGAAAATATTTGCATCCACTGTAACCATTGATTTAACCACTTATCACTATATAACTACTTCTTGCTCTAGCAGCAACTGAATTTACCCAATCTACTGTATATCATGCGCTCAGAAATCCCGCTTTTAGAACAATGTCAATTTATCCTATACGCTTTAATTCTAATAACAATGCAAAAGCTTTGTTTAATAGAAATAGTCAAAGTAAGGAAAACTAAATCTCCTATATTTAGTCTGTCATAAGGTCCTGTGGAGTAGAAAGTAAGGAAATCTGAACTTTTTCTATAACATTAAAGAAATGAATATAAGTATTAGTTTGACTTGCTTCGACTGTAAATATTAGTTAGGCTAACTGAAAAAAAAAATAATGAAAGCTTTGTTTAACCATTTTCATCTAGGAAAACCTCGCATTTTAGAGAGGTTATAAGGTAGATAGTAGACATACATATAGAGCCCTGCAGAATATAAAATACCGATAAGAAAAATAATTTTAGAATAGAAAAAATAATTTTATTATGACCGGTAGAATAGGAAAAATAATTTTATTAATACCCTAAAAGGTAGAAAAGATCGATAAAAATAATAATGTTACTATAATTTCTTTTAGAGTAGTAAAGCTCGATAAAAACAATGTAGAAAATAGAAACATAGAAAACATAAATCAAAATAATAATAATAAGAAAATTTTAATACATAAAAATAGACTTAAACTCATAGAATAAGAGCACTTTAATTTTATACACACAAAGAAAACTTTTATTGTGTGCAAAAGAAAAATACAATAATAAAACAAAACAAAAGAGAAAAACACATGTAAACTATTCTTTGGAAATCAAGCTAAATGTCATCAAATACTGACACAAGAAAAAAAAAAAAAAAACCCAAGAAGCAAAGTAAGCACAAGCGGCTTCAAAGTCAATAGCCTAACTTGAGTACCCATAGATAATTCGTGTACAAAATTATATATGGCTACTCTTTCACAGGCGGATGGTGTAGCATTCACTCATTAAGTTATTCATTCATTTGTACAAACATACAACATATATTTCGACCCGTTATGGAATGTCTGAAAATACATTGACTCTTACATACATATTAATACATTTGTACATACATATATTTTGGCTCGCTTTGGTACGGCCTGAGATTCATTTGACACATTCATTCATTTGTACAAACATATATTTTTTTACACCGTGCACCGTGGTAACCTGAAACTTGGTATGCTACTGTTTGGAGCTCGCTCTCAACAAGCCTTTTCCTGTAGAGAAATTATTAACATGATTCATTTGTGCTTGCGTCGCAGATTCCACACTAATTTTATTTATGCTTAGAATGCACTTCCCAGGGAACTAAATTGAATGTATATGTGTCTTATACTTATAGAGTTTTCTTTTCTGGCTATAGTGTTACGCTTTTCGTACGCTGCGCAAGAGTTGTTGTTCTCTTCTAAAAAACAGGCAACGCCTTTACGGGGTATTTCGTTCAATCTTCTTGTGTGGTTTTGATATGAGTGAATATGGTGAGATGAAATGTTCTTTGTATGCACTATAAATGTCGAAAATTTTCTTGGGTAGTAATGGGAGCTGTTGATGATTTCTATAGTATAGATTATTTTTCATGCCCCTCCGTGATTAGGGTTTCGGGATTTTTTTTTTTTGCATAGAGAAATACATGAATATTTTGTATAGATAGGTATATAGAGATTTGGCTCTTAGCATTAAGAAAACTCAAATTAGGAGTATAAATGACATTGGAGTGTAAACATCGCTGGAGCGTTTTCTTTGGCCTTAACACCATTCGTTAGCAGAATAAACGAAGCAGCCCAATACGTTCAGTAGTGTCCAAAATTACCTCGGTGCAAATTATTACATAAAAATGCAAATAGTGTATTGTTTAATAATTAATGAAGTTCGTGTGACTTTGTGACAAGAAGAAATATAGCGCAAAGCGAATTTCCGAGAAAAAAACGGTAATTTTTGAACTGTTGAAGTGAATTACACGCATGCATGTGTGTTTCCTTATTTGAAAAAACATATGGTGTACCACTATTAATGTAGACATTTTTTAAATTTTTTAATTGAAAGAAAAATGCCACGACCCACATGAGGAAATATAGGTCGCCGAACGCGTCATGCAAATGCTGCGGCATTACAAGGGCGATCGCAGACTTCAGATGAACGAGCACAAGCTAATGCATCGCAGCGTGAACGCAATGCACGAAATATATATGTTGTACATGAAATTATGCGTGCTGCTTTTAATTACAACAGCCAGATTCATTACAGTATGTACGGATTTATTTACGGTGAAATACCCGGCGTGTGTTGTGCTAATGGCAAAGTGAGAATGCCAGCATTAGAAGTTCCACCCGAACCATTGTCTTCATTAATTTTGGGACTTCCGACAATTCGAAGCACTTTTTGAGTCATATTCAACAATACAATTCGGCATTTCAAATGACTTCTGTTGGTGCTACTAACATTATTAGAGAAAATTTTATGACATTTAAGGTAAATATTTAAACAGGATTGTCCCAATCAATCTGAATCATAAAAGTATTCTATGGTTTTAAAAATTATTATGCAACATATACCTAGAATTGCATTCAGGGCCAAATTTATCATCAAGCTGGTTCGTTATTGCCATACCCCGACGCTGATTATAAATTTTTGCAAATTTATTTTATTGGTGATGAAACCCATGATTTGGATCAACGTTGTGCAATTTCTTTGAATACAAGATGGGAAATTATTTGTGAGCTACAAAGGTTTTTCCATTAGCATAACGCATTAGTTCAATTGTTCAAAATTTCTCTCGATCGTATGCCATCTGATAATCACAAAATCGTAATAAGGGCTGATAGAACACCTTTTGTAGAGCATGAAAGGCGATTCAACGCAACGACTATTGGTGAGGTTGCAATTGTAATTATTGGTGATCAGTTTCAATCCCGTGATATTATACTTTATCGCAGAAATGAGCAATTGCAACGTGTTTCGGAACTTCATCGTAGTTACGACGCATTACAATACCCAATATTGCATTGGAAAAGTGACGATGGCTATCGTTATAATATACCAATGATTGATCCACAAACAGGTAAATAATATTTTCAGTGTGTTGATATTTCATCATTTGTATAAATTTCTTAAGTCACATTTCGCACTTATTTTCAGGTTTACATGTACAGAAAAAAGGTAGTGCCATGAATTTTTATTCGTATCGATTGATGGTTCGTCCACAAGGACAAAATTATATCTTGAGATGTAGCAAACTCTATCATCAGTACACCGTTGATATGTATGCCAAAATAGAAACAGAACCTCTTAATTTTATTCTTTTCAACCAAGCAAAATTAAGATCTGAACAATATATTCATTTTCAAGATGCGATAGCGAATGATGCTAATATTAATGACATCGGATGTTTAACTATATTGCTAGCTTCGTATATTGGTAGCCCACGGAATACGAACGAATATGCACAAGACGCAATGTGTTATATACGAAAATACGGTCGGCCCGATCTGTTCATTACATTTACATGTAATCTGCATTGGGAGGACATCAAAAGCAATTTATTTGCAGGACAGTCGACAACCGATCGTCATAACATTACTGCGCGTGTTTTTCGGCAAAAATGTAAAGCACTTATGGATTTAATTGTGAAATTATATGTATTTGGGGAGGTGCGTTGCCATATGTACTCCATCGAATGACAGAAAAAAAGGGATTGCTGCACGCACATATACTAATTTGGCTGGTACATAAAATAATTCCGGATCAAATCGATAACCTTATATCAGCTGAAATTCCTGATCACACTGCTGATCCTGAGTTATGTCAAGTTGTCGTTAAAAACAAGATACATTGACCGTGCCGTGAAATAAATATGAATTCACCATGTATGATTGATGAAAAGTGTTCGAAACGATACCCAAGGCAATTTACTTCAGACACAATAACGGGCAATGACGGATATTCGTTGTATCGACGTAGATCACCTAATGACAATGGCAAAACGGCAACCATTAGAATGCATAACCAGGAAGTTGAAGTTGATAATCGTTGTTATCGTCGTTATCGAAAATATTCAATGCTCATATAAATGTGGAATATTGTAATTCTGTCAAATCCATTAAATATGTTTGCAAGTATGTAAATAAGGGGAGCAATATGGCAATTTTCGGTGTTGCTAGTGATAATACAAATGATGAAATTACTCAGTATCAAATGGGGCGCTATATTAGTAGCAATGAAGCTGTCTGGAGGATTATGTCGTTTCCAATGCACGAAAGACATCCTGTTGTTGTTCACTTGGCTGTACATCTGGAGAATGGCCAACGTGTTTATTTTAATGTAGCAAATGTATTGGAAAGAGCAGCACAACCACCAGCAACTACGTTAACAGCTTTTTTCAAAGACGTAAACAAGGAAGAGCAGTTCATGGGCATCCTGGCATTTTCCAAACAGATGCAATGGGAGAATATATACAGTACATCCAAACAATGTTGAGTGTTTTTAATTGAGATTGTTATTAGTTAACGTGAATGGCCCAAAATCATTTCAAGAATTGAACATACTGTGAAGCATGCCAACTTTTGCATTTGTTGGAGGATGATGCTCATTGGGATTCAACACTTCATGATGCATTTATTTCGGCCCATCCTCAACAAATACGAATGCTGCTTGCCATTATATTATCATGTATACCATCAAATCCACTTGAATTATGGAACAAATATAAACATTATATTGCCGAAGATATTTTAATTCGTATGCGTCATCATGCAAGAAATCCTGATTTGTTGACAACTTTGGAAATGTACAACGAAGCATTGATAATGTTGAAGATATGTGTCTAACGATTGCAAATAAAACATTAGTACAATTAGTTATGATCGCACAAAATCGTGAGATGCACGATCTGTTTGATCGTGGATTGCAACGTGAGCAGGAATTCAATTCTAATGATTTGCGTTTATTTGTACAATCGAATATAACCAAAATGAATATTCAGCAAAAACATGTATATGACATAATCATGCAAGCCATTTCCAATAATGCAGGTGGATTATATTTCTTGGATGCACCTGGTGGTACAGGCAAAACGTTCGTTATATAACTGATTGTAGCGACTATTCGATCAGAACAGAAAATTGCATTGGCAGTTGCATTTTCGGGAATTGCTACTACATTATTAGAAGGTGGTCGGACAGCACACTCTGCATTAAAATTGCCATTGAATTTACAGGTGATTGAAACTCCAACTTGCAATATTTCCAGAAATTCTGCTATGGCAAAAGTTCTGCGATTAACGTCAATTATTTTATGGGATGAGTATACAATACGAACAAAAAATTACTAGAAGCATTTAATCGAACAATGCAAGATTTACGTGGTAATCAACAGCTTTTTGGTGGTGCTTTGATATTACTGTCAGGGCATTTGACAAACATTTCCTGTAATTCCTCGATCAACTCCTGCTGATGAAATAAATGCCTGTTTGAAGTCATCAGTTCGTTGGAGATATGTACAAAAATTTACACTGAACATTAATATGCGTATTCACCTGCAAAATGATCCAGCTGCCCATAAGTTTTCAAACAATTGTTAGAAATTGGTGATGGCAAAATACAAATCGACAGAACTAACTAACCATGATTGGATTTTTTGTAATACATGAGTTTGATTTAATATTTCACTCTATACGTAGCGAAGCACGTAGCGGGCCGCTAGTATATTATAAATATGACGATCTTGATGATTTTTTCAGACAACAATCTATGCGCAATACGTAAGCTTGTGGTACAATTTGATGTTGCTAGCTGTCAAAATGAGGCAGAAATGGGGCAGAAATGGCGAAAACCCTCTTATTGAACAATATATAAATATATATGGGAGGTATATGCTATAGTGGTCCGATCCGCTCGATTCCGACAAATGTCAAATCCCCCATCAAAATATGCCTGCTAACCAAATTTCATCAAGATATCTCAAAAGTTGAGGTACTAGTTTGCGTTCAAACAAACGGACGGACGGACGGACGGACAGACGGGCATGGCTAAATCAACTTTAGCTCGTCCCCTGATCATGTTGGTATACTTATTGGTGTGTCTAACGTACACATATACATAAAAAATGATTTGGAGCCTTGAAAATGAAAAAAATCGATTTCGACAAAAACAAGACCCAAAAACCAAAAAAAAAAATTTTTTTAAACTGTTAATGCCAACGTTTTTATCGCATAATTTTAAGTGGGATAGGAGCTATGAGTAAAATTCGTTTTCATCAGCAAAACTTTTGCACGTTTCTGAAGAAACCCTTAAAAAAAAAACTTTTATGGCCAAAGTTTTAAGCGCACAATTCTGAGTCGGACAGGGTATACATGGAAATTTTAAAATCAAATGAAAATTTTTTAAGTAGGTCATGAAAAAAAACTTAAAAATTAAAGCAAAAAAGTCAAAAAACTCACATTTTGAAGACTCGAAAATTATTTTTTTGGGTATGCTTAGTGGAACTTTTTTTCCCGAGCCCAAAACCTATCGAAAAATCGATGGCGCGATATGGGCTATCTTTCGTCCATGCAAATCAACCCAGCTTAACGTACTTACAAGTGTGGCAGCTTGCTTTATTCTTGTTGTGGCTTTATTTACTTAGTATCAGATTAGTGATGTGAGTGTCACTTAAATAAATAAATAAATGTAAAGCGCGATAACCTCCGAAGAGATCTAAGGCCGAGCTTCTCTTCCAATTTGCGTCGTGCTCCTCTTGATTTTCCCTACAAATTGGCTGGACGGGACCTACATTTTTTATGCCGACTGCGAACGGCATCTGCAAGGCAGATGAGTTTTCACTGAGAGCTTTTCATAGCAGAAATACACCCGGAGCGCTTGCCAAACACTGCCGAGGGGCGACTCCGCTTAGAAAAATTTCCTTTCTAATTGAAAACCTTATTTCTAAAATTTTGATGTTGCTTTGCCCGGGATGTGAACTCAGGGCAGACTGTGTGGTAGGCGGAGCACGCTACCATCACACCACGGTGGCCGCCGTGAGTATCACTTAGTGTTACTAATACCCGCCACAGTATTCAAGGTTCGAAACGAGCTTAAGGCCAGAAAAATAATTTTTTTTAATGATTATTGTTTTTTTAATTTTTCTTTAATTGAAAAATTTTATTTTGTTTTTGGAATAGTAAGTAGAAAATGTTTCAGACAACCTGCTATAGCTGCGCAGATAGATCCATTTCGAAGGGTGCTAAGCCTTCATCATCAGTATGCTTTAGGCACGCTGTGCTAACCATTTAGCTATACAGCGGTAGTTTATTTGACTGATAAATTGCTACTTCTATTCCTTCTTTCCAACTATATTTATTCAGCGTTGCGCCATCTGTTGCAAGACACTGATAATGCTGGATTTGGTTATTGCCAATTTCTTTGTTTGAAATTTCCCAAGTGCTCTTGGTTTATTAACAATTGTTTTTGTTTTATAGGCTTATTGATAAAGTATTCAAGGTTCGAAACGAGCTCAAGGCCAGAACAATAATATTTTGTAATAATTATTGTTTTTTTAACTTTTCTATAATTGAAAATTTTTATTTTGTTTTTGGAATAGTAAGTAGAAAATGTTTCAGACAACCTGCCATAGCTGCGCAGATAGATCCATTTCGAAGGGTGCTAAGCCTTCATCATCAGTACGCTTTAGGCACGCTGCGCTAACCATTTAGCTATATAGCGGTAGTTTATTTAACTGATAAATTGCTACTTCTATTCCTTCTTACCAACTACACTTATTCAGCGTTGCGCCATCTGTTGCAAGACACTGATAATATTGGATTTGTTTATTGTCAATTACTTTGTTTGACATTTCCCAAGTGCTCTCGGATTATTAACAATTTTTTTCGTTTTATCGGCCTATTGACAACTTCAATAATTTTTTTATTTATTTTATTTTTCATAAGTCGATTTCTATTCATGTACGTAATATGTGTTCAAAATATAAGCAAGATCGGACCACAAATACGATTTTTTTAAATGTCTCGAACCTTGCGCCACCTGGCGGCGATTTTTTTTTTCATAGGTCGCTTTCTATTCATGTATGTATATATATGAGCCAAATCGGACCACAAATATTTCGATCCATGCGCCACCTATCGGAGTTTTTTTCTTATTATTGCATTGTCATCGGGTTCTGAACTATATTCCAAGTTTTAAGCTTGTAGCTTATCGGGAAGTTACTTTAATTTTTATTACAAAATCGTGTCGAGCGGCCGGCCAACCAGCGGCCTGTCAAGTCAAGCTAAATATAACCGTTTAAAAACTAAAACTAACTCAGAGGATCCGTTTATCAACCACGGCGTATACAAGCTTACCCGCGGACGCCAACACAGTCACTTAGGATAAACACGACGCCAAATGAGAACGAAGTTCAGATAACCCATTAGAGATTAAAACAAAACACACAGAATCATTATACCAGAGTCCAACTTCGCGAATCACATGGTCGAAAAAGAATGTTGGCCAGCAAACAGCAGTGAATCAGTGAGGGTTCTTCGCATACAAGCAAAAGACCAACGTTCGAACGTACACGAAAACATGGATATCTACAAACCAAAAACATTGGAAGATGGAATAATAAACGAACAGATAAATACAATTTCTGGCACAATATTTGAGTTTTTAAAACTTGTGAGGACCCCAAAGCCGGAGACTTTGTATCCTCACAACATACACATATCCATAAATTTTTCTAAAGAACATACATTTTAAAATAACTTGAAATTTATAATAATATTCGAATTTATCACTTATACCTTTTTATATGAAGCACCAGAAATATAAATATGTATACCTTTATGAATTATACCCTAAATACATATATTCTGTTGTACATTGAATTGATAATTATTAAATTGAAGAACAATTTAGACTTGCGCACTTTTGCACGCAAGCAAAATATTTACATTTTCGCAAACATAAATTTTAAATATAGGATCACCCTAACATGCATTGAATATTTGGAAGGGAGGTAGATACGCACAAAACATAAAAATTCAGCGGTCAATGAACCCTTTGCACACTCAAAATCCAATACACCCAGCTACAAATACAACATACATAATAACTTAAGTGAACGGAGATTAGCAGCAAGTCGTCAAAATAAGCGCCGCTACTAATTGAAATTTCGTTATACATATTTACGCACTAGCATACAACACACCAACGCACGCCATACAACGGACGGCAAAAGCATTGGGCAAAGGAAAAAACAGCATTAGAATCAGGTGACCACAAACAAATGGACAAACACACAATAGTTAAAGCAAAGTGTACAATTGTGGTGTGTCGCAAACTCGGCAACGGAGTGGAGGCACCAAAATTACGTTTGGGTTAAATTTAAAAAGAAAAGAAAAGAGGCGAGAGATATTTCTCGTTATAATAATGTCTTTATTATAGTGAAAAATTAAATTTGAACAAGAAATTACCTTTTTATAATAAAATGTGGTGGGGCTCCTCGGACGGTGTTAGCTCTGCTTCGCACAACGATCGCTGAAAAAGTAGACGGTTGCCTTGTCGAGGACAACCGTTGAACCGCGGAAAAAGTCTCCGGTTTTAAGGGGAATCTTCCCCACATAGTTGTACGGGCATGCATGTATATGTGTACGGACAACATAACCCTATCTATGTACACATATACATGCAGGTGGGCGAACTAGGGGTCGATAAAGTGGTGCTATTGGGGTGGCGCAAATTAAGAAGAATTTAGGCTTCGGGCCTAAACATGCCGGCCCCCTTGCGGTACGCAACAGCCCAGATTCCGCCCGAGCGTCCCCGACCAGGATTTGTCTTAAAACTAGATACTAAAATTAAACGATGCGCGCCGGATGGCGCGACGGCATCCTCCTTGCCTTCGCCGGTATCTGTAGCTAGGACGAGATAAAGGAATGGTAAAATAAAAGAACGATGCGCGCCGGATGGCGCGACGGCATCCTCCTTGCCTTCGCCGGTACCTGTAGCTAGGACGAGATAAGGGAATTGTAAAGTAAAAGAACACGCATCATATATTTCTTGCCAGTTACTACAGAAATCCATTTATTGTGTGAAAAGGAAAGATGTTATTCACATATATATATATAAAGCTTAAAACTACGTAACGTAAAGACGTGTTAGATTGGGTGGGTCCCCGAGAGCACCCATCCAAAGATAGTGATTTGGGCTAGGAGCGAGCCAAACGACGGCGGTAACGTGCCCGGTGTAATTATTTCAGCGTAAACGTCGCCGCCCAGAACGATGCGGATTGGTGTTGACGCGTAGAATTGTGGATCTGCCAGGCGAATGTGTTCGTAAGGAGCTGCGACGCTGGGGTCGACGCTATAAGTTGGGCTGACGCGCCTAAACTCATGGACGCAGACTGCGTGAGTCGTCACCGTCTTGCTCTGTCCATATTTGCCCCTAAATCTGATAAAACAGCCGGTTTCGCCGGCGGCGTTGGTCGTCGGCAGTGCTAACTCTCGCGCCAGCCTGCGGTCGATCGTTGTGCGGGGTGAACATGCATCAATGAGTGCCCGGATGAGATGTAAACGCCCCCCGGCTTCCACCTTCACGACCGCATTCGGAGCCAGAGTAGCCATTGGGCGAAGGATTGGGCCGGCTATAGTGCGGGCCGGCATGACTCCGTTCTGGAAGGAACTGTTGTTTGGTAGCTGGCGCGGCCGAGTGGCCAGTCTACCGTCTCGGTTTTCTTCGTGGAGGTTTCGTACAGCGCGTAGCTGGCGCGGCCGAGGGGCCAGTCTACGCTCGCGCTTCTCTCGGATTATTCGTGGGCGTCGTTTCGTAGGTGGGCGGAAAGCCGTGATTCCGCTCCACTCTTTTCTCGTCGCTCGTGGGCTAGTAGGGGTCGGAACGGCCGTGCGTCCGATCCCCTACTGTTTGGTTGTGCTATGTGGGTGCCTGCTCCACTCCCGGATGGTAACAGTTGCTCGTCGGTAAAGGCCGACTCGGACGCGTGGAGAGACAGCGCCTCATCCATCGTCCCGTCGTCCACCTCTTGCATAGTGGGCATCCGCTCATACCCTTCTTCCTCTTCTTCCATGACCAGCTGGTTCCAGCTCTTCGGCGGCTCTGGCTCGGACGACAAGTCCTCCATCGACAGGTGCAGCGTGGTATGATGGTTGCTACCACATCTTCGGCACCTGCCCTGACTCGTGCAGTCTCGTGCACGATGTACCATGGAAAGGCAATTTTGGCAGTACTTGGCCTTTATAATTTCGCGCAGTCGTTGCAGCGGGGACTTCGCGCGGTATATCGGGCATGACCTGATTGGGTATTTCGCGTCGCATAAGTGGCACGGCTTTGGGTAACGAGCGGCCTGGCGCTCAGTCCTCCTTCTTAGCGAAGCGTAACGAGTCATTCTATTGAGAGAGTATGGAAGAAAATAAAGGAAACTCGTTGAGTTGTTATGACTGTGTCACGCTTTCGGCGGCGAGTAAGCCCCAATTCTATTATCGGCGCTTTTGAAATTTCGCGCGTGAGTAGGGAGAAAACATGTCTAAATGCCTACGAGAATATATTCATCGCGTACGTTATGTGCGTTGCTTCTTTCCCGCACGTTATGTGCCTGGGTCATTAGTGCCTTATTCTGTTTAATTTTGTGTCATCCGGTAGCGCTTCAGCTAGTCAGGCATACTAGTGCTGCAGAAAAAAATGACATTTAAGTTGCTTGGTACTAACATTTTGGTACCGAACCGGGTAGAGAGTGTATACTGTGGGATCTTGCGAGTCATTGTTATTTGTGGTGTTGGTGCTAAAAACCAACAACTTTTCTGCCGGCCACAGAGAGAAGAAAAAAAAATTTTTGTGCTATATAAAGACAAAAAAATAAAAAATCTTCGTTTTGGACGAGGTGACAGTACTTCAGGCTCGAAATACGGGGAAAACCCAAGTATCATATAGGCATAAGCTAAATCTATACAAATTTCCATATATTTTGTTTGGATACATGTATAAACTGCAGCTATTGTTTTCTGAAAAATAAAACCAGTCTACTACTATTTTCATTTGTCGAAAAAAGTAAAGTTGTTTGGGTCCTAACACTCTAGTTAGTTGGATCCCGTGGATCCACTTTGTGATCCAATGGGGTCGCGCGCAATGTGTTCACGGCGTAAGAAAAGACAAAAAGCAAATGTCATCGAGTGGCAACCTTGATTCGTTCATTCAAAAATGTCATTCATTCATGGAAATGAGTATACCGACATTGAATGAATTTTCTTTATGAAGAAAAAATGTGCTGGGTAAGTAAATTAGTATCGTTCCCTTTTTATACTTTTATAAATTTTCCTAATTTTGTATTCTTTTATTTCATTTCAGGTTCACAGATACAAATTGGGTGGTTCGCTGGATACAAACAACTTATATACCTATTGGAAATATTGAAAAAATAATTTAAATAATGAAGCAGAGCCCGAACTAAAAAGGAAAAAAGACTGTAAAACACCACCGAATTTTTTAAAGAGCGTTTTATGTGATTTATTTATTTTGTCTCTCAAGACTCATTACAAGTTACAAAGAGGTGTGAAAATAAATTTTAAATTAAATTAAATTAAATTTGTCAACACTGAAACCGCGGCCATCCATTTATGGTCCCGACTTTATTGCAGCCAATCAGTCGGATCGTGCTGATAATCTAATCAAAGGTACTAAATTTCAACAATATGAACAAATACGACGTGATATACGCGATTTCAAACAAAAAACTGGTGTGGATCAGGTGATTATATTGTGGACTGCTAATACAGAACGTTTTTGTGAAATAAAAGAGAGCTTGAATATAACCATGGCTGAGTTAGAGGCGTCGTTGAAAGCGAATAAGGCAGAAATATCACCATCAACTATATTTGCAATGCCCAGCATTGACGAGGGCGTAACTTACATTAATGGCTCACCACAAAATACGTTTGTACCTGGTCTTATTGAATTGGCCGAATTTAAGGGTATTTTCATTGCTGGCGATGATTTTAAATCGGGCCAAACTAAACTTAAATCAGTGCTTGTTGACTTTTTGGTGGGTGCAGGCATCAAACGTTTGTACCTGGTCTTATTGAATTGGCCGAATTTAAGGGTGTTTTCATTGCTGGCGATGATTTTAAATCGGGCCAAACTAAACTTAAATCAGTGCTTGTTGACCTTTTGGTGGGTGCAGGCATCAAACCTGTTTCCATAGTTAGCTACAATCATTTGGGTAATAATGATGGCAAGAATTTATCAGCCCCACAGCAATTCCGCTCCAAGGAGATATCCAAAAGTAACTTTGTTGATGATATGGTCGAATCGAATCAAATACTCTTTAAACCTAATGAACATCCCGATCATGTTGGTGGTCATCAAATATGTACCCTATGTGGGCGATAGTAAACGTGCTATGGATGAATATACCTCAGAAATTATGATGGGAGGTCATAATACACTCGTCATTCATAATACATGCGAGGATTCATTACTCGCTTCACCGCTCATACTTGACTTGGTTATTTTGGGTGAATTGTGCTCACGCATTCAGATTAAAAATAATCAACGGGCCGATGCGCCATCGGTCTTATTTAATCCCATACTTTCTATATTAAGCTACCTATGCAAGGCTCCATTGTTACCGCATGGCGCACAAGTTATCAACTCGCTCTTTCGTCAGCGTTCGGCTATTGAGAATATATTACGTGGTTGCATTGGTTTGCCACCAAATTCGCATATGATGCTGGGGCAACGTTTTGATTTTTCATTAATCACCAATGAGCCGCCCACTAAGAAGTTAAAGGGTATCGAGAGTAGCTGTGCCGCTGAAGTGAACGGCAAAAGTGCTAGCACTGGAGCAGCAGCAAAGGCTCAGTATGATAATTGTAAATTAAATGGTCATACGAACGGGCACAAAAAGTAATACATAGATGCTGTTTAGTGTTAACGCTTGTTAGAGACATTGGTTGCATTGATTGAAGGCTGACGTGAATGAATTATTTCAGTACTGGCGTAGATGTAAAGGTTACTTGCAAAACTATCTTTCCAGCAGGTACCGCCAACTCGGGATCAACTTTAGTGACTTCACCATCAGACACTCCCGCCCAAGCCACCTACTATCCGATGTATCATAATGGATTCCAATTGAGTATTCCACCAAATACAGTGCCGCCGCCGTGTACCTGTGCATTTTACCAATACAACAAATTCTGGTACATCGCCGTCGACAGGGCAAGTAGTACCATCTGTTGGAGGTGCATATAATTTGCTTACGAATACATCAATAACTGCTGCAGTGGCAGCTGTTGCTTCACCGGCAACTCAACAACAAGTCATACAGGATTTTCCAAAACCGGTCCGCGGTCGCTATAGAAAAATAATATTTTCGCGCACTGGTACGGAGAAGACAACAACAACAGTCCCTAGTACTAGCAATGAGGTAGACTCGAAAGACGGCATTTATCTGTTGCCTACAACAGTGACCTCTGAATCAACAGAGGATGCTTTACGGCAACAAAAAGTAAGCGCATTGCATCGTCAACAAAAATCACTCGTCAATACGCATTATTTTTTTACTTATTTTAGGAAGAGCGCATTGAAATTCCTGTCATTTTCTTAAAAAAAAAATTCACACGACATTTACGATTTGCTACGAAATAACATTCAAAACGAGAAAACTTCATAGATTCAACAAACAGTTTAATAAAACGAGTGAGGCGATAGAGACAGCGGTGCAAGGGATGAAGGTCAAAGTTCGAATTAGGCGTAGTGAAAATCTGGTTAATGAAGAATAAAGGAAAAGGTAAGTCTGTAAAGGCGGTGTCTTGCCTATATTCGAAGATGTATTTGGTGTGTTTAGTTTAATGACTGATACAATTGTTGCAGCACAAGAGCTGTTGCAAGTGCGTCCGGTCTTTAAGAAACAACAAGAAAACTTTGATCGCATATTAAAATGTGTGGCGCATTTGATATTTTTATTAAATAGTACAGCAACAACGCATGAACAGAAAAAATTGGTATTTTGTTCTGTGCGAGATTTAGTACGCGCGAATGTGCGTAGTGCTTTTACTTGCGATACATTGTTACATTTATTGTGACAGCTGAATGCTCATCAACACATGAAGGCCGTCAATTAGTACACACAATACTTCCAATTAATGTCGATACGCTATTTCGCATGCTTTTTCAAAATCGAAATTCTTTTTGGAATTCCATGCAGCGCGTAAAACTGAAAATATGTCTTTCAACGATTGGTTAACCAATAATGAAGGCAAGAATACACGTACTATTAATTTAACTGTGCAATTATTGGCTTCCGTGGGCCCCAAAGTGTCTAAGGTTACTGAAAACCAAGAGATGCGTGAAACGGGTGAATAGTATTCCATAGATGTAACTAGTGTTAATGCTGGCATTCCATATGCCGATAGGTTCAATGGCTTAATGCACTATTGCCTTGTAAGAACTGTTGATGATCATACAATGCTCTCAGTGCACGCTCAAGTCAAATGTAAAAAGTCAATAATGGGGTGTTGTTAAAGGTTTTATTGAAAGGAATACATGGGCTGGTTTAGAAGAATACTGAATACTATTTTCTGACGTTGGGATTGCGTTAGGTAGGGAAAACGTTGCGTCAGTCTGCTACTTCCCCCGCTTTCAACGACCTTTTGTAAGTCTGACACTTCCCCCCACCAGTGGTAAGGGTGCCGGATACTGCTCAAGGTTAGGGAACCTTTTCCCACTTCCAATTTTTTTTTTTTGACTTATGTGAAATTACGAAACGATTCCTTTTTTGATTGGGGTTTTTGAAATTCCCATTCACAATCCAGTAAGCGGGAAGAATCTAGTAGTCTAGTAGTAGTGATAATGGTTTTGCAAGTGCCAATATGTTGTGGGGGAAATGATTCGGTTTCTACTGAACATTCGCGATTGATAAGGTCATGTTGGGTTGGTCACTCTTTCAGAAATTGTTTAGAAAATGCCGCACGTTGGACTTTTATTCAAAAAATGTACTATGTTGCCAAAAAAACTCCCTCTACGAGCATAAGTTCAAAGCATTTTGTCACAGGAGGGAGTTAATGAAATACATTCCGGGATGAAGTGTTCTTCACTCTCACTCTAATATAGGGCGGTTTGGAGACAAATCCTGAATTGGGAAATTTTTGACATTGAGATAGCATGATTTTAAGATGTAGGCGACATGGGGTGAGAAGCCACTCAGCAGCCCAAGTAACTACCAAGTTCTCCAACAAACTATAATATGTATAAAATTTCTAAAACAAGGCAACAATCAGTATCTACTTTAGTGCTTCTGTAGTTTGATAGTACTGGTCTTTGTTCGATTATTGTTAGCATGAACGCACATATTTATGAATGAAATGGTTTTCTTAAACAAATTGTGAGCAAAGACTTTCGGTGTTTATGCTTAAACTGAAATTCACCTTAATTGGAGAAATGTTTGAAGACCTTTTGAAAGTTATTCAAAAAATCAATGTTCAAAACCTTTTGACAATCCGTATAAAAAGAATTGTTAGTTATAAAGGCTTTTGGGAGGCCACTTATAACATGCTTTCTTTTTGTAAATTTTCATGGCGTTTTATTTATTTTTGTTTACACAATTTGTGAACAAACATCAACGCTTTGTAAGCTTAATGTTTGTTTGGGAAAGCTTTTATTATAGACTTCTTACATGACGTGTACTTTGTTCTTATGAATTATAACTATTGGAATCCTGATTGCTAGGCCCCGCTTCGGTGCTGTTGGCCTCGTGCATTTCCCCGAGTGCATATGTGTTCTGGGGCAGACCGTGGGTCTGTATTAGGGTTCTGGTATCCTCGCTGGGGGAAGCGAGTGACTTTGGGAAATTTAAAATATACCAAGGGCCGAAAGCCCTTAGATTCTGTTGCAGATCGGTTCGCCCTTCTGCGGTATGCTTTTATGATGTCCTCGTTATGGTATAACGAGTGAATGGGGTGGTTTCTGGTGTCCTCGCTCGGGGCGAGCGAGTGAATTTGGGGATTTTCTGGTGTCCTCGCTCTGGGTGAGCGAGTGAAATGTGGGGTTTTTTTTTTTGTTCAGGGGCCCCCGGTTAGTATTGTTAAAAAAAAATAGAAAAAAAATGCTTTTTGTTTGCGACCTTTTAGGAAGCTCTCCCGCGTCTTCATGCGTCTCGCTCCCTCTCCCCATTGCCTACTAGTAGTCAGGTGTAGGATTTCCTCCGGTAGACTCGACACGAGACCGGGGGTAGAGAACAAAAAAAAGAGAAGATGTAGGATCGCCCTCCGGTAGACTCGCACCATCACGAGACCGGGGGGTTGATTATAATTAGGGCCTCGGGAGAGACACAAGCTTAGGGATAGCGGGGCATCACGGCGCGTGGTTAAACGCGTCTTTATGTCCCGCGCTCCCTTTCCCCATTGACATCGCGTAGTACGCCTTAGGTTTCCCCTCCGGTAGACTCGCACCCTCACGAGACCGGGGGGTTGATTATAATATATGGCTCGGGAGAAACGCAGGCTTAGGGATAGAGAGACACGAAGACGCGGGTTCCGCAAATATGTTTTCCATGCTATCACCAACCGTGGGCCTCTGATTGTAGGTAGGCGGGGGAATTATAATTTTGGTTTTTTAGGGTTTTGTAAGGCGGAATTTGGCCCCTTACATGTAATTCTCCTTGTCGTGGGACGGAAGGAGTACCAATTTCGTAACTGGTCTAGTTATTTGTCCCCGTGCCGTATCCAGTTCGACGACTCGAACTCGGTTATCGGGGCCATAGTGAGGATTGGCTACCCGACCTAGTCTCCATTCGTTGGGGGGTAGATTATCCTCCTTAATGACGACTAGGTCCCCCAGTTTGACATTTGATTGTGGATGCTTCCACTTAACGCGCTTCTGCAATTCGGTGAGATATTCGGTTTTCCATCGCTTGCAGAAAGTGTGATGGAGGGCTTTGAGTTTCTGCCACCGACTGATCATCGAGGCAGAGCTCTCGCTCACAACTGGTTCTGGCGGAGCCAGTAGGTGGCTGCCCGTTAGGAAATGTCCTGTGGTTAGTGGTTCCAGATCCGTTGGGTCATTCGACCCTGGACTGAGTGGGCGCGAGTTGAGGCACGCCTCAATCCGGCACAAAAGGGTTTGGAACTCCTCCTGGTATATTTATGGGGAAAAGCGACCTTTTTGAAGTGGCTTTTGAAGCTCTTCACTCCCGCTTCCCACAGGCCGCCCATATGTGGAGCGCCGGCGGGAATAAAATGCCAAGTTAATGCTTGATGGCTATACTTGGAGACTGTTTTGTCTCGGCTTTCTGCCAGGAAGGCTTTGAATTCCGATCGCAGAGATCTGGAAGCTCCGACAAAGTTCGTACCATTGTCGGAGTAGATGTTTTTTGGACATCCTCTTCTCGCGATAAAACGCGAAAAGGCTGCGAGGAAGTAGGGGGTGGTTAGGTCACTAGCGGCTTCTAGGTCGATGGCCTTAGTGGAGAAGCAGACAAATAGGCATACGTAGCCTTTGGACAGTCGAGATCCCCTACCGCGGTAGCTTTTGATGTCGAAAGGCCCCGCGAAATCTACCCCGGTATTAGTGAAAGCGCGGGTAAAAGTAGTACGTTCGCAGGGAAGGGTACCCATAAGTTGGGACTGGGTCTGCTTCCTGTGAATAATACAAGTTTTGCAATTGTGGATGACGGCTCTGATCATTGTCTTGACATTCGGAATCCAATACTGGGTTCGAATAAGGCGGAGCATGAGCTGGTTCTCGCCATGAAGGGAATCATGATGAATCATCGTGACTGTAAGGCGAAACAGCCTACAATTGTAAGGCAATATGATCGGGTGCCGCTCGTTGTACGACATATCTTTTGAGGCCCCTAGACGCCCCCCTGTTCTGATAATATCATCTTTATCGATGTATGGGTTGAGTGACAGGATTTCACTCTTCCGATCAATAGGTTCCCTATTTTTTAATTGCAAGTATTCTGTACCGTAGGATATTTTCTCACATACTTTTATTAGTGCTTGAGTCGTTGCCTTAATCTCATCGGCTGAGATTATGCACGACTTTTCGTGGCATACCGTTTTTGTTTTAGGACGCGTTCTTTTTATAAATCTCCTAACGTAGGATAGGACTCTTAGAGCTCGTGGCAAGTCTGAAAAACGATCGAGTATATCTTCTTGTTCAGCCTGAGTGACGGCATACGACTGTGCTTTCACTTTCTTCTCCTCATATGATGTATGGTAGTCCGTTTCCTGTACTGGCCATTGGATGTTGTCCTCTTGCAACCAAGATGGTCCCTGCCACCACAACGAATTGTTAACTAATTCACCCGCTGGTAGGCCTCTGCTTGCTAAATCCGCCGGATTTGATTCTGAATCCACATGTAGCCAGTCCTTGCTTCCGACCATGTCGATGAGCTTCGTTATGCGGTGTGCGACAAAGGTGGACCAGGAACAGGGCGGTTTCCGTAGCCATGCGAGGACAATGCTGGAATCTGTCCATAGATGAATGGTGATTGGCCCTAATTTGATGCTCCTACAGTTTGAGTCAATCACCTCCGCGAGCAATACCGCACCGCAAAGCTCCAGACGTGGGAGGGAGATTGTCTTCACTGGTGCGACTCTGGTTTTTGCCATAAGTAGGTGTGTATAAACATTATTCTCTTTTTTGACGCGCATGTACACGGCTGCTGCATATGCTTTCTCCGACGCGTCACAGAAGCCGTGGATTTCAACCTCGTCTTCTGGTGATAATTGTACCCAACGTGGTATTCGAATCCTATCTATCTCCGGGTAGTCTTTGGTGAAGGTTTTCCACCGCTCTAATGTCGTTGGTGAGACTGGCTCGTCCCACCTTGTACCTTCTAACCAAATGTTTTGCATAATTATTTTTGCCACTATGACCATTGGGGCAAGCCACCCTAACGGGTCAAAGAGTTTGGCAATAACTGACAGGATCTCTCTTTTTGTTAGCATGTCACAGAAGCCGTGTATTTCAACCTCGTCTTCTGGTGAGAATTGTACCCAACGTGGTATTCGAATCCTATCTATCTCCGGGTAATCTTGGGTGAAGGTTTTCCACCGCTCTAATGTCGTTGGTAAGACTGGCTCGTCCCACCCTGTACCTTCTAACCAAATGTTTTGCATAATTATTTTTGCCACTATGACCATTGGGGCAAGCCACCCTAACGGGTCAAAGAGTTTGGCAATAACTGACAGGATCTCTCTTTTTGTTAGCATGTTAGGGTTGTCTAGTGATCCCGCTTTGAAATAAAATAAGTCAGCATGTGCGTTCCACCTTATACCTACTGCTTTCACTGTGCTGGTGTCTTCAAAGGCTAAGAAGTCCTCGTTGAGCAGATCCGATTTCGGGACGTCTTTGAGAACCTCCTCCGAGTTTGAGGTCCACTTTCGTAATGGGAACCCTGCCGAATGTAAAACCTGTCGAATTTCGTCTCTTGTCATAATGGTGGAGGTGAGGTTGTGTCCTCTTGCGAGGACGTCATCTACATACATACATTCCCGGAGTATGTTTGATGCTGTGGGATGGGAACTTTGTACGTCGTCAGCCAACTGTAACAGCGTTCTTATAGCAAGATAAGGGGCACAATTAACTCCGAAAGTTACCGTTTTTAATTCGTAGAGTCCTATTGGTTCGTTCATGTCTTTTCGAAAAATAATTCGTTGAAATTTGGTATGATTATCGTTCATCCAAATCTGCCTATACATTTTCTCTATATCACTGTTGAAGACATACCGATAAAGTATCCAACGAATGATGAGAGTCGGGAGATCTGCTTGGAGTACCGGGCCTGGGAGCAAAACGTCGTTCAGACTTGTACCATTAGCAGTCGGACTTGAAGCGTTGAAAACGACCCGGACTTTAGTAGTCGTGCTTTCCGCCTTTACCACGGCGTGATGGGGCAGGAAATAATTATCAGGGTCATCTGCTGAGACTGTGCCCTTAATTTTGTGCATATGTCCGAGCGTCTGGTATTTTGAAAGTACCCTTATGTATTCATTCCCTAACTCCAGATTTTTCGTTAACCGCGTTTCATTTCGATAGAATTGCGAGCATGCGCGTTTAAGGGACCCTGCTAATTCTCGTTCTTCCGGGTATTCCTGTCTAAATGGGAGTGAAACGACATATCTTCCATCCTCATTTCTCTTTGTGGTTTCTCTATATAATTTTTCACAATATCTATCATCGTCGCTAGGGCTTTTAATTTTCGGTACATTTTCCAACTCCCAAAAGGCTTTTAGTTGGTTGTCCAACGCGACCTCGTTGTAAAATGACAGGATGCTCTTCGTTGGATTCGGTGCTTCAATACGACTGGTTAGTATCCAACCGAACACTGTCTCTTGGGCCAGAAGTGTATTAAGTACATTCTTTTTTAGACCGCTTAGTATAATTTGGGGATATATGTCTCCACCAAGTATGAGGTCTACATCTTCATTGACGTAAAACCTCTTGTCTGCCAAAACTAAGTCTGGGAATGCCTGCATAGTCATTGTTTCGATATGGCAGGATGGCAGATTCCCAGTTAGTTTGGCTAAAATTAGAACAGGAGTAGTCAAGCTAAAGCATGGGTCCACTGGTGAACGTAGCTCGATGGTGGATGCCTCTTTAACTTTAGCAGATACTGCGTTGGTGATGCCTGAAACTTGGGCATGCATTTTCCTTGCCGGCAAATTGATTCTGCGTTTTAGTCTTTCTGTCATGAAAGAGCATTCATACCCTGAATCAATTAATGCCCGCGCGGAGAAGTCGGTACCATTATGATGAATGTGTACGCGAGCAGTTCCTAATAGCACGCCTATGCTGGAATTCGCATGACAGGATTTTACATTCTGGTTCGCAAAAGAATTTGGTTGCCCCGATTCCTGTCTTCTTTGTGCTTGTGCTGAAGTTGACGTGATATTATCCGCGTCTTTAAAAGGATTGCGCCTCGTAGTTTGCTGAATTGTATCCGCATGCAGGAGCGTGTGTCCTGGGGATAAGCAGTTCAGGCATCCCCCCGTGGAATTGATGAAGTTGATTCTCTCCACTGGGGTCAGATCACAGAATCGGGGACAGTTCCGTAACCCCTGTTCAGCTTTGCACATTTTACAAAAAACCCTAGATGTTGATTTTGAAGTCGGTTTTGATACCTTCGTTTGGAAGGCACCAAGTCTTTTTATGGGGGTTTCGGTTGTATGCCGAATATTTGATGGCTTTTGTCCCTTTTGGGCGTTAGAGCCAGTGAAGCTAGACACTGTTTCCAGTGTCTGAAACCTATTTGATAGAAATTTGTCCATATCTTCCCATTTAGATATGTCCATTTTATGACCTATGCTTTGTTCCCATAGAGACAGGGTACTTTCCGGTAACTTTGTCGAACACAAATAAGTTAGTATTGCATCCCAATTGGATGTGTCGATTTTGTGACACTTGAGGGACGATAGACAATTGTTTATATCGCTATGTAATTTCTTTAACGCGCTCCCACACTCACTCTCTACCTTCTTTAAATTAAAAAGAATTTGCAATTGCGTGTTGACTAATATACGCTTGTTTTCATACCTTTCGCACAGGTTTTTCCAGGCCATATCGAACCCATCATTTGTTAGTGGGCATTTTCTTACAATATCTTTGGCCTCGCCCTGTGTCTTGTTGTTCAGATGTAACAGTTTTTCCACCCCCTGTAGGTCGGAATTATTTATGTGTATGACCGTAAACAGGTCACGAAAGGTTGGCCATGATAAATAGTCACCTTTGAAAATCTCCGTGTCACAAGGAGGGAGGCGGATCTTATGCCCGCGAGGTGCGGCTGGGGGTGCTTGCTCAGAGATAGCACTATTTTCTACCTTTTTAAATTTCTCTGCCTCAGCAGATACTGTGGATAAGCATCGCATATATATTGAGTATGTTTTTTCCGGATGGCCAACACATCATTTGCGTCGACATCGTCTGATCCCATCAGTGAGTCAAACACAGACTTAACCTGCTTCCATAAGGAGCGCAACTCTTCTTGGTGTATCGCAAGAGTGTGCTTATTATGGTTTTCCTCTGGAATAAGGCTGTACTGTTTCTCAAACTCTGTGATTACCTCAGCTGATCGGATATAATTTTCCATTTTCTCAAAACCCAACTAAAACCAAACTAATTCTTTGAGCAAAATGGAAACAATGTTTTAAAGGTCGCTTTTATTTATTTATGTATTTCAGACTTGGCCGACTCGTCTGATAGTTTTTTTTTTTTTTTTCAAAGGAAGAATAGGGGATGGTGTAACCTACTCGCCAACCGCATGCAAATTATGTATATATGTATATATTGGTGTATGTTAATTTATTTGCAGATTATTTTTGTGCCGTAAGACAGGGAGCAGGGGAGCAACTCCAATGTGTATTGTGTGCAGCAAAGGGGGGCCACTCGCCACTTGAGCGTTCAATTTTATTATAGAAAAATAAGTGCGCGCGTTGATATAAAAAACTCGACGAAAAGTGTAAAAATTTTATAAAACTCTTGGGCGAAAAGCAACTGTGTGACAAAAATTTATCGAATTAGTGCAAATTAAAGTGAAACAAAGGAAGAATGTAAAAATGCCGCAATCGAAATGGCGTGAGAATTTTTTATATGGAGGTGAGGTTATGTGCACCTCTTCCTTGTGCTGTGTCCGGAGAGCCTTACCGCTGGTGGGGGGGGGACAGACCAGATAGTCACAAGGAATCTAACCACGTTAGTATTTCGCGTTTGCACTTTTTACTTTTCGACACCGAATAGTTTTATACACTTTTCGCGGTTAAATTTAATCACTTACGCGTGTGGCACTCAGAATATTTATTTTTGTTTTTCACTCGGTCTTATTTATTTTTATAACCAAAAAAAATTGTGGCAAGAAATATATTACTTACGTACGTAGCTGCGTGAAGTTTGTAGTGATTTGTATGCACGAGTATACCAAGTGTTGTGTATATGGACGATGTAAAGTACCACCAGTAAATGTGTCACCAGATGATTTTTTTGAAAATTGTTGAACACTGTTGATAACGCGTATCAACAAAAAAACTGCAACAATACCACCAATAGTGTATCACCACGAAGATTTATATAAAAAAATGCCGTGTATCTCGACGTTGAAAGTGCCACGCGTACTGTATCACCAAGATGATTTGTGCCAATTCCAAAACCGTGTATAACTCCGCTCAATTTGTATAGATTGTTTTTTCGTTCTAGGTTGTAGCACCAGGATAATTTTTGCCAAAATTTTGCGCAATATGGACTGTATCTTTTATATAGGTGTTGGTTCCTTGTTACGGGGAGAAAGGAACATGTACAATTGTGGTGTGTCGCAAACTCGGCAACGGAATGGAGGCACCACAATTGCGTTTGGGTTAAATTTAAAAAGAAAAGAAAAGAGGCGAGAGATATTTCTCGTTATAATAATTTCTTTATTATAGTGAAAAATTAAATTTGAACAAGAAATTACCTTTTTATAATAAAATGTGGTGGGGCTCCTCGGACGGTGTTAGCTCTGGTTCGCACAACGATCGCTGAAAAAGTAGACGGTTGCCTTGTCGAGGACAACCGTTGAACCGCGGAAAAAGTCTCCGGTTTTAAGGGGAAGCTTCCCCACATAGTTGTACCGGCATGCATGTATATGTGTACGGACAACATAACCCTATCTATGTACACATATACATGTAGGTGGGCGAACTAGGGGTCGATAAAGTGGTGCTATTTGTGTGGCGCAAATTAAGAAGAATCTAGGCTTCGGGCCTAAACACAAAGGCTGGAAAGCACGGTATGAGCAAGTACAAAGGCATTGTATTCAATAACGAGCATTGTGGTGCGTGGAAATTCATGGGAACGAAATTTTCACCGGAATAACAGTTGTTTTATATTGTTAATACTTTTAGTTAGAAGTTGTTATTATAAAATAACCGTTTGCCTGCGTGCAAAAATTAGTATATAAGTGCGACGAATTCGCATTAAGATTCAGAGATTAGGAGACAGGCATAGGCAGGTCGGTAGGTTTTATGACTACCGACCAAGAGTACACCTGAAGGTTTTTGACTTCATTTGTACTAAAAGTATATTCGTCTGGAAGCTTTATTACTCCATTCGACCGTAGAGGTTGGCCGAGGGCTTTATTACCTCAGTCACCTCTTACAAAGCAAGGAGTAGAAATAGAATTTTTATTAAATAAATACTTTTATAACATTTTTATACGAAATAAACAGGGTTATTCTTTTAGAAGGACCGGTAGGAATTTCTATTTTCAGGAACCCTGGACGGACTGAGGTCAACCCCGGCAAAGTCAAAGGAAAAGTCCGTCACATTTTGGCGCCCGAGCAGGTTAAACAAATCAAATTTTAAGATATACTTTCAGAGCATCAGAAACGAAGAGGGAAACAAAATTCGCACACTTCTGGGTTAATACGACGAGGATGTAAAGCATAATAATGGTAAAGGTATCGTGGATATACTATCTCACTCGAGAGGATATGGTAGCCTACAGCACGGAATTTGGGCTAGAGGATGGCGGAACCGTTGACGAACTAAGAAAACGATTGGCGACATTCATCCAAGAGGAGAAGGATAACGAGAACTTACGGGATCAATTCACAGAGTTGGCGATTCGGCATGCGCGGTTAACAAATCCGCAAGCATCAAAGACAAGCAGCGAACTAAATTCACCAAGAAATGATAGGCAGGCAAATGGTGCACCCAATCAATTGGAGGTCGGACAACCACCGGTACATTTTATTCAGCAGCCTGGTACGTACGCAACGACAAATTATATTCAACAGCCTGGCACATATGCAACGACCATGGACAGAGTAAGGAAGTGCGGATTAAAATACGACGGAAGCAAAAATAGCCTAGGATTCATCGAAAGAATGGAGGAGCTAGCAGATGGGTATGAAATCAACCGCAACACAATTCCAAAAGCGCTGCCGGAGTTATTGAAGGACAAAGCGTTGATATGGTACAGGAATAACAACCGGCATTGACAGGAGTGGGACGCCTTCAAGAAGGACTTCCTGAAGTTCTTTCTAAGATCCCGATACTTAGAGCAATTGGAAGATGAAATTCGAATGCGCGTACAATGACAAGGTAAGTTATTTAAAGATTATGTCTTAGTATTAGAAGGACTCATGGGTCACGCGGGCTACACCGAGGAGCAGAAACTAACCCGCATCTACAAAAACTCGCGCAGAGAGAACCAACTATATATAAAGCGAAGCGAGGTCAGCAATATTGAGGAGCTGGTAAGTTTAGCTCAAGACTATGAAAATATTACTCCTGACAGGGAACCAATGCGACCTACCACAAGGCAATTCATACCACGGCATCAAGAAGGGCAGTACCAGTGTTTCCAGGCAGACCAAAGACAGGAGGAGCGAGTAGAAGTCCAACAACAGCAGAGGTCAGAGCCACAACAAGAATATGTAGACACAAGAACGGCCTGCAGACGATGCGGAAGAGGTGGTCACTTTTCATACGGGTGCCGAGGCATAAGAAGAGAATTTTGCTGCACATGTGGTACGATAGGCGTGCTCACGCGTGATTGTTGTAGGAAGCCACAGGGAAACGACCAGAGACCACACTGGAACCGAGGGGTGGGGTCTTCGGAAGTGCACCTCTGAGAGATTAGACATGTTCAAATACACAATGGGCCGTATATTGGTAACAACGTATGTGAAAGGAGAAGAAGCGGTAGCAGTGATTGACACGAGAGCGACGAGGAGCTTTATAAGTGATGCAATGGCGAGAAGATTAAAAACTGGCAAATTCAAGGAAGTAAAGACGCGAGTAAGAGTGGGCGGCGGCAGAGCAATAATAGTCAAAGAAGCGGTAGATGTAGAATTAAGAATGGGTGATAAAGTACAGAGGAACCAGATGTTAATCCTACCAGGACTGGGCGATGAGGTGGTAATTGGCACGGACTATCTGGCAAGGTAAGCTTTGAGATGAGATGTGGTGGTCAAGAAATAACGTTGAGAGAAGACGAACGGAAGCAAGAGGTAGTGACATGTACAACTATGGTCGAAACGAATAACGAAGATTTCAAGGAACACAACCCAATGGCGGCGATAGAAACTAGCAAGACAGAAGATGCGGTTAGTAAATTTCTGAGACAAGAATTACAGGTATTTGCAAAAATGTCAGGAGTATCCAACGTGGCCACACACAAAATAGTTATGAGGGAAGACCGTCCAATTAAGCAAAGGTACTATCCGAAGAATCCGAAAATGCAAGAAATTATCAACAAGAAAGTCGACGAGCTGATGGAAAATGGTTGCATCGAACCATCGAATAGCCCGCACAGCGCACCCATAGTTTTGGCAAAGAAGAAGAATGGCAAATGGAGACTCTGCGCATACTACCGTCAACTAAACGAAAGATCAGTACCAGATGCATACCCTTTACCACGTATACAACATATCTTGGACAAATTAAGAAGCGCGATATTTATCAGAAGCATCGACTTGAAAAATGGATATTGGCAAATCCCTATGGAAGCAAGCAGCAAGCAATACACCGCATTCGCAGTACCTGGTCGTGGACTATACCAATGGAGGGTAATGCTATTTGGCTTGCACTCAGCCCCAGCAACTTTCCAGAGAGCACTTGATCGTGTCATAGGACCAGAATTGGAACCATACGCATTTGCCTATATTGACGATATTATAATTACAAGTAAAACATTGGAAGAGCACATTGCACATTTAACAGAAATATTTCGAAGGCTGCATAGAGCGAACCTGAGGATAAACCCGCAAAATTTTGAGTTATTTAAGAAAAGTTTAAAATATCTAGGGCATGTCGTTAGCGAGGAAGGCATTCATACCGACCCAGACAAGATAGCAGCCATCAAAGGACTGGACCCACCGAAGAATATACGAGTGTTACGACGTTTTCTGCGAGTCGTGTTGTGGTATAGTAGATTCGTGCCGGATTTTTCACAAGTGTCACACCCGCTAACATCGATGCTTAAGAAAGGTAGTAAGTGGAAGTGGTTTGAAGAGCAGCAATCAGCATTTGAAGCACTTAAGGCAGCACTGACGCAGGCACCGTTACTCGCTTGTTCAGATTTTTCGCGTAAGTTTAGTTTACAGATGGATGCAAGTGATTTTGGTCTTGGTGCAGTACTTACGCAAGGTTCAGGCGATTAAGAGCGAGTAATAGCATACGCAAACCGTAGGTTAAGCAAGGCAGAGATGAACTACTCAACGACAGAAAAGGGGTGTTTGGCAATACAAAAAATGAGGCCGTACGTAGAAGGATACACGTTTACAGTAATAACAGATCACCTAGCGTTGAAATGGCTAAATGCGATAGAGGGTCCTACTGGTCGGATAGCGAGATGGGCGCTGGAACTACAGCAATACTCATTTCAATTACAGTACCGAAAAGGAAAGCTGAACGTTGTGGCAGATGCATTATCAAGGCAACCGATGGACGAGAAGTTGGGTACGTTGACGATGGATGACGGAAAAGCCGAGTGTAAGTTTCTTAAAGCAAAGATTGAAGATGTAAGGAAAGCTCGGATAAATTCCCAGAGTACGTTATCGAGGATGGAAAGTTGTACAGACGCATGGGAAGTCAGGTGGATGGCGAAGACGCAGTGCCATGGAAGCTATGTGTGCCAACTCCACAGAGACGCAGAGTGCTAGAGGAGATTAACGACACACCGAGCGCAGGGCATATGGGTATCCTAAAGTCGATAGCAAGAGCAACAACATGTTATTACTGGCCAGGAATGATCAGGGATATAACGAAGGACGTACAGCAGTGTCACACATGTCAAATATACAAACCGAGTCAACAGCCAGCCGCGGGTAAGATGCTAACGAAGATTTCAGAGGAGCCTTGGGCAACAGTCTGTGCAGACTTTGTTGCTCCAATGCCACGATCGAAGCATGGCAACACGATGGCATTAGTCTTCCTAGAAAAATTTTAAAAATGTGTAGAGGTAGTACCAATCAGAAAGACAACGGCAGAATGTTTAATAAGAGGATTTCGAGAGAGGATTTTGGCATGGTTCGGGGTCCCAATCGTATTTATTACGGACAACGGAGCACAGTTTATCAGCAGACGTTTTAAAAGATTTTACAGGAACTTGGAGTGAAACACCAACGCCACCATACACTCCGCAGGGGAACCCGACAGAGAGGGCAAACAGGAACCCCAAGAGGATGAAAGCACAGTTTACGGGAAAAGGGCAGAAGACATGGGATGAGTTGTTACCAGAGATAACACTCGCATTGAATACAAGTGTATGTGAATCGACAGTTTACAGTCCAGCATACATAGTACAAGGGAGGGAACCGAGAATCCCCAACAGCCTTTACGATGAGCAGACATTTAGTACAGGTGAGAAATTAGCGAACCCAGAAGAGAAGTCAACGAGGATGAAAGAAATATTATATACGGTACGACGGAAGCAAGAGAGAGCATCTATGGAGCAAGCGAAGTATTACAACTTAAGACGAAGGCAATGGCGACCGGCGATAGGCGACCTAGTGCTGGTAAAGGAACATCAGCTGTCAAAAGCGGCGGATAACTTTGTAGCCAAACTAGCGCCCAGGTATAGTGGACCTCACCAGGTAACGAACTTTGTGTCCCCAGTGATCGTAGAGCTAGATAAAGTCTTCAGAGGAAGGAGGAGGACAGCCCACCTAAGTGAGCTGAAAGCATACCGAAGCCGCCGAAAACAACGAATCCAGGAATCAAAGTCATAAACAGAGATACAAGAAGGACGCTAGTGAAGATCAAACCGCGTCAACATCGTCAAATTAAACAGCAAACAACAATCCCGAGGTACAACAGCAGAGAAAGAACAGTGAGGTAGCCATTTGCGGTACGCTCACTCGCGTCAGCGAACAGACCGAGATACAACACTGAGAGAACCAAGGTACAAGTCAAAAGCTGATAGCATACAGAGACGTTCAATTATAAAACATTGCGGAGAATCGTGTATAAATGTTTCCAGAAAATAAATTTCAGATCGCCAGGGAACCGGCACATGGATCAAGATTACACCTAGAAAGGCAGTTCGCTATGGCAGCCTTAAACGAACACACACCCCGAGACAACCGCGGAATTACAGACTATTTTGTAAGATTCTACTTCAGTCCGGATGAAATCGGTATTAACGGACACGCCCAAAAGAGACAGTGTCAAATGGTACACGAAGAAATTTCATATCAAGAAGTACCCGGAAGTCGAATCAACCACTAAAAACTCGGTAAACTCTAACCACAATTACATAAATATCCCATAAGTATACTCTTTAGATATGCGCATGATATACCACGTTCTTTTTTTAAATCCACCATACACGGTGGGAACATCCTAAGGAAAATCTACCAGTTTTTCATTTATTTTACAGATTAGCATCACACATACCACCGACGGGAAGGGCAGCGAAACGCCAACAACCAACGACGACAGCGAAATATTAAGCCGTAAGGCCAGCGAGGTCAAGGGCAGCCTCAACCACAACAATGACAGCAGAATATTAAGCCGTAAGGCCAGCGGGGTCAACGGCAGCCTCAACGACAAAAACAGCGACATATTGAGTCTGATGGCCAGCGACGGCAGCGACGACGAAGCAGCATGGGCGAACATCACTTCCGCGTACGGATCACGCGCACCGACCTGGTGACGGTGGGTCTCATTGTGGCGGGTGAGGAGGGAGTGTGAGGAACCCAAAGCCGAAGACTTTGTATCCTCACAACATACACATATCTATACATTTTTCTAAAGAACATACATTTGAAATAACTTGAAATTTATAATAATATTTGAATTTATGACTTATGTTTTTTATATGAAGCACCAGAAATATGGATATGTATACCTTTATGAATTATACCCTAAATACATATATTCTGTTGTACATTGAATTGATAATTATTAAATTGAAGAACAAATTAGACTTGCGCACTTTTGCACGCAAGCAAAATATTTACCTTTTCGCAAACATAAATTTTAAATATAGGATCACCCTAACATGCATTGAATATTTGGAAAGGAGGTAGATACGTACAAAACATAAAAATGCAGCGGTCAATCAACCCTTTGCACACTCAAAATCCAATATACCCAGCTACAAATACAACATACATAATAACTTAAGTGAACGGAGTTCAGCAGGAAGTCGTCAAAATAAGCGCCGCTACTAATTGAAATTTCGCTATACATATTTACGCACTAACATACAACACGCCAACGCACGCCACACAACAGACGGCAAAAGCATTGGGCAAAAGAAAACACAAAATTAGAACAGGTGACCACAAACAAATGTACAAACACACAATAGTTAAAGCAAAGGCTGGAAAGCACGGTATGAACAAGTACAAAAGCATTGTATTCAATAAGGAGCATTGTGGTGCGTGGAAATTCATGGGAAGGAAATTTTCACCGAAATAACAGTTGTTTTATATTGTTAATACTATTAGTTAGAAGTTGTTATTATAAAATAACCGTTTGCCTGCGTGCAAAAATTAGTATATAAGGGCGACGAATTCGCATTAAGATTCAGAGATTAGGAGACAGGCATACGAGTCGGTAGGTTTTATGACTACCGACCAAGAGTACACCTGAAGGTTTTTGACTTCATTTGTACTAAAAGTATATTCGTCTGGAGGCTTTATTACTCCATTCGACCGCAGAGGTTGGCCGAGGGCTTTATTACCTCAGTCACCTCTTACAAAGCAAGAGAATCAGCTAGGAGTAGAAATAGAATTTGTATTAAATAAATACTTTTATAACGTTTTTATACGAAATAAACAGGGTTATTCTTTTAGAAGGACCGGTAGGAATTTCTACTTTCAGGAACCCTGGACGGATTGAGGCCAACCCCGGCAAAGTCAAAGGAAAAGTCCGTCACAAACTTGTTCACAAGAAACAAGGTTATGAGGTGTGTTTCGTCGAAGGCTGGGGTAGCACTCAGTCCGTCCAGGGTCGAGTAGAGGTTCCACAACCCACACTTAATAGTAACACAGTATTTATGTGCTAATGACGAATGCACACACACACACGGCTTGAAAGATAGGGATGGCAGCAGCTTTCCGTTTGTGGAAATCGATTTTTAGTTCGATCTTGATGATTTTTTCAGAAAAAAATCTATGCCCAATACGTAAGCTTGTGGTAAAATTTAATGTTGCTAGCTGTTAAAATGAGGCAGAAATTGGGCAGAAATGGCGAAAACTCTCTTATTTAACAATCGATTGTATGGGAGGTATATGCTATCGTGGTCCGATCCGGTCGATTCCGACAAATGTCTAATCTCCCATCAAAATATGCCTGCTTACCAAATTTCATCAAGATATCTCAAAAATTAAGGGACTAGTTTGCGTTAAAACAAACGGAAAGACGGTCGGACGGACAGACGGACAGACGGGCATGGCTAAATCAACTTTAGCTAGTCCCCTGATCATTTTGGTACACTTATTGGTGGGTCTAACGGAAACATATACATAAAAAAATGATTTGGGGCCTTGAAAATGAAAAAAACCGATTTCGACAAAAACAAGTCCCAAAAACCAAAAAAAAAAAATTTGTTTTTTTAAAACTGTTAATGCCAACGTTTTTATCGCATAATTTTAAGTGGGATAGCTGTGTGCAGTGGGAGAGCTATGAGTAAAATTCGTTTTCATCAGCAACACTTTTGCACGTTTCTGAAGAAACCCTTAAAAAAAATTGCGAAAAAATTAATTTTTTCACCAAAACACTCCTCAAAACCCAAAAAATATATTTTTCTTTCAAAAAACTGTTATCCCCAAAGCTTTTAGCGGACAATTTTGAGTCGGACAGGGTATACATGAAAATTTTAAAATCAAATTAAAATTGTTTAAGTAGGTCATGAAAAAAACTTTAAAAATCAAAGAAAAAAAGTCAAAATACTCAAATCTTGCAGGCTCGAAAATTATTATTTTGGGTATGCTTAGTGGAACTTCTTTTTCCCGAGCCCAAAACCTATCGAAAAATCGATGGCGCGATATGGGTTATCTTTCGTCCATGCAAATCAACCCGGCTTAACGTACATACAAGAGTGGCAGCTTGCTTTATTCTTGTTGTGGCTTTATTTACTTAGTATCAGATTAGTGATGTGAGTATCACCTAAATAAATAAATATATGTAAGGCGCGATAACCTCCGAAGAGATCTAAGATCGAGCTTCTCTTCCAATTTGCGTGGTGCTCCTCTTGACTTTCCCTACAAATTGGCCGGACGGGAACTACATTTTTTATGCCGACTCCGAACGGCATCTGCAAGGCAGATGAGTTTTCACTGAGAGCTTTTCATGGCAGAAATACACCCGGAGCGCTTGCCAAACACTGCCGAGGGGCGACCCCGCTTAGAAAAACTTTCTTCTAATTGAAAAACCTTATTTCTAAAATTTTGATGTTGTTTTGCCCGGGGAGTGAACCCAGGGCAGACGGTGTGGTAGGCGGGGCACCACGGTGAGCCCTTTGAGTATCACTTAGTGTCATAGTATTCAAGGTTCGAAACGAGCTCAAGGCCAGAACAATAATTTTTTGTTAGGTTATTGTTTTTTTAATTTTTCTATAATCGAAAAATTTTATTTTGTTTTTGGAATAGTAAGTAGAAAATTTGTCAGACAACCTGCCACAAATGCACAGATAGATCTATTTCGAAGGGTGCTAAGCCTTCATCATCAGTACGCTTTAGACACGCTGCGCTAACCATTTAGCTATACAGCGGTGTTTTACTTTACTGATAAATTGCTACTTCTATTCCTTTTTACCAATTATATTTATTCAGCGTTGCACCATCTGTTGCAAGACACTGATATTATTGGATTGGTTTATTGTCAATTACTTCGTTTGACATTTCCCAAGTGCTCTTGGTTTATTAACAATTGTTTTTGATTTATCAGCCTATTGATAAAGTATTCAAGGTTCGAAACGAGCTCAAGGCCAGGACAATAATTTTTTGTTAGGTTATTGTTTTTTTAATTTTTCTATAATCGAAAAATTTTATTTTGTTTTTGGAATAGTAAGTAGACAATTTTTCAGACAACCTGCCACAACTGCACAGATAGAGCTATTTCGAAGGGTGCTAAGCCTTCATCATCAGTACGCTGTAGGCACGCTGCGCTAACCATTTAGCTATAGAGCGGTGGTTTATTTGACTGATAAACTGCTACTTCTATTCCCTCTTACCAACTGTATTTATTCAACGTTGCACCATCTGTTGCAAGACACTGATAATGTTGGATTTGTTTATTGTCAATTACTTTGTTTGACATTTCCCAAGTGCTCTTGGTTTATTAACAATTGTTTTTGTTTTATTGGCTTATTGATAAAGTATTCAAGGTTCCAAACGAGCTCAAGGCCAGAACTTTAATTTTTTGTAATGATTATTCTTTTTTTAATGTTGCTATAATTGAAAATTTTTATTTTGTTTTTGGAATAGTAAGTAGAAAATTTGTCTGTTTATTGTCAATTACTTTGTTTGACATTTCTCAAGTGTTCTCGGTTTATTAACAATTTTTTTTTATCGGCCTCGTCGGCCGGCCGGCCAGCCAGCGGCCTGTCAAGTCAAGCTAAATAAAACCGTTTAAAAACTAAAACTAACTCAGAGGATCCGTTTAGCAACCACGGCGTATACAAGCTTACCTGCGGATGCCAACACAGTCACTTAGGACAAACAAGACGCTAAATAAGAACGAAGTTCAGAGAACACATTAGAGATTAAAAAAAAAACACGGAATCATTATACCAGAGTCCAACTTCGCGAATCACATGGTCGAAAAATAGTGTTCCCCAGCAAACATCAGTGAATCAGTGAGGGTTCTTCACATACAAACAAAAGACCGACGTCCGAACGTACACGTAAATATGGATATCTACAAACCCAAAAGATTCGACTATAGAATAATAAACGAACAGGTAAATACAATTTCTGGCACAAAATTTGAACTTTTAAAACTTGTTCACAAGAAACAAGATTATGAGGTGGGTTTCTTCGAAGGCTGAGGTAGCACTCAGTCCGTCCAGGGTCGACTAGAGGTCCCACAACCCCCAATTAATAGTAACAGAGTTTTTATTTGCTAATGACGAATGCACACACACACGCGGCTTGAAAGATAGGGATGGCTTCAGCTTTCCGTACCAAGACAGTGGTTGGAGAGAGATGGCCTGACGTGACATTGCGAGGAGGACGGAGTAGGTGAGGATGGAGGGGGTCGGACTTGGTAGCAACGGCGGGCAATAATCGAGAGACGGAGCGCGTACCAGTGGCGTAGCCAGGGGGAAGTGTCGGTTCGAATGTTGGGCGTTATTACCTTTTTCAGGAGGATTACCTGGGGCGTCTTCTTACGGGCGTATGCTGTTGGTTATGGCGGCTTCCTGTAGGCTATCTCAATGGCGGCGGCGATTGAAATCTGCGAGGAATGAAGTGCCAACAGCAAATTCATATTTTTATACTGCTTCTGTTATGATGCGAGTAAGAAATGAACCGCTAGTTTGGCACTTCAGTGAATTGCCATTTACTGTGGATCGCCGTGTTATATATGTTATTGTTTTCACCGAACGCCATCGAATGCATTGGTATGTAATTGTTGCTGTTGGCTGCCTTTTAATATACTATGTATTGTATAATCTCAGGCGTAGGCGAAAACCGGTTGCAGTGGGGGTCGTACTATTGTAAACTACATTGCAGTCCTCCTCCCACTTCGGTTGAAGGAAAACTCCTGTGAGGGAAAAATGAGTATCACGCCAGGCCTGGCCAAGCTGTTATATGTATGTCGTTTTATTAAAAAAAGATCGCGGGTTTGAATCGAGCTCAAAGCCTAACAATAATTATCTTATTATTATTATGATAATTTTTTTCTTAACTGAAAAAAATTTAAATTAGAATATAAGAAAAAAAAATTAGACAACTGCCAAAGCTCTTTGTATAGATCCATTTCGGGAACTGCTAAATTCCTTCATCGGCAACGTTTAGGCGCCACTCCTATTCAGCTATCACAGCGGTTTTATGCTTATCTTCGCTATTTCTATTTATATTCTGGTTCTTGCCAATTTATTTTCACAGCACTGCGACATCTGTTGCAGAATAGATGTGAAAATTGGACTTGTTTCATGGCAATGCTGTCATAGTGTCATATTTATTGACACTTTTAGCCCGTGCTCCGGGATGTATTAACAATTTTTGTTGTTATATCGGCCTACTGATTTGTAAGATCGCGGGTTTGAATCGTGCTCAAGGCCTAACAATAATTATTTTATCATTTTTATTTTTATGATAGATTTTTTCTTACTTGAAACAATTTTAAATTAGCATATAAGAAAGAAAAAATTTAGACAACTGCCAAAGCTCCTTGTATAGATCCATTTCGGGAACTGCTAAATTCGTTCATCGGTAACGTTTAAGCGCCGCTGCTATAACCAGAAACGATATAATATAGAGACATTGCATAGACGAAAAATCGTGTGAGGCAAGCTTCACAAAATTCTAGTAGGTCACATTCACCACTTACCACAGCAGACCACTGTCTGTATTTGTTATTTAATAATTATTTGGGATGTATTAACAATTTTTGTTGTTATATCGGCCTACTGATTTGTAAGATCGCGGGGTTGAATCGTGCTCAAGGCCTAACAATAATTATTTTATCATTTTTATTTTTATGATAGATTTTTTCTTACTTGAAACAATTTTAAATTAGCATATAAGAAAGAAAAAATTTAGACAATTGCCAAAGCTCCTTGTATAGATCCATTTCGGGAACTGCTAAATTCGTTCATCGGTAACGTTTAAGCGCCGCTGCTATAACCAGAAACGATATAATATAGAGACATTGCATAGATGAAAAATCGTGTGAGGCAAGCTTCACAAAATTCTAGTAGGTCACATTCACCACTTACCACAGCAGACCACTGTCTGTATTTGTTATTTAATAATTATTTGTACACTTTTTATTCAGCTAATGTTTTCAGAATTTTAACTTTTACTCACTAAAACTCCAATCAGTGTATTTCTGTGCTTAAATTATGTTAAAAATTGTGTACAAGTTTTTGGTGTGGTGAAAGTGACCTACTAGAATTTTGTTACGCTCCGCTGCTTTCCACCGAAGTTCGCGCATGCAATATCTTTATATTAAAAAATTTTTGCTATAACCATTCAGCTATCACAGCGGTTGTTTGCTTGTCTTCATTATTTCTACTTATCTATATTCTGGTTCTTGCTAATTGATTTTCACAGCACTGCGACATCTGTTGAAGAATAGATGTGAAAATTGGACTTGTTTCATGGCAATGATGTTATAGTGTCATATTTTATTGATACTTTTGCCCCGTACTCTGGGATGTATTAACAATTTTTGTTGTTATATCGGCCTACTGATTTGTAAGGTTGCGGGTTTGAATCGAGTTCAAGGCCTAACAATAATTATTTTATCATTATTATTGTTATGATACATTTTTTCTTAATTGAAAAAATTTTTTATTAGAATATAAGAAAGAGGAAATTTAGACAACTGGCAAAGCTCGTTGTATAGATCCATTTCGGGAACTGCTAAATTCCTTCATCGGCAACGTTTAAGCGCCGCTGCTATAATCATTCAGCTACCACAGCGGTTTTTTGCTTATCTTCGTTATTTCTACTTACATTCTGGTTCTTGCTAATTGATTTTCACAGCACTGCGACATCTGTTGCAGAATAGATGTGAAAATTGGACTTGTTTCATGGCAATGATGTCATAGTGTCATATTTTATTGATACTTTTGCCCCGTGCTCTGGGATGTATTAACAATTTTTGTTGTTATATCGGCCTACTGATTTGTAAAGTCGCTTATGTGAATCGAGATCAAGGCTTAACAATAATTATTTTATCATTATTATTTCATTTCATTTAATTTTCATTTCATTTATTTAACAAATTTGTACAACTAAGAACTTAAAGTCTTTTATATGTACATCAACTGACATTAAAAACTTATGCTAATACATTTTATGTAAATGGGAAGTTCAATAACAATAAAAAAAAAACAATATAAAATTTAAAGAAAACTAAAATTTACGTACTGACATAAAAGTATGCGTTTTATATATGCATTTATTTAAATTAATCTTATAAATATTACAAATTAATCTAGACACATGAATAGCAGAGGCACAGAAAGCAATGAAAGGAGAGACAAGGAAATTAGATGACATAAAGATTATTTTAGAAATAGTATTTTAGTCAAAATATAGAAGAAATATCAACATTAGCGAAGTATTTCAGTATAATGCTTTTGAAGTTGCTATTATTCAGCCCTACTTTAATTGATTCGGGAATTGAGTTCCAAAGTCTAACAGCAGTAATAAAAAACAATCTGCTAGAAGTTAAGTATTTGAACATTGGAACCACCAATTTACGGTTTATTTGAGACCTGGTAAAATGCAGTTTGTCATAAAGTTACTTGGGGCCTTACATTCTAATAGTTTAAACATGAACATGCAGTTTCTCGCAGCCAAGTAATTAAGAATGTTGCATCCCAGAATTTTATCCCTCCAGGGTGATATGTGATCGTATCGACCTACCACATACACGTACCTGGAACCATTATTGAAGGTTACATTGATCTTGTTGGCGGACTCCGAGTCAAGTTTAGTATACACAAGTTCAAAGTATGTGAAGTGGGGTTCAATTAGCTGCATTGCAAGCTTGCGATGAGTGTGAACGGTGCCGATATGCGTAAGGTCCGTAGTATTACATAAACATTGCGGACTACTTTATTAAAATGGTCGAAAAAAGTTAATTTGTTATTTAATACAAAGCCTAAATTTTTAACTTTGTCAGTGGCCCTAAGGGCCTGCGAGTCGATCTTTAAAGATGGAATACTTTCAGGGTCGATTTCATTTTTGGATATCGGCATAACGTACGATTTTGCAGCGTTAAGACATAAAGCGTTGTTTTTAGCCTAACACAAAACAGTTTACTTTGAAGCATAAGTCTTCAATGAGGCCAACACGATTAGAAAGGTACAACTGAATATCATCAGCATATGCGTGGACGTTAACATACTTACACACGGAAAGCACATCATTGAAAAACATACTAAATAATAGAGGGCCAAGAACTGATCCCTGAGGAACACCTGCTTTAATGGATTTGAATTCTGACGAAGCTTTCTCTCCTCTGACCTTTTGTTCCCTACCTTGGAGGTAACTAGCCATGACTTTAATGGAACTATCAGAAAAAGCAAAGAAGTGACGGAGTTTCCAGCACAATAGCTCGTGTCTGACCAAATCGAATGCCTTAGGGAAATACAACATGCAAAGAATGGTTAGGTCGCCATTATCAAATGGCCCTCTGATGTCATCCATGATTTTTACCATAGCAGTGGCACAACTGTGTTTAGGCTTAAAGCCAGACTGTAGAGGAGAGAGCACGTTGTTTTCTCTAACAAAATTAGATATTTGTTCAGCCATTAAAGATTCGCACACTTTTGAGAACGATGGCACTATACTAATCGGTCTGAAGTCGGAAGGATACGCAGCAAGCGGTTTCTCAGGCACAGGTACAACTATTGCTTTCTTCCAAGAAGAAGGAAAACAACCACTTGTAAAACAGTGGTTCATAATGTGAGTCAGAGGATATACAATAAAAGGAAGAACAATTTTTACGAATTTTAACGACGCCCCATCATTACTCACGGCACACGATTTTATAGACAAAATAGACTTTATTACGTCACACTCACTAACATACTTAAACTCAAACATATTAATAAAAGTATTGACAAGTTCAGGCATCCTCTCAGGAGAGACAGAACTGGAGTTGTTGGTGGAACCGATGAAAAAATTATTTAGTGTGTCAGGGTCAATACTGCATTCCAGCTTATTTCTCCCATTGACTTTTAGGGTTTTAAGGTTACGCCATAGCGCTTTTTATTGCAGAGAAGGATCCAATTTGCTATGAAAGAAATTCTTTTTGACCTGCCTAATTACGGCAGTGGCTTCGTTGCGAGCAGCTTTGTACAAAGCCCATGAAGCATCATTTCGGGACCTTCTCCATTTGGCGTGCATCTTATTGCGCTGTCTTATTGCACAAATAGCTCTTCTACTAAACCAAGTACAAGATTTATTTAAAACATGGACAGTACGTGTAGTCACCCCTTGCTGCACCAGGACGACGAGAGTGGTGCCTCCGGGCTACTTTTCCCTCCGTCGCCCTGGTCTGGTAAGCAATGACCCGTTGCCAGAACGACCGCACGACCCCTCAGCTCTGGTTTCAGCCGTGACCCGATGCATGCGCACAGGGGCTATCGCTGTGCCGTTAAAGTGCACTTACCCTCCGCGCACGGATCGACCCACGGTGTCTCGGCTGGTACAGCCCCCCCCCCCTTACGCACCATCTATTAGCGTGCAAGTAGGGAGGCGGGGGTGTCCATCGGTGAAACCAGCACTAACCGAGTCCTCGCAGTCTCTTCCCCAGGTGACCGACCTCGCGGACTACCGATCTTGCCGAAGGCTACCGACCAATCCCATCCCGCCGATACCGTCAACCGAGGCGCCGCTGTCCAGGTAAACACCACCGCCAGCCTACTTCCCCTCTCTCCCCGGCCCTGGTACGCGCTCCGTACCTCACCGCCGCTGCTACGACGATCGTTGGCCGTTTGCCATCCTACCGCCGGTAAGCCGCTGCATCCTTAACGCCGCTGCTACGACGACCGTTGGCCGTTCGCCATCCTACTGCCGTTAAGCCGCTGCATCCGTCACGCCGCTGCTTCGACGACCGTTGGCCGTCTGCCATCCTACCGCTGTTAAGCCGCTGCATCCGTCCCACCGCTGCTACGACGACCGTTGGTTGTTCGCCGTCCTACCACCGTTAAGCTGCTGCATCAGTCACGACGCTGCTATACCAGCCACTGGCCATCCTACCGCCGTTAAGCTGCTGCTCCTATACCGCCGCTGCTTCCGTACCGCCGTACCAGTCCGTCCGTTCCCCGAACGTTAGCCGCCGCTCCGCCCCCTCGCCATCTTGCGACGGAAAGCTGTTGCCCGCCTAATATCTCCAGCCGTGTGTGCGTGTGTTCGTAACACATAAATATCGTATATTTATTCAGTAGGTGTTTGTGGGACTTTTACTCGACTCTGGATTGACTGAGCGTTACCCCAGCCTTATACAAAACCAACCTCATAAATGGCGCCCGAGCAGGGACCCTCCTCCGCAGATAACCGTGGAAAAACAAATACAACAACCACCAACACTGCCGGGGCGGGTTCGACGAACACACCATCAGAAACAACAAACACACCGGCCCCGAAGTTACGACGCTGAATACCGACTCACTCAATTGGATCTACTTACTGAAAAGGGATAGGCTGACAGAGGAGTGTAAGAAGCATAGCATTCCCGTGGAAGGCCAAACCGTAGCCGATCTACGCCGCGCACTGAGCACGTACGTGCAAGCAAAACGCACGAGGAAATTAAGTGAAGACTTACTGAAGGAGCTGGAGAAGGAAGTAGAAGAGGACGAAGGGAAACCAGTTAAACTACCAACACCGACACTAAACATCTCCCCAACACAACCGACTAAGTCAATAACCGCCATCTAGGTACAAAATTCCCTCTCGCATGCGCATGAGAGAGAACGTGGGCAACCTAAACGAGACGAAATGAGCACCAGTGAGCTAATGAATACCGTCCGCCACTGGGATCTGCATTTTTCGGGAGAGGAGTCGCTGCGCGAATTTCTGGAGAGGGTAGAGGAGCTCGCCGAATGTTACCGCATCCCCCTCGACCGGCTCCTCCTAACGCTGCCGGAACTGCTACGTGGCAAAGCACTCCAATGGTACCGCATCTGTAAGCAACAAATAAACCGCTGGAGCGATTTTCGAAGGGAGGTGAAAAATTTTTTCCTACCTAAGCGTCATCTTCAAAATTTAGAAAAGGCCATCCGAAAACGCAGGCAACAAGGCCGAGAAAAAGCCAAGGACTACGTCCTCGCATTGGAAAAGCTGATCCGCCAGCATCCGACACTGTGCAAGAAAACCACCTCGAGCGAATATACGATGGCCTACGCGTTGAATACCGCCTCTTCGTCAAGCGCAGCGAGTTTAAGACGATGGATGAGCTGCTGGAAATAACGGAAGAATATGAGCTGCTAAAAACCGAGGAAGCGAAACAGGGCAAAGTGGCGATCCACAGCCTGTATCAACTTCAAACGGAGTACGATAGCAAGGAGTGCTGCTGGCGCTGCAAGGAACGCGGACACCGCCGCTTCCAGTGCAGGGGCCGCTGGATAATGTTCTGCTCCAGGTGTGGACAAGACAACATCCACTCCAGGGACTGCCTATGCCCCTCGACCAACAAATCCACCGACCACAACACATCCAGGACACCGTCAAACCATGTGAGAGGAAGCCGCCAAGCGTTATTTGGGCGGCCACAGAAGCCTATTGAGCGAGCAGCCTGCGATCCCGCTGCCGAAATGCAAGTAGATGACCGTTTCCATATACAGATAACCATCGAGGGCATTAGCGAGCGCGCGCTAGTGGACACCGGCGCCACCCTTTCATGCGTCGATGAGTCAATACGAAATCACCTGGAGAGAAGCAACGTCAAACCACGTCTTAACAAGCGGAGCGTCCAATTGGCAGACGAGACGTGTGTCTATAGTTCGAATTCCTACACAGCAAGGACGAACGACCAACACAATGATGTCCGTCATCCCGAACCTGGCAGAACGGATGATCTTAAGAATGGACTTTCCACGGGAAAGGGGAATCACCCTCACGCTAGATGATCAAAATTCGGAGCAGGAAACTTTTTGAGCGCCCTACCAGAAGCGATCGAGCAAAACAGTTAGCCCAATTACCGCAGCCGAACATTCGGGCTGTGCGCGACACAAAAACCAGACATATTTTACACAATAAAAAGCGACAGAGAAGAGCCCGGTGAGATTATTGGCAACCATGAAATAGCCGCAGCCATCGGAAATAGTAACCATCGACTTCGTGTCACCACTACAATGTTCCAAGCAAAGAAGCAATTACCTCCTCGTCATGATTTACAAATTCTACAAGTGGGTGGAGTTAATCCCGGCGCGCCAAGCAAGCGTGCTCAAATCGCTACAAGAAAAGGTCATATACTTACTTGGTTGTCCGAAAACCTTCCTCACCGGCAATGGGAAGCATTTCGGCGGAAAAGCGTTAGCACCGTTGCTGAGCGACCACCGCACATGGGATTAGGAGATTCCACAAACGGCACTTGCAATAAACATGGCCAGAAAATATGGTACAAAAACATCTGCAGCAGGCATAAACTTCGGCGAAATAAAACGACGTCAGAGCGGGTGCTCAGGGAGGGAGCAGTACCAGTGGCCAGCCAACCGAACAAAAACGCGAAGGGGACCAATTTTTTTCGAGCCACATTTTACCGAATACCTGATGGCCTTGACGAAATCACAACCCGAGGAAGATGGAAACGAAGAAGAATAATATTATGTATTATGATGAATTGTATGAAATATACTCTGTTAGTTTTAAGAACAATGAAATGTAATTATTCTTACGTTATACAAATGAATTAAAAACATAAACTCTGTTAGATATAAGTGGAATGACTCTGTATATTTTTGAGAGAAAAGAAAAAACATAATTAATAAAGTGCTTCGCCCACATGCACACCGGCATAAGACCTAGGCCATACCTGGAGATCCATCTCTACCCACCGCAGCTTTCCGTCAACCGAAGTGGGAGGGGGACTGTAACGTAGCGTTACAATAACGTATTTCCGTTACCCGTTGTCCGTATAGCAGCGGCGCCTAAACGTTGCTGATGAAGGAATTTAGCAGTTCCCCGAAATGGATTTATACAACGAGCTTTGGCAGTTGTCTAAATTTTTTCTTTTTTATATTCTAATTTAAAATTTTTTCAATTAAGAAAATATTTATCATAACAATAATAATGTTAAAATAATTATTGTTAGGCCTTGAGCTCGATTCAAACCCGCGATCTTATAAATCAATAGGCCGATATAACAACAAAAATTGTTAAACATCCCAGATCACGGGGTAAAAGTGTCAATAAAATATGACACTATGGCATCATTGCCATGAAACAAGTACAATTTTCACATCTATTCTGCAAACCAGATGTCGTGCAAATCAATTGGCAAGAAGCAGAATATTAGTAGAAATAATGAGGACATGCAAACAACAGCTGTGATAGCTGAATGGTTATAGCAGCGGCGCCTAAACGTTGCCGATGAAGGAATTTAGCAGTTCCCGAACTGGATCTATACAACGAGCTTTGGCAGTTGTCTAAATTTCTTCTTTCTTATATTCTAATTAAAATTTTTTTCAATTAAGAAAAATGTATCATAACAATAATAATGATTAAATAATTATTGTTAGGCCTTGAACTCGATTCAAGCCCGCGATTTTACAAATTAACAGGCCGACATAACAACAAAAATTGTTTTTCAAAAAAATATGCAGTTATTCCACTTATATCTAACAAAGTTAATTCCACAAAATTTTTTAATATCAGATTTAATTACAAATTCATTGCACTTCAAACTAACAGAGTATATAATTTAAACTTTTCCTAAGGTAATGTTGTTGGGGTGGCGGAGAGTGCTAGACTATTACCGTTTTCGTACTGTACCGTGTCCCCTTTAATAAGGGTGTTGGACGAGCAAGTGGGCCTTTCCACTTGCTTTTGCTCAAAGGGAATTGAAACAATAAAATAAACTGATTTATTTTTTAATAACTGATTTATTGGCGTATCCCTGGTGGGTATACGCTAGTGCATATTTAGTGGACTGATCCTGATTTTAAAATTCTTTACTCTTTATATGCGCATTTGACTTTACTCATTTCTATTATACCTTGCCCTTGAAATTTACATACTTCAAGTCATGTGCGTACGTTTGTGAGCTATGCTTGACCAGTGACCCATACATATTACCGTTGAGAAGTTGTTTTTTTGTTATAAGCCGAGCCGCTGCTGCCGTGCAGTCACCGATCTATCGACTGAGCTGCTTTGAGAGACGGTCAATTATGCCTTTACCTAACGTTTCTTTATACATATGTTACTTTGTATGAAATGCAAAAGCCGGTGCAGCTATTCAGCGTAACTAATGTATGCATGTATGAATATATGTACACATTTATGTTGGGTTCTCAAGTGTAAATTTGTGTGTTGTATGTAAAATATGATTGGCGATCAGGTGATGTTTTTTAGAACAGTGGTTGCTTAATAAATCCAACGTTTGGAGTGATATGTGCTCCAACATCCTCCCGCCCTTGAAAGCTGCGCTTTCAAAGAATTTCTAGCATGTGAAATTGTTACTGTGGTGGTTCAATGGGTAGTTTACTTAGCGCTGTGACCGCTCGCTTATGAATCCCATCTGCTGTTTTTACAACGGCCACTCGTACGATACCATCCCTTCCAGGGATGGTCTCCACAACTCTTCCCAGTGGCCACTTTAACGGAGGTGTACTGTCGTTTTTAATCAATACAAGATCGTCACATTGGATGTTGGGGCGAGTTGTGCTCCACTTTGCTCGCTGCTGAAGCCCTTTTATGTATTCTGCTTGCCATCTTTCCCAAAAGTTTTGCTGAATCGATTGTACAATTTGGAACCGCTTAAGCAATCCAACTCTTGTATCTGAAAGTGTAGGTTCGGTGATAGTAGTAAGTGTTCTGCCCACTAGAAAGTGGGCAGGAGTAAGTGCACGAAGGTCATCGGCATTGGTTGATATCGGGGTTAGAGGGCGGCTATTTATCATTGCTTCTGTTTGGCAGCAAACTGTGTGTAACTCATCAAAATTAAGTACGTGTGACCCCACTGCTCTACGGAGGTAATGTTTGGCGCACTTCACCGCACTCTCCCATAAACCGCCGAAATGAGGTGACCTTGGTGGGATGAATTTCCATTCAATTCCTTCTTCTGCGAGTTTGTCCCTTACTGTTGCAACGTGATGCTCTGACATAAATGCTGATAACATGTCACGGAGCTCTCTGTTGGCTCCCACAAAATTTGTTGCGTTGTCCGAAAAAATAATTTTGCATTTGCCTCGTCTGGCTATGAAGCGTTTAAGAGCTGCAATGAACGAAATTGTGGTTAGATCTGGAACTAGCTCAAGGTGCACAGCCTTTGTCGTGAAGCAGATGAAAACACAGATGTACACCTTGATTGGACCTTTGCTACGAATTCGTTGGGTAATAGAGAAGGGGCCACAATAATCGATGCCCGCTATCTCAAATGGAAATGTAGGACGTACACGCTCTGTTGGTAGTGCACCCATTAATTGATGTTCTAGTTGTGGCTTGTTGTGGAAGCAAAGAACGCATCGATGAACAATTTGTCTGATGAGGCTCCGAGCGTTAATGATCCAAAATCTGTCAGGAATGATGCTCAACAGGGTTTGGCATCCAGCATGTAAATGACGACGATGAAGTGTGTCTACTAACGTGTGAATGAAAGGATGAGAGTTTGGTAAAAGGATCGGGTGCTTCGCTTCAAACGGTAATGATGAGTTATTGATTCTTCCACCAACTCGAATAAGTCTGTTGTGAAGAAAGGGAGATATTCGATGAAAGGGTGAATTCTTACTTACTCTACCGGTCTCTAAGTCCTTGTATTCCTTTTCGTAGGTTATTCTCTGTATGTATTGGCATATTAGCAAAAGAGATGAATCCAATTCACTAGCAGTAATGGGTCCTGTCTCAGCTGACATACGACGTAATGATGAAATGAATCGATTAATGTATGCGAAGATGCGTAGTATTTTGTTGTAATTATTCACATATTTGTGATTAGCTATGATGTCTGATGGCATTAACATCTTCACAGGCATGGCATGTTTTCGTCGCTCTGTTGTGACGTCATCGGTGAAAATTGGACTGTGTGGCCATTGATTGTGATCCTTAAGAAGATATTCAGGACCATGAAACCATAAGCGATTTGCAGTGATATCCTTGAATGATGCTCCTCTTGATACAAGGTCAGCCGGATTTTCTGCTGACGGAACGTGATGCCAATTCAAATGACTAGTTAATTTTTGAATCTTCGCAACTCTGTTTGCTACGAAAGTGGTCCAGTGAAATGGTTCACGACGAAGCCATGATAGGGTTATTGTTGAATCTTACCAACAGTGCACGTTAGTTGGTGTTACCTTGTATGACAATGTCGACATTACTGAATGTAATAACTCCGCGAGAAGCGCAGCGGCACACAGCTCTAGCCTTGGCAAAGTAACTTCCTTCGCTGGTGCTACGCGTGATTTTGCGCATATGAGGGTTGAGTTAGCTTCGTCCTTTGAATGTGTTACTGCATATATGCATGCACCATAGGCTTTCGTGCTTGCGTCTGCGAAGGCGTGAATCACAGTATCAGCATTGTATACAAAATATCTGGGAACCTTGATGCCCGCGGCGAATGATAGTTGTTGGCACAAGGTTTGCCATTCGGTATGAATTGATTGTGGAACTCCTTCATCCCACGAAAGACGCAGTTTCTACAATTGTTGCATAAGTATTTTAAATTTTAAAATGATGGGATTGAGCAGGCCAAGCGGATCAAAGAAGCTTGCCATTTGTGAAAGTATTATGCGCTTGGTCGTTCTCGTAGATCGAACGCCTTGTGGAGTGTATGAAAAAATAAAGCTATCTTCTGTTGGAGACCATTTAAGGCCTAGTGCTTTGACATACGCCATGTCATCAACGTTTAGAATTTCCTCTCTGTCTGCTTGATCTATTTCAGCAAGTATGTCTTCGGAATTAGAAGCGAATTTTCTGAGTGGAAATCCACCAGTTTCCAATAGTTTGATGATTTCGTTTTTTATGTTGCGTACTTCCTCGATTGTAGCCCCGCCAGTCATCAGATCATCAACGTAGAAGTCACGAAGGACAATTGGTGCGCCGATGGGATATGCTGTCATATTTTCATGCGCAAGTTGTTGTAGACATCGTACTGCCAAAAACGGTGCACAGCTGGTTCCGTAGGTAACGGTTTGCAGCTGGTATGTTTTTAATGATTCACTAGGTGTGTTACGCCACAGGATACATTGCCACTTAGTATCTCTAGGATCCAGAAATATCTGCCGATACATTTTTGCTATATCGGCCATTAGGGCATAGCGATGTGTGCGAAATCGTAAGAGAATTGTTGAGATGTCATCCTGCAGATTCGGCCCAACACGAAGAATGTCATTGAGCACCCTACCATTAGAAGTGCTGCACGATGCATCAAATACAACCCTTAATTTGGTAGTTGAGCTGTCCATTTTCTTGATGCAGTGGTGGGGAATATATGTGCCAACCTTCTCCTTGTATTCATGTGGATCTACTAATATCATGTGGTTTAATTCCATATATTCTTGCATGAATTTGGTATATTCCGCCTTGAGTGCTGTGTCTTGACGCATTCGCCTTTCCATTGCATAGCATCGACGGTTTGCGATATCCACAGATTCCCCGAGCACTAAGGGGCTTTCGGAAAACGGTAGTCGAACGATGAATTTGTTTGATAGTGGACAAAGAGTTGTATTTCGAATAAAGTGTATTTCGCATTCTTCGTCAGATGATGTATGCTTATTTGTTGTATGATCGATAATATTTTCGAGCTTTCAAAAGCGTTCTAAGCAATCTTCCAAAGACGCTTCTGGGACTGTTGTTGATTCAATAGGTTCTGGTGACGTCACTGTTGCTGATAGCGATGATGATGTAAGCATTGAGCTTGAGTTGATTGCTCCAGCCACTATCCAACCTAGTTGAGTTTTCTGAAGCGTTGGCAGGTCCCTCCAAGTTTGACTTGACCTACCGACAAAATGTCGTCGAAGAGCCCTGCTCCGATTAACATGTCAATTGGACCGGGAACGTTGAACGTACTATCTGCTAGGGCCACATTTTTTGGAATCTCCCAGGCCGTTATGTTAATCGCCGATTGTGGTTGAGCAGAAGAAATTGAAGGCATGATCACTGATTCTGCTAGTGTGGAAAATCCACAATGTAAAGACTTCACTTCGACGACAGTTGCGGATCGTGATTTAGTGGATACGGAACCAATTCAACAAATTTCTGTGGTGAACCTTCGTCGTGTTACCTTCAATGCTTGGGCTATACGTCCTGAGATGAAATTTAGCTGGGACCCAGAGCCCAGTAGCGCTCGAGCCGTTAGTGTCGTTCCGTGCGTGTTATGCAGCTGTACTAGGGCAGTTGCCAAGATGACGTCGTGTTAAGGTATACATTCGTGCAGCGCCGCTGACGCTGCATTAGTTGCTTCTTGAATGCTATCAGCTGATTTTTGATTTCTTGTAGCTGTTTGTGAATTGCGATGAAGTAGGGTGTGGTGAGCCTCCTTGCACTCTTGACACCTATTTTTTGATGGGCAGGCTTGTGCTGCGTGATTGGCGCCTAGGCAATTAAAACACAGTTTATTGCTCTTTACTAGGGCATATCGCTGCATTGAGTTTAGGGCAGTAAATTTGCTGCACTTGAAGGGAGTGTGGTTGTTGTTCTCATTGCAAAGCGTACATTTGTCATTGCGGGTGGATGCAGTAAATGCTGATGTCGATCTCTGTCTTTTATTTATTGGTGTAACTGATGTGGATCTTTCTAAGGTTCCCTTGTTAGATTCAATTAGATTCACTGTTTGACAGCGGCGCTCGATAAATTTTGACAGCTCATCCCATGATGGCAACCTTAGATTTGGTGAGCTTGATTTGGAAGAATTGGATGCAACTTCTTCCTCCCATTTAACTTGAATCTCTGGTTCCAATTTCGATACTACAAGCTGGAGTAGTATACCATCGGCAATTTGATCTGAAGAGGCAAATGATTGCATCGCACGAAGATGCGCGTTGATCGAGTCAATGAATTCACGTAATGAAGACACGGTTGTGGATCGCGTGCCTTTGTTGTTGAATATGGCTTGTAGATGAGATTGAAAAATGTACCTCTTGTTGTCATACCTGTTGACGAGCAATTTGATGGCTCGTTTATAATTACTGGTTGTAACCTCCAGCGATTGAATTAGACGAAATGCGTTATTTGTAAGGCATGAGCGTAAATATTGAAATTTCTCTATATCCTCCAATCCAGTATTGTTGTGTACCAGCGTTGTGAACATGTTGTAGAAGTCCAACCATTCGGTGTAGTTACCACTAAACTTGGTGAGCTGCAATTTTGGTAAATTATGGCGAGGTGTGTATGACGTTGTACTTGGTTGTCCAACCACTCTTGTGCTGCTTAAGGTCTCGATCTTGCGCAGCTCTGTTATGCGCTCCATAATTGCACTTTTCACTTCACAGAATGAGTCTTCAAATGTGGTGCGATTATCAACTTTAAGTTCTGACTCATCCAGAATTTCCAGCTCTGATTGCAGCCTCTCGAATTCAATGAAATGGTGTTCTACCAATTGTAGCATTGTCTCCAATTGGTGTGGTGACATACTGTCCAGATCGTGAATGTTGGTGCGCAAATTTGCAATGCGTTGAATCAGACGCTCGCGCTGCATCACCTTAATATTAATATTTGCAGTGCTGGACATCCTCGGTTGTGTACTTTCCTCTGTGTCGGAAGTCATCGTAAGTTGTGATGGTGCTGGATCTATCCGGCTCGAAGGACTTTTGGACGAGCAAGTAGGCCTTTCCACTTGCTTTTGCTCAAAGGGAATTGAAACAATAAAATAAACTGATTTATTTTTTAATAACTGATTTATTGGCGTATCCCTGGTGGGTATACGCTAGTGCATATTTAGTGGAATGATCCTGATTTTAAAATTCTTTACTCTTTATATGCGCATTTGACTTTACTCATTTCTATTATACCTTGCCCTTGAAATTTACATACTTCAAGTCATGTGCGTACGTTTGTGAGCTATGCTTGACCAGTGAATCATACATATTACCGTTGAGAAGTTGTTTTTTTGTTATAAGCCGAGCCGCTGCTGCCGTGCAGTCACCGATCTATCGACTGAGCTGGTTTGAGAGACGGTCAATGATGCCTTTACCTAACGTTTCTTTATACATATGTTACTTTGTATGAAATGCAAAAGCCGGTGCAGCTATTCAGCGTAACTATTGTATGCATGTATGAATATATGTACACATTTATGTTGGGTTCTCAAGTGTAAATTTGTGTGTTGTATGTAAAATATGATTGGCGATCAGGTGATGTTTTTTAGAACAGTGGTTGCTTAATAAATCCAACGTTTGGAGTGATATGTGCTCCAACAGGTGCCTATAGCAAAATTTTTTTTTTATGTAATAACCATGGCAATTCAATTTTGTATTTAACATAGCATTTCATTTCAATAATAGAAATTTTCATCTTTCGATAAATAATAATTCATTTTAATTACTAAGTTATCCAATCGTCTTCCTTCAGTGGCTGTTGATCATTGATCTAGTTGGTGTATTTTACCAGTCGTTTCATCCCCGCTATTGTCACCAGCGCCTGATCTTCTGGTTTTGGCTTTACCCTAGGGTCAACGGCCCTTCCAGAAAAATATCCAATTTTTATTATTACAGTTTTGGTGACGGGTTAGTTTAAGTTCTTTGAAACAGGTCTCCGAATCATTCCCCTTTCCCTCTTTTATCGTGGTGGGGGCCTCGATATTATAGCTGGGCGCGCGTTCACTTATTGCTTCTGACGCTGTCTGTACTTCGCCCTCTGCCTCCCTTAAGGCCAGAAATGCGTCGACCAGCGGTGGCCCATAGAAAATTTTCACCCGTTGAATTTTGGCCTTTTTAGGTGGCCATGGAGTCGCTTCGAATGGTGGGTGCCATGGGCGCTCATGCTGTCGACTATTTTCTGGAAGGAATAAAAAGACATGATTGCTGTATTTAAAAGTCCCACGGCTTGAGGTCTTGTAAGTGCGCGTGCAAGGGTTGTTTGTGTTGTTCGGCGTGGGCCAGTTTCACCGTATTTGTTGAGATATATTCCACCACCAGGTATGGGCCAGAAAATTTCGATGCAGGTTTTGGTCAAAATTTCTTGCTGCGGAGGAGAGTGGATGATCCCGTTTCATCACTCTGTCTCCTATATTTGGCTTCCACGGCCTTCTGCGTAAATCGTAGTATTTCTTCTGTTGATTTGAAGCTTTTTCCAGCTGGATCTTTATTTCTGCCCATAGCTTGGTTATGGATGTCGGTACTGTTATTGGCTCCACTGGTACTGCTCCCTCCGTTCGTAATTGCTGGGGTGCTGTTAGGTCACGGCCGAAATTAATTTCCGCTGCGGAAGCTTGCGTGGACTCGTGGCTGGCCGTATTCATGGCGAACGCAATTTGGGGAATCTCTTGATCCCATGTGCTGTGGTCTTCCTTGGAACGCTGCGCTATCATGGTTTTTATGACCAAGTTGGTTCGCTCTGTCGGGTTCCCGTGGGGTGCGTATGCTGTGGTGAATTTATGCTCGATACGGTGATCGCTCAAGGATGATGCCAACACTTTCTTCACGAACTGCTTCCCGTCGTCGGTGAGAAAGGTCTTCGGGCAATCAAATTGGTATATTATCCTTTCCTTTAGCGCTTTGATATAACTGGCAGTTGTTGCTTGGCGTACTGAAACCATCTCCACCCACTTAGAAAACTTGTCCAGCATGACTAGGAGGCACGTATTTCCTAGTTTGGAATGCGGTAGTGGCCCGATGAAGCCGAGGGTTACTATCTCCCAAGGCCGTGAACATTGCATGGTCGCCGTCAATCCTGCCGGACTTTTCTGTTCCACATTGTACTCGGCACACCTGATGCATTTACGTACATGCTTAAGTACGTCACGGAACATTCCAGGCCAGTAGTAATTTTCTTGCGCTATTTTGAGTGTTTTCTTTGCACCAAGATATTTATATTTGACTATAATTCATCGAGTTCGGACGTATATTTTCTTCGCTCTTCTTTAAAATTGAATCACTGTGATATTATTATATATCTTTGTGATATTATTATAAATAAGCAGTTAAGCTTAGAAAGAGTCCAAATTTGGTGCTTAATTAGTGGACTCTATTGAAAGCCGAAGCGAATGGACTCAAAACAGATTTTCAACTATTAAAGAGCTAATTGAAGAGTGTAAAAGAAGAGCTACGTACTTCTGAGTTTGCCGCTGATGGGGTAATTTTTGGAGTGCCGTATGCTGAAGGGGAAAACTTGAAGAGTATTTTCAATCAAGTCTAAATCCCGATTGACTTCCACTCCCCTCAGATTCATGATATTTGCCGCACTGATCGTTCTGAGAACAGAGAAAATAGTGCTGTGATAGTAAAATTCCACGGCCCGTATGATCGCAAACGAACGCTGCGCGCTTTTGTTGAGCATCACAATAAAACGAAATCAGCAATATCTTTGGAAGTTGCTGGTCTTGACGGCTTCTTTCGTATATTTGAGAGTCTGTCATTAGTCAATAAAAAAATATTTCAAGCGGCGGTACGACTGAGAAAAGAACGTAAAATTAATTCAATTTTCAGGTTAAGAGGTGAAATGTACGTTCGATCAAACAATGACTCCCAGCCTGTCAAAATTTCGGCACTTGAGGGCTGCATTGTTTCTAAAACATACACATTTATATATGCTGGTGTGTATGCCTTAAGTTATTCTATAAGTTTACTTGTGAATTTTTCTTTTCTTCCCTTTCAATTTATACCCTCTTCAGATTTGAATGTAAAGATGGCCCATTTGAGTGGCGTATGTAATGTAAACATTTTATGTTCTTCTAATTGTCTAATAGTTGTCTTAGCTGATAGTTGTCTAGTATGTTTGTTTACATTTATGTTTCCTAGCAGTGGCTCATGTGGTGCTGTTGATACCAGCCTTGTTATGATAAATTTCCTCCGCCAGGAACATAAAGGACTTAACATAGCTCATTTCAATGCCAGAAGTTTAAATAATGAAAAAATGGACATTGCAAGGTTTCTCTTTGAGACATCTGCAGTTGATGTCATTTGTGTGACTGAAACCTGGTTTTCACATGAAATATATGATATTCACTTGACAATAAATAACTATAGATTATTTCGCAATGATAGAAAGGATAAAAAGGGAGGTGGTGTAGCAATATTTGTTAAAAATAATGTTCAGTCTAAAGTGGTATTTAGATCTGAAAGCCCAGGGGTGGAGTAGTTATTTGTTGATATTTGTGATAACCATGTTAAAATGTTAGTAGCGTACGTATACAACCCCATATATCTACACATCTTGATATCCCCTTTTCAACCTTGGCCTCTTATATAGTTTGCTATGATTACCTCATTGTAAGTGGGCACCTAAATGTTAACCTTCTTGTTCGTGGGTGTTTCAGTGACAGATTGTGCAATAATGTTGCCGCAGCAGGCCTGGCTTTTGTTATTTGTTCTACTCTAGATCTTAAGTATTTTACCAGTGATATCTAAAGTGTTTGAAAGCCTATTAGCTGAACAGATCAGCTCGCATGTTACTAGGCACAACTTACTTTCGCCAAACCAGTCAGGTTTTAGAGATAAACACAGCTGTTCAACAGCTTTGATAAAAACACTTGATAACATACGCGTATCATTTGATAAAGGCCACTTAACCCTTCTGTGTCTGCTTGACTCTTCGAAAGCATTTGACTGAGTCGATCTCACACTACTATGTCATAAGCTACAGCATTATTTTGGTTTTGGCAGTAACGCACGGAATTTGATGGAAAGTTAATTGTCTAACAGGTATTAGTTTGCCAGTAATAGATCAGATATATCGGAGCCAAAGAAAGTGGTGACTGGCGTTCCGCAAGGATCCATACTTGGACCATTGCTTTTCAGTATTTTCCTGAATGATGTGTTTTATGTGTGCGAGTTTGTAAGTAGGCATGCATACGCTGATGATATTCAGCTTTATTTATCTGATGGTTTTAACAATATGCATGATATCTGCCTGAAAATAAATAACGATTTATCTGGTATTCTAAGTTGGGCGAATAAAAATGGACTTTGTCTAAACGCAGCTAAATCATATGTTTTGCCCATTGCCAGGAAAAGTATCGCAAATCTTACAATACCTGACCTAAGTATTGGGACTGCTACAGTGAACACCGTTAGTAAAGTTAGAAACCTTGGTGTTATAATGAGTACTAGCCTCATTGAGACCTATCATATCAACAAAATAGTTTGCGACAATCCGCGTCTTTTACACCATTACATATCAAAAGAATGCTTGCCATCCACCTCGTTATACCCTTATTAAATACTCGGAGCTGATCTACAAATAGCTCAAGATCTACCCATGGAGGTTGCCTTTAACTGCGTCACTCGGTATGTCTATGACTTAAATAAGTTTGAACATATATCTGCTTGGAGATCTAGACTTCTGGGCTGTAACCTGTCTGATTATCAGAAGGCAAGGAGTTTAATTTTTCTGTTTCGCCTGATTCTTATAAAAACACCGGCATACTTGTATGATAAAATCGTATTTGATAGGTCTCTCCACTCATGCACTCTATCCGTACCTACTTTTAATTATGCACCTTCGACTAGACTGTTTTTTGTCAATACCACGCGTCTCAAGAGTTCAATCCCTGCTTCTGTGAGAAACTCTGTAGACCAAAACAACTATAGACGTATTATTTACAGCTACTTTTCTAATCTTGAGACTTAAATTGGCTATCTAAAATAATTTCAAACTACTTATTATACTTCTTCTATATAACTTTCTTATACTCGTTTTTTTAACACGGATTTATTAGCTTGGCCTGTATCTATGTAGCACAATTTTTGAGCTTAATTTTTACCGGTTTCTAGAAGTCTGATTAATTTGAAACTTTGCATACGTATCAAGGACCGGTGACAATACATTAATGTGATATTGTGGTGACATAAGGTCAACGGCCATAAGGCCAATTGGCCTTTGCACACGTATCACGGCTCGTAAACATACGGATGTCCTTGATGCGGCAGTTTGACACCGGCCTTAAGTCCGGAAGCACATAGTTGCCTAGAGTTCAGGATCGAAAATTCGCGAGGGCTGGACACTCGCAGAGGAAGTGAGTAACCGATTCTTCGGCACCCTCCTGTCTTCATCTCCAACACCTCATTGTAGGGGATACCCATTCTACTCGCGTACGGGCCGAACGGTCAGTGCTCTGTAATAGTGGCCGTGATTCTGTATATTTCGTTCCTAGACCCATTTAGTAGATCATCGGTCCTTTTCTGGTTTTACTCTGGCCAGATTAGTTTGGTAATTCTACATGTGTCCGTAGAGTACCAAACACGGGTTGATCTTTTTCTAAGATAGGTGAGAATGTCTCTTTTAATTGATGTGAGTGGCCTATGCACCGCGACTGCTTCCGTGATGTCTAATGATGATTAATGTACTAATGTGGTTAAATAAATACAATACAATACAATACAAGATGACCGGCGGCAGCGGCGTCGTGGACCTCTCGTAGGACGTCCTCTCGTCTATGGGCTGGTACGCACAGTTTCCATTGCGGCGCTCGTGAGATTTGACTTTTCGGCGAGATGTGGCCAAAAAGGCGGTTTTCTACCATCTTGTATTCTGGATTGGCCAGCGGTTGCTGACTTACTTGTTTGGATTTCTTTCCATACCAGTCGCTCGTGTCCGTGTCTTTTGTGTATAGTGTATCCGGGTCGGAAGACTGAAGTGGGCACCGGGAAAGCGCGTCGACTACGACATTTTGTGCTCCCTTACGGTATTCTATGTCGAAGTTGTATTATTTCAACTCTAGGGCCCATCTTGCTAGTCATCCTGGGGTGGGGGGAGGGGGGGGGGGGTTGCAATGAATACAGCCATTTTAGCGACTGGTGATCGGTGATAGCAGTGAAACGGAATCCTTCCAGATATGATCTCGTCTGCGGAGGAGGGTTCCTGCTCGGGCGCCATTAATTAGGTTGGTTCGGCGGAGGCTGACGTAGCACTCACTCAATCCAGGGTCGAGTAGAGGTCCCACAAACCCCCACTTAATAGTAACACGGTATTTGTGTGCTAATAAGGAATTCACACACACACACGGCTTGAAGGATAGGGATGGCAGCAGCTTTCCGTACCAAGACAGTGGTTGGAGAGAGATGGCTTGACGTGGCAGTGCACGATGCACGGAGTAGGTGAGGATGGACGGCGTCAGACGTTTTCCCCGCCAGGTAGATTGTAGGGGATCAGCCAATAGCCGCAGTGGCGAATCAGGAAAGCAACAGCCGAACGGTGGTGGCAACGGCGGGCGTGGCGATGGCAATTATCGGGCGACGGAGCGCGTACCAATGCGTAGCCAGGGAGAAGTGTCGGTTCGAATGTTGGACGTTATTACCTTTTTCAGGAGGATTACCAGTGGCAGCTTCTTACGGGTGTATGCTGTCGGTTATGGCGGCTTCCTGTAGGCTATCTCAGTGGTGGCGGCGAGGGAGACCTGTGAGGAAGGAAGTGCCAAAAGGCATATTCATTCCTTTTGTTCTGCTTCTGTTATGATGCGAGTAAGAAATGAACCACTAATTTGGCACTTCAGTGAATTGCCATTTACTGTGGGTCGGCGTGTTATATATGTTATTGTTGTCGCCCAATGTCACTCGAATGCAGCGGTAATATATTATGTATTGTATAATCTCAGGCGTAGACCAAAAAGGGTTGCAGTTGGGGTCGTACTATTGTAAGCTACGTTACAAAGTAATCACACAGCCCTGTCGGAAAATCATTAAAACAAAATAAGTCGATAAACAGTCTTGAGGTTGTATTCCCTAACTTAATAAATAGTTTCCTGTTTGACAGAAAACTAGCCAAGAAATTTATGAGAATGCCACTAGATCCGTAACTTGTGTCCTCATCGAAGGCTTTGGAAAAGGCTGTGTAAATCACATCAGTTGTGCCTGCTTTCATAACGCATCCACTATGCTATTCGTTAATAGGATCAACTTCGAGCAGGTTGATCTTCCAGGAAAGAAGCAGTGTTGATGTTGAGAAATTAAATCCCGAACATGTTCAAATAAATTTCTGCCCTAAACTGCTTTAGATTTCGGAGCAAGTGGGTACCGCCGAAGGCCGCCAATGCGAAAAAATGTATTGCAATGTATAATATGAATCCCAAATTCGGTTTCGGAGCGGTCCAGGGTAATTTTTTGCCTTTTTTAAAATATATTTTAATAGGAGCAACATTTGTTATATCTGCTTTCGGGTGATTGTTATTGAGGTTAAAATACGCCTTTTGGCACATCTTCCGGCATTTAGAACTTTTAACCGACGTGTATTGTAAACTTTTACTCTAAATGCAATTGAAAATAAGGCTGGTGTCATGTGAGGACATATCGCAGGCAGAAAATACGTTATGTTTGTCGAGGTGGATTCTGGATAAGCAAGAGTTCAACCTATAACAGCATCCAGTGCGTAGTTGTACCAATTGAGTCCCTAGTTAGTCTGCTCTCCTCTGCTGCAAGAGATGGAAAATCATTATAGTGCTTGATCAAGGAGTTGTTTGTTGGGGTGCACCTATTTGTGCGAATTCAACAAAAAAGTTTGTTCAGCATTTCATTATGCTGCTTTATGTAGAACATTTTTTCTACACTATGTAAAAGAAGCTTAGGCGCCATCCCGTGGCATCTCTGAGTTCAGCCTTGCAGCCTTTTACAGTGTTGGTTTAATTAGTCAGACGGCACACCAATCGGCTTATTAGTTGTTAGCAATGGTTCCTTATATTTTTCCTTAAGTGCTGTTGGGAAGCGACGTGAGGATTTTGATGCGGCTCTTTACTTCAGATGGAACTTCGGTAGCTTGCGCCTGGAAGGTAAGATTACTGGCGAGTTTTACACCCAGCGACTATGACGTGACCGTCCACCAATTGGATTTAACTAAGTATGGACTGTGGATGTGAGAAACCCAAAAGACACAAAATTTTATCTTTTCATGTTCTGAAGATTATTTCATCTATTGTAGATCCAGAGCCAGTTGTGATTATTGTGAAGTAGACAGTTTAATTCCCCTATATAGTCGGAGTGTGGAAATAGCATTCTTGCCTGAGGACTTTGTGTTGAAACAGTTGGGATTCCTCCTGAACAAGCCCTTTTTAGCGAGCGCGTTCGGAATAACCGATTTGTAAGATAATTAAAAAAAAAGCACGGAGGTAAATCTGACTTACTTATTATAGTACAACAACAACAACATTATAGTAATTAAAAAAACCATAATAATTAGAATTAGCAATTGAAATAAAATTAGATTTTTGAATATAACTTAAACGTGATGAAAGATAATGATAAAACTATAATATAATCATAAGTTATAATGACCTATTTTAATAGTTATTATCTTTTGTTTTTGAGTCGTAAAAGTCCGGTTCAAAAATTATCTTATGTGAAAGGGAATGCTCATAGCATTTTTCTGACGAATCATGCATCCTTTTTATTTTTCGGAAGCTTTTCAAAAAAATCCCCAACTAAAACTAAAATCCTAACATTTATTTTGTAAGTCCGAAAATAAAATCTAAATCTGAACTTATATTTTTTAAGAACAGAATAAAATTCCTGTGACTAAGGGATGGTTAATCCAACTGAACCGAATGTTTTACCAATCGATTCTCCTAAATATCTGGACTTGAAACCTGTAGAGCTACTTTAAAATTATTGTTGATAATACTAGAAATTTGTCAACGAAAAACGATAACAAATTCTCTTAGTACTATACTTATACTTTTCCATAGTAAACTTGATCCTGCTTTTTCGCCAGAAAGTTGGATCCAATTGTGATATTGCCTTGAAATTTGATGCACTGATTTCTGCTGAAACAAGAATGATTCGGTATAAATAAATTCGTTTCATTTGGATGAGCCGTTTCATAGTTATAGGGCCGGATTTGGTAAAAGTATAGTTGAGTACTAGCAATCGACCCCTCAAATAGATTTTTACTCCAGATTTTTATTCTGTAAAATTAAATTTTATAATTTCTTTCAAATAAAATTCCAAAGTCCGTAAATAATTTTTTCTGATAATTTATAATCGGAATAACAGTTTGGGTCCCTGGTTATAATATTTATAGGTTTCGCAAAGTTTTTTATTCCTGTAAAATTTGACGAAATACGCACCCACGCACGGTTTGTGGAAAACTCCAATCTTTTTTTTCACGAAATGTCCACATTCTTAAATTTATACTCAAAAAATATAAGAACACGATAGTAAAAAAACAAAGTGAATGAAGCAAAACTTGACCCAGAAGCAAGTGAATATTTTGACAGCAAAAATGAGTGTTCGTGACACTTTGCGTCGCTATATAAAACGAAAAAACGTAAGACAATCACCTACAGTCACCGATAGTCACGGAGAGTCACCGAAGTGAATGAATTCTCTTTTATGATACGAATTTGGTTTCACTTGGATTAAAGTGACTCTTCTCGTCGCGTTGCGTTATACAAGTTAATTTAGAACGAACTGAATTATTAAAAAAAAAACATTTTTTCCTACAGCAAGGAGACATGTGATTTTTATTTAATGTCAAAAACAGAACTGATTTACAATTTGGAAAGATACTTAATTATATACCCTGATTTCGCTGTCGCGTCACTGCTTGGTGAATATTCGTTGTTGCGCCGCAGCTCAGAAAATATGACCTTGATTCAACATATCTGGTATCCAGACATGGAGTCAGCTATTTTGGCGAATGTGCGTTAAGACATCTTGTGTAGACATGGATTCAGCACTTTTGGAGATTGCGCGTGTAGAATTGCATTATTTGTATCTGGATACTTTGTATCAGCGTGAGAGAATGAATTTCTGGTTCTAAAATGTTTGTTATGTTAACTCCTCCCTCCTTAAAAACGCTTGTCCCCTAGCGTCTGGAAAATTTGGAACGCTCTTGTTGAGGGTGTGGAAACTTCTGACATAGCTTCTTCTTCTTGATTGGCTTGTCCAATAGTTTCCTATGGCTGTTTTAACGGCTTATTCATTTTTTGCCATTTATAGCAATATTTGCCAAAACTAACCATCGGGACCATGATTACTACAAGGGTAAGTCCTGAAGAAAATTGGTTTATTACCCTTTCTGTTTGGAGTGACTGGATTTCGATGGTATTGTTTATGTGTAGATCACTGAGCTGTTCTAATGACAGAAGTTTAGTTAGGCTCTCTTCTATTGGATTTGGTTGTGCTATTGCTGGCATTATCCTTAAAGGGGGTGCTTCGAAATTCCTATATGTTCTTCCATTGACTATAATGGTCTAATTTTTAAAATTTACAATGTAGGTCCCATTCATGTATCTCACGTCGTTGCTTGTGGTAATATTGCCTTTGTAGTTGTTTAGGAAAAGCATTCCGTGCGCAACAAGCTCGTCTTTGGGATGCGGTGTCAGTTGATGAAGTGACACGAAGAGTTGAGGCTTTTTATTAACTTAGGTATACAAGAATCATTACTTATCTCCATTAAGTCATTTTGTTTCAGCCTACAAAAACCAGAACTGAGGGGGAGGGGGTCATATGGTCATTAAGGCAGCGGGCCGCTCAACACCGAGGTGGACGAGGGAGGGAAGGATAACCGAAGACACCACTCGCGTCGTCCAGCCCAGGTGAAGGGTGACTCCCGCCATGACAGCGCCCCCTTCAGCTCAGGCCGAGCCACGAGAGAGGGGGGTTATTTGGTCACTAAGGCAGCGGGCTGCTCAACACCAGGGTGGGCGAGGGAAGGATAGTCCGAAGACACTACTCGCGTCGTCCAACTCTGGTGGAGAGTGACCCGCGCCATACAGCGTCCCTTTCACTCAGCTAGCTAGCCGGAATGGCAATTTTGTCTTTAAAAAGGCAATCACTCCCGCTGGCTCACCTGCGAGGACTGAATTGCAAAAATGCAAATTCGCTGTTAATATGGGTAGTGCCGCAAACTGGTTGAGAAAACAACATACAATTATTGTGATTTTCTTGTGCTTTTCTTGTGTTGACGGAATACACCATTGGTTTGCTATCAGTCGTTGGAAGCATGTGGTTATTTACCATAGTGGTTGTTGGCTATGCTATAGAGAAATAAGTACAGGGGGGTCCAGCTTTAAGTGAATAAGGAAATACAGGGGGTGATGTTATTGTAACGCTACGTTACAGTCCCCCTCCCACTTCGGTTATCGTAAAGCTACGGTGGGGAAAGATGGATCTCCAGGCATGGCCTAGGTCTGATGCCGGTGTGCATGTGGGCGAAGCACTTTATTAATTATGTTTTTTCTTGTCTCTCAAAAATATACAGAGTCATTCCACTTATATCTAACAGAGTTTATGTTTTTAATTCATTTGTATAACGTAAGAATAATATATTTCATTGTTCTTAAAACTAACAGAGTATATTTCATACAATTCATTATAATATATAAAATTCTTCTTCTTCGTTTCCATCTTCCTCGGGTTTTGATATCATCATCGCCATCAGGTATTCGGTAAGATATCGCCCGAAAAAAATTGGTCCTCTTTGCATTTTTGCTTGGTTGCCTGGCCACTGGTACTGCTTCCTCCGTGTGCACCCGCTCTGACGTCGCTTTATTTCGCCGAAGTTTATGCCGGCTGAAGATGCTTTTGTACCCCTCTTTGCTGACCATATATACTGCAAGTGCCATTTGGGGAATCTCCTAATCCCATGCGCGGTGGTCGCTCAGGAACCGTGCTAACGTTTTCGGACAGCCAAGTCGGTATATGACCTTTTCTTGTAGCGCTTTGAGCACGCTTACCGTTTTTGCTTGGCGTGCCGGGATTAACTCCACCCACTTGTAGAATTTGTAGATCATGGCGAGGAGGTAATTGCTTCTTTGCTTGGAACGTGGTAGTGGTAGCACGAAGTCGGCGGTTGCTATTTCCCATGGCTGCGGATATTGCATGGTGGCCAATAATCTCACCGGGATCTCCTCTGTCGCTTTTTATTGTGTTAAATATGTCTGGCTCGGTGTTATGTAACGTGCGGCGTTAGAGCGCATTGCCTATCGCGTTCGGGGCTCTTTTTCGGTACTCTTTATTGAAGTTGTATTTTTGTATAGCCGGGTAACGGTGGTCGAAGCGTTGCTTCAGCGTTAGGTAATGTTTACGGATGGTCGAATGTTCGGCTGAGGTAATTGGGCTAACAGTTTTACTCAATCGCTTTTGGTTGTGCTCCGGATTTTGACGATTATTCACGTGTTCCCGGCTGGTATTTGCACATAATGTGCCTAGCATAATGTGTCAAGGTGACTTCTAACGGCTGGCCATCTAGCGTGAGGGTGATTCCCCTTTCCCGTAAAAAGTCCATTACTAAGATCATCCGTTCTGCCAGATTCGGGATGACGGACATCATCGTGTTAGTCGTTCGTCCTTGGTACGTAATCCTTTCTGGGTAGGAATTCGAACTATAGAAACACGTCTGGTCTTCCAATTGGGCGCTCCGCCTGTTAAGATGTGGATTAATGTTGTTCCTCTCCAGGTGGTTTCGTACTGACACATCGACATATGAGGGGGTGGCGCTGGTGTCCACTAGCTCGCGCACGCTCATGCCTTTGATGGTTATCGGTGTGTAGAAACGGTCAACTACTTGCATTTCGGTAGTGGGCTCGCAGCATGGTGGTTCCATTGGCTTGTGTGGCCGAACAAATAATGCTTGACGGCTTCCTCTCACATGGTTTGACGGCATCCTGGGTGTGTTGTTGTCGGTGGATTTGTTGGTCGAAGGGCATAGGCAGTCCCTGGAGAGGATTTTGTCTTGTCCACACCTGGAGCAGAATATTCTCCAGCGGCCCCTGCATTGGAAGCGGCGGTGTCCGCGTTCCTTGCAGCGCCAGCAGCACTCCTTGCTATCGTATTCCGTTTACAACTTTGTCCTGTTTCTCTTCCTCGATTTTTAGCAGCTCATATTCTTCCCTTATTTCCAGGAGCTTATCGATAGTCTTAAACTCTCTGCCTTTGACGAAGAGGCGGTATTCAACGCGTAGGCCATCGTATATTCGCTCGAGGTGGTTTTTCTTGCACATTGTCGGATGCTGGCTGATCAGCGTTTCCAATGCGAAGACGTAGTTCTTGGCTTTTTCTCGGCCTTGTTGCCTGCATTTTCGGATGGCCTCTTCTAAATGTTGAAGATGCCGCTTAGGCAGGAAAAAATTGTTCACCTCCCTTCGAAAATCGCTCCAGTGGTTAATTTGTTGCTTATGGATGCGGTACCATTGGAGTGCTTTGCCACGTAGCAGTTCCGGCAGCGTTAGGAGCAACCGGTCGACGGGGATGCGGTAACATTCGGCGAGCTCCTCTAGCCTCTCTAGAAAATTCCACCGAAAAATGCAGATCCCAGTGGCGGACGGTATTCATTAGCTCACCGGTGCTCATTTCGTCTCGTTTCGGTTTAGCGCGTTCTCTCTCATGAGCATGCGAGGGGGATTTTGTACCTGGATGGCGTGTATTGACTTGTTCGGTGATGTTGGGGCAATATTCGTTACAGTTACTGTCGGTGTTGGTAGTTTAACTGGTTTCTCTTCGTCATTTTTACTTCCTTCTCCAGCTTCTTCAGTATGTCTTTGCTTGATTTCCTCATGCGTTTTGTCTGTACGTACGTGCTCAGTGCGCGGCGCAGATCGGCTACGGTTTGGCCCTCCACGTGAAGCCTATGCTTCTTACACTCCTTTTTCAATAAGTAGATCCAATTAAGTGAGTCGGTATTCAGCAGCGTACCTTGAGGAACCGGTGCGCCATTTATGAGGTGGGTTTTGTCTAAGGCTGGGGTAACGTGAGTCGAGTAAACATTCCACAAACCTCTACTGAATAAATTTACAATATTTATGTGTTACGAACACACGCACACACGGCTGGAGATATTAGGCGGGCAGCAGCTTTCCGTTGCAAGATGGCGAGGAGGCTGACCGGCGACTAACGGTCGTTGGAGTAGAGGAGGTTCGGTAGGTCGGTTGAACGGTCGGGTAACGGACAGGTTGGTACGGCGGTAGGGAAGCAGCGGCGGGATAGAAGCAGCGGCTTAACGGCGGTAGGATGGCATACGGCCAACTGTCGTCGTAGCAGCGGCCAACGGTCGTCGTGGCAGCGGCGCCTGAATGGCAATAGGACGTGAGCGGCCAGTTGTTGGCGTAGCTGCGGCGGCACCAGCAAGGCGGGAGAGGCACGGCGGTAGTATGACGGACGGCCAACGGCACCAGAGGGGCGACGATGCGACGGCAGCGGCGGTGGGCTACGGAGCGCGTACCAGGGCCGTGGTGGTGGGGGAAGTAGGCTAGCGATGGTGTTTGCCTGGACACCGGCGGTTCGTTTCGGGCGGGGTCGGTTGACGGCGGGGATCGATAGTCTTCGGCCTGATCGGTAGTCCGCGGAGTCGGTCACCTGGAGAAGAGACTGTGAGGACTCGGATTAGTGCTAATTTCACCGCTGGACACCCCTGCCTTCCTACTTGCACACTCGTAGAAGGTTCGTAAGGGGTCGGGGTTGTACCAGCCGAGACGCCTTGGATCGACCCATGGCGGAGGGGAAGTGCACCTTAACGGCACAGCGTTAGCCCCTTGTGGCCACGCATCGGTTCATGGCCGAAACCAGAGCTGAACAGAGGGGTCGTGCGGTCGTTCGGGCGGCGAGTTATTCCTTACCTGCCCAGGACGACCAACGGAAGGGTAGTCCGAAGACACCACTCGCGTCGTCTTGGTGCAGCAGGGGGTGACTCGCGCCACGGCCGCACCCTCTTCTCCCCAGCTAACTAGAGGGAGTAGTCCCTCCGCTCCGGCCAGCCTACTAAAACCAGAGCTGATGGGGAGGGGGGTTATTTGGTCATTAAGGCAGCGGGCCGCTCAACACCAGGGTGGGCGACGGAGGGAAGGATAATCCGAAGACACTACTCGCGTCGTCCAACTCTGGTGGAGGGTGACCCGCGCCATGACAGCGCCCCTTCCACTCAGCTAGCTAGCCGGAGTGGCAATTTTGTCTTTAAAAAGGCAATCACTCACGCTGGCTCACCTGCGAAGACTGAATTGCAAAAATGCAAATTCGCTGTTAATATGGGTAGTGTCGCAAACTGGTTGTGCTTTTCTTGTGTTGACGGAAAACACCATTGGTTTGCTATCAGTCATTGGTAGCGTGTGGTTATTTACCATAGTGGTTGTTGGCTATGCTATAGAGAAATAAGTACAGGGGGGTTCAGGTTTAAGTGAAGAAGGAAATACAGGGTGGTGATGTTATTGTAACGCTACGTTACGCTCCTATAGCTAAACCAATTTCCAATTTATTTAATATTATTGGGCTTACAATTCCAATTCTTGCCCATTGTATGGCGTACTTAACATTTACAATTTCTTCTTTGATTAATATTAGCTTATTTTGGAGGCTTACTGCTACCTCATTTGTTTTGACATTTTTCGTTTCTATAGCATTTAACAAACTATTAGTAATTTCAGTAATTTTATTTACTTGGTGTTTCAACACATTATTTATAATAATTTGTTTATTATTGTTTATAATAATTTTTCCCAAGTTAGAATTTACAATATTGAGGTCATCATGGTAGGGGCTTCCCACTATGTATTTCCAAGCGATACCGAGAAAATCTAGGGATCTTCGGGTTGTAGTATTTCGGATGGATTCAATGAGTTCCAACATCTCAATAGCTTGTTGGGCCTCATGCTGCAGGATAGGATATAAAGCATTTGATGGTGGTAAATTTTTTCCTATGGTCGCCGTTATATTTTCCAAACGGTTCCTGTATGCTTGGGTGTTAATAATATGGATGAAGTTGAGGGTGCCATCTTTGATTTTTGAGAAGCCGTTATCTATGGTTATTAAATGGGCTGATGAATAATCGTGGATTTGGATATCCGCATGTGCCATGCAGGCAAGGAGACTGAAAAATGGGTTTATTTTCTTAATGGCCATGGACACTCAATTATTGCTTATATCTAAAATCGTACGCCTATGGCATATTGCTCGACTTGACTTAAATTATTGCTAGAATAGATCGTGCGCCTATGTCATATTGCTCGATTTGACTTAAATTACTACTAGAATAGATCGTGCGCCAATGGCATTTTGCTCGATTTGACTTAAATTAAAGGAGATTAATTGTATTGAACTTACATTTCTGTATATTAAATATTACTCATTATATTATTATTATTAATTATGTTTCTTTGGTTATATAAGATTTTCATAATTTGAACATTCCTTAAACCTTCCTGTATTATCCTTTTTATTATTATTATAATTTTTAATTTTTATTTTCATTCGTTTATCTGATTAATGTTTAGAAGGGAAAAAACTTCCTTCGTCCCTCTTTCTTGCGTTTTTGTTTCTTTGTCTTTTGAAACATTTGGCTACTTTTTTTATTTTTTTTTTTATTTATTTTTTTTTTATTGAGCCTTAATATGGCTTTTATGCACCGACTTTCCTGACTGAGTTGTAACTGAATTTCCCTTGTCCTCAAGTATTACTTCCTTCCTGTAACGGGGTGACAATTTTTTTCCTATTCGCTTGTTTAATTTTACATAAATCATGTCATTAGCACTGTATGTCCTAAAATCTGTTCTTTTCTTATTTTGGACCTCTAAATCCCTCCCTTGTTTAATTTTCAAGTTTTGTATGTTTTTGTCTTTGTCCAGGTCAACTGGGTGCGGTCCAACTGTCCGTCCAAAAAATAATTCTATAGGCTTTCCTTTAGTAGTGGAATGAATTGAGAAATTGTATTTGTACAGGGATCTATCAAGGAGATAGCGTGCGACAACATCGCCAACTTCCGGTGGCTGGAGGAAGTGGTTCCAAGCCTCTAAAAGCAAGTCACGAACGTGCGGTTTGAGGCGGTGGATAAAGCGTAAATCCCCACGGTACCAAAAGTTAAGGTATGGATACCATGCGTGATGAAGTCGGATGATACACTGCGACTTCTGCATAATCAGAATCAGAACATCCCGACACAGGATTGGAAGGTACTTACTGTATCTCGGCCTACCGATGGTGGTCAGTTCTACATCCTCCAAATAAACAATCAAGCGGAGGATATTTTGTACACGCAGCTTGGCAAAATGTCCTTTGGTACAGGCAAAATTTACATGCGGCTAAGGAAAATAAGTTCCGAGGATAAAAACCCTAACAGGCTAGAGGTGGGCGAAGTCGACGTCAAGACGAAGGTGCTGGAGGGGGACAAACAGCCCAATGGTGCTGCGAGTCCTACAAATAAACCTTCAGCACTGTAAAGTGGCGTCGACCGAACTCCTCCTAACCCATGAGGAGGGGTTCGTTTGACGTGGCACTGATGCAGGAGCCGTGGCTCTCATCGAGAGGAAAGGTTTCTGCACTTAGCGCACGCGGGTTTGGCGTTTACTACGCGCAAACCGAAGGACGGGTGCGAGCTGTAGTAATGGTAAGGAAACAGCTGCATTCATATATGCTGCCTAATTACACCACTGAGGATCTCGTAGCGGTAGCTGTTGAGCAAAAGTATAAGCAGGCATTTATCCTGGCGTCCTGCTACATGGCCCATGCTGCGGAGGTTCCACCGATGGAGTGCAAAAGGCTAGTACAGGGGGAAGGGCGCAAAGGCGGTTGGTCATCGGCGCAGATGCAAATGCGCACCGCAATGCGTGGGGAGGAGCAGATACGAACGAGAGAGGCGAATCTGTAGTTTGTTACAACCTGCAAACCAATTTGCAGATAGCCAACAGGGGAAATGTCCCTACATACATTGGTCCAATATCCGGCAATGTTCTGGATATTACATTGAGCTCCGAGCGTGATATATCAAGGTATGATTGGATGGTTCTTGATAGACCATCCTTCTCCGAACATGCGTATGTCAGCTTCAGCATCCCTCTAAAGGGGGTAGAGAAGGGAGGAACCTTTAGAAACCCTAGGTCAACGAACTGACCTAAATTCCAGAAACATGTAGAAACAAAATTTGGAATATTTAAGGGGCGTTCTACAGTTAGACAGTGTTGTCGGTCGTCGTCCTAATTTCCGCCTCCACTACAGTCGTATATGTCAGCTTTTCATCGGGTTCTGCGAAAAACTTTGATTGCTGGTTACAGAGATTATGAAGCCCTACCTTTTATTCTTCTGTTAGGTACTCTGTTTTTATTTCCAAATTATTTACCGATCTTGATAACAGTTGCTTAATTTAGATTTTTTTACCATTTTTAATGATCATGTAATCCCTAGAGGTATGAATTACCGCACTCAACTCTTTGAGGCTGTCATTCACAATGATGCCGTGGAATGACACCAATGAAGGCAAAATGAAAAACTTAAGGCGTTCCTCGTTTAAACCGAAAAGATTTAAAAATATATGATGCGATACTCTTACTTTACCTCCGAGGGAGTAAGCGTAAAAAATGTTTTCGTTTGGTAAGGGGTTTTTCGCTAATGAAGGCTGTATGTAGTTTTTGTTGGATCCATTGCCGGATTTGCACTGGATGTAGGGCAATGTCGAGTGCGTCAGCCTAAAAAATTAACGTCGCAAAACTCTTCGCCTTCTTTTTGGTTGTCATGTGCGCACCGCGAATAATCCTGATAGTAGTCTTCCCAGGATTGTGTTTCTTCCGTGTTCAGTTCGTCAGTTTCGTGTCCGTATGTACTTCCTTCGCACTGTTGCGTTTCGGCTACGGTGGCGTCAGGAGATGGTTCTATATATATATAGTCTAGGAGCAGCATTTCTATTGAATTGGCCTGTGTGCGCTGGGGGTGGCTGCTTCGATACTACGTTGCTGTATCCTGGCCTGTTCATGTAATTGAGTTTTCTTTTTCGCATCGATTGGTCCACGTCCATAGGTGTGGGTGGTTTTGGTTGTAATGGCCTTGGCGGTGGATTACCGTAATACATGGGCCCTTGGGTGTTCGGTATATTTGAGTACTGTAGATGTGGGCGTGTTTATATTGTTGGTATTGGGGTTGCTGATACTGATGTTGCTGATGTGGAAGTTGATGCTATTGATGTTGCTGGGGAAATCTGGTAAATGGAGAAATTGATTGGGGAAATGCGCAAGGTACAGGTAAAATGGTTGATTGTATTGTTTCCTCGGTGGGAGCACAGGCTTTTGTTGGTATGTGCCAAATGATGCTGTAGGTAACATTCGTCTTCTGTGTAAATTGTACTGGCTGTTAGCGTGAGCAGCTCTGAAGTTCTGGTTTTCCAGTTTAATGCATAAATGTAAAGTTTCAGGCAAATCAGACGGTTCCTTCATGCCGAGGAGGATATCTCACCCGATACTCCTCGAATAAAGGTATCTAGTGCCTTGTCACAGTATGTACGCGTGAGGACACGCATGGCCTCCCCGCCAACGTCCAAGCAGGATACTTTGTTGAGTATCAGCAAAGGGTGGGAATACACCTCCGCGTAGAATTCCTGTACGGATATCCTGCCTTGGACAAACAATTCATCTGGTACTCCAGGGTGCTTAAGTCCCGTTTGTCAGCATAGTGTGCTGTGAGGCACCGGGAAATTGCTTTCCAATTTAAGGGGATGTTGTAGGATTCGAGTGCAGCGTATGCGCTGCATCTTGTTGCAAATTACGCTTAGAATGCCAAAGAACTTGGGTGAACATATTCTTAGTTCATAAATCTATAGGATTCGCTCTACACTTTTTTCCAGCTACTTAGCTCGGTGGTAACTATTCGAGATGGTACGACGGAAGCAAGAGAGAGCATCTATGGAGCAAGCGAAGTATTACAACTTAACACGAAGGAAATGGCGACCGGCGATAGGCGACCTAGTGCTGGTAAAGGAACATCAGCTGTCAAAAGCGGCGGATAACTTTGCAGCCAAACTAGCGCCCAGGTACAGTGGACCTCATAGGGTAACTAACTTTGTGTCGCCAGTGATCGTAGAGCTAGACAAAGTCTTCAGAGGAAGGAGGAGGACAGCCCACCTAAGTGAGCTGAAAGCATACCACGCAGCCGACGCCGCCGACAACAACGAATCCAGGAGGCAAAGTCATAAACAGAGATACAAGAAGGACGCTAGTGAAGATCAAACCGCGTCAACATCGTCAAATCAAACAGCAAACAACAATCCCGTGGAACAACAACAGAGATAGAACAGCGAGGTAGCCATTTGCGGTACGCTCACACGAGTCAGTGAAGAGACCGAGAGACAACACGGAGAGAACCAAGGTACAAGTCAACAACTGATAGCATACAGAGACGGTCAATTACAAAACATTGCGGAGAATCAGGTACGAATATTTCCAGAGAACCGGCGCATGGATCAAGATTACACCTGGGAAGGCAGTTCGCTATGGCAGCCTTATACGAACACACACCCCGAGACAACTGCGGAATTACAGACTATTTTGTAAGATTCTACTTCAATCCGGATGAAATCGGTAGTAACGGACACGTCCAACCAAGACAGTGTCAAATCATACACGAAGAAATTTCATATCAAGAATTACACGGAAGTCGAATCAACCGCTAAAAGCTCGGTAAACTCTAACCACAATTACATAAATATACCATAAATATACTCTTTAACTATGCGCATGATATACCACGTTTTTTTTTTTAAATACACCATACATGGCGGGAACACCCTAAGGAAAATCCACCAGTTTTTCATTTATTTTATAGACTGGCATCACACATACCGCCAACGGGAAGGGCTGTGAAACGCCAACAACCAACGACGACAGCGAAATATTAAGTCGTAAGGCCAGCGGGGTCAACGGCAGCCTCAACGACAAAAACAGCGACATATTGAGCCTGATGGCCAACGACGGCAGCGAAGACGAAGCAGCATGGGCGAACACCACTTCCTCGTACGGATCACGCGCACCGACCTGGTGACGGTGGGTCTCATTGCGGTAGGTGAGGGGGGAGTGTGAGGACCCCAAAGCAGAGGACTTTGTATCCTCACAACATACACATATCCATACATTTTTCTAAAGAACATACATTTTGAAATAACTTGAAATTTATAATAATATTTGAATTTATCCCTTATACATTTTATATGAAGCACCAGAAATATACATATGTATACCTTTATGAATTATATCCTAAATACATATATTCTGTTGTACATTGAATTGATAATTATTAAATTAAAGAACAAATTAGACTTGCGCACTTTTGCACGCAAGCAAAATATTTACATTTTTGCAAACATAAATTTTAAATATAGGATCACCCTAACATGCATTGAATATTTGGAAGGGAGGTAGATACGCACAAAACATAAAAATGCAGCGGTCAATCAACCCTTTGCACACTCAAAATCCAATACACCCAGCTACAAATACAACATACATAATAACTTAAGTGAACGGAGATCAGCAGCAAGTCGTCAAAATAAGCGCCGCTACTAATTGAAATTTCGCTATACATATTTACGCACTAGCATACAACACACCAACGCACGCCATACATCAGAACGCAGAAGCATTGGGCAAAGCAAAACACAACATTAGAATAAGGTGACCACAAACAAATATACAAACACACAATATATAAACCAAAGCCTGGAAAGCACGGTATGAGCAAGTACAAAGGCATTGTATTCAATAAGGAGCATTATGATGCGTGGAAATTCATGGGAAGGAAATATTCACCGGAATAACAGTTGTTTTATATTGTTGATACTGTGAGTTAGAAATTGTTATTATAAAACAACCGTTTGCCTGCGTGCAAAAATTAGTATATAAGGGCGACGAGTTCGCATTAAAATTCAGAGAGATTAGGAGACAGGCATACGAGTCGGTAGGTTTTATGACTACCCACCAATAGTACACCTGAAGGTTTTTCACTTCATTTGTACTAGAAGTATACTCGTCTGGAGGCTTTATTACTCCATTCGACCGCAGAGGTTGGCCGAGGGCTTTATTAGCTCAGTCACCTCTTACAAAGCAAGGGAATCAGCTAGGAGTAGAAAGAGAATTTTATTAAATAAACACTTTTATAACATTTTATAAGAACTAAACAGTGTTATTCTTTTAGAAAGACCAGTAGGAATTTCTACTTTCAGGAACCCTGGACGGACTGAGGCAAGCCCCGGCAAAGTCAAAGCTTATCGCGCACCAATTAATCCCAAGAACCCTTTGATTGGGTTCGGCATGAAACCCGTCATTAAGAAAACGTTTTCGTAATTAGGTATCGTTTGTATTCCACTTTCGTAAGTTAAACTTCGCTTCCCCATGATCTTAGAGGCTTGGTGATATGTGGCCACAGCCATATCTAAACTTTGCTCGCTTAAAACTAAGTCATCAACATAAAATTACCTTTTCAACTGTTTTCACTAAAGTATGGGTGCTTATGAATAGTAGCTGCCAACAGAAATGGGCTGGATGCGACACCAAAGGTAATTCTCGTCATTCGGAATTCAACTATTTCTAGTTGAATTAGGCTGGGACTTATACCATAAAAATCGATGCGAATCACGGTCACAGGCAGCTGGGAAATTTGTAAAAATTCCTTTTCAATATCGGAAGTAATAGCAATTGCATTGGAACGAAACCTTAAAATAGTGCGCAACAAATCCGCAACCAAATTTTCGCCTATACTCAAATGTTCATTGAGAGATGTAAATCCCGTTTCGCTTGAGGACGCATCAAACACAATACGCATTTTTGTGGTGGTTTTATGTTCGCGATAAACTGGTCAATGTGGAATTTAGCACAACGTTTACCAACGGCGGTTTCAACGATGTTATTGTGTATTAATTCGCGAATCTCGTTATCACATTCAGCCAATTTTTCATTTCTCTTTCGCAATTTAGCGGTTAGTCCATAAATCTGACTTAGGGTTACTTGTTTATTATTTTTTGGGGTCGCACAGTCAATTATCCATTTAACTACATATCGTCCATAATTAATCGTTATATTAGCCAGTGTGCTTTCGATTGCCAATTTTTCTTCGTGAGTTTTTACGTTCGCTAAGCCATTTGACTCTAAATTGCAAAGTTGTGAAATATTAAAATCTTCAGTGTCCTCTTCGCGCACTTGAAATACATAAGCTGCGCCTTTGTTGCCTTTATGTTGACCCTGAACTGTCCAACCGAAAAATGTTTTCACTGCTACTAAGTTATACGCTACCGATTCGCTCTCCGGTGTATTGAATTTCCAATAGTAGTCTTGCCCAATCAGTAGATTTATGCCGCTGATGAGCCTTTCATTACAACTCTTATAATCCGCTAATTTCATTCGCAAATTGTTTAGCTTCTTGTTGTCAAATGTTGGCATAGGTAAAGAGTCTTCACATATTGAAGGCATTACAGTCGCTTTGACTTTACTTTGAACGCCGTTGTATTGACACACTAGTGACAATTGTACTCGCCTAAATTCTGTTAGGCGTTTGCTCTGATTTTTATTGAGTATCATAAGTTGGTAAATAAAGCTCTTTCACAACTCTCTCAATAACGTATGTTGGCTGGCTTTCCACTGTCCATTATAATTCTGAACAGAATACGCTTCGAATTATTTTCGTTGCTAATTATTACCTTCGGTGTTTGCAAGAAAGTTTTTGCATCGCTCTCATCTGTTGTGCTTAACGTAGCAGCGCTCGCTGTCGACGGTGACGTCTTGGCTTCGAGAGCGCTCGACTTATCGTTTATTGCGTTTTGTTCGACCCTCGTCGGCCGCTCACACATTGACATCACATTCCGCCCACCGCACAACTCACATTTAAGCCACTGGGGTTTGCAGAATTTTGAGTTATGGTTTTCGTTTGTGCAACGAAAGTATCTTCCTTCACGAATGGCCTTCCGCTGTTCAGCACTCACACTACATTTACAGTTTCTTGTGTTTTGATTAGTTTTCTTACAAAACACACATTTGGGGCTGCTTATCACTTTAGCTGGTGTACAGGCCAGTGGCGGTACCTGTTTATCCTTTACGTCCGTGGTCATCATATCGCTTACTTTTCGCTCGGCGGCCGCCTTGGTGTGATGGTAGCGTGCTCCGCCTACCACACCGAATGCCCTGGGTTAACACTCCGGGTAAGGCAACAACAAAATTTTAGAAATAAGGTTTTCAATTAGAAGAAAATTTTTTTAATCGGCAGTGTTTGGAAAGCACTCCGAGTGTATTTCTGCCATGAAAAGCTCTCAGTGAAAACTCATCTGCATCAGATGCCGTTCGGAGTCGGCATAAAACAAGTAGGTCCCGTCCCGCCAATTTGTAGGAAAAATTAAAAAGGGGCACGACGCAAATTGGAAGAGAAGCTCGGCCTAAAATCTCTTCGGAGGTCATCGCGCCTTACATTTTCGCTCTGACAATAATGACTTTTCCAAAGCTTCCAGTATAACTTTAATGTAATCAAGTAGAGTCTTTAATTGCGCGTCACTCGTGACGCTATTTTGGGAGTTGTTAGTGCTTGTGTTACTTATCATACTAGAAAGAGATGCCCTACCAGCTGATATGGAATTCAACGCGCATGGCTGATGGGAAAGCTTTAAGCAATACCGATTTCACCATAACTTCATTGTGTGACGATAGTATTTGAAGTGCCGTTAGGGATCTCACGGTGGCGCTCATCTGATTATACTGTTGGCGTAGACCATGAACGTCGCTCGACGAATGTACTATTTTAAGATTCATTAATTTTTGCAAACATTTCTCTACTAGTTTGTCACTATCGCCGTACTCCTCTGCAACAGGGCTATGGCATCGTTGTAACATTGTTCAGACGAAGTAAATCCCACTATTGTAGTTGCAGCTTTCACTATCAACGCCTTGCTTAGGAAGTTAAAATTTGCCACTATTGATAATTTTTGATTATCATAAACCGCTAGCTTGAACTGATCCCAGAATGGCAACCAGTTTTCCAGCCTTCCGTCAAACTTCTTTATCTCGAAAGCATTTAGTTTAATGCCATAATGACCACATTCATTGTTTTGAACGGGTGGCTCGGTGCCCTTGCTGATGGGTTGATTTCTTTGCGCTGGCTTAAAATAGGTAGAAAGAAGGTAATCCATCTCTGCTAATAGCGTTACGGCCTTATCGTCGTATTCGATTACGCTTTCAACCTCCCTTTGCATATCATCCAGCTTTACAGTGTTTCGTACAGCTTCATCCGCCTTTTGGAGGTTGGAATGAGCATTTTTCAATCGCTGTATGAATATGTTTAGCTCTTCCTCTACTGTAGCTGGACAACTTGAACCGGAAAAAATTGTAGGTTTGATTGCTTTTAGATAATCGTTGGCCGCGTTGCATAGCTTAGTAACTTGCGTTCGAAACGATGCTCGGATTACCGCCTCCATAGTCCCTTGCCAATTCGATTTTATTAAATTCAACGGATCGCTAAGTCCGACTGTCCCGGGTTTCGGCACCGTGAAAAAAATTATTTAAATAAAAACGCGCTAATTCGTAAGGTTCTCGATTTTAGACAGTCTCGGTGAACTATTAAATAAGAACTGAACTCAAAAGTAGATTTACGTAAGTACATTTGGTTAAGTACATAGGTACCAGTAAAAGAGAATAGAGTACAATGAATGAATGTAAGAATGCAAATAACTAAGTAGGTGTACATATGTCAAGATATTGAGTACAGAATTCTGTTATATGTTTAATTTTCTATATTATAGAATGTAATGACGGGGAAGGAAATGTAGGCGATGTAAGCTGCTATGATTCCCATAAACTTTCTGAAAAATTGTTGCAAGTCGAAGGAGTCGACAGTATTGTCAGAGATAGCGCCCTCATATTCCAAGTTCGTTGGGAATCCATTTGTTTTCCTTCTCGAATCTATAAACTTTTAAAGGCTACTCGGATTGGCCTTTAAATTCGTTTCTACAGTGTACTTATTAGGGCGGGTCGATTTAAAAATCGCTCATTGCTCTGTGAAAATCGTATTCTAGGGATCAAGAAAAGAAACTTTGCCGAAAGAACCATACCTCTAAAACGAATTCTGATGTCCCCCCCTTTGGGTCGAACTTTAGGGTAGGGGCAATTTCAATTCAACCTGCTGTGTCTTGTGGTGGCTTAAATAAAACAACACAAGGTATTTTACGATCTGCAATTGTGTCACAGTTATACCTTAATTTTTTAAAACGGTTGAATAAAAAACCCACACAACTATGTTTACGACATGCAAATGCATCACAGTGATGCCTTGGTTTTAAAAGGGGGTTGCAAAAACGCTAATTTCTAATAATTTTTTTAATTTCTTTTCTATGACTAAGTTAAATTAATTTTTTCATTTACATATGTTCTTACTAAATAAATTTCTAAAGAGAAAAATAAACTCCAAAAAGAACAAGTAAGAAAGGCTAAGTTCGGGTGTAACCGAACATTACATACTCAGTTGAGAGCTATGGATACAAAATAAGGAAAATCACCTCGTAGGAAAATGAACCTAGGGTAACCCTGGAATGTGGTTGTATGACATGTGTATCAAATGAGTATTTTAAGAGAGAGTAGGCCATAGTTCTATGGATGGACGCCATTTAGGGATATCGCCATAAAGGTGGACCAGGGCTGACTCTAGAATGTGTTTGTACGATATGGGTATCAAATGAAAGGTGATAATGAGTATTTTAAAAGGGAATGGGCTTTAGTTCTATAGATGAACGCCTTTTCGAGAAATCGCCATAAATGTGGACCAGGGGTGACTCTAGAATATGTTTGTACGACATGGGTATCAAATGAAAGCTGTTAATGAGTATTTTGAAAAGGAGTGATCCTTAGTTCCATAGGTGGACGCCGTTTCGAGATATCGCCATAAAGGTGGACCAGGGGTGTCTCTAGAATGTGTTTGTACGATATGGGAATCAAATGAAAGGTGTTACTGAGCATTTTAAGAGGGAGTGGGCATTAGGTCTATAGGTGGACGCCTTTTCGAAATGTCGCCATTAGGGTGGGCCAGGGGTGACTCTAGAATGTGTTTGTATGATATGGGTATCAAATGAAAGATGGTAATGAGTATTTTAAAAGGGGGTAATCCTTAGTTCTATAGGTGGACGCCTTTTCGAGATATCGCGATAAAGGTGGACCAAGGGTGACTCTAGAATGTTTGTACGATATGGGTATCAAACGAAAGGTGTTACTAAGCATTTTAAGAGGGAGTGGGCCTTAGGTCTATCGGTGGACGCCTTTTCGAGATATCGCCATTAAGGTGGACCAGGGGTGACTCTAGAATGTGTTTGTACGATATGGGTATCAAATGAAAGGTGTTACTGAGCATTTTAAGAGGGAGTGGGCCTTAGGTCTATCGGTGGACGCCTTTTCGAGATATCGCCATTAAGGTGGACCAGGGGTGACTCTAGAATGTGTTTGTACGATATGGGTATCAAATGAAAGATGGTAATGAGTATTTTAAAAGGGAGTAATCCTTAGTTCTATAGGTGGACGCCTTTTCGAGATATCGCCATAAAGGTGGACCAAGGGTAACTCTAGAATGTTTGTACGATATGGATATCAAACGAAAGGTGTTACTGAATGTGTTTGTACGATATGGGTATCAAACGAAAGGTGTTACTGGGCATTTTAAGAGGGAGTGGGCATTAGGTCTATAGGTGGACGCCTTTTCGAGATATCGCCAATAGGGTGGGCCAGGGGTGACTCTAGAATGTTTGTACGATATGGGTATCAAACGAAAGGTGTTACTGAGCATTTTAAGAGGGAGTGGGCATTAGGTCTATAGGTGGACGCCTTTTCGAGATATCGCCATTAGGGTGGGCCAGGGGTGACTCTAGAATGTGTTTGTACGATATGGGTATCAAATGAAAGGTGGTAATGAATATTTTAAAAGGGAGTAATCCTTAGTTCTATAAGTGGACACCTTTTCGAGATATCGCCATAAAGGTGGACCAAGGGTGACTCTAGAATGTTTGTACGATATGGGTATCAAACGAAAGGTGTTACTGAGCATTTTAAGAGGGAGGGCGCATTAGGTCTATAGGTGGACGCCTTTTCGAGATATCGCCATTAGGGTGGGCCAGGGTGACTCTAGAATGGGTTTGTACGATATGGGTATCAAACGAAAGGTGTTACTGAGCATTTTAAGAGGGAGTGGGCATTAGGTCTATAGGTGGACGCCTTTTCGAGATATCGCCATTAGGGTGGGCCAGGGGTGACTCTAGAATGTGTTTGTACGATATGGGTATCAAATGAAAGGTGGTAATGAATATTTTAAAAGGGAGTAATCCTTAGTTCTATAAGTGTACGCCTTTTCGAGATATCTCCATAAAGGTGGACCAAGGGTGACTCTAGAATGTTTGTACGATATGGGTATCAAACGAAAGGTGTTACTGAGCATTTTAAGAGGGAGTGGGCATTAGGTCTATAGGTGGACGCCTTTTCGAGATATCGCCATTAGGGTGGGCCAGGGGTGACTCTAGAATGTTTGTACGATATGGGTATCAAACGAAAGGTGTTACTGAGCATTTTAAGAGGGAGTGGGCATTAGGTCTATAGGTGGACGCCTTTTCGAGATATCGCCATTAGGGTGGGCCAGGGGTGACTCTAGAATGTTTGTACGATATGGGTATCAAACGAAAGGTGTTACTGAGCATTTTAAGAGGGAGTGGGCATTAGGTCTATAGGTGGACGCCTTTTCGAGATATCGCCATTAGGGTGGGCCAGAGGTGACTCTAGAATGTGTTTTTACGATATGGATATCAAATTAAAGGTATTAATGAGGGTTTTAAAATCGAGTGGCCTTTAGATTTATATGTGAAGGCGTTCTCGCGATATCGACCAAAATGTGGACCAGGTGATCCAGAAAATCATCTGTCGGGTACTGCTAATTTATTTATATATGTAATACCACTAACAGTATTCCTGCCAAGATTCCAAGGGCTGTTGATTTCGCCTTGTAGAACTTTTTCATTTTCTTCTACTTAATATGGTAGGTGTCACACCCATTTTACAAAGTTTATTCCAAAGTTATATTTTGCGTCGATAAACCAATCCAGTTACTATGTTTCATCCCTTTTTTCGTATTTGGTATAGAATTATGGCAGTTTTTTTCATTTTTCGTAATTTTCGATAAAGTTGGCGTGGTTATGGTCGGACTTCGGCCATTTTTTATACCAAGATAAAGTGAGTTCAGATAAGTACGTGGGCTAAGTTTAGTAAAGATATATCGGTTTTTGCTCAAGTTATTGTGTTAACGGCCGAGCGAAAGGACAGACGGTGGACTGTGTATAAAAACTGGGCGTGGCTTCCACCGATTTCGCCAATTTTCACAGAGAACAGTTACCGTCATAGGATCTATGGGAGGAGCCACGCCCATTTTGAAAATTTCTTTTTTTTTTGTATTTTGTTGCATCATATCATTACTGGAGTTGAATTTTGACTTAATTTACTTATATACAGTAAAGATATTAAATTTTTTGTTAAAATTTGAATTAAAAAAAAATTTTTTTAAAAAGTGGGCGTGTTCTTCATCAAATTTTGCTAATTTTTATTTAGCACAAATATAGTAATAGTAGTAACGTTCCTGACAAATTTCATCATGATATCTTCAACGACTGCCAAATTACAGCTTGCAAAACTTTTAAATTACCTTCTTGTAAAAGTGGGCGGTGCAGCGCCCATTGTCCAAAATCTTACTAATTTTCTATTCTGCGTCATAACGTCAACCCATCTACCAAGTTTCATCGCTTTAACCGCCTTTGGCAATGAATTATCGCATTTTTTCGGTTTTTTGAAATTTTCGATATCGAAAAAGTGGGCGTGGTTATAGTCCGATATCGTTCATTTTAAATAGCGATCTGAGATGAGTTCCCACTACCAAATTTCATCAAGATACCTCAAAATTTACTCAAGTTATCGTGTTAACGGACAGACGAACGGACGCACGGACGGATATGGCTCAATCAAATTTTTTTTCGATACTGATGATTTTGATATATGGAAGTCTATATCTATCTCGATTCCTTTATACCTGTACAACCAACCGTTATCCAATCAAAGTTAATATACTCTGTGAGCTCTGCTCAACTGAGTATAAAAACCATAGGCATTTTAAAGTGGGATTTTTAAAAATTTGCAAGTTCGACCCAAAGGGGGGGGGGGGGGGGGACATCAGAATTCGTTTTAGAGGTATGGTTCCTTCGGAAAAGTTTCTTGTTTTGATCCCTAGAATATGATTTCCACAGAGCAATGGGCGATTTTTTGCCTCCCCACAAATCGAGCCGGCCTAGTACTTATATATTTTTTTAATGGACGTTGTGGCAGCGTGCTGCCCTCAAATGGACCAATGAAACCAGGCTAATCCTGTTCACGCGATCGATTCACATATATCACCCTTATTGTCATTTTCGTCGTAGAAATCGTCGTCGTTTTCCTGTCGACGTCACATCGTATAGACGTCATCGTCACTTCGACACCAAATCGGTATTGGCTAAGCCTGTTGAGACGAAGACGACAATTTATCGATAAAACGAAAGGAAAATATATCATCTCTGCCATTTCTGGCTCAGCTGTTCGATTTTCTACTATTTCTGTGTCTTTTTTCGCGATTTGAGATTTGTTTAAATATTTCATTTCAAGATTTTACAAAAATGTTTTATTATGACAGTAGTGCGAGATCTAGTGACGAAAATAGTTAACAAAGAGGAGCTTAGAAAAAGAGAACAGAAGCAATCGTATTATACATTAATTATTAAGAGAGGTGAGAAATGTCTTTTTTTTTGCAAAAAGGGAGTCCGAGCTATCAAATGTGTTTGAGTGAGATTTATAATCCTGGCATAAACGCCGAAAAGATTCATTTTGTTCAAAATTCGTTCTACATTGTATCAGCAGAAGAGGTTTGACGTGTCTCGATATCCGAGAGGGAACACAAAAGTTCACTTCGTTCAGAAGGAATAGGTTCGAAATTGATACAATTAAAGGTTTTGTCATAAATATTATACAAATTCCGGTTTTGTTGTTTGTGTGAGTGGAGGTGCGGTGTAATCCTCGGCTCAACTGCAGTATGTTCGGGACTTTTTTTGAGCGGAAAATTGAAATAGGTCTCAAGATTGGCTTCTGTGCTCCCCTCGGGCGTTTTGGTGGAGTTAGGAGATGCAATGCCTCCCTGACCTGAAGTTAGCGTGGTGTTCTTGCACTCCTAACAGGAATCAGTGAGACTTAAAAACTGGTGCTTGGCGTGGAGCCATCTAAAAAAACCAAATCGAATCATTTTTGAACTTAAATGGTGTAACGCCATATAATTGTCAAAACTTAGTAAAATACTTAATTGGGAAGGAAAAAAACTGTGAAGTGAAATTAACATTTGTAATTTATACATAATAAAATAACGGAGATACTGTGAATAACGGAGCTTCTATACAGACACAAAAAAGACAATACAATGGATTTTGTGCTACACTACGAATACACTAAGAATACAAATTAGAATTATAAGCCAAACTCGTTTTATATACTTAACGGATCTGAAAAACACATGACAACGGGCCACATTTTGAACTTTGTTATACATCTTTGTTATACATCTGTTTACCAACTGTATACAAAAATAAAACAAAACTTATTTTATGCTGGAGAAGCTGCTCGCTTTTTATACTCAGTATATACATCAAATTGCAATTCTATTTGCAATCATCAAATCAATGCAATCTTAATTGCACTCATTGGAATGACTACAACACATTGAAAAGAAAGTCAATTGTTATTGTAAATAACCAAATAAAGTGGAAAAACTAAAAAAATTAGTGCTTGGCGTGGAGCCATCTAAAAAAACCAAATCGAATCATTTTTGAACTTAAATGGTGTAACGCCATATAATTGTCAAAACTTAGTAAAATACTTAATTGGGAAGGAAAAAAACTGTGAAGTGAAATTAACATTTGTAATTTATACATAATAAAATAACGGAGATACTGTGAATAACGGAGCTTCTATACAGACACAAAAAAGACAACGCAATGGATTTTGTGCTACACTACGAATACACTAAGAATACAAATTAGAATTGTAATAACAAATTATGAAAAGAATACAATATAAAGGATTTTGTGCTTGGCTTGGTGCTATTTAAGCCCAAATGTAACGACAAATATTTTTACGAAATAAATACAACTTATTAAAATACTTAATTGAACAGAAACTGTAAATTAAAATTAACACTTCTACGACAAATAACTAATTTATATATAATCGAATAATGGAGCTACTGTGAATAACGGAGCTAGTATACAGACACAAAGAAGACAACACAACGGATTTTGCGCTTGGCATGGTGCCATTTAAAAACCCAATACACTAAGTTGAAATTACAAATTATGAAACGAATGCAATATAAAGGATCTTGTGCTTGGCGTGGTGCCATTTACACTAAGAATATAACTTACAATTGTAATAACAAAGTATGAAAAACACATGGCAACAAGCCGCATAGTGAAACTTAACATGCATCTATAAATGAAAATACAAGAAAATTCTGACGAGAACTAACAGAACAAATTAAAGGCCTACTGCACATGGTTCTGGCCTTTATAGTATTACCATTGTGTACAAATGGTCCCAAATGTACAATCCAGAAATAAAAAAAAAAACTTACTCTAAGAGAAAATACCTGGCGTGTGGAGATACACTCTCTGGCCAACAATCTGAAACAAAAAAAAATAAATAAATAAAAAAATTCAAGGTTCGAATCGAGCTCAAGGCCAGAACAATAATTTTTTTTTTTCTAATGATAATTATTGTTATTTTTTAATTTTTCTAAATTTGAAAAATTGAATTTTGTTTTTGGAATAGTAATTGACAATAAACAAAAATCCAGCATTATCAGTGCTTTGCACCAGATGGCGCAACACTGAATAAATATAGTTGGTAAAAAGGAATAGAAGTAGCAAATTTGCCAGTCAAACAAACCACCGCTGTATAGCTAAATGGTTAGCGCAGCATGCCTAAAGCGTACTGATGATGAAGGCTTAGCACCCTTCGAAATGGATCTATCTGCGCAGCTATGGCAGGTTGTCTGGAAAATTTTCTACTTACTATTCCAAAAACAAAATTCAATTTTTCAAATTTAGAAAAATTAAAAAATAACAATAATTATCATTAGAAAAAAAAAATATTGTTCTGGCCTTGAGCTCGATTCGAACCTTGAATGATTTATCAATAGGCCGATAAAAACAAAAACAATTGTTAATAAACCATGAGCACTTGGGAATGTCAAACAAAGTAATTGACAATAAACAAAAATCCAGCATTATCAGTGCTTTGCACCAGATGGCGCAACACTGAATAAATATAGTTGGTAAAAAGGAATAGAAGTAGCAAATTTGCCAGTCAAACAAACCACCGCTGTATAGCTAAATGGTTAGCGCAGCATGCCTAAAGCGTACTGATGATGAAGGCTTAGCACCCTTCGAAATGGATCTATCTGCGCAGCTATGGCAGGTTGTCTGGAAAATTTTCTACTTACTATTCCAAAAACAAAATTCAATTTTTCAAATTTAGAAAAATTAAAAAATAACAATAATTATCATTAGAAAAAAAAAATTATTGTTCTGGCCTTGAGCTCGATTCGAACCTTGAATGATTTATCAATAGGCCGATAAAAACAAAAACAATTGTAAATAAAAAAATATTACACCAAGCATTTCCCTTCGACTAGCAAGAGTTGGAAGATTGATAAGCTTTAATCGATTAGTATAAGAAGATTAGTTAAAGAGTCCCATTGAAGGAAAATTGTAAAAATTGTTTTTGTATTGATTCGAGACTGTCTGCATGGACTTGAAAACGCGGATTCCAAATTACTAAGGCATATTCTAATATTGGCCTAACTAATGTTGTAAAAAGTGCTTTAGGTATGTAAGGGTTGTTAAATTCTTTTGACCACCGTTTAACACTGTAGCATTAATATGAAGATTGAAACTAAGTTTGTAGTCCATCATGACACCCAAGTCAACAAAATCATTTACAGTTTCTAGACTATAGTTGTAGATTGTATATGAAGCTGGTGGCGCAATTCTCCGAGAAAAACACATGAATTTACATTTTTTGAGATTGAGCGGCATATAATTTACATTGCACCAGGTAACCAAGTGATTTAAATCCATTTGAAGTAAGGAATGTTCCTCAACCGAGGCATATAATTTGAAAAGTTTTACATCGTCTGCGTGCATCAAGATTTTTGAGTATTTAATTGTATTGGATATATCGATTATGAACAACAAGAACATAATCGGACCAAGATGGCTGCCCGAGGAACACCAGAAGAAACATTGATGACCCCAGAAGGTGTGTTTTTATAGAATACTTTTTGCGTACGATTACCAAGATACGAAGAAATCCAACATATAAAACGGGGTTAAAAACCAAGTTGACCGAGGTTATAAATAAGTAATGGGTGTGACACTTTGTTGAAAGCTTTACTGAAATCGGTATAAATTATATCAGAGTGAAGGCCTTTTCGAAATCCATTAGAACATGAGTGGTAAATTCCAGTAAATTGGTGATAGTTGATTTGCCCTTACAGAACCCATGTTGCGAGCTTGCAATTATGGGGAAATAGAGAACGTTAGGTGGTGGGTAACAACAGTCTCAAATAACTTTGGGATAGCGGATAACTTTCCTATGTACCGGTAGCTTTCTATTGAAGAGCTGCTTCCATTTTTATGAAGCGGGATAAGAAAAGATTCCTTCCAGAGAAAACGGGTTTTATAAATATAAACTTGCAAAGTGTATTGACGACCTGATGCGCTAAAGCATCAAGCCTTCAATATGTCGATCGCTGATGATAAACTGTCATGGGTTTTGAAATAGCCGGTTATACGGTCTATGAACTTTGTTTTTTTCTAATTTACTCGTTTTCTATGTATAATTTAATATAATATAACTTGTAAAATATATAATTTACTAAAATAACAATCTTGGTCTTGAAGACAAGAAAATAATATAATAATTATTTACAGACCGTTAAAACCAAACATACCATTATATTCTTTCAGTATACGGAAAACAAAAATCCTCGTCTAATGAGATAATAGCACTTGATTGGCGCACTCAATTGACGGTGGTAAAATAATAAAAACAACAAACAGTAGAAAACGAGTTATAAATAGAAACTTGAAAGTGCATTGACGGCCTGATGCGCTTAAACATCAAGCCTTCAATGTGTGGATCGCTGATGATAAATTGTCATGGGTTTTGAAATAGTCGGCTATACGGTCTATGATCTTTGTTTTTTTCTAATTTACTCGTTTTCTATGTATAATTTAGAACTCATATATTATAACTTGTAAAATATACAATTTACAAAAATAACAATCTTCGTCTTGAAGACAAGAAATTAATATAATAATTAATTATTTACAGACCACTGAAACCAAACATACTATTATATACTTTCAGTCTACGGAAAAAGCACCCTGGAATTCTAACAAAAAAAGCTAGAACTTAAAGAAAAACCATATGGCTGCAACAAAAATCCATGTCTAATGAGATAATAGCAACTGATTGGCGCACTCAATTGACGGTGGTAAAAGAATAAAAACAACAAACAGTAGAAAACGACTTATAAATAGAAACTTGCAAAGTGCATTGGCGGCCTGATGCGCTAAAACATCAAGCCTTCAATGTGTGGATCGCTGATGATAAATTGTCATGGGTTTTGAAATAGTCGGCTATACGGTCTACGAACATTGTTTTTTTTAATTTACTCGTGTTCTATGTATAATTTAATATAATATAACTTGTAGAAAATACAATTTACAAAAATAACAATCTTGGTCTTGAAGACAAGAAATTAATATAATAATTAATTATTTACAGACCATTAAAACACCACATACCATTATATACTTTCAATCTACGGAAAAAGCACTTGGAATTCTAACAACAAAAGCAAGAACTTAAAGAAAAACCATATGGGCTGCAACAAAAATCCTCGTCTAATGAGAAAATAGCACCTGATTGGCGTACTCAATTGACGGTGGTAAATGAATAAAAACAACAAACAGTAGAAAACGACTTATAAATAGAAACTTGCAAAGTGCATTGGCGGCCTGATGCGCTAAAACATCAAGCCTTCAATGTGTGGATCGCTGATGATAAACCGGCATGGGTTTTGAAATAGTCGGCTATACGGTCTATGAACTTTGTTTTTTTTTTTCTAATTTACAAGCTATCTATGTATAATTTAATACTCGTATAATATAACTTGTAAAATATATAATTTACAAAAATAACAATCTTGGCCTTGAAGACAAGACATTAATATAATAATTATTTACAGACCATTAAAACCCAACATACCATTATATACTTTCAATCTACGGAAAAGCACCCTGAATTCGAACAAAAAAAGCAAGAGCTTAAAGAAAAACCATATGCGCTGCAACAAAAATCCTCGTCTAATGAGATAATAGCACCTAATTGGCGCACTCAATTGACGGTGGTAAAAGAATAAAAACAACAAACAGTAGAAAACGTGTTATAAATAGAAACTTGCAAAGTGCATTGACGGTCTGATGCGCAAGCCTTGAATGTGTGGATCGCTGATGATAAACCATCATTGGTTTTGAAAGTCGGCTATACGGTCGATGAACTTTGTTTTTTCTAATTTACTCGTTTTCTATGTATAAATTAATATAACTTGTAAAATATACAATTTAAAAAAATAACAATCTTGGTCTTGAAGATAAGAAGCTAATATAATATTTAATTAGTATAGTAGTAGTAGGAGTAGTATATGTATATTTATTTTAACAAATCAGAATACAGCTTATGACTAAAGCTACTATGAAAATCGAACAAACATATAAGAAGAATAAATAAATAAAAGTACAAAATCGCGACAATAACAGAATTTTTGCGTGTTGCATTGCATGTTAAATAAATTGCTTGCAAGCTATGAGAATTCGTTTAATATTAAATTCATCAATTAAATGCTGTCTGCAAGAAACTTGGCAAGAGAGTCGAAACTATATCCATTTAAAATAGCAATGACTTTTGCTATATCTAAAGTTCTTTCCCCAAAATAGAGCAAACGGATATTGTTATATATAGGACATGAACCAATAAAGTGATAAGCGTTTTCTGCCACCTGCAAGTTACACACTGTGCAAAATGGAGACGATATGTTTTTGTAAGCTCTTGCGTTTAGGTTCAGCAAACCTCCCCTTGCACGTAGAATTAAGCTAACGGCATAAGCGGTGAAATCATGCGTGAAATATGAACTCTCTAACGGCACTAACATAGGGTACAGATCGTGGGTAGTAGACTTTTGAGAGATTTCTAGGAACATACTCGTATTACTCTCAGCAAAGCGATCTAAAAGCGAAGACGTGAAAACCTGAATATTAGCTATTGAAAATTCCGTAATGAAAGGTAAATTAACTCTGTTAGCGAGTTCTTTTCAAACGTTTGCCCAAGAGATCCCCAACTTGGCTGTCTTCACTACCAGGATGCGAGGTAGTCTGTCATGAGTAAGTCTGAGACAACGAACAATATAAAGCATGTGTAGATGCAGCGTGTGTAAGTATAGGGGTTGCAAACCTGTTTCCAGATGCATCATGTAATTTGGCGTGTTATAGGGAAGGAAAATCAGCCTTTTTATAAAAAAAACTAAACAGTTTCTCGACTTGGTCGAAATGGGCGACTCCCCATACTTGTGCGCCATAAAACATGATAGACCAGGAAGCAGCTTCAAAGATTTTTATTTTCTGGCTCAAACAATATTTAATTATTTACAGACCATTAAAACCAAACATACCATTATATACTTTCAGTCTACGGAAAACGCACCCTGCAATTCTAACAAAACAAGGAAAAGCTTAAAGAAAAACCGTATGGGCTGCAACGAAAATCCTCGTCTAATGAGATAATAGCACCTGATTGGCGCACTCAATTGACGGTGGTAAAAGATTAAAACCAACAAACAGTAGAAAACGAGTTATAAATAGGGTCATGGGTTTTGAAATAGTCGGCTGTACGGTCTATGAACTTTGTTTTTTTTTTTATAATTTACTCGTTTTCTATGTATACTTTTAATATAAGATAACTTATAAAATATAAAATTTACAAAAAATAACAATCTTGGCCTTGAAGACCATAAATTAATATAATAATTAATTATTTACAGACCATTAGAACCAAACATACCATTATGTACTTTCAGTCTATGAAAAAAGCACCCTGTAATTCTAACAAAAAAGCAAAAGCTTAAAGAAAAACCATATGGGCTGCAACAAAAATCCTCGTCTAATGAGATAATAGCACCTGATTGGCGCACTCAATTGACGGTGGTAAAAGAATAAAAACAAAAAACAGTAGAAAACGAGTTATAAATAGAAACTTGCAAAGTTCATTGACGGCCTGATGCGCTAAAACTTCAAGCCTTCAATGTGTGGATCGCTGATGATAAACTGTCATGGGTTTTGAAATAGTCAGCTATACAGTCTATGAGCATTGTTTTTTTTTCTAATTTACTCGTTTTCTATGTATAATTTAATATAATATAACTTGTAAAATATAAAATTTACAAAAATAACAATCTTGGTCTTGAAGACAATAAATTAATATAATAATTAATTATTTACAGACCATTAAAACCAAACATGCCATTATATATGTACTTTCAGTCTACGGAAAACGTACCCTGGAATTCTAACAAAAATAGTGAGAGCTTAAAGAAAAACGTTATGGGCTGCAGCAAAAATTCTCGTCTAATGAGATAATAGTGTAGTTTGCAATTAAAAATTCTTTTAAAGAAAACTTATTTTGGTTTAAGTATATTTCACAATCTTTTTGTTTAACAAAATTTCAAAGAATTAATATTTTTGATGTTATAAAATTCAATATTGAAAAATTACAGTTATATGCATACTAAAAATTAGAAAAATTCAAAGTAATAAATTTACAAAGTTAAATTAAATTCACACAATTAATCTATTACTAATACCCTACAATACTCCCTCTTCCAGAAATTTATTGTTAAATAAATTAAAATTAACTCTCTTTTTTTGTGTTATTGAAATGGGTAATATCAACCATAGCTGGTTTCAATCGATCAACTGGAAAACTTTTAATTTCATTATTAATTTCTACTTTAAAATTTTTTTCAATAACTCTATATGGTCCATCATATGGATATTGTAAGGAGCGTTTGTTTAAAACTCGAACAAAGACAAATTTACAATCTTTTAAATCTTTTTGAACAAAAATACCTGTAGAATTTTTATGATGTTGTAAAGGTGATGTAACATTTTCAAAATGTTAACGTAAACTACTTAAAATTTCTGGTGGAGTTGCATTTACAGAAGTTGAAACAACAAGTTCACCAGGTATTCTCAAATTTTGTCCAAAAACCATTTCTGCTGGAGTAGCCGAAATATCTTCTTTAAAAATTGATCGCAAATTTAAAAGTATTATCGGTAACTCTTCGTACCAATCTCTGATCCCATTCCTAGCCATTTTTGAAGACTTTAGTTTCCCATGAAAATGTTCTACCATTCCATTAGCTTGAGTATGGTAGGAAGGCGTTGTTATTTGATGGCTTCCAAGAAGTTTAGTTAATTCTGAAAATAAATTCGACGTAATTGAGCACCTTGATCTGTAGTTATTTTCAATAGAACGCCGAATATGCACTCCTTAGACCATAAATTAATTTGTTTATTCATATTTGGCCAAAAATAATGCTTAACTATTAATATACGCGTAGCTTTTTTACTAGGATGTGTGATTCAATGTAATGTATCAAAAATTGTGTTCCGCAAATTTTTTGGTACAAATGGTCTAGGATTTTCTCCCGAAACTTCACACCATATGCTAAAATTTACCAAAGGAATTTCTATCAATTTAAGATTTCGGAAAGTTGGCCCAGAATTAATTCTTCAAGTTCGTTATCTTGCTGTTGCTCTTTTTGTTAAACTTTAAAATTTAGATTAGCATTTTTGATTGCATCTACTTCAAAAGCTCGTGACAAATTGTCAGCTACTATGTTATTTTTTCCTTTAATGTACTGAATATTGTTAATGTACTGTGCAATGAAATCAAGCTGTCTCGTTTGCCTAGGACTGCGTTTTGTTTTCGAATTTAAAGCAAAATTCAGTGGTTTGTGATCTGTATATACCGTAAACTCTCGTCCTTCCATAAGATAACGAGCATGCTTAACGCATGCTTAAAGTATATGGCTAACAACTACGTATGGAATGCACTGTACTTAGTTTCTGATGGAGAAAGCTTCTTTGAATAAAAGCCTAGTGGTTCTGATTTGCCTTGAAGTTGTGGCAACATGCCCACTTTTCTCCATGACGGCAACCCGTTTTGGGCTAATGACAGATACTAAACTCAACGAACTACGCGGAATAATAAACAGAAGAAGAACGTTTACACAAGAACATCCAAATTTCGTTATTATTAGTTTTAAGAGTATTATATATTAAATGTTACGTTTGATCAATAAACATATTATCTAACGTGACTACAGTAGTATCGATATGATCAAGTACACTACATTGGTAGCCCCAAACTCAAAATGATCACGCAAACGCAAAACTCGAGCACCGAAAGCACGGCAACCACATCTTCAAGTGTTTCAGGATTTGGTTCAGCATTCAGCGAAAGCCCCGGTGGTATTATCTTAGCCACTCGTGCAGTTAAATTGCCCCCATTCTGGAAAGGCAATTATTGTGCAATATGGTTTATAAAAGTCGAGGCCGCATTCGAAATAGCAAAAATTCGCAGCGACATATCATAGTACCGGTATTTTTTGGTGCACTTGGACAATACTACCCTACCATTTGTGGCCGACATTATTAAGGATCCACCAACTGATTGTAAATTCCAGGCTTTGAAGACACGACTGCTTGAAATACTCGAAGAAAGCAGCGACACCAAATTACGACGTCTGCGTCGCGAGCGAGAGAGATTGGAAAGAACATGTGCTATTATCACACACGATCCGGTGCTCAAGCAAAGAAGTGCTGAAAACCCTGTAAATTCCACAAAGGCAATTTAAAATAACAAGGCCGTCGGCCATCCTCGTAGGCAGAGCTAATGGCCCGCTCAATTCGCGCCTACAAATAACCGATTTAAAAAATCGTCTCTCTGCACTTTCTGGTGCACTATAACTCAAGCGTTACTAGGTCACAGTCTCCACGATCTCAAACATCAATGCAAGAAATGATGGCCCCACACGTTACATCCGCTACTTCTAACAATTATGTGGAACACCTCCTCCAGGAGTTCGAGGGAATCACCAAACCGACTAATCCCCTCACGCCTAAGCATAGCGTAAAGCACCAAATAACTACGCAGGGTACACCCGTCGCAGAGAGGGCCCGTCCGTTCGCTGGAGAAAAATTAGCAACAGCAAAAAAACAATTCGACAGTATTGTTTTTGTTTTTATCGGCCTATTGATAAATCATTTAAGGTTCGAATCGAGCTCAAGGCCAAAACAATAATTTTTTTTCCAATGATAATTATTGTTATTTTTTAATTTTTCTAAATTTGAAAAATTGTATTTTGTTTTTGGAATAGTAGGTAGAAAATTTTTCAGACAACCTGCCATAGCTGCGCAGATAGATCCATTTCGAAGGGTGCTAAGCCTTCATCATCAGTACGCTTTAGGCATGCTGCGCTAACCGTTTAGCTATACAGCGGTGATTTGTTTGACTGGCAAATTTGCTACTTCTATTCCTTTTTACCAACTATATTTATTCAGTGTTGCGCCATTTGGTGCAAATCACTGATAGTGCTGGATTTTTGTTTATTGTCAATTACTTTGTTTGACATTCCCAAGTGCTCATGGTTTATTAACAATTGTTTTTGTTTTTATCGGCCTATTGATAAATCATTCAAGGTTCGAATCGAGCTCAAGGCCAGAACAATAATTTTTTTTCCAATGATAATTATTGTTATTTTTTAATTTTTCTAAATTTGAAAAATTGTATTTTGTTTTTGGAATAGTAGGTAGAAAATTTTTCAGACAACCTGCCATAGCTGCGCAGATAGATCCATTTCGAAGGGTGCTAAGCCTTCATCATCAGTACGCTTTAGGCATGCTGCGCTAACCGTTTAGCTATACAGCGGTGATTTGTTTGACTGGCAAATTTGCTACTTCTATTCCTTTTTACCAACTATATTTATTCAGTGTTGCGCCATCTGGTGCAAATCACTGATAGTGCTGGATTTTTGTTTATTGTCAATTACTTTGTTTGACATTCCCAAGTGCTCATGGTTTATTAACAATTGTTTTTGTTTTTATCGGCCTATTGATAAATCATTCAAGATTCGAATCGAGCTCAAGGCCAGAACAATAATTTTTTTTCCAATAATAATTATTGTTATTTTTTAATTTTTCTAAATTTGAAAAATTGTATTTTGTTTTTGGAATAGTAGGTAGAAAATTCTTCAGACAACCTGCCATAGCTGCGCAGATATATCCATTTCGAAGGGTGCTAAGCCTTCATCATCAGTATGCTTTAGGCATGCTGCGCTAACCATTTAGCTATACAGCGGTGGTTTGCTTGACTGGCAAATTTGCTACTTCTATTCCTTTTTACCAACTATATTTATTCAGTGTTGCGCCATCTGGTGCAAATCACTGATAATGCTGGATTTTTGTTTATTGTCAATTACTGCAGCTATGGCAGGTTGTCTGAAAATATTCCAAAAATAAAATACAATTTTTCAAATTTAGAAAAATTAAAAAAAAATAACAATAATTATCATTAGAAAAAAATTATTGTTCTGGCCTTGAGCTCGATTCGAACCTTGAATGATTTATCAATAGGCCGATAAAAACAAAAACAATTGTTAATAAACCATGAGCACTTGGGAATGTCAAACAAAGTAATTGACAATAAACAAAAATCCAGCATTATCAGTGATTTGCACCAGATGGCGCAACACTGAATAAATATAGTTGGTAAAAAGGAATAGAAGTAGCAAATTTGCCAGTCAAACAAACCACCGCTGTATAGCTAAATGGTTAGCGCAGCATGCCTAAAGCGTACTGATGATGAAGGCTTAGCACCCTTCGAAATGGATCTATCTGCGCAGCTATGGCAGGTTGTCTGAAAATTTTTCTACTTACTATTCCAAAAATAAAATACAAATTTTCAAATTTAGAAAAATTAAAAAAAAAATAACAATAATTATCATTAGAAAAAAATTATTGTTCTGGCCTTGAGCTCGATTCGAACCTTGAATGATTTATCAATAGGCCGATAAAAACAAAAACAATTGTTAATAAACCATGAACACTTGGGAATGTCAAACAAAGTAATTGAAAATAAACAAAAATCCAGCACTATCAGTGATTTGCACCAGATGGCGCAACACTGAATAAATATAGTTGGTAAAAAGGAATAGAAGTAGCAAATTTGCCAGTCAAACAAATCACCGCTGTATAGCTAAACGGTTAGCGCAGCATGCCTAAAGCGTACTGATGATGAAGGCTTAGCACCCTTCGAAATGGATCTATCTGCGCAGCTATGGCAGGTTGTCTGAAAAATTTTCTACCTACTATTCCAAAAACAAAATACAAGTTTTCAAATTTAGAAAAATTAAAAAATAACAATAATTATCATTGAAAAAAAAAAAATTATTGTTCTGGCCTTGGGCTCGATTCGAACCTTGAATGATTTATCAATAGGCCGATAAAAACAAAAACAATTGTTAATAAACCATGAGCACTTGGGAATGTCAAACAAAGTAATTGACAATAAACAAAAGTCCAGCACTATCAGTGATTTGCACCAGATGGCGCAACACTGAATAAATATAGTTGGTAAAAAGGAATAGAAGTAGCAAATTTGCAAGTCAAACAAATCACCGCTGTATAGCTAAACCGTTAGCGCAGCATGCCTAAAGCGTACTGATGATGAAGGCTTAGCACCCTTCGAAATGGATCTATCTGCGCAGCTATGGCAGGTTGTCTGAAAAATTGTCTACCTACTATTCCAAAAACAAAATACAATTTTTCAAATTTAGAAAAATTAAAAAATAACAATAATTATCATTGGAAAAAAAAATTATTGTTCTGGCCTTGAGCTCGATTCGAACCTTGAATGAATTCGACAGTATGTTAAAGCAAGGTATTTGCGTTCCGTCGAAGAGCGAATTGGCCAGCCCACTAAATTTCGTGCGAAAAAAAGATGGAAATTGGCGTGCTTATGGTGACTACCGACGACTAAACAGGGTAACAGTGCCCAACAGGTATCCCATTCCGCATCTCCGAGACTTCATATGTTTAATGCATGTCTGCAGTGTGTTCACAACACTGGATCTCACGCGAGCATACTACCAGGTTCAGTAGCACCTGAAGACCGACCGAAAACAGCGGCAATAACACCCTTTGACCTCTTCGAATTCAAGGTAATAATATTCGGCTTATGTATCACTGCACAGCCATTTCAAAGATAAATGGATTCCATATTTCGAGACCTGCAGTTTTGTCATATTAACATCGACGATATATTGATAGCATCTAAGTCCATGGAGGAACACAAAAAACACATAAGAATGGTGTTCGACCGCCTCAGACAGCACGGCCTTTCAATTAATGTCAACAAATGTTCGCTCGCACAACAAGAGGGGGTCTACCTCGGACATATAATGGACAGATCAGGAATTAAGCCAACCACTCAGCGCATAGAAGCAATGCGAAACTACCTCAAACCACAAACAATTGCTGAGCTTCGACGTTTTCTAGGCTCATGGAACTTGTATAGACTAAACATTCCTCGAGCTTCGGGAATTCAGGCTCCACTAATCGCCCTCACCGCGGGAGGGAAAAAGAACGACAAACGTCCGGTGGGATGGGATGAAAAAACATCAAAAGCCTTTGATGACTGTAAAATGGCATTGATAGGTGCCGTCCAGCTGGCATACCCAGGATTGGAGGCTGCTTTAACTCTTCGCTGCGATGCATCTTTTCAGGTAATAGAGGCGGCACTGGACCAATCTATCAACGGTATGATACAACCTTTAGGGTACTATATGGCTAAATTCAGTAAGACTGAACGAAACTATAGCCCCTACGATTGCGAACTATTAGCTAACCTCAAAAGCGATTCTTTAAACATCTGTTAGAGGTCCGAAACGGCATAGTTATTACCGACCATCGGTCACTTCATTCGCGTTAGATCAAAACGCTGATAAGGCTTCGCCCCGGCAATAATGCCAACTTCAGAATATCAGTCAGTTTTCCAGCACGACAGTACATACACCGGGACATAAAAACACGGTGGCTGATGCGCTGTCGCTGATTAATACCATAAACCTCCCTGTGAGCATATCAGCTAGAGATATCGAAGACGAACAACATAACGATCAGGAACTACACCATCTGCTACGTTCAAGTTCAACATCTCTGAAACTACGCAAACTCAAAATCGATGACTCAGATACCGAGTTGTACTATGATGTATCGTCAGGCAAGGTAAGACCATACAGACCGCCGTCGCACGACGAAAAGTGTTCTACCTAATTCACAACATCTCGAGTCCCAATGGACGAGCTAGACAAAAGCTCGTAAGACAAAAATACCGCTAAAATACATCTATACCGATAAAGTAGCAAAAGCATTTTTCGCCGGATGGATAAGCCGCTTCGGAGCACCAGCTACTGTTACCAGTGATCGAGGCTCTCAATTCGAGTCAAAATTCTTCAACGCATTCACGCAACTCATAGGATGTAACCGAACTCGAGCGAAAGCTTTTCACCCAGCATCGAATTGCATGGTCGGGCGTTGGCATAGGTCCCTCAAAGCGGCAATGCGGTGCCACGCCTCATCAAACTGGGTAAATATACTGCCAGTGGTGTTGCTCGGTCTTCGCTCAAGTTTCAAAGACGACATTAAAGCCAGCACAGCAGAAATTCTTTACGGAACAACACTCCGATTACCACGGGCATTCTTCATCGATGTCGAAACGGGGCCTGAGCCACAACATTTTGTCGAAGAATTTGGTAACTTCATATGTATAGTCCGCTCGTCACCTACCTCGCATCACAATAGATCTTGAGCATTCAAACATTCTAGTCTTCATAGTTGTATTCATGTGTTCGTACGAGTAGACGAAGTAAAAAAACCACTTGAACAACCGTATTGAGGTCCATATGAAGTGCTCGAGCGCATATCGGGCTATGTATTCAAGATTGACGTCGATGGTAAGGCAACCACAGTATCAACAGAAAGGCTTAAGCCTGCATTTATTGAAACAGAAAGTAAGAATACGAATGGCACAAGTAACTCAACTGTAGTGCCATCAACGAGCAATTCCAGGAGTCCAAATATACCGCGCACATACTCCAGAAGACGTCACCCCTGGGGGGGGGGGGGGGGGGGGGCTACTGTGGCAACATGCTCACTTTTCTGCCTGACGGCAACCCGTTTTGGGCTAATGACAGATACTTAAACCCAACAACGAACTACGCGGAATAATAATCAGAAGAAGAACGTTTACACAGAACGTCGAAATTTCATTATTATTAGTTTTAAAAGTATTGTATATTAAATGCTACGTTTGAATAATAAACATATTATCTAACGTGACTACAGTAGTATCGATATGATCAAGTACACTACAAAGTGTTGTATGACACCACCTATCGTTGTATTTGATGCATCAACATTTGGCATCAATATCGTAGATGCAAATTTTTCTTTAATACATTCAAAAGCCTTATATGATGTGTCGTCCCAAATTAATGCTTTGTCGCGTTTCTTATTCGTTTTATTAATTAAGTTGTATAAGCAGGTTGTGTAATGAGCAAGATTTGAAATATATCTGTGATAGTAGTTTATCATACCTATACATTTTTGTGCCTATTTAATTGATTTTGGAAGTTCGAAATTACGTATGGCTGCAATTTTCTCATCTGATGGTCTAATTCCAAAACCAGAAATATTGTGTCCTAAGAAATCAATATTGGTAACTCCAAAGATGCATTTATTAGGTTTTATATTCAAACCGTACTCAGCTAAACGCCTAAAAAATATGCTAAGATACTGTATATGTTCTTCTTCATTTTTACTTGCAATAAGCAAATCATCTTCGTAGGCAAAAACAAAGTCTAGTCCTCTAATTACCTCGTTTATAAATGTCAGAAAAGTTTGCGCTGAGTTCCTTAGTCCGAAAGGCATTCGCAAAAATTCAAACATCCCAAATGGTGTTGTTATTGCGGTTTGGTATATATCCTCTTCAGCCATTGGTATTTGATGGTATGCTTTCACTAAGTCATTTTAGAAAAAATGCTTTTGTTTCTAAGATTCATATTAAAACCTGGGAGATGGGGTAAAGGATATCGATCAGGAACTGTTACTACATTAAGTCTACGAAAATCGCCACAAACACGACAGTCATTAGCTTCTTTTTTGGGCTCTAAATGAAGAGGGGATGCAACGGATGAATTTGATTGTCTACGAATTCCAGTTCTTAACAAAAAATCAAACTCGGTTTTTGCCACTTTGAATTTAATCGGATCAAGGCGCCTGAGCTTAGAAAAAGGAAGGTTTCCTTCAGTAACAAGTATATGGACCGTAATATATGTTTGATTGACTTCCAATAATCTGGATCAGAAATTAGGGATAGAAAAGATTTAAATAATTTTGTATATTTATTATCTACTGAAAACAATTTTGGGAGAAGCAATATTACAAAAACAAGAGATGGTGTTGACTGAAGGGCTTGTCAACAGGTCAACTAAACGTAAACTGTAAGTACCGAAATTTCTGCACCACTTTCAATTAGAAAATTTAATCTGTTATCCCTGTCAAATATAAATAAGCGACGAGTTGAAACTTCTAAATTTCCGTTGTTCGTCGCTGCAACAATGAAAGAATTTATTTTGTTGAATTATTAGTTTTGAAAAGGGCACATGGTTGTTCACATTTTCGAGCTTTGTTTCCGAATTTATAATGATATTAGGATTCTGACGAGAATTGGACCTGTATCTGGAAGGACTTCTAAAACGATTTCTACTTATAGAAGGAGACCTTGAATAATTTTGATTAATTTCTTTCTTTATTTGTGATAATTCTAAAGACAATTTTTCAAAAATTTTACACATAAGATTAGTCGTTTGAATCAAATTAATTATTAATGTACTTTAGCTTTTTGAATTTTGAAAATTATTAGCAGAAGCGATTTCATTTTTATTGATAACCTCCCATACATTATCAGCTAATTTCATTAATTCGTTTATATCACTGGAATTGAACTAGCTAAAATTGCATTCAAATTCTTTGGCATTTTTCTCATCCAAAATTTCTTAAGAACTCCTTGGCTGATTTTAGTACCAGAGAGTAATACTAAAGACCGATAATATTCAGATGGTTTACGATCTTCAATCTCAGAATAAGATAAAACTTTGTCAAACTTGGTATTCTCACTCAAAGAATGTCGTTCAATTAAAACTTTCTTTAATGCAGGGAATTTATTATTTTCAGGAGGATTCTGAATGAATGAAAAATTGTCATAATGACATAATGCAGTAATTACATACTCATATTTAGTTATTTCCTTACTAATATTTTTTCTATTAAATTGCATTTCAGCGTGGATGAACCACGCTTCAGGGCAATTTGTCCGAAACTGAGGCAACATCACTGAAGTTGCAAAAATTTCATTGTTATTTTGATTCTCATAAGGATTTACAAGATCATTTTGAAGATTAAAAAAAAAAATAAATAAATGAAAGGCGCGATAACCTCCGAAGAGATTTAAGGCCGAGCTTCTCGTCCAATTTGCGTGTGCTCCTTTTAACTTTTCCTACAAATTGGCGGGACGGGACCTACTTGTTTTATGCCGACTCCGAAGGGTATCTGCAAGGAAGATGAGTTTTCACTGAGAGCTTTGCATGGCAGAAATACACTCGGAGTGCTTGCCAAACACTGCCGAGGGGCGACCCCGCTTAGAAAAATTTGTTTCTAATTGAAAAAACTTGTTTCTAAAATTTTGATGTTGCTTTGTAGGCGGAGCACGCTACTATCACACAACGGTGGCCGCCGCATTTGAAGATTAGGATCTTGTAAATCAATAAGTGAATAATTTCTTTTATGTGTTGGTGTAGATTTTTATGGTTTCGCATCTTCAGTGGATTAGTAAGGAAGGCAGTCGGCATGATCTAGTGGCGCTCTGTGGCTAGTCATGTCGGCTGGGCGGAGTTCTTGCCAAACCTTACTTTCCTGCGCCATAACAGAAAAAACGTTTTTATAATGCCTTTAAAATAACCGTCAAAACTGACAAAAAAGGGCAGAGCCTACTCAAAATGCTTGAAATTCAAATTAAAACAACATCCGCCCGAACCGGATGGCACGGACCGACTGTTAAACATTCAAAAGTTAAAATTCAAAAAAAAAGAAATATAAACGCAAAAAAACTTAACCGAACGGAAATGACCGGTTACTACTACTGAAAATCAAAAGTGAAAAAGAAGCTGAAAATTTAAAATAAAAAGAGAAAAGAGCCGAATACATAAAGGGGGCCGCGGGTTTTGTTGCGACGTCCGGTGCTTTATCCCACCCTCAAATCCATGGCCACCGACGCACCTGAATTTTCGGTGGCCCCTAACCTGCATACCTAAGTGCCTTCTAAAAGAATGTAGTCGTCAGCATTCCCATTTTAATTACAATTTATTTATTTATACATCTTTAAATTCAAGGCATTACCTAATATAATATTTTAATTCGAACATAAGAATGTTGTCTTAATTAAGTCACTGAGCTCGTTTTATTTTCTATCCTTATGTTGACGTATTTAAGTGGGTTACAATAAATTCCATTTCATTTCGCTAATACGTAAGAGAATGCAAGAACATTGCCTTTAATTAAAGAAGTCAACAGGAACTACGCTCCAGTAGAGTTAGACTGCAGAGTCCTAAATCGACACGCTCACCCGTGTGCATCAAATTTATATGTACGCACTATTTATATATATAGACCAATTCCTAAAGTAGCAAAACTAGAAGTAAGGGTTACTGAAGCCCAAGGTCTAACCTAATCTTAGAATACTATCTGGAACTTCTATGATTGCATTTAAATTGCATACCAATGTTCTATGTTCTGAATGTAATACATAATTTATCTTTTTGCAAGTACAATTGTATTAAATTCATTTTCATTTGTCTTATTTCGAGTCTATGGAAATTTGACTGTCACACCAATAGATATGGTCGGGCAAAACTCTCGTAACAATTTAATAAGCTTTTATAGCTTTAGTCTTCGTTGGTACATACCAAATTGTGCCGTGTGATCATATAGAGATCATGCAATTTATGAATTTTTAGGTAACGTTTCAGTCGCAACAGTATAGTGGAGCAGTAAAAAAATATTTCAAAAAAATTATAGAACGAGTTTATTGGTTCATGATAACAAAGAAATAAATCCTCTATCTCTTGTTGCGACTAGATTCTAATTTCTCGCGGAAAGGCATCTGTCGCTAATGTGTAATGCATTACCCATTCACATGGCTTTCACATGTATATATAAAAAAACTTATGTTTCAGAGTGACACATTCAAATATGTACATTACTATATATATACCGGCGACACTATTCTGCAACTGGACTTGAATAAAATAATCCTCAGAACTCGAACATTTATAATTTTGGTTTTCTACTTCTTGGCTGTATTGACTTTTTACAAGCTTTACAGAACAATGTTTCTTACTCTCAAGATTACTGAACTGGTTTTATATTGCACATATCCGACGGGTCAATAGAGTTAAGAGCACCAAAATGTCCGAATTCATATACCGTATTTTCGAATCGAGTTACAGAAAAGGGTCTTTAGGTTCATTAAGTGTGTTTGAAATGAATTACAAAAATTTGAAACGATAATCTGTAAGTGACGAAATTTATCACGTCATATAAACACATAATATAATTTCCCCGAGTTGGAACGGACTCACCCGGTTTCAAACGTTGTTGTTGTAGGTGCTGGTGCAGCCGGCCTACGCTAGCGGCCCCGCTGTCGGTGTTACATCTGGTGTTTCAGCAGGCCTATCACCGATGGCGAACTGGCACGACTCGTACTTGGACGTATAGCTCCTGGCGGCAACGGCCGTTTAATGGATTTAATTGACTTTCGTGGTAAAAGAGGTTATGTTGTCGAATTGGTTGAATCGAAATTTTGGTAGCTGATTGAATATTTTGTATCGCAATCAGTTGACTTGGCTTGGTATCGTATTGCAAAATTTGACCAGGATTTTCGACGTCGCACAGTGGGGTAATCGAGCTTGAAAATGGAGATCAATTCATACGAGCATTTAATAGAAAATAGTTTGATGTAATTATATGCATAGTACCAAATGAAGTAAAAAAAAAGAAAAGTCCGCAAATAGTTTAGTGAAATTTTTTTTTATCGAGTTTTTAATATCATTAGTACAGATCGAAAAAAGTAAAACTTTAGTCGTTCCTCTTAAAAATAATTTATATGTTATCTAATAATTTGTTAAAGCTCTGATCATCACTTTCTTCTTCATCATCATCTTCCGGAAGAGAACATAGGAAATTACTTTACTCAGTTGTAATGTTTCGACATTGTATATATTTTTTTCCTTAACATATATAAGTTATTGTTAAGTCTAGAAAGTAATATATAATAAATACTAATTATCTTAATTTTTAATAAAGGTCGTCATCATCTTCGTCTGAGTCACTTTCGGAACTATTGTCGCCATCTTCATTGCTGTAGTTGTCCATAATTATCAAATTTTGTGCCTCTATCGGCAATTTCTTAATTTTTTTTTAGGTAGTTTTCGCATACTTGATATAAATGGATCGGAAGAGATAAAAAGTCTTTTGAATATATCTTAATTTGTCTCTTTTCTGCCACATTTTCGAGAAAAATTGTCTCTATAGTTTTTAAAATCTTTGTTTCTTGCTTCGAGGGGTTCTTCTGACAATTGACCGATAGGTAACAAAGCGTGGGATATTATCTCTGGTCCATGAATAAAATATTTGTGGAGTGTGGGAGGCATTTTGTACCAGGGGTAACACTTAACAAAATACCTTAACGTACTTTGAGCGTAATCGCGAAACTGGTCCACCTTAATTTGACGATCACTAGAAACAACTGCAATAATTGTATGCATCATTTTCATTAGCCCCAGGTCAAGTTTTGTTATAATTGCTGACATTTTACTATTTTGGAAGAAACGCCTAGCAGTATTGCCATCATTGGAGGACCCGAAAGCGGGCTTTGGTTGGTCAACGATTAATCCCATTTTCTCTTTAAACTCCTTTTGAATGCGTGCTTTGCTTTGAGAAACTAACAGTTTTTCATCATCCGAACGTGCTTGCCATTTTTTATTGGAAGTTTATAAGAAACATGCAGCAAACATTCAAAAAACCGAATCCAACCATGAAGTATGGAAAAACCAAATTGTAGGTTTTCTGATTTTACAGCCCGTTTTATCATATTGTCGATTTCATTGAATTCTTTAGAGGTTGCGCCACATAAGTATCATTTTTGCGTGGCTGTTGTTTCGGTTAAGGCGTTGCATACTTTTCCATCAACCGTAGTCAAAATCAAATCGTGCTCAATTTTTAAATATTTATCATTATGAAAGGCAACCGAATGAAAAAGACCTTGTATTTCCCTATGAATTCTATCTTTTTTATTTTGAGAAACATCTGATGACTCTTTAATAAATTCTATTTTTAATGGTCTACAAAATCTAGTAGATGCAGATCTAGGATATTGCCAGATAATTTTGCTTCCACAAGTTAGCCTTAGTGGAACAAGACAGGTAATAAAAACTGATGAATCGCATGCATCTGGCTCGAGGCACCTTTGCCTATAGGATGTATAGCCAGAGCTTCCATCGAACCCACATTTAGAGCACAGACAAAGTCGCGACATTTCCTCTTCGTTTAATGTTTCAATAATTTTTTGGCTTACCAAAATCAAACGCTGTACAGTATGATCTAAAAGTGCTTGCAAGCTCACTTGTGCTGAAACTTCGCTTATTTGAATACACTCATTGTTCGGATAACATTTTTGTTTTGCAGACTGCACATAAGTATAGCAAGGATATCTTTCTGGACAAGACTTACTTATAATATTGTATTGTTGTCGAGATAACTTACCTTCAACTAAAATTGATAGCGCTTCTTCTTTAAACATTTGTGTTGAATGTGTGGTTGTTTTCGCAGCAAATTGGCGACATTTTATTGCTCTCGAAGGTGAGCTAATTATTTCCTTGACAACTTTAGATGCATCAATCTTTCCTGCAGATCTTAAGCTCATTTGAGTAGCATAAGCTAATACAGACAAGGGCGTTTCGTCTCTTAAAACTCGGAATTTCCTTTGCTTCGTTTTCTCACACGATTCATCAAATGGGACTTCTTTCCGACCACGTTTACTTTGCCTTGAATGCAAAAAACCTATTGAGAATTCAAGCCAACTTTTGTTTACTTTCAAAAAACGATCTTCGTGTCTAAAGGACCTGTTCCAATGAATTGTGAACTCAGAGATGAAATGTCTTAGCTTATCATTGAACTCAATTACATTTTCATTTAATGGCCTCACGCGCTCTTTAACTTTTTCACATAAAAAGTTAAATTTATCTGTAAATTGATCGCAGCCAGAGTTTTTCATTATTTGGTTGTTTTTATGCATCGATTATTCTTTTCTCAAAAAAATATCTATTATATCGAGAGAAAATCGAATCCAGTCCCGCTTTAATTTACTAAAAAAATAGTAGGTAACACAATAAACAATAACAAGAATCACAATTAACACAAAAATATGCAATGTCAATCTTTATGGTTTCACATACACCCTATAGATTATTTGACAGCTGAACAACAAAATTTTAACCTATTATAAATAAAATTGTTAAACTTAGATATAGTTTTATAAATCTGCGTAAAAATGTATATACATTTATATGTAAATTATTACATTTCGGCATTGAAATAAAACAGGATTTAGCTCACTTTTAAAAATATACTTAGGTAAATTCCTCATAGTTATGCCATATGTAAGGGAATAAGCACTAATCGAGCAACCATTAAAAACAACAACAATGTTGACTTCTACTTTGTTTGGTTTATAATTTGCACTTGTAATATTTTATTCCCTCTCGAGAATTTCTATATATTTCAACCTATGTGAGGTTATATCATATAAATCGATATTCTGTAAAAGTGCGCAGCAATAGCGCAGCTTTTTTTGTACAGAATGAAACTATGATTGTCAAAGTATTTTTAAATGAAATCAATTTTGCTCGATCCTACTTGCATCACAACTATATGGATACATATATACCCAAAAAACACGTTTTTTACGCTTTATGAAAAAAAATTAATTAAAATACTTAGAAACGTACAAATAAAATTACAAGATCACTTTTTATTGCTCAGATACCTGAACAAGAAGGTTCCATTGATCTTTTTGATTTATTTAAAAACAAAAGCTATAAACACTTTGAAAAATGCAAAGTTTATTTCACGTTTATCGCACTGCGCGCACAAAAAGGAAAAATGTCAAATTTGAGAGCACATTGCAAGAAAACGGTACATTTCTGGACAAATATGTATTTACATCGTGATGCAGAATTTTATTTACTTTTATTCGGTACTAAAAGAATTTATGCCTTGCGAAATGAAATTTTTGAATTAAACTCCAAAATGGCCATCAATTACCCCACTGTGCGTCGCAGAGAAATATGCAACTCACGGATTGTCATGGAAATTCATCTCACCATACGCTCCACACATGAGTGGTCTATGGGAAGCCGCCGTGAAAAGTTTCAAGATACACTTAACGAAAGTAGCAGGAAACATGAAGTTCTCGTTCAAAGAGCTCTCTGGCCTCTTAGTACGCATAGAGGCAGTCCTTACCTCCCGAAAGCTCTCCCCTATGTCTGAAGATCCAATTAATCCCCTAGTCGTAAACCCAGGCCATTTCGTACTTGACGTGACAATCTTATCATTACCCGAGCCAAATGCAAAGCATCTCACATTGGTCAATGAATGGCAGAAGCTGAAAGTGCTTCACCACTAGTTCAGCACACGATGGAAGAAAGAGTACCTCAAGGAGCTGCACAAGCGGTACAAATGGATATGCCCTCAACGCAATATTCAAGTTGGAGATTTAGTCGTGGTAAAGGATGATTTGCTACCCCCGAACGAATGGCGTTTGGGGTGGGTAATCACCCTTGCAAAAAAGAATGGGAAGTTCTCGATAGCATTATAAATAGAATAGTAAAGATGGTGAGCGGAATATTTCTTTAAGTGAATGCGGTAATGTCATTCATATCCCCTTTGCTGTTTCTCGTATTTTTAACGATTTCTTGGTATCCGTTGGGCAATCTAATGCTTCTTCGTGCGAATGCGTCTTGTCTAGTGGCGGCATAATTAGCTCGAGCAATAGTTTTTTGTTTGAACCTTTCTCAGGCTCTGAGATCCTGAGTATAATAAAAAAACTAAGCAACTCCGGTTCTTGTGGTCACGACCGTATTTCTAATAAGCTCCTTAAAATGTAGCCCTTAATATATTGGACGTTTTGAAGAATTTATTTTATGCTTGCGTTTATTCAGGAATCTTCCTCGAAGATTAAAATGCGCCATTATTATTCCTTTGTTTAAAAAGGGTAATAAGAAAGACCAAAATAACTACAGGCCGATTTCTCTACTTCCTTCTATTTCTAAGGTTTTTGAGAGGGTTGCTAAAAGCCGTCTTTTACTATTTCTGGAAAGCAAGTCATTTTTAGTCCTGCCCAGTTTGGGTTTAGAACTGGCCGCTCAACCGAGGATGCTTTATTAGAACACTGTTCCTTCATCTATCGGGAATTGGACACAAAAAAAATTGCGCGAGTCTATTTGTGGATATCACCAAAGCATTTGACATTCCATTCTACTTAATAAATTATATTATGCCGGGATTCGAGGATTCATACATGAGTGGTTTGTATCTTATCTTACTGGTAGGAAACAACACGTTAGAATCAGCGGTGTTCTAAGCAATTCTAATCCAATAATTATTGACGTTCCACAGGGTACTTTGCTGGGTCCAATTTTATTTCTAATATATATTAATTCAATTTTCGATATGCCTTTCGTGGGAAAGGTCACTGCATTTGCAGATGATCTTGCTATAGCCTATGGCTCGTCGAATACTTTGGATCTGGTTTGCCAAACACAAACTCGTGGTCAGCAATAAAACCAAGCTTATGTTTTTTAGTTTGAATGCAAGGAAATCTGCAGATGTAAATATTGTTTTTCATTTCGCGATTTGTGAACGCTTTGCACTTCACGAGGACTTGTGCAAGAAGTTTCTACCCGGAACGTTTGATCGGCTTGCTACTTGTAGAAGCAATTGTTTCATGATTGACACTGTTGAGAACTTCCAATACCTAGGAGTAACTGTGGACCAGAATATGAATTGGGGTGTCATACATCCCGTCTTAAACAATATTTCCAATCTTATTTACGCTGTTTTTATCATCTAAGAAGTTGTTATTCTAACTCTACTCTTAAACGGTATATTATGCTTTATTTAATTCTGAATTAATGTATGGAATCAGCTGCTGGGGAGCAGCAAAATTCAGCCTATATTTGTTTTGCAAAAATTTGTTATTAGAAAATTATCTAACGTTAATCGATTGCATCCCTCAAGGGAGCTTTTTAGAAGTCTAGCGATCCTTCCAGTAAGAGATCTTTATTATATAAAAGTTTAAAAAATTTTTTCATAAGGTGTGGATGCCTACATAGTATGAGATCGGAAACCTATAATAAATAAAGACAAACTCACATCCTGCTGTAGTTGTACCTTCCTCGCGAACCACACAGTCTAGCAAGTTTTATACGATAGTATCTAGAAAACTTTTTAATGCACTACCTGCCGAAATTCATTAAAAACGTGAAGTCATTTCTTTTGGGCCTTTCGCATACCGAAATCGAAGTTTTGCTGTGGACCAATTCATAAACAATTTTTAATTAACAAATTTTTTCTATATATTCATTGCTTTCCTATGTATTACCTTTATCTTTACAAAAGCTCTATTAAATGCGTTAGTTACATAAATATATATATTTTTACCTATTTTCAACATATATTTAATTTTTAACTTTAATATTTAACAGTCCCCCACTGTATATTCAAAAGAGATGACATTTGACACTATGTTAAGTATAACATATAAAATGTCTTACCTTTTCTTATATCTAGATGTGCTTATCTATAAGTTGTAAGATTTTATGTTTAAACTTTGTGTTGCACAGTTTGTAATATTGCGAAACTTGTACATAAATAGATATAAGTAAAATGCTCAATAAAAATTAATGAATGAATATTTGTCTGATCGGGACGATCACATGTACATACAAGGCAGCAGAGAGATACTCACCATCAGCCGAAGTAATATTCACATATACACACGCATATGGTTATGCGAGATACTATAATCTACAAATATACATGTACATATATGGCTGGTAACCAAGTATGCAGTTCGCGAGGTTACTAGACCTTGGGACAAATGGATGAACGAGAAAACAGAGTGTATAAAAACAGCGAAAGCTGAGTAGTCAGGGATCAGTTTTGATTTAAACACGCTATCAGTTGCGAAGTGAATTATAATTGTGAAGTATAATTGTACTATTCCCAAAGTAAACTAATAAAGGCCATTTTGCATTACTGAATATTGGAGTTATTTATTCGACAATGTAGCGGTTCGAACGTTTGCAGAAAGTGTAAAATAAGCGGAGTTTCACTAAATTCGTTACAATATTCATATTTAAAACAGGACAACGTCTGTCGGGTCAGCTAGTATAAAATAAAACTGAATACTAAAAGATGTTAAGAGTACATTAAAACAGATTTATTTTAGTTCAGATGTAATAACTCTTGCATAGCTATTTCAATTAATGATTACACCTTTGTTTTTCCCTTTTCGATCTCTTCTTATTATTGCTGATTCTGAATTTTCTGGATCTTTATTGGATGTTTTTGTCGATATAACTCTGCCAGTTGCAGAGTTTCTATATGTGCGGCTGCTGCGGCCATGTATGTACCATAATAATGTCCAAAGGCTTGGATGTTTAAATCATCATATGTTTTAATATGGCCGTTGTGCTTATGAAATTGATGTATTAGCCGTTCCACGTGTTTGTTCCGATGTAAAATGCTATGTGATGTTACCGGAATTCCTGCATTTAAATGTGAATATAATTGCATTTCATTCACATCACTGTTTCGATTATCTGAGGTAATATAGTCCACCCTAGAACCAGTTTTAACAGTTTTGGATGGTATGGGCACAATGTGTGTGGCTGGTGATGACGGAATAAATGTTTTCCCTTTGGAAACCATTTTTGGAAGATCTGTGAATTGTTCTTGAAATGAATTCGATCTTGTCGGCAAAGGCCAATCACCAAAGACATGAGCGTCTTCGCTACCTTTGCTGTTGCCAACTAATGTTTGACTGCCTTTATTAATACGAATTTTGTCAACATATACATCACTTTCTTTGTCAATTAACATAAGGGGTAACTCTGGCTTGTTTGTATCCTCAATATCACTGGCTACTACATCCACAATTTCATCTTCTTCCTGTTCGTCTTTCGTTGACCGGGTTTTTTGCTGTACAGCAGACGTAACAAAAAGCTGCCTATGCAAAAGTTGATGTGAATAAAGTGAAGAGCCGTGTTGTTGCTTGTTATGGTCGTCACCCCTTACTAAGCTAAAATTGTTTGTTTGTTCCAAGGTTGCAATTTTCACTTCATGCGATTGTATTTCTTTGGATGCAGTATCAGGGTCTACCTCTTGGCGATCTGGTGACAGCAGAGATGCTACATCAAATTGCCTCTTACGTTTTTGCTTAAAACCACTTTCCAATGAACCACTACTATTCGAAGAGCGTTTTACAGTCGTTCGACTACAACAAAGTTGTTTTGATGTGTCGAGGAGGCTGTTGCTGTCGGTTTTATTTTGTTGCAAGAGGAGGAAAAGGGCATTATTTTGTGTGCGTGAGTTAAATAATTTATTGTTTTGATAGCCACTATACTGTTTATGTGATAAAATACTACTTGTATGTCGGTTGGTGTCGTATAAGTTTGGCGGCACTGACGTATGATGTTCCATAATTTCTGAATTAAAATAGGTGCCACGCATTTGTTGCATATGTTTAGTATATGGCAATGATAGATGATATGAAGGGAGTATTTGATAATGTGATTGTTGGTGTTTTTGTGGTATACAATTAAGCGAGTCTCCATCAAGAGCTAGCGGAATTTCATACGATGCCTTTGAATCACTATCAGTTCTCGGCGCAGAGTACAATGAATTTTCCAATGCCAACATCGGTGGTGGAGAATATTTTTGGGGCAACGGTGGACTAGGTGAGTCAGTGCCAGCAGCGTCAAATGGTAGACCCATATGTTTGCGTACTTTACGCTGAGCTTTACGCCGTCTGAAATCACCCTTACGAAAATCATCGATATTAGCAGGATGTATAGCCCAATAATGCCCCTTGCCATTAGCACTGCGCCCTGACTTAATGAAGCAGTCATTCAGCGATAAATTATGGCGTATAGAGTTTCGCCATCCTGGTCCGCGTGCCCGAAAATAAGGATAGTTATCTAGTATATATTGATAGATATCAGAGAGCACGAGCTTAGTTTCGGATGAACTAAGAATGGCCATAGCAATTAAGCCAATGTAGCTATATTGAGGTTTAGGTTCCACCGTATGAAAAATATGTTGGGGAAAACATGACATAGATAACGGCAAACCATTGTTATATACCGAGCCAAAGGGCGTATATGGTATATCCTCTTCCTTCGATGTACCTACTGTGTAATCATTGCCATTTTTGTGTAATCCCTTTGATCCTGATAAAATATTGTAGTTTTCACTCTCCAATATATGCATGCCGTCAATGGTAAAACCCACGGCATTTCTAACATAAGACGATAAAGGGGACATAAACGTACATTTACTGTGCGAACAACGAAATTCATCTATGCTCAACGCAAAATTATTGAATAGCGTTCGGCTTTGCTCTAATGTTCTCGGAGGATGACTGGTTGTTGCCATCGAAAGCACATTTTCACTTTGTACATCTTGTACGCTTACAAAATTTTCTGCTGTTACGAAATTAAATGACATATCAAGGATTTTAATATTGAAACAAATTTTTAAACCCGGTTGTTGAATTTAGTGTGGCATCCTGGCATGTGGAATACCTCTTAAATTAGGTATTGATTGCACATTGTGCAATATCAAACACTTGCAGAAATTGGCTTAAGTGTAAGTGTATGAGCTAAGCATTCAAAACTATTTGGTCTTTGAAGGTGTTTTATAGATGTTTGATTTTCTGCCAACGACAAACCCGTTTACGAATCTTTTGATAATCGCTGCAGTAGACACATTACAGATATGAAAATTAAAGATCTGGCTGCTGAAGTTTGTTGCAGCTTTGGTAGTTTTGAAATTTATTGCTGTATGTCCTTCGGCTCCTGAAAAAAATTAGATTGGGCAAATTAGGAGTAGAAGACTACATAAGATAGTAAGTACATATTACTTTTTCCATGCTTGGTTTAAATAGGTAAAAATGACTGGCATCAAAAACTGGCTCAAACTGAACCGCTGTTTAGTCACTGTTCATTTACTTCACAACCGATTGCATTATTCCGCCTTGTTTGACATGCTGTGGTATTATAAATTGATGGGACGCCAGTTGACAAAAGAAAAATAATATCCAAAATGTTGGCAAGTGAAGTTGTAAAGTCAAATTACCATACGGTTGGGAAATTATTTTTTTCGCTTATTGGGCAATTATATTGTCAGTTCGTTGTCAAAGCGGACAGCAAAAGCATTTTACGTCATATGGCAAGCCGTTTTCAGTGATATGGCCAAGTTTGTGGTCAAATTTTACCTAGTGAAAACCAAACATAAGAAATTTTACGCAAAGCGGGTTTGTGATAGCACCGGATATTCAAGGGAATAAATATAGTACTTAAGTTTAAGTTGATACCCATATTCATTGTTAACATTTGCTACTTCTGAGTAGCTCTGGCTCTGAACAAGAAAAGAGCATAGAGCAGAGCCGTAACTTAAAAAATGAGAGTATTTCTACTGCTCTGCTGCAGGCTACGTCGTGTTTTGGAGCGGAGCAAATGGCATTTTGTTGCTGTTTGTAGTGGAGCGGAGCAATCAAAGTTAATGCTATTTGATTTGTTCGGTATTGTTATGCAGAGCTGTGTAATTTCTCTTCTTTTAGTTGTTGGAGCTAATGTAGCGGTGTGATGTTGCTGTTTTTGTATTGTGGTTTTATTTATTGGTCTTTTAGTTGTCGTTTTGGGTTCTTATTTTTGTTGTTCCCACGTTCCATTACTAGTAGCTGTAACAGCGCGAGACAAGATAAAGTTCTGCAAAACATTGCTCAAGATAGCAAATAGAATAACAATGTAACTTCTCGAAAAAATCCAATTTTTTCGGTAGCCACTAGCGCCTAGCGATTTTTTTATTTCTATTTACGTCAATCGAAAAAATGGGTAGCTTCAACAGAAAAAATTAATTATATATTTATCGACCTATCCGGCCTAGGGGTCATCATGACATGTTTTATTACAATCACTTTCATTTAAAGGATTAATTATAATGAAATTCTACCAACTACTTCTTCTGAACGCAAATGGGCTTAATAGGTACATACAAATGTATGTTATCATGACCACTTTATTTAGATCAAATATTTTTTCAGAATAAAATAATTCAATACTTAACGCGATATTTCCGCAATTTTTAAAGCAACAATGCTAAAGTTGTAATTGAACAACTTCGTAAGATAACTTTAAAACCGTATTTAACTATTTTGGAAAAATGATAGGGACAACGCTTACTAAGGCCGCTCTAATCGTTTGAAAACCTTTGCATCCAATTCAAGAATGATTGAAGATGTTGGGATGAAATTAAGTATCAATTTTTCCTTTTAAAGATATAATTGCCATAGACAAGAGTCACTAAAATCGCTTATATAAAAATGAAAAATACTCATAAAGGACATACATGCAAATTCCAGATCTTCAGCCTCTACCGCTTATTGTATTTGGCAATGACAAAATGTATATTGTCATAAAATTACATTTACAGAGCAATTTCAGATATCAATTGATGGTGCAACGACTTCCATTTTCTCTAAATGTAGTCATATCAAGCTCAAAGTTTAAACATTAAGAGATCTAAAGCTACATGGATATCAGCCGATCGAAAAATACGACAAAGAGTATAAGAAAAATGTAAAATGTTAACAAAAAGTCGTCGAAAGACAGAAGATTTCAAGCCCGGGTCAAATTTCTGTCAGATAGAATAGGGCGACCTGGTAACCAATGTTCAGAGAGAGCTTAGTTCCAGAGGGAAATCTCTCCGCTTAAACCGAGGAAGCGATGAAGCACCCAGCGAAGATGATAATGTTCTACCCGCTCTTCACAATAAATGCTACTGGAGCATTCCATGCTTGGTACGGAAGAAATCGTTTGCATTTTGTTTTCATTTTTAGACCTTAACTAAATAAAAGCTATAATTTTTTGTATTTAGTCATGTCTAAATAAAAATGGATACCTGCCCCTGATATATTTGTATAAATATGTGAACAATTTCAAATAAGCATGCGTTTGTATGGGACAGCAGAAAACCCCTGGAATTCGTGGTTAGTCAGATAAAATTTCAGCGAAATTCTTTATAATAAAAAAAAATGCTTGTATCTAGGTTATAACGTTACACGTATTTTTGCGTTTCGCGAGTGCTTAATGTGTTTTCGGTTATTATATAAAAAGTGTTTTCTTCCCTTGTATTTCAATTTATTAAAAAAACCTTGATATTTACTAAAAGGTAAGAATGTATATTTTGTGAAAATGTGTGATTAAGGGATATACAAATAGTCAAAATGTAAAAAAAATGAAATAAAGAGAAAAGGGAATATCCGGGGTAGATTCAGCGTTTAGTCTTGGGGCACATTCGGCGAACCTTAATTTCTGCCGAATGTGTCCCGTATAATGTTAAGTAAACTTTTCATTTAGTTATAGATTTATCTAGAAATTTAAAAATGGTTCGAAATTATAAACGTAGAACCGAATCGGATATTGATGAAAACGCGATTAAAAAAGCAGTTGCAGATGTTTAAGCGGTGTAGAAACGGCAACGCCTGCCGGTAAAAAATACAATTTAAAACGACAAACAATTGAATCTCGAGTAAAAAAACAAAATTCGTTAGCCGGACACAAGACTAATTACCAATCAAAGTTTACCTGTAGATAAGTTTTTACAATGGAGGAAGAAATCGAGCTAGTGGAGTACGTTAAAAAGTGTAGCTATTATCTATATGAGTTATCATGCCAAAGTTTTCAAAAGTTGGCATACGAATACACTACCGCTAACGGGAAAGATTTTCCTGTAAAATGGAATGTTGCGAAAGAAGCTGGGGAAGACTGACTATAAACGCCGAAGGTGGAAAATTTTTCCAACCATAAGTTAACGAACAACTTTGAACTGAAGTAGAACATTTCGTTCTTACCGTACCTGCTCAAACATTTAAAAAAAAAGATGTATTATGTTGCTGAAATCATTGAGAGTCTTAGTGAATGTACATTCACTTTAAGTTTTCTTAGGAAGATTGACATTCCGCAGCTTATATTTGTCAAGCCCGAGAACGAGGATATATCATTGGTTTTGAAAAATGAAATTTTATTTAAACTTCTAAGCCCTGTGAATCCTGCTTCAACATCACGTTGTCGGACCAAATATATTTTTGAGGCAGATCTAAGTAGTTTCAACATCAAATATTTTTCTCTTATTTTAAGCCCAGGATGCACTATTTTTCACTACACTTACTTTTTTTTTTTTTACATGAAATATGTTCTTTCTTCTTGCTGATATACTATATTTATTAAAATATAATCTAAAAAAAAATGTATAAAAGAACTTTTTATTTAATAACAATACATTACTACACTAACGCCGAAGATGCCCCATCAAATGCCGGAGCCACCCCGCCATGGGGTACATTCAGCAAATTTAAGTTTTTTCATTTAACTCTAAAAATGTTTGTCTCCACTACTAATTCAAAAAATGTCTCCCCAACATTTTATATTTAAATAACATGGGATTTGTTAAAGCATACATACGTTTCGATTCGTTAGTTATCTAGTGAGATATGGAGCTTCAAAAAAAAAAAGTGCCGGAGCTACCCCGGTCTCCCCTTCTGCAAATTAAGGAGTTATCATTTGCATTTATATGCGCATAGGGAACTGATGTTTTTCAGTGTAATAAAGATTATCAGCCCACGATTTCGATAGCCGATTAGAATACCTTTTTAATGGTACCAAGATCTTGGAAATCGGTTGAGCCATTCCGTAGTTATCACAACTCAAAATTACCATGATATCAAAATATAAAGAGATGCATTTACTTAAAATTTAAAAAAGGAAAGAAAACGCCATTTTATTTTTTGGAATTGTTATACATACATGCTATATAGACCTTTCTAAAAAAAATATATTTTATTTTAAAACAATTGGCCTTTGAAAATTTTTCAAGTTTTTATAGTGTATTTTTTTCGGAAGCCGATCTGAATACCTTTCCAATGGTAGCAAGATCTTTGAAATCGGTTGAGCCATTCCGTAGTTATCACAGCTCACTTTTCACGCATTTTTCACAACTTTAGCACCTTGCCACGCCCACAATTTTTCTAAAATTCAATTTCTAAAAATGAGGTTTTGTTTGTGTAGGTAAAGTGTCCCTTTATGAAAAATTGTATCAAAATCTCAGGGGGTCGTGTTAAAATGTGCCTTTTTTATAGGTTTTTATATGAAATTCATCCTATGTAAAAAAGTATTCCTTTGAACAGTTGCCAAAGAAAATTAAAAATCCAGAGACGCGTTTCGGTCCCAGGTTCACAAAAAGGAAACAAATACCAAAAATATCTTAATAACTTAATGAATAAATAAATATTAAGGATATTAATAAATTAATATTAGTTTCTAATTTTAGTTTTCTTCTATTTAAGTTAAAAATTAAATTAAAAGTGATCTGGCCTTTTATTTACAAAAAATTAGGCCCCTAGTGTTTAAAATCGCGCAAATAGCGTGTAAATATAAGCATCTGGTGCGTACAATTTTAGGCATAAAGTGTCTAAAGTATTACACATTTTTTGCGTAAAATTCACCAAGAGATTTGTAAAAATAAAGATGTTATATTACACATATTGACACATGACTATATTACACATTTATAGTGGTTAAAGTGTTGCCTACCATTTTGGTAGTAAATTTACGATTTTTGCTTTAGAGTGCACAAGCAGGCGAAATGTGAGGATCACCTAAGTAGTTGTAAGCTCTCTGCCGGTATGGGTAAGCTTTGGTCCACCGTAAATTCCCTATCGAATCCGTCAAATCACAATGACAAAATTTCCATAGCCTTTAGCGATAGAGTGCTGTCGGATACGAAAAAATGAGCGAGCGCTTTTTGCCGACAATAGTTGACAAAGTTAGACGGAGGGCCAACAGATGCGCACATAAAAATAAATTCAGCGCGGCCCCAATTACCATCACCGCCAAAGAGGTTGAGGATGCCATCGGTAATGCTAAACCCAGGCCCGAAGAGAGGGGGGGGGGAATGGGGACCCCCGGGCTCGGGGTTTCTCAGGGGGCCCGCGATTTAGAGACTCTAAGACATTTTATTTAATTCAGGACAGTCTTTAGTTGTTCCATGTGCAAATTTTAAGCCGAATTTCAAAAGCAACGAATATTGATAAGATTTGTTTGCCTAGGCCTGACGAGACAATAAAAACATCAAACAAAAATGTATGTTTACATGAATCCGAAATCGTAAAGTTTTCGTGGTGACACTGATGAAGGTGTAACAGCAGCTTTATGATTTCACCCTGTTTCCCACTTGGTGCAACCCTGTTGTCTATTGTGAATAGACAACAGGTGTTGAAACAAATTGGAAACGGGGAGGTCGGCTCGAAAAATAGGAGCGGCCATTATTGCAAGTTTTGGACGACATAGAAGAAAAGAAGCGAACGAGTGAGCAGCTTAAAACTAAAAATATTGTACAAACTAAGAATTAACTAAGTCTAGTGTAAAGACTAAAAACTATTTAGTATACTATAAACTAAAACTAACTTAAATAAAACTAAGTAAATTAAAACTAGAAAATACGTGTTTTTGGTATTTGGAGAAGTGCGTGTGCATAACAGTAGGGTGTGTGTGCACGCAAGAACAATTTTTTGGAGAAGTTAAGAAATGGAACTTCACAAAGGTTCATCTTCAAAAAGTCAAAAATACCACCAACTCGGTATCAAATTCAAGATTACTTAAACGACTTCGATATCGGTACCGTGAATAATGAGTTTTGATGGAGTCAACGAAATAATTCGTCGAGGTCATCAAAAATGCCCTGTTATTTTTCCACGTGATCGTGAAGACGTGGCATTTCCTACCTCGTTGTTAAACAGAATCTTACCAAATGGAGAGAAAGTGGAGCGCGACTGGTTACTGTGGAGTACCAGTAGCAATGCTTTTATTTCCTACGATGTCGTCTGTTAAGCACCAATACTTTAAATCGACCTAAAATTGGTTGTGCGGATATTCGGAATTCCAGGTATGGAAGAAGCTATACGATAAACTGCCATCACACGAAAATAATCAAGATCACATTAAATGTTATATTCAGTGGCGATATTTACAAAATCTAATTCAAAAGGAGGCTACAGTTAATACAGTTATCAATGAACAGCTAATCACTGAAACTCAAAGTTAGGTTAGGTTGAACTGGCCGGTCCATGAGGACCTCACATAGACTGATTGAGTCCGTAGTGTTACCAGAAGTTTGTTTTAACGACCAAACTGAAAAACCATATCAAATATCAAAAACCAGGACCTATGTTATAAAATAAATCCGTCCTCTTGGCAAATACTAGAAGCTTCCTAGGACTTAAGCCACTTGCTGCTTCTAGATCTGACAGCTGTATGACTCCTAATAGCTGGAGTCTTATCCTGACAAGTGCAGGGCTCGAGCTCAGAACGTGCTCGATCGTTTCCTCCTCCAACCCGCACTTCCTACATCTGCTATCACTGACCAAGCCTAATTTAAAGGCATGTGACGCCAGAAAGCAGTGTCCAGTCAGAATACCCGTCATGAGTCTACAGTCCTCTCTTTTTAGTGATAGAAGCAACTGTGTTAGTCTAATATTGTAAGACCTACACATAATCTTCGACACTCTACAGCCCCGCGCTTGAACCCACGCCTTTCCCGATTGGTCGATCATGTGCACCTCTCGCCTTCGCTTAATCTCGCCCAATCTAATTGGGACGTCTATGGAGCAAGCTTCAAGGGATGCGCCCTTTTTAGCTAGCTCGTCCGCTTTTTCATTCCCATCTATTCCCATATGCCCTGGGACCCAATATAGATGTATGCTTCTGTTTGTCCTGATTTTCTCCAGAGACTTCTTACACTCTAACACGCATTTCGATGCTGTGCTATGCGATATTATTGCCTTAATTGCTGCTTGACTGTCAATATAAAAGTTAACACGGTTGCAGATTAAGCTATTCTCTTCCAGGGTTTCTACTGCTTTGGTTACGGCTAATATTTCCGATCGGAAAACGCTACAGTAATCCGGCAGCCTGTAGGATCTGCTTATTTCCGGATCAGCGCAGTATACCGCAGATCCTACTCCTTCCACTACTTTGGAACCATCGGTGTACACATGTATCGCCTCGTCCGCCATTTGCGCACCCTTGCGCCAACCGTCCACCTCTATTGTGGCCTTAAGATCTCCCTCGAAGCGCAGATAGGGAATAAGGTAAACTCAAAGTGGAAAGGAATTTTATATAGAATTTTGGACACTATTTTACTTTTGGGTGAAAGAGGCCTAGCTTTCAAAGGCGAAAGTATATATCTTGGTGAAAGAAACAATGGACATTTTTTGGGCATCTAAGATCTCATAACAGCAGCACAAACGTTTACAAGTTCACTATCTTTCCCCAGACATTCAGAACGAGTTTATAGAAATTTGTGCAAAGCACGTGAGGGAAACTATATTAGATCAAGGCAAGAAAGCTAAATAATTTGCTATTATCGTTGATGCTAGTCGCGTTGACTACGTTCATTTTTCGCTAACTCCATTTCAATTCGAAAGTAACAAATTTTCCAATTCAAGAGCGGTTTTTGGCTTTCGTGAATTGTAACCAAAAAACTGGTCAGAAAATCACTGATCTAATTTGCCATACTCTAGGTAAACATGAAATCCCATTAAAAGATTGTCTTGCACAAGAGTACGATAACGGTGCCAACATGAAAGGAGCTTACAACGGAGCACTACGTCACATTCTCGAAAAAAGCCCGAATGCTGATTAATCGCCTTGTGCAACCCACAGTCTCAGTTTATGTGGTGTTGATGCTACAGAATGTTGTACGGCTGCAATAACTTTCTTCGGAGTTGTTCGAAAATGTTTTACTATTTTCAGCAGTAGTCCACAACGATGGGACATCCTCAAAAAAAAAAATGTACCGAGCTCTCTTCATAGTCTTTCAGACAAAAGCCAAATTGAACCGCGCAAGCATACGGAGATATTACCGGCATTCTCAAGTACATCGACAAGTTCGAATATGTCTTGCTGTCCTCAATTTGGTTCATAATACTGACTACCATTAATGAAAGACACGTGGTCCTCCAAGCTAGAGACGCCACCATAGATGTTGAGGTCTGACATCTAGATGCCTTATTAGCTGATTTTAAGTTGATCAGAAACCAATAGGAAACAATTTTAAACGAATGCAAAACAATTGCTATTCAACTGAACATTTCGCCAAAGTTTTCCGATGTTCGAAAGAGAAACCCCAAAAGACGTTTTGAAGATAATGGAAATGAGATGATTACTGATGATCCAGAGTCTGATTTTAAAAACAATACATTCTTGGTGATCGTCATTCGGTAATCAATGGCATCACTGAACGATTTGCAGCTACGAGAAATTTGAAAGAGACGTTTTCCTTTTTGTGGCAATTTAAAGACATGGATGAAACTACGGTTCGGGCGAGTCCAGCAAAATTTGTGGAAAAATACAAGTCGGAGATTTCTCAAAGCTTTAAATGCGAAATTATTCACTTGAAATACATTTACTCAGCAAATTTTGATAAAGGTCTGTCACCATTGGAATTGCTAAATGCCAGCTACATATGTTCAAAATCTGTATACGATTTTCCCCAACATTTGTGTTGCTTTACGTATCTATTGCACTATACCTGTCACTGTAGCTAGCGCAGAAAGTTCCTTCATCGTCCTTTCAAGAATCAAAAACTTTCATAGATCGTGTTCATCTCAAGAGCGATTTTCAGTACTTGCCACGCTTTGTGATGAATCCGTTTTGGCAAGACAGTTAAATTTTGATATTATTATAAAAATTTTGCAGCGAAAAAAGCAAGTAAAGCCACTCTTTGATATCCGAACTTTCTATATTGAATAATTAAAATGTATAATCATCGTTAAATTTATCAAATGTATTAAAATGTTACCAAATAACTAGAACAGAAATATTTGAAAGAATACGTGGCTGTTAAAAGAGAATTTTATTTCTACGTTACAAGAAAATAGTATAAATAGTAAATATTCCGTTTATTTTGATTGTCAGCTTTTAGTCCAAAAATCATTTAGTTGATGTGGCAAAAATTTGTTTTGATGTAATCCATCAATAATGAATCGTGAATGAGACGTCATTAAATAAGTTAATCAAATGTATTAGTGGATTTTTTATAGAGGGCCCGTAAATTGTTTAGTCCCGGGCCCGGATTTTCTCTGTACGGCCCTGGCTAAATCATCTAAAGCAGTGGACCCAGACGGCTTAGCCATTCCGATGCTTAAAAGCCTAGGAAAAGAGGGTTTCAAATATTTAGCACATGCCTTCAACCTTTCCACCTTTATCATTCCCGAAAAATGGAAAATGGCCAAAGTGGTTCCGCTACTAAAGCCTGTGAAACCAGATAACATAGGAGATTCATATCGCCCGATATCTCCCTATCGCCAGTAGCCAAGACACTTGAAGCCATTTTGCTCACATATTTCAAAGCAAATTTGCAACTAGCCTGTGGTCAGCATGGCTTCGGAAAACTTCATACACAACCACCGCCACCAAATGCAATTTGCACCCAGATTAATTGCGGCTTGAATTGTTGAGGCGATGCTCTACCCGGCCTTGCGTCGGCGTCTACTTGTATTGCTGAGGCGATGCTCTGTCGCGCCTTGCGTCGGCGGCCACTTGTATTGCCTTGCGTTGGGGCGCGGTTGACGTCGGCGTAGGCGATCGGACGTCACCTGTTCGCGGGTGCGCGTTACTGTGGGGGGGGGGGGGGGGGGCATTGGGGAATTAGTTTTGAAGAGGGAAGGCTTGATGAAAGTGGAGCGCTCTCCACTAGTCGGACAATTGATTTGCTCAATAGGTATGATTTGGGGTCCTAACCGCACCTCACACTAGGCGGCCGGTCCGGAGTAGGTGGATACCCAAAGGGAAGTGGCTTCGGCTGCGAAAGTCATACCAAGACTTTAAAGTGGTACCACGGGGAACAAATAGCCCTCGGAGCTCGCTCCATTTCTGTTCATTGCGGTAGGCCCCTTTGGGAGCATCGTGGTGGCAGTAGTTGATATTCGAATGCGGTAAGATTTGGTTAGCTCAAATGTGGTTTTGCATTGCAACCGGGTGCCATGACCCATAGAATGAAAAAGGTGTTAGATAGGCCTCCAAACCCACCAAGGTGATGATGTGTCCTCCCTCTCACATTATCGATTTGTACCAAGGTAAGCGAGCCTTGGGGGCTGGTCAAACCTGCTTTGACCCGCGTACTTGGTGCATACGTGAGGTTAGGTCTTCAAAAGGAGGTACTCACGATAAATCTACACTCGCTGTGCGCGGGTGCGCGTTACTGTGGGGGGGGGGGGGCTTTGCCTACGCGGGTATGGACGAAGTCTCAAGTGGTGTTTGGTGGTACAACCGACACATTCACCACTTGAAGCCCCGAATCACCCCTATGAAACGATCTCTCTTGGTGGTACAAATGATACATTCGAGGTAGGCTTCACTGGTAGCTACGGTCACGACTACAGATCCGCGCTAACTAACTCCTGTGCTGCTGTGTCGCTCCTTTTATGGTTGTTGTGTTCGGTGTTGCTAGCTCAAATGGTTGCGTTGCCATGGTTACCATGTTGCTGTTAAATGTTGCGACCGCTCGTTGTGTTGCTGAGACTTGTTAGTTTGCCATGTTGCTATTAAGTGTTGTGATCGCTAGTTGTGTTGCTGAGACTTGTTGGTTTGTCGTGTTGCTAGGGACTTTTGTGACTGGCTGTTGTATTATTACCGGCCCGCAAGAACCGCGTCAGCATTTCTGTGTGCTTCTTGTTCGCCATTTCTTCCGTGAACGGCTGTCTATACAGTCCGGGTATTCCTTTTCCGCTCCCCGTGTATCGCAATACCCTTTCCATGTTTTCGGCCACGTATACGCCACAGTGGTTGTTGTTGTATTGTTGCGGCACGTCGAGTACTAGCTCCTGGGACTTAAAACCGTCATACCCGTACCGCTGTATGTATTTCCACCGGAGGAAATCCACCCAAGCCTATGTTGCGTGCGGAACTTTGGCCCTGTGCATCGAGTCCGCTACACATACGTACCGCTCCTGCCAGCATTCCGCCAGTGATGTGGTGTGTGGCTGCTGCGCTCGCTAGGCCGAGCAGGTACTAGTGTTTGGCTGTGTTGGTGGGCACGAGGATTACGCTCGTGCTAAACAAGTCCACGTTCCGGACCCAGCGGTGTGTGCGTCGGTAATTTTCCTCTGTGTTCCTCTTCTGGGTCAGCAGCCAGATCTCTAATGGGCTGAGAGTCGTATTTTGTTGTCCGTGTTGCTCTTCCAGCCCCTTTGCCCAAGCAGGTGTCAGTTAACCATTTAAATCCTTTGAAGGCATCGAGGTCAGTCGCATAAGGGGTATGTCGCCTGGTCCTGCCGGGAATATTGTTTTAGGCGTTTCCCTCTCCGGTGGAGCTGTGTCCTCATCCGAGGAGAGCTCAATGATTAAAGATATTGAATTAGATTGGTTTGATAATTTCTTAACAAATCCTAAGCAAAGAACAATAATCGGTTCAGCATTATCGGACAAAGTTGACGTTAAGATTAGCTTACCCCAAGGCTCTGTGCTATCTCCAATCTTATTTAACATTTATATTAATGATATTAAGTCTATATTGAAATTCAGTACCATAAAACTATTTGCGGATGATGCACTTATTTCCATAATTGGTAGGAATATTAAGTCTATATTGAAATTCAGTACCATAAAACTATTTGCGGATGATGCACTTATTTCCATAAATGGAATGAACTGCGAAGTGATTTAGATGCTCTCTATATTTAGATGTGTGATAACAGACTAAAAATCAATATTGAAAAAACTAAATATATGCTAATAACAAGGAAGAATATTGCTCATTTTGAAACTATTAAAATAAGTAATACTAAAATTGAAAAGGTGCAGATGATTAAATATCTCGGCATTCAAATAGATTGCAAACTAAAATTTGATGGTCATGTTGATTATATAACAGGTAAAATAGCTAAAAAAATATATTTCATTCAAAGAACCTGGAAAAACTTGAGTAGTTGTTATAAAGCAAGAGTATATAGGTCCATAATTGAGCCATACTTTATATATTGTTCTGCTATTTTCTTTATCTTGAAGGATTCCCAAATCGATAAACTACAAAAAATGCAGAATGAAGCTATGCGCTTTATGTTAGGTAAACGTTTTGATACCCCCATTAAAGATATGCTACAAAATTTGAACTGGATGAGCGTAAAACAGCAAATATTTTACCACAGAATGAAGTTCATATACAACATAAAAACCGGAAATTTTCCCGATTATCTAATAACAAGTATTAAATTTAACTACGAGGTTCATGACAGAAATACGAGGCAGAGAAATGATTTTAAATTATCTAATTACAAAACGGAGTCTGAAAAAAAAATCTTTCTACAAAGGGTTAAAATGCTTCAACGAATTACCTGCATATATTAAGAATTGTGATAATAACTTATTTAAGAAAAGATTATATGCTCACGCGAAATCAATGAATATAAAATAAATATTAGGATTCGAATGAATTTGTGTTACATGTTTCAAATTCAAATACATGTTTCAAATTCAGATACTAATTTAAGTTCAATTTCGTACATAGTACATATTTTTAATTAATGCAATAATGCTTTTAGGTGTTGATCTAGGCTCTAAGAGTCGTAATAAATAAATAAACAAATCATTTCGACTGTTGTTGTTCGGGTGGAGCTGTGTCCTTACCCGAGGAAAGCTCGATGATTGTCGGAAACTGTTGTTTTTTCCGGTGGAGCTGTGTCCTTACCCGAGGAGAGCTCGATGGTTGCCGGCAACTGCCCTACCTCCACGTCTATCCTACCTAGTGTGGCTGTTAGCGGTGATGTTCTGGCTTTATTGTGGGCCCTGGCCGCGGCTTTCTCCCATTTCGACATGCGCGTGGTGCGTACCACGAGTTCGGTTGCCCGTCTGGCTGCTTCCGCTGCGCGTGTGACGTTGGTGCTGGCATAAGCTGCGGCTGCGGCTGATTCGGTATTCGTGGTGTTGGCGTCGGTGCCTGCAGTGTTTGATGGTGTAATGGTGTGTGCGACGTCAGCGTACGTGTTTGCGCGTGTAGTTGCACGCATGTTGTTGACGTCTCCGCCAGTGGCTCCTTCCATCAGTACGACCTTAGGACGCTTTGCTTCCTCCTCCTCGTAGCGCTGGCGCATACGCTTTACGCTGTTGGTCAGTTTAGCGTTATAGCTCTCATTGTAGATTGTTGATTTGTAAAGAAAATTCGAGGCAAAAGAACGTTGTTGTCACCTCAGTGGTTTGCGATAGAATGGCCGGTGCTTGCTTATCCTCCCATCCTTGATATTAATTAATAATTTTTTTTTTTTTTTGAATTTATCTTAATTTCACGCGATGGTCTCTGCTGCATCATATGCCTTTGAGTATCACTGGGGATACATATCCTAGGATTTGGTAGGGTCCTTCATATTTGGGGGCCAACTTTGCCGTGAAATTTTCCCGGCCTTGGAGAGATGGTGTTTCTTTGCGAGAACTAGTTCGCCGACTAAGGGGATCCATTTTCTCCGCCGTGAATTGATCCTCTTGACTGTTCTATTCACCCGTTCTGTTAGGTTTTCTTGCGGGGTGTAGGACGCTGTGATTTGTTGTCGTATCCCCATTTCCTTGCGGTAACGCTGCCACATTGTGCTGGTAAACTGAACGCCGTTGTCCGATATCAGTATCTTGGGAGCACCAAATCTTGCAAGGATGAGTTCTTTGAACGCGCGGCGAAGGCCCTCTGCTGTAGCACGCCTCATGGGGATCAGTTCCACCCATTTGCTGAAGCGGTCGAAAAATACTAATAGCAACGTGTTCTTGGGTCACCTGTGTGAGCATCTTTCCAGCCGGCTTTTGCTGTGCTTCCTTGTATTTCTGGCAAGACTCGCACTGTCGTACGTATGGACTGATGTTCCGAAACATTCCGGGCCAGTAGTACCGGTTGGCAATCCGCGCTAACGTTCGGCGGATGCCCATGTGTCCAGCGCTTGGGATATCGTGATTTTCTTCTAATACTCGTTGTCGCAGTGGTGTGGGTACACAAAATTTCCAAAAGAACGCTTCTTCGTCGTGTGACCGGCAGGGAATATGGCGGTACAGTTGTCCATCTTCTATGATGTAGTCAGAATATTTCTCGGGGTTAGTGCTCAATTCGTTCACGCGCTTGTGTCACCACATGCATGGTCGTTCTGTTGTCGTTGCTAGTCGTAGGGCCTCCAGTGGCTCTCTTGATAGTACGTCCGCTACCAGGCTCAGGTTTCCTTTCCTCTACTCGATGTCGAAAGTGTATTGCTGAAGTTCCAAGGCCCATCGCGCTATACGGCCGGAGCGGCTTTCGATGGATTTAGACACTTTAGGGACATATGGTCCGTGATTACCTTGAATCGGTACCCTTCCAAGTATGGTCTCATCTTGCGTACTCCCAGACTATCGCGAGGCATTCGTTCTCGGTGGGCGAGTAGTTAGTTTCCGCCTTGTTGAGTTTCCTGCTGGCGTAGGCAGCGTTCTCCGCCTTTCAAGTCCTGTGTCAATAGGGTGCTCAGCCCGAAATTGCTTGCGTCCGTTTGTAAGGTGAAGGTGTTAGTGAAGTCCGGACAGGCAAGTATCGGTGCTTCCGTGAGTTTTTGCTTTAAGACCTCGAAGGCTTCCTGTTGTTTGGCCCCCACTTCCAGTGTTTGCCCTTTTCAGCAGGTTTGTGAGTGGCTGGCTGATCGTGGCGAAGTCGCGTAAGAATCGTCGGTACCAAGATGCTATACCGAGATCTTGACGCACCTCTTTCACGTACCTTCATAGTTTCAGGTCTTTGATGGCTGCAACTTTCTCGGGGTCGGTGTGAATTCCCCTGTCGCTTACTACGTGTCCTAGGTATCAGATTTCCTTCTTGAAAAATTCGCATTTCTCCGGATTTATTCTGAGGTTGGCGCACTGCATTCGTAGTATTACTTCTTTCAAGTTGCGAATGTGCTCCTCCGAGGTGGATCCTATGATGGTTATGTCATCGAGGTATGCGAAAGCGTAGGGTTCCATCCCCGGCCCAATAACCTTATCTAGCGCTCTTTGAAATGTTGCAGGTGCGCAGAGTAGGCCGAACGGCATAATGCGCCACTGGAATAACCCGCGTCCCGGTACCGTGAAAGCTGTGTAGGGATGGCTCTGGGGCTACAGTGGTATTTGCCAGTAGCCATTTTTCAAGTCCAAGCTGCTGATGTAATTCGCTCGTGGTAGCTTGTCCAGTATATGTTGTATTCTGGGTAAGGGGTATGCGTCGGGTACGGATCGGGCGTTGAACTGCCACGCATAACCTCCACTTCCCGTTTTTCTTCTTGGCTATTAGGATTGGTGCACTGTGCGGGCTACAGGATGGATCGATGCATCCTTTCTGAAGTAATTCGTCAACTTCGTTGCTGATGATGGTCTGCATAGCTGGGTTGCGGGGAAGTAACGTTGCTTGATAGGGCGGTCGTCCGTCAGGATAATCTTTTTCTCGGCAATTGTCGTCACCCCGATCATGCTCTCGAATTTTTGGAATTCTTTTGCCAGAAAACCGCGCACTCGTTCCGCCTCGTCCTCATCGTAGGCACCGTTGATCCTGTTGATCCTATCACCTATGTTATTGTTGTCCTCGCCTGGTGACTTTACCTCCTCCGTGATCTGTGTCTGTTCGGCTGGTGGCAAAGTTTGCTGTGTGACTAGCCTGGATAAGGCAAGATAACCTCCTATGTAGGATATGGTGGCTCCCATGCTCCTTAGCGTATCTAGGCCCAATATGATGTCGTCGATTGCTCCGGGCATGACGTGTAAAACTGTGTGGTGTGACGCTTCTCCTAGGCCTACCTCAGTCCTTATGGCGTCGAAGATTGTGGTGCTAGTCCCCTTTGTTATCGTTTCTTTGATGGCCACTCTCACCATTTCTCCGCTCCCAGAGTTTACCACACGTTCTGCAAGGCTGCTCGAAACGAAACTTCTCAATGCCCCTGTATCGATGACCGCCTCGCCTGATTCCGCTCCGAGCCTGGCTACGATGTAAAGGTGGTCATGCTCTTGGTAAATTACTACTGCCGATTCGGCGCTGGGTTCCTTGGGCTCACTGCGCCTTGTTCTTCGTGAAGCCATCTGTCGTTTCCTTGGCGTCGACGGCAGCATTGGATTGTGCGTATATCACTGCGGCTACACTCCCAGCAAAAAATTTTCCGTGGGTTTCGGCATCTATTGGACTAGTGTCCTTATTCACCGCACCTCCAGCATACGTTGTTGGGGTCGAATCTCTGATTTCCTGGAGGCGTGTGGTGCGGTATGCTCGGTAGTGGTGGCGGTGGTTGGGGTACAGGCTTCGGTGGTGATACCAAGGTCGTGTCACCTGCGATGTGTCGCATAACTTCGCGGCGATGTCCGCCTGATGGTATTCGATAGTCCTGGTGTATGCTCTCGTATTCCTCGGCAAGGGTTAAGAGTTCTGCGAGATTGGTGAAGTCCCTCCGACTGATGTAAAGTAGGTAATCGGGGCGGCTGTTACGGAACATTCGGTCCAGGCGCTGTCCGCTGGTGTATCCTGCGTGTCTCATCAAGCTCTATATTGCTAGCATGTAATCCTTGTACTTCTCGCTGCTATGCTGCCTTCGTTGGCTTATGTCGTCCACGCGAACACAACGGTCGGTGCTTGAGATGTATAATTTATGGCTGGTACCTTTATTCCCGATGGTAAGTACGGTTGCGCGGGCTGCGTATTTCGTGGTGGTGTGTGAGATGTACCGTTCGATGACACCGCTATTCCTGATGATAAATACTGTTGTGCGGGTGCTGTGTTTCTGTGAGGAAACGCGAACTGGTCTTGCTGTGCTGGTATATCGGCGATGTTCATCGTGCCCCCTCCGTTCGCCGGAATCAGTGTCTTAACCTCATTTAACTCACTCGTGTCTGTAGTTTCCTTATAAGCGGCTTCTAGAGATAAACATTTTGCGTGCATTTCCTAGTCAACATTTGCTTTCGAAGCCAGTGCTGCTATGCGCTTTCGGATCTCCCGGGTGGTGCCTGTCTGTTCAATAGCCAATTCCTGTGTGATGGATATCAGCTGTTCCTTTGAAATGTTGTCTAACCACGTGGTATCAATCTGTTCGTGCTTTTTACGGTTAGGTTTCTTGACAGGAATGTTCCTTCTGACATTGTGCGATTTGCAGGGTCTGTCTTTCGTGCCTTGTGTCGGCGTCTACTTGTATTGCTGGGCGATGCTCTGCTGCGCCTTGCGTCGGCGTCTACTTGTATTGCTGAGACGATGCTCTGCCGCGCCTTTCGTCGGCGTTCACTTGTATTGCTGCGCGATGCTCTGCCACGCCTTGCGTCGGCGTCTACTTGTATTGCTGAGGCGATGCTCTGCCATGCCTTGCGTCGGCCACTACTTGTAGTGCTGAGGCGATGCTCTGCTGAGGTAATGCTGTGCCGCGCCTTGCATCGGCGTCCACTTGTATTGATGAGGTAATTCTCTACCGCGCCTTGCGTCGGCGTCCACTTGTATTTGCTGGGCGATGTTCTGCCACGCCGAGCGTCGGCGTCTACTTGTATTGCTGAGGCAATGCTCTGCCGCGCCTTGCGTCGGCGTCTGATTGTACTGCTGAGGCGATGCTCTGCCGCGCCTTGCGTCGTCGTCCACTTGTATTGCTGGGCGATGCTCTGCCATGCCTTGCGTCGGGGAGCGGTCCACGTCGGCGTAGGCGAGCGGGCGTAACCTGTTCGCGGTTGCGCGTTACTGTGGGGGGGGGGGGGGGGGGGGCTTTGCCTACACGGGTATGAACGAAGTCTCAAAAGGTGTTTGGTGGTACAACCGACACATTCACCACTTGAAGCCCCGAAGCACTCCTATGAAACGATCTCTCTTTGTGGTACAACCGAAACATTCGAAGTAGGCTTCCTGGTAGCTCCGGTCACGACTACAGATCGGTGCTAACTAACTCCTGTGCTGCTGTGTCGATCTTTTTATGGTTGTTGTGTTCGGTGTTGCTAGCACAAATGGTTGCGTTGGTGGTGGGTTACCATGTTGCTGTTAAATGTTGCGACCGCTCGTTGTGTTGCTGAGACTTGTAAGTTTTTCGTGTTGCTATTAAGTGTTGTGATCGCTAGTTGTGTTGCTAAGACTTGCTGGTTTGTCGTGTTGCTAGGGCCTTTTGTGATTGGCTGTTGTGTTAAATATGTTTTGGGGTCGTTTTATGTGGTTAATGAGGTTTTATTTGGTCCTCACAACATTCGCATGCCTCCTGGTGAGGAAGAAATGAAATTAGCTGCTTTAAAATTTTATCAGATTGCCCGCTTTCCACGAATTATTGGGGCCATTGATTGCACACATGTGCTAAGAAAAAAATAGAGATGTATAGAAAAGTAAAACTTTAACAGTTTCAGTAAGTCCTTTTTAAGTTAGCACCTTTCTATAAATCTAACGGAGAATAACTCTTCCTAACAAGTGCCTCTTTGAACTTAATAGGCAATTGAAAAGTGAAGTCCTCTATCGCCGAACAAAAATTTTCTGTAAATCTTCCACCATGACGGTCTAATATCGAGGATCCATTTTATGGATCCCATAAAATGTTTGGCGCGCACACTTGTCTGGCGCACACTACACACGCAATTACCTCTTAAATTTCTTCTTTTAATTTCTTTAAATAAAATATTTATTTTCGTTGTGTGAGTATAAGAAAATCTTTTATTAATAACTTTTTATCATTTCTTACACACTTTTAGTTTTAGATATAAAATCGCGCTCTTGCACTTTAGTTCTCAAATTTAATATAAAAAACTTTAAATTTAGGTTCTTTAATTTAGCATTAAACTTTTTGGTTTTTAGGTGTTCTTATTTTTACAACCCTTTTTTCGTTCACTCACTGTCAGTTGCGGGTCTAAAAAATTGAGCGTGTCTATTAGGTGCCGGTCATTATTTTTATTAAATTGTATAGTCGACTTTATTCGCGGTATCTTTTTTGAAAAATTTTATGAAAATTTAACAATTTAAACAATTTAAAGGCGCTGCCAGTGACACAAAATTCGGTATAAATCGCCTGTAATAATTTGCAAATGCGACAAATCGCCTAACCGCATCTTTGTCTTTTGGCTTAGTATACCTTTTAATAGCGTATATTTTTGAATCGTCTGGAAGCAAACCTTTTGACGTACATTTATGGACTAGAAAAGTTACTTCGGAACGAAGGAAATTGCACTTGTTTGGATTCAGCTTCAAATTAAACTTTTCACAGGTTTCGAAAACTTTTTCTAAATTTTTAAGGTGGTGTGTCTTACTACAACTAATGACGATAACGTCGTCAATATACATAAAAGCCTGATTTGGCGAAATGCCTGAAAATGCTATTGACATCATTCCAGAAAAAGAGTTTGGTGCTATATTTAACCCGAAAGGTAAAACTTTCCAAAGAAAAGATCTTCTATCTGTACTGAAAGAAGTTACGTCTCTAGATTTAGGGTGAAGAGGTATTTGGTGAAAACCAGAAAAAAGATCTAGAATTGAAAAGTATTTGGCTCTGCCAAGATTGCCGAGTATGTCATCAAATCGTTCTAGTGGAAATTTGTCGGCTATAAGCTGTTTATTGACTGCTCTGAAATCTACGCACATACGATACGACTTTTTGCCTGTTGGATCTTTTTTTGGTACCAAAATTAAAGGACTGTTATAATTTGAAAAATTATTAAGCGTCATTAAGTCGGTTTTTAATGCAAAAATATCAGAATATTTCAAACATAACTGAAGTAATTTCTTTTTAGCATAAGAAGGCGTTTGTTTTGCTAAAATTGATTTAAGCCCTTCTATGCGTTTTGTTCGACAGGTGTATGATTTATGCGATAGACATTGAAGTTTTTAATGTCTTCAGTTTGAATATTGAAATCTTTTACATACTTGATCTCATCGGTGGTGTTAGTAACTTCTACTACTGGGTTTTTTGTAACAACGATACATTTTGCTGTGAAAACACCGTTACAAAGTTCCTGAGAATCTACAAAAACTGGACTTGTCGAATTTTTCAAACTAAAAACACGAAAAACTTCGCATCTTGGTGGAATTACAAGAGTATTTGTTGAGTGGTATGCAAAATTGAAATATTTACCTTTTCTGTCCCTTGTCCGAATGTAATTGTGTCATTAGCATAATTGATTATGTATTTCTTCGTTTTTAGAAAGTCTTTCCCTATTATACCGTCCGAAGGAATATTAAAGCTGTCATTGACAACGTGAAGAGTCAGAGGAAAAAATATATTTGATGCGATTATACTTGTGTTAACTGTTTCTAGTGTTGTTACCGTGTCTGTTGTTACGCCTGTTATATTTATTACGTTACTATCGTCTACTTCTACCTTGTTTGCCAAACTGGAAATTTTTATTAGTGAAATGTCTGCCTGTGAATCTAATAGAAAAGAACATTGTTTGTGAGAATCGCTACAAGCGACTTCGACGAAATAGGATAAATTTAAATTTAGACAATATATTGACTGAGAAGTATTTAGTCGAATTGCTCCTGCTCCCTCAATGTTCGCGCCTGATGGGCTTCGGCATTTAAAAAACGAACATTGGCTGAATTTCTAGAACTTGAACCCTGATTATTGGAATTTCTGTTAATTACGGACCGATTATTATTGTTATTGTTGGAATTGCTATTGCCTCTATTGTAATTGCGATTATTGCCTCTGTTCTAATTGTTATTTCGGAAATTTGTTTTATTGTGTTGCCTATTTGCATTACCGTTAAATCGAAAATTACTATAGTTGTTATATCTGAAATTACTGTTACCTCTGGAATTTTTACGGAAATTATTATATCTTATCGGACATGACCGAAACGCTAACACTTGCCGCTCTTTAATTTCCTGTTCTCGCTATATAATCATTTTCGCTACTACGTCCTTTGAATCTTTGAATGTTGTTGACACACGGATTGATTTCACCATATCTGACCTACTATTTAATCTACAAACGCTAAAGGTTTGTTCAACCGCCATCTCATGGGCTTTTGCCTGCGTCATACCCTGCAAAAATCGCGAGTACTCCATGCATGCATGTATGGAGTACTCGCTATGGACCAAGCGAGTGCTCCAAAATTAACCACAATTCATACAAAAAATATGTTCCAATTAACATTGCGATGTCCTAGGACCGGACCATATGCTCACGCTCCGCATCACATCAGAGTAATCCATGGAGTACCCACAGTCCAATAAACATCGTGTAGTGATTACAATCGTTAAAAACGAGCAATGATCGGCTTACAACATATTCGTGTAGAAACATGAGTTGGTCCATCGCTGCATTACAGTGGAGTAGAATGGTAAGTACTCCAGTGGACCACATGGTCCAACGATTTTTGCAGGGTACCTTCAATGATTAGACATCACTCTAACGAGTCAGAAAGCTCTTCTACCCTGCAAATATCGTTGGATCATCCCCTGCAAAAATCGCGAGTATTCCATGCATGCATGTATGGAGTACTCGCTATGGACCAACCGAGTACTCCAAAATTAACCACAATTCATACAAAAAATATGGTCCAATTAACATTGCGATGTCCTAGGACTGGACCATATACTTCAGCTTCGCATTACATCAGAGTCATCCATGGAGTAACCACAGTCCAATAAACATCGTGTAGTGATTACATTCATTAAAAACGAGCAATGATCGGCTTACAATGTGTTCGTGTAGAAACATGAGTTGGTCCATTGCTGCATTACAGTGGAGTACAATGGTAAGTACTCCAGTGGACCACATGATCCAACGATTTTTGCAGGGATCGAAGGCAAAACTCGGGAAGCCCTAACAACGCATATAGAATCAGTCAGCCACATTAAAGAAGCGCTATGTAGTAAAATTAGGCCAGACAACTCGAAAGTTGTCGCGGGAAAAATTGCAGCCTTAAGAGTAACCAATAACAATTTTTCAGAATTTTTAAAGCAGGTACCCTGCAAAAATTGCGAGTACTCTATACATGCATGTATGGAATACTCGCTATGGACCAAGCGAGTGCTCCAAAATTAACCACAATTCATACAAAAAATATGGTCCAATTAACATTGCGCTGTCCTAGGACTGGACCATATACTCCAGCTCCGCATTACATCAGAGTAATCCATGGAGTACCCACAGTGCAATAAACATCGTGAAGCGATTACAATCGTTAAAAACGAGCAATGATCGGCTTACAATATGTTTGTGTAGAAACATGAGTTGGTTCATTGCTGCATTGCAGTGGAGTATAACCCTGCTAAAATCGCGAGTACTCTATGCATGCATGTATGGAGTACTCGCTATGGACCAAGCGAATGCTCCAAAATTAACCACAATTCATACCAAAAATATGGTCCAATTAACATTGCGATGTCCTAGGACTGGACCATATATTCCAGCTCCGCATTACATCAGAGTAATCCATGGAGTACCCACAGTGCAATAAACATCGTGTAGCGATTACAATCGTTAAAAACGAGCAATGATCGGCTTACAATATGTTCGTGTACAAACATGAGTTGGTTCATTGCTGCATTACAGTGGAGTATAATGGTAAGTGCTCCAGTGGACCACATGATCCAACAATATTTGCAGGAATGTGGTCCACTGGAGTACTTACCATTATACTCCACTGTAATGCAGCAATGAACCAACTCATGTTTGTACACGAACATATTGTAAGTCGATCATTGCTCGTTTTTAACGATTGTAATCGCTACACGATGTTTATTGCACTGTGGGTACTCCATGGATTACTCTGATGTAATGCGGAGCTGGAGTATATGGTCCAGTCCTAGGACATCGCAATGTTAATTGGACCATATTTTTTGTATGAATTGTGGTTAATTTTTAAGCACTCGCTTGGTCCATAGCGAGTACTCCTTACATGCATGCATAGAGTACTCGCAATTTTTGCAGGGTACCTGCTTTGAAAATTCTGAAAAATTGTTATTGGTTTCTCTTAAGGCTGCAATTTTTCCCGCGACAACTTTCGAGTTGTCTGGCCTAATTTTACTACATAGCGCTTCTTTAATGTGGCTGACTGATTCTATATGCGTTGTTAGGGCTTCCCGAGTTTTGCCTTCGAGCTTGCATTTTAAAAGTGCAATAAAAGTAGGAGTTCAATTTTCGTTAGAGTATACTTACATTAATTCAACTTTATTTATAAATGAGCCAAGTGCTAACGGGTCTCCACTGTAGTTTTCTCGCATAATCGAGGCACAAGTACTAATAAACGATTTTTTCTCCTCGATTGTGGCCATGGTTGTAACGTTAAGAATCGGAGTTAGAATAGAAAAACTGTAATTTGGAATTACAGGTTGATCATCAAATTGTTCACTTTAAACTGAAAACTGCCGCAAATGCAACTCTGTGGCTAGGCAGCTTTTCTTTAGGTTGCTTAGCAACGAAATTAATGATGGCGTCGAGCACCGGCAGTTTCACCCAATCAGAAACTCTCCGCGTTGCTCGACTCTAACATTTTTAGTGATGCCAAGTGCATCTGATGCAAGGGAGGGGAGTTGCCAGCTACAATTTAATTTAATGCACGAAAATGGATTGTGCTTGATTAGAGAAGTTATGCAGAATTGCAAGACAAGTGGGATTTGAGAGAGTAAATCTGAAGGAATTATCCGATTATTTAACGAAAACCTGAATTTTGATTATAGAACTGATTTAAGTTGAGCTCAAAAGGAAATTATGAAAATACTTTTAAAGGAAATTTATGAAAATATAAGAAATTTGTGAAAATATGTATTTTTGAAAGCTTTTAGATTTTATAATTATACAATTGGTTAGGGAATACTTATTGGAAAAAGTTAGTGAATTTTATTTAAATACTAGAAGTTGAATGTTGTTTATGAGTATATGTATTGAAATATAAGAATTTTTAATTGTACATAATGTGAGAAAAATTTTGAATTTGAAATGTATGGCAAAAATTATAATTTTTAATTGAATTTTTATTATCTAAATGCAAAGATTAAAGAATGGCAAATAATTTCATATAAGGCCTGAAACGGATGCACCGCTTTTATCAAAATTGTATGGTTTTATTTTTATAGATACGGGCGCACCGCATCTTTTCAAACTTGTAATATAATTTCCTCGGACGCACCGGGATTAAAAAAATTTATGTCATGTTTGTTCACGGGCGCACCGCTTTAAAGTCAAAAAAATATTTGGTTTTCCACGGAACCCCCGTTTACGCAAGAAAAAAAACTCTTTGGTTTTTTAAGGAACCACCGCTTTAAGAAAAATTGTAATCATGTTATTTAAAAAAAAATTTTTTTTGTATCGAAAATTTAAAATTAAAAAAATTTTTTTTTTGATTTAATTTAATTAATTAAGATATGTTTGTAAGTATTATATAAGTTTTGAAAAATAGTTGACAATTGAAGAATAGTTATATAAAGAAAAGTGAAAAATATTATTTTATAATAAAATGAGTAATAAAAATGTTCTCACACCATATCAATTGCTGCTGGCCTCGATTGGTTGCTTGCTGCACCTGTTGTTCAGCTGCTGGTGTTGCTGTTCTGCTGCTGCTGTTGGATAGCGTCGCTTACTTTTTCCGCTAGTTTTTTTTGATGTACGATGGTTTGCCATTATGCTGGTGGCGTGGCTAATGCCGTTATTAAAGTGGCGTGGCTAGTGCCGTTTTTCTACTGAATTTAGTACAGTTTATTCCAAAACTAATATTTAATTTTTACTCTTTTTTTTTGAATACTATTATTTCTACGTTGATTAGTTCGTTGTATTATTAACTTTGAATATTCTAATTATTTCCGTTTTTTATTAAGTCTTTATAATATGCGTGTATATTTTTTCTCCCAAATGTTCTTATTTCAATCCGTATAAAGATTCATAATTTTTTTTCACTCACTAGCCACTGCCAAAATCACTGTCATGAACCACTAGCACAAGTTAGTCGAAAATTTTGTAAGTTTTTGTATTTGAAAGTTTTGCAATTTTGAGTGAATTCATTGTATTTTTTTGTGTTTTCCAAATTTTTTCTTTTAATTTTTGTAGGTTTTTAATGCTCTTAAAAATTTTTTTTTGTTGATTTTATGAATTTTATATTTTTTTGTAATGGTTTTTAAATTTTGAAGTTTTTTTTGCAAATGTTTTTTTTTTTAATTTTTGTATTTTTTTGTTTTTTTTAGATTTTTAAATGTTCTTAAAAATTTTTTGTAGGGATTTTGTAAATTTTGTTTTTTTTTTTGAAGATTTTTGATTTTTAAACTTTTGTAACTTTTTTTGTATGTATGTATTTTATTAATTATAAATTCTTTTTGTGAAAATTTTTATGTGGGCTCTTTTTCATTTAATTCCCACCCCTGTTGGGAGGCATGCCTCCTTCCGGCCACTCACCGTATTTACAGGGCTTCGGCCCACGGTAGCCATATCGAGGATCCATTTTATGGATCCTATAAAATATTTGGCGCGCACACTACACACGCACTCACCTCTTAAATTTCTTCTTTTAATTTCTTTTAATAAAATATTTATTTTCGTTGTGTCAGTATAAGAAAATCTTTTATTAATAACTTTTTATCGTTTCTTACACACTTTTAACTTTAGATGTAAAATCGCGCTCTTACGCTTTAGTTCTCAAATTTAATATAAAAAACTTTAAATTTAGGTTCTGTAATTTAGCATTAAACTTTTTGGTTCTTAGGTGTTCTTATTTTTACAACCCTTTTTTAGTTCACTCACTGTCAGTTGCGGTCTAAAAAATTGAGCGTGTCTATTAGGTGCCGGTTCACTTTAAACTGAAAACTGCCGCAAATGCAACTCTGTGGCTAGGCAGCTTTTCTTTAGGTTGCTTAGCAACGAAATTAATGATGGCGTCGAGCACCGGCAGTTTCACCCAATCAGAAACTCTCCGCGTTGCTCGACTCTAACATTTTTAGTGATGCCAAGTGCATCTGATGCAAGGGAGGGGAGTTGCCAGCTACAATTTAATTTAATGCACTTTACTATGGCACTACACTAACGATGAGAATCTATTTGGCTTCCTTGTCTTTTCCTAATTATTGAAAATAGGATATAGCAAAACCGCGTTTTTCTGACAACTCTACCCGTTTATATTAAAGCTAAGAAGAATAATATTAATTCTTTGCAGTATGGCCTGAGACAATGAGCCCCTCACTAGCAAAAATAAAACTTGTTCAATTACTTTAGAAATTCCTTTCGGGAATGGGAAATTCTTAATTACTTTCGGCATTCCTTGTAATGTAATTTTAGAAACTTCAATTACTTTTGTAAAATTGTAAAAAAAATATTTTACTGTGTTTATTTCATTATGTTTTGTGAAGACCCCGAAATTACAGGCTTTCGGGGCCTCCCGTATAGGCGAACACATTCGCTGAGTTATATCCCAGCTATGAACCCGACTACAGTTACAGTTTTTGTTACGTTGCGTAATTGTGACATATGTATTGGAATTTGCAAAGTAGAAACGTCATGTGCTGCATTTTTTTCTGGCAGAAAAAGCGGATCAAATTAATCAAAATAACAAAGTCCTTATGGTTGTTTTCGAAAGTGCCTAAGCCCAGCATAAAAATTGCTTCAAAATTATATTTTGCTAGCATCTTTATAGTTTTGCAAAAGCTACATCAAATGGAAAGCTAGAAAACAAAAGAATCGAATTTTCCCAAAATCGCTTATGATGGACGTAACCGTATTTGATATGTATTGACTCATATGTAGCACATATCGATAATATACATATAAGTACACATATTTTTTTATACTTTTCAGGAGGAGAATATGCAGAAATATATAGGAGCAGAAAAACCTACTTTTCCATAAATACCCAAGCAATATGCTCTGCAGATCTATTGTTTACTGACGTCGTTGCTAGGTGGCATGAATCTTCTCATGATTCGCATATTTGGGACCACTGCAATCAGCGTCGATATTTTATTCAGGGAGCGTACACAAATTACTGCCTACTTGGAGATAGTGGATACTCTCAAACCGCGTTTATGATGACACCTCTGGGAAGTGTGAGCTCTCCAGCTGAATCCTTGTATAATGAGTTACAGGTTAGAACTAGAAACACAACAGAGCGAACTTTTTGTATTTGGAAAAGAAGATTCCCTATCCTGTCAAGAGGAATTCAAATGCATATAAGTAGAGTACCTGGAATCATAATCGCCACTGCTGTTCTACATAATATAGCTCGTTTGCAAAATGATCCTGACCCAATTATAGATGCAGAGTACCCTCCGATATTGAATACTGTAGATAGAAGGAATGAAATACAACCGTTTGATTCCTCTACCAGACTCTCGCCGGCTCTGATTGACCAACATTTCGAAAGACTTCGTCCTTGCGAATAAGTAATAATAGCCTTTTCTTTTGTCCACAATTTATAATACAGCTATTTAACACGTCAAATGAGGCTATCAGTGTAAAAGTGGTGTAACCCAAAATTTATTTTCGGTACGGTTCTGGTGTAAAAGGTCCTACTAAATATTACGAGATATTGTGAAGTATATGATTTCTTATGAGTCAAAAACAAAAGAAATTCGGTCAAGCTCTTGAGATACTTCTAACTTGCACATTATTATACTAAAATTGAATGAACTACAAAACTGCATACTCAAAAAAATGTTTCGAGTTTAGGATTAAAAAGTTTCAAATTTTGATGACATTTTTTTAATGTTTGATCCATTGTCCTGAATTTTTGGTCACAAGTCATAAAGATTTTCCTTATTCAGTTTCTGCTATAGATTACGCTATATTTTAACTGAAAATTACTAAAAACACATAAGTAAATGTACTTGTAAGAAATATTATGAAACGCGATGTGTCGGTTAATGATTTTGAAAGAACATTTATTTATATATACATTAAGTTGATAGATTAACAAATAAACATGTTGATACTACCGACTGTTTTGTTTTTATGTATAATTTTCTTTAATCGGGTTTCCAGTCAAAATAATCAGAAAAACGCCTTTATTATTTTATTGCCGACGTTTCGACCGTTTATTGTGGTCTTCTTCAGGGCCTAGTTACAATTTTAAAGAAATTAAAATAACTCAATTTAGTTTCGCAGTTCTATAGAATTAAATTTACATATATATATATGGACATTCGATTGACAAAACAATTCTTACTTAAAAATCTCTGCGTTCTTCTTCGTCAGGTTTTCTTTATATATATGTGTTTCGAAATAAAACATAGTCACTTTAATACTCAATTAAAGGGAACGGAAATTATTTTACAATTTAAAAATTACTATTTTCAATACACAAACCACAATTTATACTTCAAACTCTAATTTGTATGTAAGTACATATGTATACATATTTGACGTTTGTTGATCACCGGCGAATTCATGCTTGATGGGTTATTGCAGTTTCATTTTAGTATACACGCATAGATGTCGCTAATATTTCTTGCTTCTATACTTCTTTTGTTTACACATTGTTTGTCTGCTTTTATGTGTATTTCTTCCAGAAGCATTCTCTTTTGCCAGTTTGTTTCTCTTGCTATTACTTTGGCATTATCAAAATCAAATTTGTGCCCAAAAGTAATGGCATGGTGAGCAAGAGCGCTTTTTTCTGTTCGTTTGTTTTCAACATCTTTGCTGTGTTGTCCCAATCGTTTGTATAGTTGTTGTGATGTGGTGCCTATATAGCTTTTCTTACGTTGGCAGTCAACGCAGTCAATTTTGTATACAATGTTCTTTTGTTTTTTTGTTGGAATGTTGTCTTTTATTGTTTTGTATAGCTTCCCTACGTTGTTTCTGTTCTTGAAGGCAAACCGTATGTTGTTTGTGTACGCTTTGAGTTTTTTAGTTATCTTCTGGGTTATGTTTTGGTAATTTGATATTGAAAAAGTTTTTATGTCTGTTTGTTGTTGTTGGTTGTTGGTACTGATTTGGGTATTTGACGTATTAGTGTTGTTGTTTTGTGCTTGATACTTGTTGAGTAGCCTGTATATCAATTTCTTTGGGTAATCATTACCTTTTAGAATATCTACAATTATCTTTTTGTTTTTGCAATGATATTTTGGATCGCTGATGCTATATATTCTGTTTATTAACCCTTTGGCGGTGCTAATTTTTTGTGACAGTGGGTGGATAGACATATAATTTAATATGCGACCCGAAGATACTGGTTTTCGATACCAGTCCGTGTTAAAACTTCCGTCTTCAGTATTCCTATAAATGGTCATATCCAGGAACGGTAGTATGTTATCATGTTCCTGTTCATATGTGAACTCGATTCCCTTCTCTGTATCGTTAAAAATTCCAAATACCGACGGGAAGATGCCTTCTGGTATTACCAAGTATAAGTCGTCTACGTATTTTTTTATAATGGTTATGTTAAAGCCTAGTTGTTCATTTACTTTTTTAATGGCTCGCTGCAACACGTTATCCATTAGAATTTCTACCAATATACAGCTTATAGGTGAGCCCATTGGACAACCATGCTTTTGGGAATAAAATTTCCCGTCGAATTGGAAGTAGGCGTTCTTTGTACAGATGGATATCATTTCTTTGTGACATATTGGTACATGTTTGTATGTCATTCCAACGTTCGATAAGTGCTTTTAGAATGGAGTCTACCGACGCATTGGTGAACAAGCTTTTTACATCAAACGACACCTGTATTTGGCCTCGTTGGTGTGTTTGTGCTGTGATGAAGGTTTTAAAATCATATGAGTTGCGTAGGTGGTACTGAGACTTTGGTATATTTTCCAGAATTGTTGCTGCATATTTTGATAATGCCGTTGTTGGTCCATCGCAGTCAGCGGAGAAATGATATCCATCTGTACAAAGAACGCCTACTTCCAATTCGACGGGAAATTTTATTCCCAAAAGCATGGTTGTCCAATGGGCTCACCTATAAGCTGTATATTGGTAGAAATTCTAATGGATAACGTGTTGCAGCGAGCCATTAAAAAAGTAAATGAACAACTAGGCTTTAACATAACCATTATAAAAAAATACGTAGACGACTTATACTTGGTAATACCAGAAGGCATCTTCCCGTCGGTATTTGGAATTTTTAACGATACAGAGAAGGGAATCGAGTTCACATATGAACAGGAACATGATAACATACTACCGTTCCTGGATATGACCATTTATAGGAATACTGAAGACGGAAGTTTTAACACGGACTGGTATCGAAAACCAGTATCTTCGGGTCGCATATTAAATTATATGTCTATCCACCCACTGTCACAAAAAATTAGCACCGCCAAAGGGTTAATAAACAGAATATATAGCATCAGCGATCCAAAATATCATTGCAAAAACAAAAAGATAATTGTAGATATTCTAAAAGGTAATGATTACCCAAAGAAATTGATATACAGGCTACTCAACAAGTATCAAGCACAAAACAACAACACTAATACGTCAAATACCCAAATCAGTACCAACAACCAACAACAACAAACAGACATAAAAACTTTTTCAATATCAAATTACCAAAACATAACCCAGAAGATAACTAAAAAATTCAAAGCGTACACAAACAACATACGGTTTGCCTTCAAGAACAGAAACAACGTAGGGAAGCTATACAAAACAATAAAAGACAACATTCCAACAAAAAAACAAAAGAACATTGTATACAAAATTGACTGCGTTGACTGCCAACGTAAGAAAAGCTATATAGGCACCACATCACAACAACTATACAAACGATTGGGACAACACAGCAAAGATGTTGAAAACAAACGAACAGAAAAAAGCGCTCTTGCTCACCATGCCATTACTTTTGGGCACAAATTTGATTTTGATAATGCCAAAGTAATAGCAAGAGAAACAAACTGGCAAAAGAGAATGCTTCTGGAAGAAATACACATAAAAGCAGACAAACAATGTGTAAACAAAAGAAGTATAGAAGCAAGAAATATTAGCGACATCTATGCGTGTATACTAAAATGAAACTGCAATAACCCATCAAGCATGAATTCGCCGGTGATCAACAAACGTCAAATATGTATACATATGTACTTACATACAAATTAGAGTTTGAAGTATAAATTGTGGTTTGTGTATTGAAAATAGTAATTTTTAAATTGTAAAATAATTTCCGTTCCCTTTAATTGAGTATTAAAGTGACTATGTTTTATTTCGAAACACATATATATAAAGAAAACCTGACGAAGAAGAACGCAGAGATTTTTAAGTAAGAATTGTTTTGTCAATCGAATGTCCATATATATATATGTAAATTTAATTCTATAGAACTGCGAAACTAAATTGAGTTATTTTAATTTCTTTAAAATTGTAACTAGGCCCTGAAGAAGACCACAATAAACGGTCGAAACGTCGGCAATAAAATAATAAAGGCGTTTTTCTGATTATTTTGACTGGAAACCCGATTAAAGAAAATTAACAAATAAATTATGATTGCTAAATCACGTTAACATGTGGACTGTAAAAAATTTACAAATTTTTTCCAGATGCTTTTATATTACTTTATATGTATACAAGAGAAAAAGAGAATGTCACTAAGAGAATACGAGAACAATAAATGAATGATATGTGACAAAGAAACATAAAGAATAACAGCGTTGTATTTAATCTTAGTAGTTGCGTAAACACACTCCCCCGGTTGAAGTTCTTGCTGTGCTTCAACTAGTCGTCAATACTCAACGGGCATATTTTAGATATGGATCTGCGATATTCTCCACTCGAAGTTTTGACATCCACTACCCGTACTAAGCCATCACTTCCGGGATATAGCTGAGTTATGCGCCCCAATTGCCAACTGCAAGGCGGTAGCTTTACATCCTTCAGTATTACCACATCATCTAACTTTAAGTTTGCCAGTACTTTATGCCATTTAGGTCTTCTACGCAGTTGTGTCAGATAGTCATCTGACCATTTTCGCCAAAACTAATTAATATCGTTTGCATATAACGCCATCGATTCAAGGTAGAAACTGTGCTGCCTTGATCCCGTACGGACTTTATAGGGCGCATTATCAAGAAGTGTGCAGGAGTTAAAGGATCGGTGTCGCCTTCAAACCGTAGACACAGTGGACGCGAGTTCGCGCAGGCCTTGATCTGACACAAAACGGTTGAGAGCTCCTCATAGGTAGTGGAACTAGTCCCCATGACTCGTCGAAGGTGAAATTTAACTGTCTTTACCCCAGCTTCCCAGATCGTCCCAGCTGATACCAGCAGACCACACCTTTTTCATTAAAATTTTAAGATACATTGTCTTAGGGGATAACCACCCCAATGGGTCAAATATTCTAGCGATTATTGATAGAAACTCTATTTTCGCACCATTTACGCCGATATCCTTAAGCTCTACTCGAAAATGGAAAACATCGGGTTGTGGTTGCCACCACATGCCCAAAGTTTTTATGGCACCCTTTTCTCCAATTAACTGCTCTTCACTGGTTTCCCGGTCGGGGGTGGGTATATCTCCTATACATTCTTGACAATTTGACGACCATTTACGTAGATTCATTCCGGCTGATAGAAGTAACTCGTTTAAAGGTTTCGATATACTCTTTGTAGCCTCTGTGTTTTTAGCACCACCCAAATAATCGTCCATATAGAATTGAGTGTGAACATGCGTCAGGATAAATTTCCATGTTGTTAAGCGCTATTTGTTTCAATGTTCGTGTGGCTAGGAAAGATGCTGGTGTTGTACCATACGTTACTGTATTTAGCCTATACACTGATAGGTTTAACTCTTCAGATTCTCGCCAATAAATCTTTTGGAAATAGGAATCACTATCGTTTACCAAAATTTTCCTATACATTTGCGCTATATCAGCGATGACTGCCAGACGAAAAGCTCTGAAGTGGACAAGAATTGTGAACAAATCATTTTGAATAACTGGACCCAACATCAAGCAATCATTAAGTGCCAATCCCCTTTTAGGTTTAGCAGATGCGTCAAAAACTACGCGGAGTTTCGTGGATGTGCTGTACGGTTTTAGCACTGCATGATGTCGCAAAAAATAGCCTTTATCGTCGTTGCCAATAAGCGTAATGCGTGTCATATGCCCCTGCGTCTCATAATCGCGCATGAAGACCGTATATTGGGTCTTGAAGTTGGAATCGCAACGAAAACGACGTTCTATACCATATAGCCTAGGAATAGCAATGTCGTGAGTTTCGCCAAGGGATGATACATTCGATTTAAAAGGCAACCGAACAACGAACCTTCCATCTGCATGCACTGCAAGTGTTTGACAGAAATGTTTTTCTATTGAATTCTCAGTGGTTTCATTCGAACCTTCACCATCAGTGAAGCTCTCTTGCTCCCAAAAGCCTCTTAAGAGGTGACAGAGGTCTGAGAAAGACATATTTAGTACACTTATATCAGTTGGTGGTTCTGTGCATTCAGTGCTACCAGCTATGACCCAACCAAATAGTGTATTCTGAGCGATTAACGCCTGTGATGGATATTTAATTTGCCCATCGATAAATGCTTGAACAACAGCATCGACACCCAATAAAATATCGATTGTACCTGGTTGCCCGAAGTATGGGTCAGCCAAATTTAGTTTTCGAAAGAAGTTATACTAGATTCAGTCCATCTTACCTGCGGTAAATCATCTGTAAGTGCTGACACAACATATGCAGTTGCTGTAATATTCTCTACTGCTGCGATGTTCAATACAACCTTTCCACGGGTTGTCATGCCTTTTTTGGTTTGACCAATTCCACTTATAGAGATTTTTGCGTTCGTTCCTTGTAGTTTATGCGCTGCGTACATGATGCAGTTATCAGCGTCGACTGCGAACCAGAATCTAGAAGTGCACGACATGGATGAAGTACGCCTTGCCTATGACATACCATTACTACGGCGGTAGGTAGCATGCTTATTTTTGTGTATTTTGATATAGGTACATACTCGGCTGCATTTATAGATAAAACATTCGTTGATACCTTGGTTTCGTGGAGAAGTGTATTGTGTCTGCCCTCGCATAATCTACAATTTGAGTATTTGCACTCTATCAAGTTGTGTTTTGTACGTAGGCAATTTGGACATGCGCCATTTGTACGTACGAGCTCATTTGTCGCAGGTATTGAAAATTCCTCAAATGAAGGGCATTGGTAAAGCGCATGGTTTTGTTTGCACTGGAGACACGATGGAAATGAAACTGCAAGTGGCCGATTCCTTGTGCATTTTGATGGCACTGTTTTTTGTGAGTGGCGAGTGCAATCTTCGAATTTCTCCTTTTCTGCTATCCGCTGATTTAGGAATGTAAGAAACTGTTCAAATGTTGGCTCTTAAATTTTTCTAGTTTCGCGTGACCAAGCAAATTTAGAGTCGTTGTCTAGCTTTTTCAGCAAGTGGTACAATAAAACCTTTGAACATGAAAGCACAGGTTGCTTGAAGACTTGTAATGCGTTGCAATTCCCGTTTGTTGTGAAATAAAATTGTTTAAGAGAATCAATATTCTCCATTTTAATTGGCGATTGCTCAAATATTTTGCGTATATGAGCATCTAAAATAAGAGAAGTTTTGTTGTAGCGATCACATAATAGGGTTCACGCTATTTCAAAGTTGTCGTCACTTGGTGAGAGGAGTTTGATAATAGACAATGCTTCGCCCTTGATTCCACCTTGCAATTATTCCTTTTTTTAATGCCGGCTAAGTCTTTGCGAGACTTTATGATTGCAGCGAATAAATCCCTGAAGCAAACCAATCATCAAACACTCCACTAAATTCAGGAATAGACAGCTCTGGTAACTTGTTCTTGATAATGCCACGATTAGATGTAGACTCTCGCTGTATTGATGAATTTGATATCTTCTCTAATATGGAATTAAGAGCATTTTGGTTACTGGCGATACTTTCTAGGGCGGCACCTATATTTGTATTGCTAGCTTCATCGTATTGAAAAGGGCTGCCAATTGTGGTGGCAGCGTCGTCGAGTAAGGTGAACATTTTAGCCTTAACTTTATAACAACGGGCCTAGTACTACTGGCCTAAGTGTGCCCTCGGGCAGCCACCCTAACCTAACCTAACCTTATAGCTAATACTTTCGAATTCAACACGTGCATTTAATTCGTCCTGAAACTTGTCTTCGGCAACGGACTCTTCGATTGATGTCTGAACCAAATCAAATTGCTTGATAATGTCGTCTATCTTGGCATAACGTACTTTGATATCGGCATTTATGCACTCGGGCTTCTGCAAATAATTTTCTATGCGTGTAACTTGAGCTTTAATCGAAGCTCTTTGTCGTATTAATGATTCCATGAATCCGGCTCGTTTGGACCAAATGTAAGAAATATTATGAAATGCTATGTGTCGGTTAATTATTTTGAAAGACCATTTTTTTATATATACATTAAGTTGATAGATTAACAAATAAATTACGATTGCTAAATCACTTTACATGTGGACTGTAAAAAATTCACTTGTTTTTTTCCAAGATGCTTTTATATTACATTTTGTGTGTACAAGAGAAAAAGAGAATGTCACTAAGAGAATACGAGAATAATAAATGAATGATATGTGAGAAAGAAACATAAAGAATAACGGCGTTGTATTTAATCTTAGTAGTTGCGTAAACAATACTTTACGAATGAGATCAGTTTAAATTTTGTACCAATTAATATGAGCAGTGTACGCCTGAGTACCCTATCTCGGCCAGTTCTAAAATTTTATTTAAAAATGCTCTATCCCAGACTTAGTTTCAAAAACGCCTTATACAAAAATTCGTTTGAAGAAAGCCTTATCTCAGAATTTTTGTTTATCAAAACGTGTTGAAACAACAGCTTTGATAAGGCGTTTTTAAAACTAATTCTGGGATAGTGCGTTATTGAATAAAATTCTGAGTTATGGCGTTTTTGAAAAAGTAGGCAATTCTTCAAACAAATACTGACATAGGGAATAGGAATAGGGATAGGAACAGGGATACGAATGGGCAGGGCCGTAGAGAGAAAATCCGGGCCCGGGACTAAACAATTTACGGGCCCATATAAAAAAGCCACTAATACATTTGATTAATTTGAATTAATGACGTCTCATTCATGGATCATTATTGATAGATTACATCAAAAAACTTTTTTGCCACATCATCTAAATGATTTTTGGACTAAGAGCTGAAAATAAAATGAACACAAAATATCCACTATTTACACTTTTTTATTGTAACGTAGAAATAAAATTCTATTTTAACAGCCAAATATTATTTCAAATAATCTTTTCTAGTTATTTGGTAACATTTTAATACATTTCTTATAAATTTAATGATGATTATAAATTTTAATTATTCAACATAGAAGGTTCGGATATCAAGAGCGGCTTTTCGTGTTTTTTTCGCTGCAAATTTTTTTATAATAATATCAACATTTTACTGTCTTGCCAAAATTGATTCAACACAAAGCGTGGCAAGTCCTGAAACTCGCTCTTCAGATGAACACGATCTATGAAAGTTTTTTATTCTTGCAAGGACGATGAAAAAAGTTCTGCACCAGCTACAGTGACAGGTAAAGTGCAAAAGGTACATAAAGCAACACAAATGTTGGGGAAAATTGTATAGAGATTTTGAACATAGATGGCATTTAGCAATTCCAATGGTGACAGACCTTTATCAAAATTTGCTTTGTGTTTCAAGTGAATTATTTCGCATTCTAAGCTTTGAGAAATGTTCAACTTGTATTTTTCGGCACATTTTTCTGCGCTGGCCCGGACCGTAGTTTAATCCATGTCTTCAAATTGCCACAAAAGGAAAACGTCTCGCTCAAATTTCTCATAGCTGCAAATCGTTCAGTAATGCCAGTGATTACCGAATCAACGATCACCAAGGATGTATTCAATCATCTCATTTCCATTATCTTCAAAACGTCCCAAAAACGTCTTTCGAATGTCCGGAAACTTTTGTCGAGATGTTTAATTGGACAGCAACTGTTTTGCATTCATTTAAAATTGTCTCCAATTGGTTCCTGATCAAGTTCAAATCAGCTAATAAGACATCTAAATGCCGGGAATATGTATATGGGCAGGGATAGGAATAAGTATATGGACAAGTATTTATTGCAAATATTTGTTCGTTTGAAGATTCCTTATTTTTTCGTTGTGTTCATACCGCTTTTGTATGATTCCAGCTCCATTATACGTATAATTTGTCTTGCTCCTCTATAATTTTTACTTTTATAAGTTCTTTTTGGGCCTATACTAGCTCCATCTTTTCGGAGGCTAGCGCTCTGAACATCTCAGAATCTGGTTCTTTGCCTGCCGACACCAGCTTTCTCTTATCTAAAAGTAAACACAACTTTCTAGAGGCATAACTTGACATCAATCTAATAAATGATACTCACGCGTCAACAGAGGATGAGGACTCCTTTTCAAATGCGATCTCTCATTTGAAAAATAGTCAGGCTCGATGTCTGTTCGTTTTTCACATGCTTTGTTTCATTGAGCTTCGTCTGTGAAAATATAATTGCAAGTGCATGTACAAAAATACATACACAAATTAGCCCAAAGGATATACAAAGTATGAAGAATGTATGTAAAATTACCAGTAAGGTCTCGAGTCGCCTCAATAGGAAGTATACCCCCTTGCGCTGTGATAAGATCTCTGTCACCATCATAGATTGTATAGCTGGCTTCAAAAGTTGGCCCAACTAATCCTCTTACTTTTTCAATAAGAGGATCGTTATCACCTTTTTGTAAAGGTTCTCCACCTTTTGAAAATTAAACACTTTTTGAAAACTTGTAGACCTTTTAGATATACAATAGAACACTTAGGGTAAATATTCACCTGTACGCATGATGATTCTCCTCTCCTTCCTTTCCTGAGCATCTACCTCCTCTACCATCTCAGCAAACAAACCTTCGCATGTATCTGCTGGAACGCCCGTATTTATGGACACTTTTTACCATACTTCAGGAGAAGTGCCATGCTCCTCCACCGTAACTACTATGGTAGTTTTATCAACTAAGAAATTAGTTGTTGGTAAACTGTGAAAATTTTTATTTTTTTATTTACCTGGGATCCTCATAAAGCCCCAGATGTGTGCTTTTTGGTTTTTTTTTTTAGATTTTTATAGTTTTGTTGAAGGCTTTCAACAGTTCTATTGTAACCTGTCGTGGTCGAATTGTACCGGTTCGCCACTTCTCTCCACGCTCTTTGCTTTTGCACAAGTGCAGCTCCGTCGGTCCTTTTGTTCTCAATAATATGTTTATAATTTTGTATAGCCTCGCACAACAACAATCTTTCGTCCTTCGAAAATTTAGGCGCGCGGAGTCGGGGTTTTGCATCGGCTTGCATTATGACACTGAAATGTTTTATACTCGTTAATAACTACTAGAAATTGTTATGAAAATTATACAATTATAATGCTATAGCAGTTTGAATCTAGTAGGAGATCAGCGAAGTTGGGAGTACCAATAGGATTTCTTTCGAGACTACTTGGGGTTGCTAGAGCAACAGAATTGTCAGATCTCGAAGCAGCAATTAAGCTGTGTCCTAGAAAACTTCTAGTATTTGCGAAGAGGACGGAGTTATTTTATAACAATTAATTGGGGTTCTTGCACACCTTAAAGTTTCGGGATTATTCAATCATATAGAGTTTTCATTTATATATATGGAGGTATTGACCCAAATATAGGCATAAAATGTGCTTCAAACAAAAAGCGCTGATGCGCTGGACGTCCACGACGATGGTGTTACGCTACCGACTATCCAAGGTCTCAACCAAATGATCAAGTCACTTGCTGGCAGCACCTGGGGAAAAACAAGGAAACGCTGCTTGCAATATACAAGGCAATTGGACAACCGTTCATGTGCTACGTTGCCGGTGTGGTCGCCGGGCCTAAAGGACACTGAGGAAGGCTACAGGCCTGTCAGAACGCTGAACTCAGAACTGGCACGGGATGTCTCCTTATGACGCCTGAGCATCATTTGCATAATTGAAATAATCGGAATTGCTTAATGTTGGGGAGCGTAACGGAGTGATAAGTACCTAAGAAATTTCCAGCAAATTGTTACAAACGTGGTCATTCAATGGACTCTACTTGAGGAAAATCCGCCGCCAAGGCTCATAAGGGGACATCTCCGTAAGCTCTATGAAGAGATCCGACAACCTACAAAACAGCCGTTTGATCTAACGGATCTTCAACAGACCCTACGCCGCATCAACACAGAGTCTGTAAATTCCTTTATTGAATCGCGTCTGGCGAACAAAGTAATTGACATTCAACTGTTTTTTGAAAATATTTTTCGACTGAAACAAAATTACAGATTTTCGACATACGATTCTTGATACCGGGGTCAAACCGCGTCTTTTCACCCCACTTCCGATATTTTTGGACGTGTCTTAACACTCAGCCCACAGTGTAAAATATTACCTAGTAATAATTACCCACTCCCAATATTTTTGGACGTGTATTAACACTCAGCCCCTATTGTAAAATATTACCTAATAAAAAAATAAAATCTGTAAGGATTACCAAAAGCCAACAGCTACTTTTTATAAATAATACTAGCAGACCCGGCAGACATTATTCTGCCCTAAATCCCATATCAGTTCCATACTCGCAGCAATACGGACGTGTTTTGTAATTGCTTGCTTGCCCTTTTTTGTATTAATTTTCTAATTATTTACATATATACTCCTAAAATGCCGTGTAGTTGTCGTCTTAGGGTTGATCGCACGCAACCAAAGGTTCAATGTGCTAAGTGCTGCAATTTTTTTCATCTGCCTTGTGTGGGTGTGTTGCAGACCGATCTCCACTTTTTAAACGAATCCAATAGTGCTTTTTATTGTAATGCTTGTGCGTGTGAGCATCGCAGTTCTATTCGCTCACCGCCTCTCTCTCTAAACAATACTTTTTCGAACGAATCGGATGGTGATGCTGTAATCAAAAGCAATAATACTAATAATATGTTCAGTGTCGAATCAACACTTAAGTGCTTAATGAGAGAAATTACTTCGCTAAAGTCTAATAATGCAAAGCTCTTGTGTTTGCTTGAATCATCGGTAGCTGAAATTACCCACCTACGTACTCAAGTTAGTGACTTGCAAATTGAGCTTCGCTCTATGTACCAGTCACTGTGTGACAATAACACAGTCGTTTCTAATGAGCTCAGGCACTTAAAAGCTGATATTGCTAAATTTAATGCAGAATTGCCGTTGAATACCTACGCTTTCTCGAATTCTGCTTTTGGCTCTGTTTCTAAACAAACTGTTGCGGAGTGTGCTCATACTGTTGACGGCAGTCCTGACTACAGGGCTGGTGCTGTTGATAATATAAACGCTGCTGCTAACATGAATGAAGTAACATCTAATGTTGCTGGTACCGTTGTCAACATGAATGCTTCTACTGTTGAAATTGTAAGCATTAATACGTTAACAACAGGTGCTGATAACATAAATGCTCCATCTTCTAATCCGAACGTACAGTCAAATACTGTTAATGCCTCTGCTAATAACATTAGCTTGTTTTCTTCGGTACTCAGATCTGATCCTGCCTTTTCTAATGATACTTGTGAAAGTGATGGAAATAATAACAAAATGCGTAATGCTGTAACTAAGCGTCACAAGCAGTTGAATACTGCTGCTTCGTGTTCGACTTCAATTTCAAATTCGTCTTCGAGTTTGGCACCAACTATAGTATCTGCATCTTCTACTACTGTAACTACAACTCCTTCTGTACAAAGTAAACGCAACGAAAATTTTAACCGCCGTAAGCCGAATTTTGTTGGATCAAATATAAGTACAGAATTGGGTGTAGTTAGTATGAGTTGGCTGCACTTATCATCATTTCAGCCATCAGTTTCCTCTAACGATATCATTAGTTATCTGGTAAGACATCTGAAGGCTGATAAGTCTAACTTTGCCTGCAAAAGGCTTATAAAAAATGACGCTCCGCTTGACTTATTAACAAAAGTCAACTTTAAGCTTGGTGTTACAGAAACACTATATGATGCCGTTTTATCACCAGATTTGTGGCCTGCTGGTGTGAACGTTCGGTCATTTCGTTTTTTTCCCAAAGAGGTAAGGCAATCGAATTGCCCTTAGTTGCCAGTGGCAATACTAATCCTGTAAACAAGCAACTAAATATCTATTTTCAAAATGCTTCTGGCATCAGAACAAAAGCGCATGATGTTAAGTCGCTGAGCTCGCAGTTAGAGTATGATATTTTTGTCATTGTTGAAACTTGGCTGACTCCAGATTTTTTTTATGGCGAATTCTTCGATCCCAATTTGTTTGTCGTTTTCCGTAAAGACAGGGTTGCCGAAAAAACTGGGCGTTCTCGAGGTGGAGGTGTACTCATTGCAGCTCAACGCAAGTATAATGCTTCCCTAATTCAGCTGGATAATACCGATTCGCTACTTGACCAACTCTGTGTTAAAGTTAGTGGCTCTACGTACTCCGGCTCTCTATTCTTGATGGCATCTTATATTCCGCCGAATAGTTCTGAAGATCTTTATAAAGCTCATGCTGACAATATTTCATCTGTAGTTCTTAAAAAGCTTGGTGATAATTATATATGTATTTTAGGTGACTCTAATCTAAGTGATGTCACTTGGTCTCATGGTTTCTGTGGTTCGGGCCTCATGCCAAATAATATATTAAAGTCCTATGAGACTTATTTTATAGATAACATGCTAAGCTTAAACTTGCTGCAAATAAATAACTTCACTAACAGGCTTGACAGAATATTAGATCTTATATTCCTCAGTGATAATATTAATTTTAACATTTCCAAATGCCATGCACCATTTGCTCCGTCGGATATGCATCACACTACTATTGTTCTTAAACTTGAGTTTTATGTGTTTTGTGTACCCTCTGTAAACGATGATATCGCTTTTAATTTTGCACGGTGCGACATGTCTATACTTAACCATGTTTTCTCGGAAATTAACTGGGTTGATCTTTTTTCCTCCTCAGATATTAGCATTTGCTATGAGATATTTAGATCAACGCTTTTTAACCTATGTTTCAGTCATGTTCCAGTCTTTAAGAAAAAACCGTATAAATTACCTTGGTATACTAAGGGTTTAAAAAAATTGAAGAATTTGCGAAACAAATACTACAAAAAGTTTAGTCAGACCAAGAATCTGTTCTTTTACGAGAAGTATCAGCAGTACCTAAAGGAGTTTAACTACTTGGATAAGTTTCTTTACAAAAACTATATTCTTAGCTTTGAGACAAATATTAAGTCCAATCCAAAAACATTTTGGAGTTTTATTAAATCTAAAAGGACCTGCTCCTCGGTTCCTGCTTCTCTCTTTTACCAAGATAGTGTAGCTACAAATCCTAATGCGGTAGTGAACCTGTTTGCGGACTATTTTAGTGCCAATTTTGCATCCTATGATGATGCCCCTTCTATCGACTTTGCATCTGATTTAAATTCTGCTCTGGATTTCGGTTCAATGTCGATTTCATGTGACGAGATCTCAAGTGGTATTACTAATTTAAAGCAGTCGGTCAAGACAGATTCTGATGGTCTCTCAAGTGCCTTGTTTAAAGGTTGTCCGGCCTTAGTTTTACCTCTTGAGATCCTGTTTAATATGTCACTTCAGTGAGGGGAGTTTATTGATGCTTGGAAACTTGCATCGATAATTCCTATCTACAAATCTGGAAATAAGAATGATGTCTGTAACTACAGACCTATATCAAAGCTCACTACTGTTTCAAAGTTATTTGAATGTGTTGTAAAAGACAAGTTATACTTTTCAGTGAAGAGCCTAATTTGTGCCAAACAGCATGGTTTTGTTGCGGGACGTTCGACGGTCACCAATCTAGTGGAGTTTAGTGAGTATTGTATATCTGCTTTTGCATGTGGATACCAGGTGGATTGTATTTATACTGACTTCTCCAAAGCCTTCGATAAGGTATCACATGAGATCCTTATTCATAAACTTTGCTGTCTTGGTTTTCACTCAAATTTTTTGCAGTGGCTAAATTCTTATTTAATTAACAGATGGTGTATTGTCTGCATTGATGGTGTATCATCCGATCCATACCTTGCAACTTCCGGCATTCCGCAGGGCAGTATTCTTGGACCCTTGCTCTTTGTCCTGTTCATCAACGACATCAGCACTTGCTTTTCGTATGCTAGGTTTCTCTTGTACGCTGATGATCTTAAAGTTTTCTCCATTATAAAGTCTTCGCGTGATATGTTCGAACTTCAGTGTGAAATTAATAATATCTATTCCTGGTGCGTTAGATCGCACCTTTCTTTAAATATTAATAAATGCTTTCACGTAACCTACTCTAAATTGCGCTTTAAGTTTAATAGTTCATATACCATTGATAACAAACCACTGCAGACTGTTGATAAAATCAAGGACCTTGGTGTGGTTTATGATACCAAATTTTCTTTCAACAGCCATGTAAACTTTATCATAGCCAAATCGTATGCAATGCTTGGTTTTATTCGGCGTAATAGTGCAGAGTTCTCTGACCCGTATACACTCAAATTGCTCTACAATTCATTTGTACGATCTCATCTCGAGTATGCCACTATAAATACACAATATTAAATACTGTCTGCGGTCACTTAGATTTACTAGCCCTCTTCCCTCATATAATGCACGTTTACTTCTTTTAAATCTTAAAACTTTAGAAGCGAGAAGGTCTATTATTTCTTTGACCTTTTTATATTGCATCATCCATGGAGATACAGATTGTGCTGCTCTTCTTGAGAAAATTAATTTTAATGTTCCAAGAAGAGAACTTAGAAGCTTTTATCCTTTTTATGGAATTAATAGTAGAACTAATTATGCGAGAAATGCCCCAATTACCCGCGCTATGAATGAATTAAATAAGATCTCATATTTTGTCGAACTTGATTTCTCTTTGTCGAAGAACGTTTTTATTAATTTATTAAAGTGTGTTTTTTAGTTATCAATTCTTTTATATTAGTCTGTAAGTGCTAGTTTTTCACTGACTTGTTAACTTTTTGTATTTCTCAATTGTAGTCAGTTTTTTAATTGTATGAAAATTGTTAGTAGTCTGTAAGAATTTTGTTAATAATATGCTGTAAGTTTTTTCATTGGTAGTCTGTAAGAACATGTGTTCTTAGACTTAATAAATAAATAAATGGTAAATGGTAAATTTGGTCTATGTGCTTTTTCCGTCTAAATCTGCCCTCCCCCCTTCTTCCCTTATTCTTAATCCTTTTATTCACTCCTTCCTCCGTCTTTTTCGCTTCATCTATATCTATCTTCGTCTCACTCTATCGCTATTTCAGTCTCCTTCTCCTTTCATCTTTTCTCTTTTCTCAAATTCTTCTTATTCTTCTTCATCCCTTATTACCAGTCCCAGAGGGTGGTATGTATTTTATTCTAGTCCCATTCCGAGTCCCAGTCCAACTCTGAGCGACAGTCCCAGTCCGTCTCTGGTCTACTTCCCGAAAAAAGGATCATAAATACTAATATAGCAAATTTATATGTATGTATTTATATGTATGTAAAGAGGTATATAGGTATGTGGGTATTATTAATTCATGTCTTTATTTCGGCTTCGCATGCAGGTTGGATTCGACTAAATTGAATATCATAATGAAAATTACTTTAAAGCTCTCAGCAATAGCTTTTATTTGAAATTCATATTACACGCACATTCCAGGGGTATCCGGGTCCACGTTTTGGCCTATATCTCGAGATCCTAGTCACCCAGCGTATAAGAAATTCTCTGTACTAAATCACACAGCTTTAATTTCATACCCATAATGTAAAAACCAATCTTAGTGTTACCCTGATCCACGTTTTGGCCTATGTCTCGAGACCCTAGTCACAAATAGTTATTAAAATTGCCCTGTACTGAAGCACTCATCAACAGCTTTCATTTGTTAGCCATATTGTATAAACACATTCTAGGGGTACCCGGGTCCCCAGGGTGTTAGGGGGTTAGAATATACCCGCGGTAGGTATGTCTGTCGTAAAATACCGGATTCAAGGGATCTGTGTAGCGCAGCCCTTTAAAGTTGCCAGCGCAATACATGCTTCTCCAAACCCAATTGTCAACCTCACCTATCCGTGGCGAATCCTATTTCATTAACAGCCGAGGCTCTGGCGACCCCGAACTCCTCGTCGATCTAGGGGCGGGATGGCCTAGAAGGTCGCATGTGGGCGTAACAAATCGTTCCCGAGATGGTCGGGCTTGGTATCGGAACGTACCGGATCTGCATCCGGCAAATGACCATCAACTCGATAACACTCCCCAAGGCATTCGGGGAGTGCCCTTATCGCTAGAACAACAACAACAACAACAACAGAGGTACCCGGGTCCGCGTTTTGGAATATCTCTCGAGACCCTAATCACCCAGCGGTATAAAAAATACTCTGTACTAATTCACACATCAACAGCTTCATTTGATACCCATAATGTAAACACGCATCCTAGTGGTACCTTGATCCATATTCTATAAACACATTCTAAGGGTACCTGAGTCCACGTTTTGGCCTATATCTCGAGACCCTAGTCACCCAGGGGTACGAAAAATACCCCGGATCAATGTACTCATATACAGCTTCCAGTTGATAGTACAAAAACATCCCAAGATTACCCAGATCCACGTTTTGATCTCAAGACGATAGCCAGAACGGGATAAAAAGTAACCTATGTCCGTCTCCTGGTTCTAGGCTTGGATTTAGCTCACCTCAAAAAATATCCAAATTAGGTGCTCGAAATATGTGCTTGCAGTACCTAATTAACATAATAATAATTAGCAACAAGTAATTTCATACAAATATTTTGATACTTACGTATGTTTTAAGAATTTGTGTTGCAATATGCAAAATATTTAATTTCAATTTTACAACGATTATAATTGTTGACAAGCGGATATGAATGTTCAACGAAAGTAACAGAATAAAATGACAGTGCGTAAAACTAAACGCGAAAATACCCACCCGTACCCAGGGTTAACTAACTCGATGTCAAAAAGATGTTCCGCAACACATTGCCTCGGTAAAAAAAATAACGATTTAACACCGAGTTACTTAACTCTGAATTTATATATTTAACCTTGGTTGTTCTGCAAGTGGGCCTAAAGATACAAACAGTGAATGGTTACAGAAGCAAGTAGCTTGGCCAGATTATATAAAAAAAAGCTACCGATGAATCAGGTTTACCCAGCACATCTACTAGGCTTTTGACTACAAAAAAATCTATAGGAACCTCCACCAATATAGCTCCTCGAAAACCTTTGAAAGAATTAGGTAACAAACAAAAGAAAAGACGCATTGAAGTACTCTCCAATAGTAATTCAAATGATGAAATATCATATGCAAATTCCGCGCAGTTAAAAGCAGCAGGAAATAAGAGTGTCTTAGAAATAACTGAATTATTAATAATTTATCCTCAAGATGTAGATAAAGTAAAAAATTTACGTTTCCTAAACAAAAAACAAGTCTCATTTTCATCGGATGAAGGTGTGGGCTTAGATGGTGCTTCCAGTCAAGCAAACTACAAGCAAAAAATTAGCACTTGTGATGATATTGAAAACGATTCTTACATTTTAATGGGAAGTTTGGTACCGATTAAATTAGCTTCTGAGGAGAAGGTTGTTTGGGAAAATGAATTTCCGAATTCGACATATTTATGCCGTCCCATTTTATTCAAATTTGTGCAAGAAAACAAATATAATATCACTCAAGAAATGAGTGCGATTCAATTCGAAATTTAACGGAAACAAAATGTGAAAAAGTTAAATTCAGTCACTCATTAGTACTAACCATGATTGATGGAAAAGGTTCATCAATTTTGAGTGATACATCCACACAACGTTGTGACTGTGTGTGTGTGTGCTACCCCAAAAGAGATGAATGACCTCACCTTAATTTTAACATAGACGTTGATACTGACACTTACAAATATGGGATGTCACCTCTGTATGCGAGAATTCGGTTTATGGAGTGCATTCTTCATATATCTTACCGATTAGAATTTAAATCGTGGATAGCGAAAGGGGATAATAAATCTAAATTGGAAGAAAAGCGGAGAGCAGTACAGAATCCTTTCAGAAATCAGACTGATTTATTGGTAGACGTGGTAAAGCAAGGGCACGGTACACCGAATGATGGAAATACCGCTAGACGATTTTTCGCTGAAATTAAAACTACCGCCTCTATAACTGGTGTTAGTGAAAATCTCATTCAAAGATTCTCTGCAATATTAGGGGCACTTTCATGTGGGTGTCCAATAGATGTACAAAAGTTCAACATGTACGCCAGAGAAACCATTCGAGTTTACGTAGAACTATATGAATGGTATTACATGCTTCAAGTGTGCATACAATTTTAGTACATGGAGCTTCAATAATAGAGCATTTTGGTTCCATTCCTATTGGAAAGTTGTCCGAAGAAGCCGAAATAAAGATTTTAGAGCATATTGTCGAGACCATGCAAGAAAAATTAGCCGCAAAGCCAGAAATGAGGACATTTTAAATAATTTGTTAGTTACTTCTGACCCTAGACTAATAGACATAAGTGAGGTGGACAGCTCCGTCCGACCGCCGCTGATTTGTCTCCTAGAAAGAATCGACGAATATGAGAACAGGGCAACGGAATTGCTATGGACCAATAGGGTTGACTGCGAAGTCTCAAAGTCCTTATGGCCATGCTTGGATAGGTATCGCACCAGCTTCCTTCTAAAACTGAACAAATCTGCGGTGAGGGTATTTACGGGTGTCATCACAGGTCATTGTGCCATCGCACCAATGCTCCGAAGGTGGCGAATACAAACAAGCTACCTCTGCAGAAGCTGCCAGGATGTGGAGGAAGAGGAGTTGATCTACCACTTTCTCTGCCGGTGCACGGCGGTTCAAAGAAGGAGGCTCAGATTTCTGGCCTCACGCTTCTTCGACAGCCTGGCAGAGGTTGGGAAGGTGGACGTCTCGATTCTTCTTAGGTTCATCAGGGAAAGAAAGTGGTTCGTTGAGGACCGCTAGGAGGTAATGGGGCTAAACGAATTTGCCGTCACCCTGTACTTACTGGGGGCACTCACAATGGACTAAAATGTATCTGAGTGAAAGTGTGGGTATCACCCTCGCACATCCTCTTAAACTAACCTAACCTACTTCTGACCCATTTATTTCATCGAGGAGATCGAAATTACCTAGTGAGCATGAGGAAATATCCGAAGAAGTGAAATCTCTACTACTCCTACCGCAAAACCTCGACTATGATACAGAAAACTAAATATTTTAGTTTCTCAATTTTAATTGGGTACGAATATACATACTACATATGAAACGCAACATTTACTTAAAATAATAAAAATGGTTTTTTTTTTAGTTTTTTTTTTTTGGTCATCCACCTATATGTATATTTGGAGATTTCATGGACTATTGACCGATAGAATAATGTTTGCTTTAATCACTCTTTTGGAACTAACGAACAAGCTGGAATAGTAAGCATCATATAAACAAATTCAATTTAAACAAGTAAGGAAGGCTAAGTTCGGGTGTAACCGAACATTACATACTCAGTTGAGAGCAATGGAGACAAAGTAAGGAAAATAACCATATAGGAAAATGAACCTAGGGTAAACCTGGAATGTGTTTGTATGACATGTGTATCAAATGGATGGCATTAAAGAGTATTTTAAGAGGGCCATGGTTCTATAGGTGGATGCTATTTAAGGATATCGCCATAAAGGGAGACCAGGGCTGACTCTAGAATTTGTTTGTACGATATGGGTATCAAATGAAAGGTGTTAATGAGTATCTAAAAAGGGCATGCGCCTTACTTCTATAGGTGGACCCCTTTTCGAGATATCTCCATAAAGGTGGACCAGGGGTGACTCGAGAATATGTTTGTACGATATGGGTATCAAATTTAAGGTGTTAATGAGTATTTTAAAAGGGAGTGGACCTTAGTTCTATAGGTGGACTTCTTTTCGATATATCGCCATAAAGGTTAGCCAGGGGTGACCCTAGAACTTGTTTGTACAATATGGGTATCAAACGAAAGGTGTTAATGAGTATTTTAAAAGGGAGCGGGCCTTAGTTCTATGGGTGGACGCCTTTTCGAGATATCGCCATAACGGTGGACCATGGGTGACTCTAGAATGCGTTTGTACAATATGGGTATCAAACGAAAGGTGTTAATGAGTATTTTAAAAGGGAGCGGGCCTTAGTTCTATGGGTGGATGCCTTTTCGAGATATCGCCATAAAGGTGGACCAGGGGTGACTCTAGAATGTGTTTGTAAGATATGGTTATCAAATTAAAGGTATTAATGAGGGTTTTAAAAGGGGGTGGTGGTAGATATATGGTAGAGATATTGGCATAAAGGTGGACCAGGGGTGACTCTAGAATCTGTTTGTACGATATGGGTATCAAATGAAAGGTGTTAATGAGTATTTTGAAAGGGAGTGAGATATCGCCATAAAGGTAAACCAGGGGTGACCCTAGAACTTGTTTGTACGATATGGGTATCAAATGAAAGGGGCTGATGAGCATTTTAAAAGGGAGCGGCCTTAGTTCTATAGGTGGACGCCTTTTCGAGATATCGCCATAAAAGTGGACCAGGGGTGACTCTAGAATGTGTTTGTACGATATGGGTATCAAAGTAAAGGTATTAATGAGGGTTTTAAAAGGGAGTGGTAGTTGCATAGGTGGTCGCCTTTTCGAGATATCGGCATAAAGGTGGACCAGGGGTGACTCTAGAATGCGTTTGTACAATATGGGTATCAAATGAAAGGTGTTAATGAGTATTTTAAAAGGGAGTGGGGCTTAGTTCTATAGGTGGACGCCTTTTCGAGATATCGCCATAAAGGTGGACCATGGGTGACTCTAGAATGTGTTTGTACGATATGGGTATCAAATTAAATGTATTAATGAGGGTTTTAAATGGGAGTGGTGGTAGTTGTATAGGTGGTCGCCTTTTCGAGATATCGGCATAAAATTGGACCAGGGGTGACTTTAGAATGCGTTTGTACAATATGGGTATCAAACGAAAGGTGTTAATGAGTATTTTAAAAGGGAGTGGGCCTTAGTTCTATGGGTGGATGCCTTTTCGAGATATCGCCATAAAGGTGGACCAGGGGTGACTCTAGAATGTGTTTGTACGATATAGGTATCAAATTAAAGGTATTAATGAGGGGTTTAAAAGGGAGTGGTGGTAGTTGTATAGGTGGTCGCCTTTTCGAGATACAGGCATAATGGAGGACCAGGGGTGACTGTAGAATGCGATTGTACAATATGGGTATCAAACGAAAGGTGTTAATGAATATTTTAAAAAGGGAGTGGGCCTCAGTTCTATAGGTGGACGCCTTTACGAGATTTCGCCATAAAGGTGGACCAGGGGTGACTCTAGAATGTGTTTGCACAAGTATCAAACGAAAAGTGTTAATGAGTATTTTAAAAGGGCGTGGGACTTAGTTCTATAGGTGGACGCCTTTTCGAGATATCGCCATAAAGATGGACCAGGGGTGACTCTAGAATGTGTTTATACGATATGGGTATCAAATTAAAGGTATTAATGAGGGTTTTAAATGGGAGTGGTGGTAGTTGTATAGGTGGTCGCCTTTTCGAGATATCGGCATAAAATTGGACCAGGGGTGACTCTATAATCTGTTTGTACGATATGGGTATCAAATGAAAGATGTTAATGAGTATTTTAAAAGGGAGTGATCCTTAGTTCCATAGGTGGACGCCTTTTCGAGATATCGCCATAAAGGTGGACCAGGGGTGACTCTAGAATGTCGTTGAACGATATCGGTATCAAATTAAAGGTATTAATGATGGTTTTAAAAGGGGGTGGTGGTACTTGTATAGGTGGTCGCCTTTTCGAGATATCGCCATAAAGGCGGACCAGGGGTGACTCTAGAATCCGTTTATATAATATGGATATCAAATGAAAGGTGTTAATGAGTATTTTAAAAGGGAATGGGGCTTAGTTCTATAGGTGGACGCCTTTTCGAGATATCGCCATAAAGATGGACCATGGGTGACTCTAGAATGTGTTTGTACGATATGGGTATCAAATTAAAGGTATTAATGAGGGTTTTAAATGGGAGTGGTGGTAGTTGTATAGGCGGTCGCCTTTTCGAGATATCGGCATAAAATTGGACCAGGGGTGACTCTAGAATGCGTTTGTACAATATGGGTATCAAACTTAAGGTGTTAATGAGTATTTTAAGAGGGAGTGGGCCTTAGTTATATGGGTGGATGCCTTTTCGAGATATCGCCATAAAGGTGGACCAGGGGTGACTCTAGAATGTGTTTGTACGATATGGGTATCAAATTAAAGGTATTAATGAGGGTTTTAAAAGGGAGTGGTGGTAGTTGTATAGGTGGTCGCCTTTTCGAGATACCGGAATAATGGTGGACCAGGGGTGACTCTAGAATGCGTTTGTACAATATGGGTATCAAACGAAAGGTGTTAATGAATATTTTAAAAGGGAGTGGGCCTCAGTTCTATAGGTGGACGCCTTTGCGAGATATCACCATAAAGGTGGACCAGGGGTGACTCTAGAATGTGTTTGTACAATATGGGTATCAAACGAAAAGTGTTAATGAGTATTTTAAAAGGGCGTGGGACTTAGTTCTATAGGTGGACGCCTTTTCGAGATATCGCCATAATGGTGGACCAGGGGTGACTCTAGAATGCGTTTGTACAATATGGGTATCAAACGAAAGGTGTTAATAAGTATTTTAAAAGGGAGTGGGGCTTAGTTCTATAGGTGGACGCCTTTTCGAGATATCGCCATATAGATGGACCATGGGTGACTCTAAAATGTGTTTATAGGTTATGGGTATCAAATTAAATGTATTAATGAGGGTTTTAAAAGGGAGTGGTGGTAGTTGTATAGGTGGTCGCCTTTTCGAGATATCGGCATAAAGGTGGAACAGGGGTGACTCTAGAATCTGTTCGTACGATATGGGTATCAAATGAAAGGTGTTAATGATTATTTTAAAAGGAAGTGATCCTTAGTTCCATAGGTGGACGCCGATTCGAGATATCGCCATAAAGGTGGGCCAGCGGTGACTCTAGAATGTCTTTGAACGATATCGGTATCAAATTAAAGGTACTAATGAGGGTTTTAAAAGGGAGTGGTTGTAGTTTTATAGGTGGTCGACTTTTCGAGATATCGCCATAAAGGTGGACCAGGGGTGACTCTAGAATGCGTTTGTACAATATGGGTATCAAACGGTAAGTGTTAATGAGGGTTTTAAAATGGAGTGGTGGTAGTTGTATAGGTGGTCGCCGTTTCGAGATATCGCCATAAAGTTGGACCAGGGGTGACCCTAGAACTTGTTTGTACGATATGGGTATCAAATGAAAGGGGTTGATGAGCATTTTAAAAGGGAGTGGGGCTTTTCGAGATATCGCCATAAAGGTGGACCAGGGGTGACTCTAGAATGCGTTTGTACAATATGGGTATCAAACGAAAAGTGTTAATGAGTATTTTAAAAGGGCGTGGGACTTAGTTCTATAGGTGGACGCCTTTTCGAGATATCGCCATAATGGTGGACCAGGGGTGACAATAGAATGTGTTTGTACAATATGGGTATCAAACGAAAAGTGTTAATGAGTATTTTAAAAGGGCGTGGGACTTAGTTCTATAGGTGGACGCCTTTTCGAGATATCGCCATAATGGTGGACCAGGGGTGACTCTAGAATGTGTGTGTACAATATGGGTATCAAACGAAAAGTGTTAATGAGTATTTTAAAAGGGCGTTGGACTTAGTTCTATAGGTGGACGCCTTTTCGAGATATCGCCATAATGGTGGACCAGGGGTGACTCTAGAATGTGTTTGTACAATATGGGTATCAAACGAAAAGTGTTAATGAGTATTTTAAAAGGGCGTGGGACTTAGTTCTATAGGTGGACGCCTTTTCGAGATATCGCCATATAGATGGACCATGGGTGACTCTAAAATGTGTTTGTAGGTTATGGGTATCAAATTAAATGTATTAATGAGGGTTTTAAAAGGGAGTGGTGGTAGTTGTATAGGTGGTCGCCTTTTCGAGATATCGGCATAAAGGTGGACCAGGGGTGACTCTAGAATCTGTTCGTACGATATGGGTATCAAACGAAAGGTGTTAATGAGTATTTCAAAAGGGCGTGGGGCTTAGTTCTATAGGTGGACGCCTTTTCGAGATATCGCCATGAAGGTGGACCAGGGGTGACTCTAAAATATATTTGAACGATATTGGTATCAAATTAAAGGTATTAATGAGGGTTTTAAACGGGAGTGGTGGTAGTTGTATAGGTGGTCGCCTTTTCGAGATATCGCCATAAAGGTGGACCAGGGGTGACTCTAGAATGCGTTTGTACAATATGGGTATCAAACGGTAAGTGTTAATGAGGGTTTTAAAATGGAGTGGTGGTAGTTGTATAGGTGGTCGCCGTTTCGAGATATCGCCATAAAGTTGGACCAGGGGTGACCCTAGAACTTGTTTGTACGATATGGGTATCAAATGAAAGGGGTTGATGAGCATTTTAAAAGGGAGTGGGCCTTTTCGAGATATCGCCATAAAGGTGGATCAGGGGTGATCCTAGAATGCGTTTGTACAATATGGGTATCAAACAAAAAGTGTTAATGAGTATTTTAAAAGGGCGTGGGACTTAGTTCTATAGGTGGACGCCTTTTCGAGATATCGCCATAATGGTGGACCAGGGGTGACAATAGAATGTGTTTGTACAATATGGGTATCAAACGAAAAGTGTTAATGAGTATTTTAAAAGGGCGTGGGACTTAGTTCTATAGGTGGACGCCTTTTCGAGATATCGCCATAATGGTGGACCAGGGGTGACTCTAGAATGTGTGTGTACAATATGGGTATCAAACGAAAAGTGTTAATGAGTATTTTAAAAGGGCGTGGGACTTAGTTCTATAGGTGGACGCCTTTTCGAGATATCGCCATAATGGTGGACCAGGGGTGACTCTAGAATGTGTTTGTACAATATGGGTATCAAACGAAAAGTGTTAATGAGTATTTTAAAAGGGCGTGGGACTTAGTTCTATAGGTGGACGCCTTTTCGAGATATCGCCATATAGATGGACCATGGGTGACTCTAAAATGTGTTTGTAGGTTATGGGTATCAAATTAAATGTATTAATGAGGGTTTTAAAAGGGAGTGGTGGTAGTTGTATAGGTGGTCGCCTTTTCGAGATATCGGCATAAAGGTGGACCAGGGGTGACTCTAGAATCTGTTCGTACGATATGGGTATCAAACGAAAGGTGTTAATGAGTATTTCAAAAGGGCGTGGGGCTTAGTTCTATAGGTGGACGCCTTTTCGAGATATCGCCATGAAGGTGGACCAGGGGTGACTCTAAAATATATTTGAACGATATTGGTATCAAATTAAAGGTATTAATGAGGGTTTTAAACGGGAGTGGTGGTAGTTGTATAGGTGGTCGCCTTTTCGAGATATCGCCATAAAGCGGATCAGGGGTGACTCTAGATTTTTTTTGTACGATACGGGTATCAAATGAAAGGTGTTAATGAGTTTTTTTAAAAGGGAGCGGGCCTTAATTCTATAGGTGGACCAGGGGTGACTCTAGAATGTGTTTGTACGATATGTGTATTAAATTAAAGTTATTAATGACGCTTTTAGAAGGGAGTGATGGTAGTTGTATATGTGAAGGCGTTTTCCAGATATCGACCAAAATATGGACCAGGGTGACCCAGAACATCATCTGTTGGATACCGCTAATTTATTTATAAATATAATACCACGAACAGTACTCCTGCCAAGATTTCAAGGGTTTTTATTTCACCCTGCAGCACTTTTTCATTTCATTCTACTTAATATGGTAGGTGTCAACGTTAGTATCGCTAAACTATTGAATAAATAACTCCAATATTGAATAATGGAAAAATGGTCTTTATTAAAGTACTTCACAATAACACTTGTACTTTGCAACTAGCTTGCTTAACAACCAAACTGATGAATAACTCAGATGAAACTCTACTATTCAAAACAATACTGCTATGGCTCGCTAAATAGCGTTTTAATCGAAAATGCTTGATAGCTCAAATCAAACTGAATTCCAGCGCCTCTACATCTGCTGCCTTTTATACTCTCTTCTAGGCGCTTCCAATATCTACTAGCCCATCAGCTCTCAAACTTCTCAGTTTTAACTACAATTGCACAATTTTATAGCTTCTCTTATTGCATACTTTCAGGAGTATCTCAGATATATGCATGTGTTGGTGCATTGATTCTTCGCTGCTCGTATACGTACATGGTACATATGTGTAGACGCAATTATTTTTCGTTTATGTAAATACATAATGATTGAATTATTGATGTGAATTCCCGTCACTGCTAAGCATCGGCTTAGAGATAGCAGCACCCCTTAAGTTTGCTAATATTCGCAACAATATTAAATTTTTTGTTAAAATTTGACTTTAAAAAATTTTTTTTTCTTAAAGTCGACGTGGTCGTTCTCCGATTTTGCTAACTTTTATTAAGCCTACATATATTAATAGGAGTAACGTTCCTGCCAAATTTCATCATTTTATCTTCAACGACTGCCAAATTACAGCTTGCAAAAGTTTTAAATTACCTTCTTTTAAAAGTGGGCGGTGCCACGCCCATTGTCCAAAATTTTACTAATTTTCTATCCTGCGTCATAAGTTCAACTCACCTACCTAGTTTCATCGCCTGGTCTTTGGTAATGAATTATCGCACTTTTACGGTTTTTCGAAATTTTCGATATCGAAAAACTGGAGGGTGGGGCCGTGTGTAGAAGTCCACGAAAGTGGGGAAAGCTTCTGACCGCCATTCACCTGGGAATGGCCAGAGCGATTCTTTTGCATGCGGTTTAAGCAGCTCACTACTGCCGGTCGCTTGCCGCCAAGTATCCTCTGGGTAGCCGCTAAACACCCGTTTAGCGGTGAGCTAATGTGAGAAGGCGACAACCTGGCTAGGCCACTCTGACATAATCGGTTTAAGGGCTAGCCGGGGGAGATTTCATCGGCAGCGTCTGTACACCTCTAGGTGCAGCTGCAAGCGGGCGTCTGTCTTGGAGCAAGCGGCTCGCTATATAAACGTGCCAAGTAATATTTTCACCCCCGCTGAGCGGGTTGTGCGCTGGGCTTGGGACCCGCCACGTAAAACCATACTCCAATGAAATATAACAACAAGCCTCGGATAAATACACTCTCTATTGATGACGACCATGGCAAACGTTTGAAGGACAATGAATTGAGAGCATGCACCTGGAGCGTCCGCTCCCTGAATGGGATTGGTGCAGATGCCCGGCTGGTTGATGTACTCGTCAAAGCAAAATCTGACATCACCGCCATCCAAGAAATGCGTTGGACGAAGCTAGGAAGAAAGAAGATCAAAAATTGTGACATAAATTGGAGTGGCCATGCGAATAAGCGCAGTTTCGGCGTCGGATTCGTGGTGGGAGAGAGACTTTGCCGCCAAGTGCTGGCGTTCACGCCTGTGGACGAGCGTCTCGCCGCTAATGGAATAAAAGCAAAATTTTTTAATATATCATTCATCTGCGCCCATGCGCCGACAGAGGAGAAAGACGATGAGGTGAAAGACACTTTTTATGAACAATTAGAACGCACATACGAGCGCTGCCCCCGTCATGATATAAAAGTCGTGGTTGGCGACTTTAACGCCAGGGTGGGCAAAGAAGGTGTTTTTGGCCCTACAGTCGGAAAGTTCAGCCTACACAATGAAACTTCTCCTAACGGACTGAGGCTGATTGACTTTGCCGGTGCTCGAAACATGGTCATATCAAGCACAAGGTTCATGCATAAAAAGATACATCAAGCTACATGGCTGTCTCCTGATCGAAATACTCGCAATCAGATCGATCACGTTGTGATAGACGGACGGCATGCCTCCAGTGTTTTAGATGTGCAAACGATCCGAGGACCTAACATCGATTCGGACCATTATCTCGTTGCAGCCAAAATACGCACCCGCCTCAACGCGGCTAAAAACAAGGAACATAAAACACAAGGAAAGCTAGACGTCGAAAAGCTTCAATCACAACAGACTGCCAATGATTTCGCAACTCGACTCTCACACCTGCTCTCTGAGGGCACAACTCATCCTGAAGGAATACAGGAGCAGTGGGAGCATATCTCCACAGCACTTCATACTGCCGCCGAGGAAAAAATTGGTTACAGGCGGCCACGAAAAAACAACTGGTATGATGAAGAATGCCGCGTCGCAACCGAAAGAAAAGACGCTGCCTACAGGGCTACGTTAAAAGAGAGTGCGACAAGAGGAGTGTGTGAACGCTATCGTGAGTTGAAAAGGGAAGCGAGACGCCTTTTCAGGAAGAAAAAAGCAGAAGCAGAAAGGCGTGAGTGCGAGGAGCTTGAGCTGCTAGCCGCCAGGAATAACGCCCGAAAATTCTACCAAAAAATACGGCGACAGACTGAAGGTTTTAAGACCGGGGCAAACTGCTGTAGGAATGAAAACGGCGACCTTGTAACTGATGTCCAGAGAGTGCTTAGATTATGGAGGGAACACTTCTCTGCTCTCCTAAATGGAGGCAGCAATTCACCGCGCAGAGATGAAGAACCCGATCCCGCAATCGATGGTGATGGAATATATGTCCCCCCCGCCCGATTATGACGAAGTTAGAATAGCAATAACCAGATTGAAAAACAACAAGGCCGTGGGCGCTGATGGATTGCCTGCGGAGCTATTCAAGTTCGGCGGCGAGGAGTTGGTAAGGCGCATGCAGCAGCTTCTTAGCAAAATATGGGCGGACGAAAGCATGCCCGACGGTTGGAATCTAAGTGTTCTTTGCCCAGTCCACAAGAAGGGGGATACTGCAAAATGCACCAACTATCGTTGAATCAGCCTTCTTAATATCGCATATAAGGTCCTTTCAAGTGTATTGTGCGAAAGATTGAAGCCCTCCGTGAACCGGCTGATTGGACCTTATCAGTGCGGCTTCAGACCTGGTAAATCTACCATCGACCAGATTTTCAAAATGCGCCAAATCTTGGAAAAAACCCGTGAAAAGAGAATCGACACACATCACCTCTTCGTCGACTTTAAAGCCGCCTTCGACAGCACGAAAAGGAGCTGCCTATATGCCGCTATGTCTGAATTTGGTTTCCCCGCAAAACTTATACGGCTGTGCAAAATGACGTTGAGCAACACCATCAGCTCAGTAAGAATTGGGAAGGACCTCTCCGAGCCGTTCGAAACTAAACGAGGTTTCAGACAAGGTGACCCCCTATCGTGCGATTTCTTTAATTTGATGCTGGAGAAAATTATACTAGCTGCAGAACTTAACCGCACTGGAACAATATACTATAAAAGCGTGCAATTACTGGCATATGCTGATGACATTGATATCATCGGCCTAAACACCCGCGCTGTTAGTTCTGCTTACCCCAAGCTGGAAAAAGAAGCGGTAAAGATGGGTTTGATGGTGAATGATGACAAAACGAAGTACCTGCTGTCATCAAGCAAAGAGTCAGCGCATATGCGCCTTGGCAACCACGCTACTGTTGGCAGCCATAATTTAGAAATAGTAAAAGACTTCGTTTATTTGGGAACCAGCATCAACACTAGCAACAACATCAGCACTGAAATCCAGCGAAGAATCAATCTTGCCAATAAATGCTACTTTGGACTAGGTAGGCAATTGAAAAGTAAAGTCCTCTCTCGGCGAACCAAAATCATACTCTACAAGTCACTTATCGTACCCGTCCTGCTATATGGGGCAGAAGCATGGACCATGACAACAGCAGATGAAGCGGCTTTGGGAGTGTTCGAGAGAAAAGTTCTTCGAAAGATTTATGGACCTCTACGCGTTGGCGATGGCGAGTACCGAAGAAGATTTAATGATGAGCTGTACGAGCTATATGCAGACATCAACATAGTCCAGCGAATTAAAAAGCAGCGGCTGCGCTGGCTAGGCCATGTTATGCGAATGAAAGATGATGCTCCGGCCAAGAAAGTGTTTCTATCGGAACCCGCCTATGGAAGCAGAGGTAGAGGGCGGCCCCCACTCCGTTGGAAGGACCAGGTGGAAAACGATTTAAACTCCCTTGGTGTGACCAAATGGCGCCGGTTGGCGGAGCGAATGAGCGACTGGCGCGCCTTGTTAGACGGCCATGACCGTTTAGACGGTTAAGCGCCAATTAAGTAAGTAAGTAAGTAAGGTTATAGTCCGTTATTGTTCATTTTAAATAGCGATCTGAGATGAGTGCTCAGGAACATACTTACCAAATTTCATCAAGATACCTCAAAATTTACTCAAGTTATCGTGTTAACGGTCGGACGGACGGACGGACATGGCTCAATCAAATTTTTTTTCGATCCTGATGATTTTGATATATCTATTTCTGTCTCGATTCCTTTATACCTGTACAACCAGCTGTTATCCAATCAAAGTTAATATACTATGTGAGCTCTGCTCAACTGAGTATAAAAATAAAATGTATAATATGAATTATCAAATATTTTTGTTTTTAAATATTACACAAAATTAAAAAGTGATTCGCCATACTAACATTAAAAAAAAAAAAACAAAAAAAAATATTTTTGTTTTTAAATTCTACCTAAAATTAAAAAGTGATTCACAATACAAAAAAAAAAACCCAAATTTTTCGAACTATGAAACCGAGTACATTGCATCGTATATAACCCTAACTGTATAAATAAATTAATCAAGTTTTGAGGAAATGTGAGGAAAATGAGTTAACGGTAAAAATGTGATTTTTCCCATACATAAACTTTTTTATATGCTATAACTTTTTTGTTTAAGGCTTTATGAAAAAATACTCATATATGAAAACGTCATGTAATGAGACTTAAAATCGAACCCACCAAAGTTTTTGTATTATTAACTAATATTTTTTTCATTTCCCTAAATCCAAAGAAAGCCAAATCCAGACCACTGTGCGGCGGCAACTGTTAGGAGAATCCCCTGTGACATGCTAGCTGCTTAAGCAATTAATGCAATATTTATGAGCTCGTACGGCCTCGTAACGTTCTTCTGGTGTCATGGCCAAAAGTGCATGGCAATTCTTCTGGCAGCACGAGCAACATTTGTTGAACGTTTAGTGGTGGGTTCTGCAATGAGAAGTTTGACATTTTCATTAGCTTAGGGCAGAGTTGGAAGGAGGGATATTGTGGGACTCCCAGAGGGTATCTGATTGCGGAGTTATTTAGTGGATGCGGCTGGAAAATCTTTTGCTGTGAGGGTAATACACAGAGTTTTGCAATTGGGCGTAGAGTTATGATGCAACCAAATCGTCAGTCGTTCCGAGGGAAAAGATCATCTTTGATGACCACGAGATCTCCTTCTTTGATATTGGGCTAAGGTTTATGAGGTGGGTTTTGTCTAAGGCTGGGGTAACACTCAGTCAATCCAGAGTCGAGTAAAAGTCCCACAAACCCCTACTGAATAAATACACGGTATCTATGTGTTACGAACACGCGCACACACGGCTGGAGATATTAGGCGGACAGCAGCTTTCCGTCGCAAGATGGCGAGGGGGCGGAGCGTCGACTAACGGTCGTTGCAGTAGAGGCGATTCGGTAGGGCGGCTGAACGGTCGGGTAACGGCCGGACTGGTACGGTGGTACGGAAGCAGCGGCGGGATAGAAGCAACGGCTTAACTGCGGTAGGATGGCGGACGACCAACGGACGTCGTAGCAACGGCGTGACAGATGCAGCGGCTTAACGGCGGTAGGGTGGCGAACGGCCAACGGTCGTCGTAGCAGCGGCGTGACGGATGCAGCGGCTTAACGGCGGTAGGATGGCGGACGGCCAACGGACGTCGTAGCAGCGGCGTAACAGATGCAGCGGCTTAACGGCGGTAGGATGGCGGACGGCCAACGGACGCCGTAGCAGCGGCGTGACGGATGCAGCGGCTTAACGGCGGTAGGATGACGAACGGCCAACGGTCGTCGTAGCAGCGGCGGCACCAGAGGGGCGACGATGCGGCGGCAGCGGCGGTGGGCTACGGAGCGCGTACCAGGGCCGTGGTGAGAGGGGAGATGGGCTGGCGACGGGGTTTACCTGGACAGCGGCGGCGTGTTCCGGGCGGGGTAGGATAGGCGTACCAACGGGCTGGTATTGGTCGGTCGGCTTCACGGGATCCGGCTAATCGCTCTTCTTCGGCAGCTTTGGTAGTCGCGGGCTCAGTCACCTGCGGAAGAGACTGCGAGGACTCGGGTTAGTGCTGGTTTCACCGCTGGACACCCCCGCCTCCCTACTTGCACACTAGTAGAAGGTGCGTAAGGGGGGTGGGGTTGTACCAGCCGAGACGCCGTGGGTCGACCCGTGGCGGAGGGGAAGTGCACCTTACCGGCACAGCGGTAGCCCCTTGTGCGCACGCATCTGCTCACGGCCGAAACCAGAGCTGCGGAGAGGGGGTCGTGCGGTCGTTCGGGCGGCGAGTCATTCCTTACCAGACCAGGACGACGGAGGGAAGGGTAGCCCGAAGACACCACTCGCGTCATCCTGGTGCAGCAGGGGGTGACTCGCGCCACGGCCGCACCCTCTTCTCCACAGCTAACTAGAGGGAGTGGTTCCTCCGCTCCGGCCAGCCTACTAAAATCAGAGCTGAGGGGGTGGGGGTTATTTGGTCATTAAGGCAGCGGGCCGCTCAACACCGAGGTGGGCGACGGAGGGAAGGATAGTCCGAAGACACCACTCGCGTCGTCCAGCCCAGGTGAAGGGTGACCCGCGCCATGACAGCGCCCCTTCCACTCAGTCCGAGCCGCGGGGGAGGGGGGTTATTTGGTCATTAAGGCAGCGGGCCGCTCAACACCAGGATGGGTGACGGAGGGAAGGATAGTCCGAAGACACCACTCGCGTCGTCCAACTCTGGTGGAGGGTGACCCGCGCCATGACAGCGCCCCCTTCCACTCGGCCAGCTAGTCGGAGTGGCAATTTTGTCTTTAAAAAGACAACCACTCCCGCTGGCTCACCTGCGAGGACTGAATTGCAAAAATGCAAATTCAATGTTTATATGGGTGGTGCCGCAAACTGGTTGAGAAGTCAACGCACCATTATTGTGCTTTTTCATTCGTTTGCTATCAGTGGTTGTTGACTATGCTACACAGGTGGTTTTTGGCTATGCTATAGAAACTGGTTGAGAAGTCAACGTACCATTATTGTGCTTTTTCATTGGTTTGCTATTAGTGGTTGTTGACTATGCTATACAAGCATAAGTATAAGTGGTTTATTGTAACGCTACGTTACAGTCCCCCTCCCACTTCGGTTGACGGAAAGCTGCGGTGGGGAAAGATGGATCTCCAGGCATGGCCTAGGTCTTGTGCCGGTGTGCATGTGGGCGAAGCACTTTATTTAAAAAAAAAAAATTTTTTTTCCAAAAATATACAGAGTCATTCCACTTATATCTAACAGAGTTAATGGTATTGTAATGGTTTTTTTTTGTCGGGGGTGGAGTCGTACTAAACTGTATCCGTTGTCGTACTTCTCTTGTTCCCCTTTTAATGTTATGTATATATGTATGTATTTATATATATATACATATTATATTTTTTTTTTTTTTTTTTTTTTTTTTTGTGTGAAAATAATTTACAATTCATTTCTGACTTAAATCTAACAAGTTTTTGTAGAAGGTATGAAAATATAAAAATATAAAAAAGAAATGAGGCGGCCTCTTCTCTTGCTGTCTCATTCGACTTGTACCATTCGGTTGATTCCCATCAGCGAGACTTTCGCCCGGTTCTCGCCCATCATCTTCACCTTGACGCGCTGGTTCTTCCAATAGAATTTCCAGCACTTTTTGCTCAGTTTTGTCGGGCGTTTTAGTTTTAGTTCCCCGAAAAATTGTTCGGGATCGGGGTGCCCCTCTTCGTATGACGTTTTCTTTGTTTCGATGTATTCGGTGTCGCCCCGTCCCTGTGGCTCTGGTTGTGGGTCTTCTTTTATGGCCATTAGTTGCTCTATTGATGGCCCATGAAAAATTTGGATTCTCTGAATCTTCGGTTTGTTTGCCGGCCACACTGTTGCCTCAAACGTCGGGCGCCACGGGCGTATCGGTTTCGGTGAGTCCGGTGGTGTGGGTTGCCGCTGTTTTCGACTCATTGTTGGACGGTTGGTTCCTGCAATGAGTAAGCAAAACGAGGGTTGTTTAGAATTTGTACGGCTTTAAATCTTGCAAGTGCGCGTGTTGTTGCTTTGTTTGCCCCGGTTGGCCTACTTTCACCGTGTTCGTGGAAACATATTCCATCACCAAATATGGGACGGAAAATTTTGGTGCTAACTTCTGGGCGATTTTGTCGGCCGCGGATGAGAGTGGGTGGTCCCTTTTCATCACCTGCTCGCCTATGCGTGGCTTCCATTGCCGTCTGCGTAAGTCGTAGGGTTTTATCTGTTGCGTTGAAGCTTTGGCTAGGTGCCCTTTTATCTCGTCCCATAACTTGGTGATGGACGGTGGTACAGTTGGTGGCTCTGCTGGTACTGCTCCCTCCGTGCGCACTTGCTGCGGTGCTGTAAGGTCTCTACCGAAGTTGATTTCTGCTGCTGATGCTGTTGTCGACTCGTGGATAGCCGTGTTTATCGCGAATGCTATTTGCGGAATCTCCTGGTCCCAGGTGCGGTGGTCGTCCTTGCATCGCTGAGCTATCATGGTTTTCACGACTCGGTTGGTTCGCTCGGTGGGGTTTTCGTGCGGGGCGTAAGCTGCCGTAAACTTGTGATCGATGCGGTGGTCGTTCAAAAACGCTGCTAATGCCTTCCCGACGAATTGTTTACCATTGTCGGTGAGGAAGGTTTTCGGGCAGCCAAATCGGTATGTGACTCTTTCTTGGAGTGCTTTGATTACGCTTGTCGTTGTCGCTTGGCGCACTGGGATCAACTCCACCCACTTGGAGAATTTATCCACCATGACGAGGAGACAAGTATTTCCTTGCTTGGAACGGGGCAGTGGTCCCACGAAGTCAGCGGTTACTATTTCCCACGGCCGTGATGATTGCATGGTTGCCATCAATCCTGCTGGGCGTCTTTGCTCGACTTTGTATTATGCGCATCTGATACACTTCCGTACGTGTTTGAGAACATCGCGGAACATCCCGGGCCAGTAATAGTTCTGTTATGCTCTCTTAAGCGTCTTCTTCACCCCGAGATGTCCGGCGGCGGCGGCGTCATTGACTTCTTGTAGTACGTCCTCTCGTCGGTCGGCTGGGATGCGCAGCTTCCATTCGGTGACCGCGAGAGTTGATTTCTCGGGGAAATGTGGCGGTAGAGTCGGTTATCGACGATCTGGTAATCTGGATGTGCTTGAGGTTTTTCCCGCACCTGTCTTGCTTTCCTCTCGTGCCAGTCGTTTGTTCCGTTGGTTATGGTGTACAAAATGTCGTCATCGGCGTGTTGTAGCGGGCAGCGGGAGAGTGCGTCGGCTACCATGTTCTGTGCTCCTTTTCGGTATTCTATCTCGAAATTATATTGTTGCAATTCCAGTGCCCATCTTGCCAGACGTCCAGAGGGGTTTTGGAGCGAGTGCAATTTTAGTGAGTGGTGGTCGGTGATGACGGTGAAGTTATACCACTCCAGGTACGGTCTCATCTTACGGATACCCCATAGCACGGGGAGGCATTCCTGTTCGGTGGCCGAGTATCGTTTTTCCAGCTGGGTTAGGCTTCGGCTGGCGTAAGCTACTACGTTTTCGTGGTCGGAATGGCGTTGATAGAGAACGACGCCAAGGCCCTCTCCGCTCGCGTCGGTCTGGAGAAAAAACGGTCGAGAGAAGTCCGGACAACAAAGTATTGGCGCGCTGGAAAGCTTATCCTTGAGTGCTTTGAAAGCGTGATTTTGTTGCGCCTCCCATTTCCAGACTTGTCCCTTTTTCAGCAGTTGGTTAAGCGGCGCGGCGAGCGTAGAGAAGTCTGCCACGAAGCGGCGGTACCAAGACGCGAGTCAAAGAAAACGGCGGAGCTCTTTGAGCGTTTTCGGTGCGGGCATCTCCTGTACAGCGGATACTTTTGCTGGATCGGTGTGAATTCCTTTCGAGCTGATGATGTGTCCTAGGTAATGGAGTTGTTGCTGGGCGAAGCCGCACTTTTCGAAGTTTACTTGCATCTTGTGTCTTTGTAGGTGCTCGAACACTTCCCTCAAGATCGCCAAGTGTTCTGCAAAGGTATCTCCCAATACGATGATATCGTCCAGGTAGGCGAAAACTTTTGGTTGGAGTTCGGGCCCAAGTATCGAATCCAGAGCGCGTTGAAAGGTAGCCGGAGCAGAGTGTAGGCCAAATGGCATGACTTTCCACTGGAACAATCCCCTGCCAGGAACTGTAAATGCGGTGTATGGGCGAGATGCTCTGGCGAGCGGGATCTGCCAGTAGCCGTTCTTCAAGTCAATAGTAGAGATGAATTTCGCCTCCCTCAGCTGGTCGAGAATGGCTCCAATTTGCGGCAACGGGTAAGCGTCTGGTTCGCTGGCGGCGTTGAGCTGACGGTAATCTATGCACATCCTCCACGTGCCCTGTTTTTTGCGGACTAGCACGATTGGCGAGCTGTACGCGCTTCGTGATGGTTCTATTCTTCCTCCGGCTAATAACTCGTCTACCTCTTCGTTGATTACTTGTTGCATGGCCGGGTTGCGGGGGTAGTATCGTTGCTTCAGCGGTCGGTTGTGTTTGAGACGAATCGTATGCTCGGCTGCAGTGCTCGGTCCGATGATTTCGCCAAACCGCTTTTGGTGATGCGCCAGGAAGTTTCCCAGTTCCGTGTTTTTTTCGTCGCTCAGGTGTTCTCGGCTCGTCAATGCACATAGCGTATACAGTTCGGGTGCTCTCTTGGTCACGGTGGCCTCTAGCGGCTGGCCATCCAGCGTCAGGATGATTCCCCTCTTTCTTAGGAAGTCTATTCCGAGGATTACCTGTTCGGCCAAGTTTGGGATAACGGACAGCATCGCGTCTGTGGCTCGTCCTTGATACACAATCCTTGCCGGGTAGGAATTCGAGGTAAAGACACACGTTTGGTCTGCCAGCTGGATACTTCGCTTGTTGGGGCGCGCCTTGATGTTGTTCTTTTCTAGGTGTTTCCGTACGGTGTCATCTACATAGGATAGGGTGGCGCCGGTGTCCACTAGTGCGCGCACGCTCATGCCCTCGATGACCACTGGTATATAGAATCGGCCATCTACTTGTGTTTTTGCGGTTGATTTGCCGGCGGGATGTTCCCTCGGTTTCTCTGGTCGGACGTACGGTGCTTGGTGGCTTCCTTTAATAGCGTTGGACGGCGTTCGGGATGCGTTCTCGGTAATTGGGCTAGTCGAAGGACATGGGCAGTCCCTGGAGAGGATGTTGTCTTGGCCACACCGGGAGCAGAACTTCCTCCAGGGGCCCTTACATTGGAAGCGGTGGTGTCCGTGTTCCTTGCAGCGCCAACAGCAATCTTTGCTGTCGTATTCCATGGGTAGGTGGTATAGGCTGTGGACCACCATTTTCCCCTGTTTCGCTTCCTCGCCCCTTAACAGCTCATACTCTTCCGTTAGCTCCAGGAGCTCCTCGATCGTCCTAAACTCGCTGCGCTTGACGAAAAGGCAGTATTCCACGCGTAGACCATCGTAGATCCGTTCGAGGTGATTCTCTTCGCACATCGTCGGGTGTTGGCGGATCAGCGTTTCCAGTGCGAGGATGTAGTCCTTGGCCTTCTCTCGGCCTTGCTGTTTGCGTTGTCGGATGGCCTCTTCCAAATGTCGTATGTGTCGCTTAGGTAGAAAAAAATTTTGCACCTCCCTCCGCAGATCGCTCCAGCGGTGTATGTGTTGCTTACGGACGCGGTACCATTGCAGTGCTTTCCCGCGTAGAAGCTCCGGCAGTGTTGGGAGGAGCCGGTCGACGGGGATGCGGTAGCATTCGGCAAGCTCCTCTATCCTCTCAAGAAATTCGTGCAGTGACTCCTCCCCCGAAAATTGCAAGTCCCAGCGGCGAACGGTATTCATAAGTTCACCGTCGCTCATTTCGTCTCGTTTCGGTGATGCGTTCTCTCTCTTTCCTCCGTGGCTGTGGGCTGTGTGGATCTGGATTGAAGGGATCGGCTTTGTTGTTGGCTGAGGTGGCGTAGCGAACTTCCCCTCTTCCTCGTTCACTTCTCGTTCCAGCCTTTCAACAGGTCTTCGCTGGATTTCCTTGCGCGTTTCGCTCGCACGTAAGTACTCAGTGCGCGACGCAGCTCGGCTACGGTTTGGCCTTCCACGTCGATCCGGTGTTCCTCACACTCCTCGATCAGCTTCTCCCTCCTAAGTAGGTAGATCCAATTGAGCGAGTCGGTGTTCAGCAGCGTGCCTTCCGGAGCCTGTGTGTGTGTTGTTTCTAGCGATGTGTTCGTTGAACCCACCCCGGCAGTGTTGGTGGTGATTGTAGTGGTTTTTCCACGGTCATCTGCGGAGGAGGGTCCCTGCTCGGGCGCCATTTATGAGGTGGGTTTTGTCTAAGGCTGGGGTAACACTCAGTCAATCCAGAGTCGAGTAAAAGTCCCACAAACCCCTACTGAATAAATACACGGTATTTATGTGTTACAAACACACGCACACACGGCTGGAGATATTAGGCGGACAGCAGCTTTCCGTCGCAAGATGGCGAGGGGGCGGAGCGTCGACTAACGGTCGTTGCAGTAGAGGCGATTCGGTAGGGCGGCTGAACGGTCGGGTAACGGCCGGACTGGTACGGTGGTACGGAAGCAGCGGCGGTATAGAAGCAACGGCTTAACTGCGGTAGGATGGCGGACGACCAACGGACGTCGTAGCAACGGCGTGACGGATGCAGCGGCTTAACGGCGGTAGGATGGCGGACGCCCAAAGGACGTCGTACCAGCGGCGTAACGGATGCAGCGGCTTAACGGCGGTAGGATGGCGGACGGCCAACCGACGCCGTAGCAGCGGAGTGACGGATGCAGCGGCTTAACGGCGGTAGGATGGCGGGCGGCCTACGGACGTCGTAGCAGCGGCGTAACGGATGCAGCGGCTTAACGGCGGTAGGATGGCGGACGCCCAAAGGACGTCGTACCAGCGGCGTAACGGATGCAGCGGCTTAACGGCGGTAGGATGGCGGACGGCCAACCGACGCCGTAGCAGCGGCGTGACGGATGCAGCGGCTTAACGGCGGTAGGATGGCGGGCGGCCAACGGACGTCGTAGCAACGGCGTGACGGATGCAGCGGCTTAACGGCGGTAGGGTGGCGAACGGCCAACGGTCGTCGTAGCAGCGGCGTGACGGATGCAGCGGCTTAACGGCGGTAGGATGGCGGACGCCCAAAGGACGTCGTACCAGCGGCGTAACGGATGCAGCGGCTTAACGGCGGTAGGATGGCGGACGGCCAACCGACGCCGTAGCAGCGGCGTGACGGATGCAGCGGCTTAACGGCGGTAGGATGGCGGGCGGCCTACGGACGTCGTAGCAGCGGCGTAACGGATGCAGCGGCTTAACGGCGGTAGGATGGCGGACGGCCAACGGACGCCGTAGCAGCGGCGGCATCAGAGGGGCGACGATGCGGCGGCAGCGGCGGTGGGCTACGGAGCGCGTACCAGGGCCGTGGTGAGAGGGGAGATGGGCTGGCGACGGGGTTTACCTGAACAGCGGCGGCGTGTTCCGGGCGGGGTAGGATAGGCGTACCAACGGGCTGGTATTGGTCGGTCGGCTTCACGGGATCCGGCTAATCGCTCTTCTTCGGCAGCTTTGGTAGTCGCGGGGTTAGTCACCTGCGGAAGAGACTGCGAGGACTCGGGTTAGTGCTGGTTTCACCGCTGGACACCCCCGCCTCCCTACTTGCACAATAGTAGAAGGTGCGTAAGGGGGGTGGGGTTGTACCAGCCGAGACGCCGTGGGTCGACCCGTGGCGGAGGGGAAGTGCACCTTACCGGCACAGCGGTAGCCCCTTCGCATCGGCTCACGGCCGAAACCAGAGCTGCGGAGAGGGGGTCGTGTGGTCGTTCGGGCGGCGAGTCATTCCTTACCAGACCAGGACGACGGAGGGAAGGGTAGTCCGAAGACACCACTCGCGTCATCCTGGTGCAGCAGGGGGTGACTCGCGCCACGGCCGCACCCTCTTCTCCCCAGCTAACTAGAGGGAGTGGTTCCTCCGCTCCGACCAGCCTACTAAAATCAGAGCTGAGGGGGGAGGGGGTTATTTGGTCATTAAGGCAGGGGGCCGCTCAACACCGAGGTGGGCGACGGAGGGAAGGATAGTCCGAAGACACCACTCGTGTCGTCCAGCCCAGGTGAAGGGTGACCCGCGCCATGACAGCGCCCCTTCCACTCAGTCCGAGCCGCGGGGGAGGGGGGTTATTTAGTCATTAAGGCAGCGGGCCGCTCAACACCAGGGTGGGCGACGGAGGGAAGGATAGTCCGAAGACACCACTCGCGTCGTCCAACTCTGGTGAAGGGTGACCCGCGCCATGACAGCGCCCCCTTCCACTCCGCCAGCTAGCCGGAGTGGCAATTTTGTCTTTAAAAAAAACAACCACTCCCGCTGGCTCACCTGCGAGGACTGAATTGCAAAAATGCAAATTCAATGTTTATATGGGTGGTGCCGCAAACTGGTTGAGAAGTCAACGCACCATTATTGTGCTTTTTCATTCGTTTGCTATCAGTGGTTGTTGACTATGCTACACAGGTGGTTTTTGGCTATGCTATAGAAACTGGTTGAGAAGTCAACGCACCATTATTGTGCTTTTTCATTGGTTTGCTATTAGTGTTTGTTGACTATGCTATACAAGCATAAGTACAAGTGGTTTATTGTAACGCTACGTTACAATACTCATCCCAATCATCTCTGTTAATGGATATGTAAGAACGCACATATTCATGGAAAGTTCTATAGCTACGTTCAACAGTGCCTAAAGTTTGGTGGTGATATGGCGTAGATGTGTTGTGCTTAATATTGTGAAGCTTACATAGTTCCTCAAAAAAGCTATTTTTATATTCAGATCCCATATCCGTTATTATTGTTTTCATACTTTTTTTTTTTAATGGACGTTGCGGCAGCGCGCTGCCCTCAAGTGGCCCAATGAAAACCGGCTAATCCTGTTCACGTGATCGATTTACATATAAATATCTATATCAAAACATCCATTTAAAAGTTTTGTCATAAATATTACACCAAGCATTCCCCTTCGGTTAGCAAGAGTTGGAAGATTGATAAGCTTTAATCGATTAGTATAAGGTGGAAGATTATACAAAGAGTCCCATTGGAAATTTCTTAAGGCAAATGGTAAAAATTGATTTTTGTATTGATTTGAGAATGTCTGCATGGACTTGAAAACACGGATTCCAAATTACTAACCCTATATTTTAATATTGGCCTAACTAATGTTGTAAAAAGTGCTTTAGCTACGTAGGGGTCGTTAAATTCTTTTGACCACCGTTTAACAAATGTAAAAACACCTTTGCCTTTATTCACTGTAGCATTAATATGAAGGTTGAAACTAAGTTTGGAATCCATCATGATTCCCAAGTCAACAAAACCATTTACAATTTCTAGACTATAGTTGTCATTTGTATATGAAACTGGTGGCGAAATTCTCCGAGTAGAACACATAACTTTACCTTTTTTAAGATTGAGCGGCTTACAATTTACGTTGCACCAGGTAACCAAGTGATTTAAATCCGTTTGAAGCAAGAATGTTCCTCAACAGATGCGTATGATTTGAAAAGTTTTACATCGTCAAGGTACATCAAGATTTTTGAGTAGTTTATTTTATTGGATAAATCGTTTATGAACAACAAGAACAGCATCGGACCAAGATGGATGCCCTGAGGAACACCAGAAGAAACATTGATGACCCCAGAAATTGTATTTTTAAAGATTACTTTTTGCATACGATTACCAAGATACCAAGATACGAAGAAATCCAACATATAAGACGGGGTTGAAAACCAAGTTGACTGAGCTTATAAATAAGTAATGGGTGTTATACTTTGTCGAAGGCTTTACTGAAGTCGGTGTAAATTATATCGGTGGGAAGGCTTTTTGTAAATCCATTAGAAAAGTGAGTGGTAAATTCCAGCAAATTGGTGATAGTTGATTTGCCCTTACATAATCCATGTTGCGAGCTTGCAATTATGGGGGAAATAGAGAACATTAGATGGTGGGTAACAATAGATTCAAATAACTTTGGAATTGCGGATAACTTTGCTATTCCCCGGTAGTTTTCTATTGCAAACCTGCTTCCATTTTTATGGAGCGGGATAAGAAAAGATTCCGTCCACATTGTTGGGAAAACACCATATATTATAGATAAATTAAATAAATCTGTTAGCGGCTGATAGATGTATGCAGCACATTTTTTAAGAAAATGTGTCGGTATCCTATCAGGGCCGTATGTATGCTAAAGTTTTTAAATATTATAACACATCTTCTGAAGATATAAATGGCGCTCTGATTGAATTACATGTATCAAGATGGTATGGGTTTTCATAAGGCGAAACGTTGGTCTCAATAGAGTAATTTGATTTGGAAAATTCCGCAAAGAAGCCGGCAATCTCTTGATCATTGCTGGAAATATTATCTTTGAATTTCATGGATGATGGAAACCCTTTAACCCTTCGTTTAGAGTTTACATGCTTTCTATTGCAGACCTGCTTCCATTTTTATGGAGCGGGATAAGAAAAGATTCCGTCCACATTGTTGGGAAAACACCATATATTATAGATAAATTAAATAAATCTGTTAGCGGCTAATAGATGTATGCAGCACATTTTTTAAGAAAATGTGTCGGTATCCTATCAGGGCCGTATGTATGTTAAAGTTTTTAAATATTATAACACATCTTCTGACGATATAAATGGCATGCTTTCGGATTGCAAATTATATTTCCTTTCATTATGCAAAGATAAGCTTTGTAACACTTTTTGTTCAATTGAAAATACTTATGGCGTAGAATTGAGTACTGTAAGTAATGGTTATGTAAACCCGTCTTCTTACACAATTTGAAAAACCGAGACTTTTTATTTTTTTAAATTTTCAGCTCTTTAGTGAACCATACTTGGCTTGTATCGGAATGTAAACAAATCCGCTTAGGACTTTGACGAAACTGGTACGATATTACAATCAGAGATGCACCAAGACAATAATGGAATCGGAAGGATTTAGCATCGAATTACAGTTTTTAGCAAGGAAATGTGATGCATATAAACGGGCAGTTCAGAAGATGGCGGGATATAACAGATGGCTAAGTAAATGTGGCTATTTGCTAGCTGGGTGCGTATGCATAAGAACTCGATTGTATCGATGGCGGGTACGCTAATCTCTTCAGATGGTATTGAAGAGTGTACAGCAAGTAGAAATCCACTTCCGATTCTGTTCAGGCGTTCATTTCTATATATTTCCTAGTCATTGCAGAGGATCTTTATATTAAAGACATGAGGTTTCAGCCAAGTTTCAGTAAAAGGAATTATATCATAACATAAGTTAAATGGTTTTAAAAACAGTTCAATTCAGTTAAGTCTGTAACATTTTGGTAAAATATATCTAAAGCAGGTTTTACGTTCAGTTTTTTGACTCAGTGCTATTAAGAGGGATCTTTTCTAAGTGTGGGATACTCTTATTCCGCCTATATTCAAATTCCCGCACAAATGCCCCAGGGGGCCAAAAATCGTTACTGAAGATAGTATCAAAATGTTCAATAGGTACATCTAATCTAAAGGAAGATACTGTAACGAATTTACTTGCAAATCCTCTTATTTGCAATCCTATGCTAAGTTCGAATCATTAAACTATGAATAAATAACTCCAATTTGTAATAATGCAAAATGGCCTTTATTAAAGTACTTCACAATAACACTCAAACTGTGCAACGAATAGCTTAATAATCAAACTGATAGCTTAAATGAAACTGACTTTCAAAATAATACTGCTATTGCTCGCTAGATATCGTCTTAGTCGTAACTGCTTGACAACTCAAATCAAACTGGATTCCAGGGCCTCTACATCTGTCGCCTTTTATACTCTTTGATTTTAACATTCGCATCTTCTAGGCGCTTCCAGAATATACTAGTCCATTAGCTCTCAAACATCTCAGCTGTAACTACAATTGCACAATTTTATAGTTTTTCTCATTGCATACTTATAGGAGTATCTCAGATATATGCATGTGTTTGTGCATTGACTCTCCGCTGCTCGTATACGTACATGGTACATATATATAGACGCAATTATTTATTCGTTTATGTAGATACATAATGATTGAATTATTGATGTGAATGTTTGTAGTTTACAGTCTCTCGCGCACACATAGGCGTATAAGTAAATTCATCTGTGTTTGACATCTCTAGGCTGCCTTATATATGTGTATACATGATTTGACTATTGACGTAAATATCGCTTAGCATGGCCTTAGCATCGCTTTAGTGATGGTATAGCTTAGTGATGCTAATATCCGTAACACTGCCCTCCACCTAAGTCTGATCGACCCGATCAGACAAATCTCTCGATCTAAACGCTGCTAATCTCCCCAAACGAACCAGTTTCATTTTGGTTCGTGGTTTGCTAGTGGTTTGTATTCTGTACACTACATCGTTGATCCGTTTTACAACTTTGTATGGGCCTTCCCAGTTACACTGCAATTTCGGGGACAAACCTTTTTTTCGTTGTGGGTTGTATAGCAGCACCAAATCTCCTTCCTGAAACCCTCCCGAATTAATTGCGTTATCGTACCTCGCTTTCATCTTGTCACTCATAATGCGGTACACTACATCGTTGATCCGTTTTACAACTCTGTATGGGCCTTCCGGGCTACACTGCAATTTCGGGGACAAACCTTTTTATCATTGTGGGTTGTATAGCAGCACCAAATCTCCTTCCTGAAACCCTTCCGAATTAATTGCTTCATCGTACCTCGCTTTCATCTTGTCACTCATAATCTTTGCTCGTTGCCTTACCAGATCGTGTATCTCTCTCAGCTCTTCTTCCAAGACACCAGTGGATTTCTTGACATTCCTCTCCGCATCGGCATCTATCACATACTTCAAATCAGCTGGCAGTCGAAGGTTATTGCCAAAAATTACCTTTACGGGAGTTTGGCCCATTGTGTCATGTACTGCCGATCGGTAGGCCATCAAGAATAATGATATGTGTGTATCCCAGTCCTTATGGTACTTGTCTACTACTTTCCTTAAATGCTCCTCCAATGTTCTATTGAAACGTTCCACCATACCATTGGACTGAGGATGCAATGCAGTTGTCCGTGTTTTTCGAATGCCCAACTTCTTGCTCCTTCTTCCATTTCATTTAGGTTCTGTGGTCTTGGCCAATCCTTTACAGCCTCTATCTTTTCGTTCGCAGTGCAGATGCCCTCTGTCGTTACCTTGTGACCCAAATAATTTACTTTCTTTTTAAACAGCGCACACTTTTTGGGACTTAACTTCAGACCAGCGCCAGCTATTCTTTGGAAAACTTCCTCCAAGTTCCTAAGATGTTCATCAAAATTCTTGCCCAATACGATGATGTCGTCCAGGTACACCAAGCATGTTTTCCAATGTAGTCGTTTCAGTACCTGGTCCATGAGTCTCTCAAAAGTAGCTGGTGCATTACAAAGTCCAAACGGCATCACTGTAAATTGCCAAAGACCATCACCGACACTAAAGGCTGTTTTCTCTTTATCTTCCTCCTTCACTTCCACTTGCCAGTAGCCGCTTTTCAAGTCCAGCGTGGAAAACCATTTCGGATCGGTGTCGCATCTCCAGTGTAAATTTGATGTTTCACAACGTTGGTGCGGCCTGGTTTAAAGCCATCCTGTTCAAATATGTTTGCGTACTTTAGGAGCAGTTGCTTTGCCTTACTCTGATATGCTTCCTCTAGCCCCTGCGTCCATGTCGTGATGTCATTTGAAAGATCTGTATTACTAGCTGAAACGTGTTCCTGGAGCTGTTCACAGTTAATAACTACTTCAGCCTCTTGGCATCTTCCCAAAATAGCTCCTTTAGTCAGTTGGAGTGGTGACTTGAACCCATTGAGTACTTTTACCGGAATACGTCCATCTTGTTTTGTCATAGCCAGGGTTTTTCCTACAAGTATGTTTAGTGCTGATTTGTTTGCTGCTTCGACAACCTACATTTTGTTTGTCCCACAATCTCCGTCAACTGTTGAATAAATAACTCCAATTTGTAATAATGCAAAATGGCCTTTATTAAAGTACTTCACAATAACACTCTGTTCGGCCTGGGTGCGTCTGAAACCGGCAGTGGGTAGGCGCACACGGGTCGATCTCGGAATGGATGGATCACTCGAAATAAATAAAGAAGAATGCAAAAGAGGATTTCCTCGTTATAAAGTAATGTTTAATTCCAAAGTGAAAAGAAAAATATACAATAGGTATAATGTTACCTTAACGTACAAAATGCTGGCCGTGATGATCCTGCGCGATGTGAACTGCTTGGCGGTCAATCGAGAAAGAGGACGGTTATCCCGTTGATGACAACCGCTAAGCCGCAAAATGGTCCTCTGGTATTAAGGAGGGGAAAAAAGCCACACACACAACAACCCCCACATATATATGCATGGGTGCTGACAACCTGCACACACACGTGCATGTGTATGAAACGCATGCATGTGCATGCATGCACACAAAAGCGGCGTGAGTGTGGGTGGCTGGAAATATCATTAAAACGTTAGGGAGGGGCGCCGTCAATCAGGTAAAGTTAGGCATTTGGCCTAAACATGCCGCCCCCTTGCGGTACGCAACATCACAGTCCGCCAAGGATCACCGACCGTGAAGAAGAGAAGAAAAAAATAAAAACTTATAACTAATTATATCTAACTTAACATAACGCCGGCCAGTCCGCCGGCTTGGCGGCACGCAAAATGGTTTGCGCAGTGTGCGAGCTTGGTTGCCTCGGTCCTTCGCCAATTTTCCCGTTATGGTTTAAGGCCTGAGCCAGGTTTGCCTAGAGCTAGGGATTGCGAAAAGAAGTAAGAAGATATACGTGTTCATATTTCTTGCCGTTTATTACAAATGCATTGCAAATTCTATGCTTGTGAATTTTGTATGAAGAAAATTCAATAAAAAATAACTTATTGTAATGATAAAAGATTTTAAACGCGCACCTCCATTGTGCATTCATACAAGTGGCGAATTTTCGACAAAAGGTTCACAATAGTCAACAGCGAGTGAGTATTAATATGTAGTCTGATTTTCTGTATACAAATTTAAAGGAAAAGCTGATTTGAAACAAATGTGCAATTCATGGCACTTCAATTTAATAACGGCGAACACAAGAAAAAGAAACCTTTCTTCCATTCTCTGGCCCTTCGCGACAGCCGTCCTCCTTGTCAGCTATGATTTGACACGTAGGTATGGCAATGGAGGGATAGAAAGATTTTTCACTTGTACGAAGTCACAATGCACACCTCTTGCGACTGTGTACAACAGAAATTCAATAAAAAATAAATAAAAAAGGGATAAAAAGTTAAAATTCCTGTATTTCGGTCGTTACCGAACATTTTCATGTTAGGCCTTGGTTGTGACCGAGAGTACCCAACCGAAGATGGTACTCTGAGCCAACAAAAGGCCAAACGTGGTGGGCAGAATCCCTGGTAATATTATATCCGCATATACATCTGTTCCTAGGATGAGGCGGATCGGCGCGGATGCATGGAACTGCCGATCCGCCAGACGGAGATGTGCGTACGGGGCTGCGATAGCGCTGTCGATGCTGGTCGTGGGTGTCATGTGCCGAAAATTGGATACGACCGCAGCATGGGTCGCAATCCTTTTGTTCTGTCCGTGTCTTCCTCGGATACGCAGCAGACATCCTGCTTGCCTGCCAATCACTGTGGTGGGGGAGCATCCATCGATTAAGGCGCGAACGAGGTGTAGCCGCCCCTGCTTCTATTTTCACGACCGCGGTGGGGGTGATCGCTACCGTCGGTATCATGGTGGCGGTGGCAGCTGAACGCGGGGCTAGGAGCCCTGCCCGGAAGGCGGACACGGTGGTGAGCTGCAGCGAGTTGGATCCGTGACTGCGATCTCGTGGTTGCTGATGGGTGTGATGTCGTTGTTGCAGGCGAAGAGGCCTTGTCTCCGCTCTGCGATCGCGCGGTGGTTGTCTTCGTTGAGGGTCCTTAGTTTGCCGGCGAGGAGACCGAGTATCCGCTCCGCCGTCACGAACATGGCGCTGGACTGTAGATGTGTTGTGCTGGAGCCGCTTCCTTTCATGCTGCAAAAGCGGTCGAAACGATTTGGCTGCTGGTTTTGTGTTCGGTCGAAGAGACCGAGTCTCCGCTCCGGTTCGGTGGATTCGAGCTGGACGAAGAGGCCCAGTCTCCGTTCCAGCATCTGACGCATATAACGATATGGAGTCGTCAATCCGCTCACGGGGTGATTCCAGCTTCTCCTCAACTTGTACACTCCATGGCTTGGAGCGGGCTTCGTGGAGTAGCTGTTCCTCTTCATCAATCGAGGAGATGTGAAGCATCGTGTGATGTTTTTCGCCGCATTTTTTACATCGGCCTTGGCTTGGGCACGCGTTAGAGTGGTGGTCTAAAGCCAAGCAATTTCCACAGCAGCTCCCGCGGACCGCTAAGTAAAGATGCTCCTCGGGTTTTTTGGCCCGAAAGATGGGGCACAGGCGTATGGGATGTTGCTTAAAACAAGCGCGGCATTCCGACGTATAACGCATGACATTCTTGGCAGCGTTTCGTTGCATAGCGGCAAAGCGACCCATTTTCCTGAAAGAAATGCAATATGTTTGACTGGGTCGAGTCATTCTCGAAAATGCGGGGGCGAGTGGTCCCTAATTGTATTATTGGGATTTGGGAAATTTTATTAGCGCGCGCATAAGGGGAAGCATCTGTCGCTGCATAAAAAAAATATTCATATGTGGTGCGCATTATGTGCATGGCCTCTTTCCCCGCACGTTATGTGCCTGGGTCTTTAGTGCCTTATTTTGTTTATTTTGTGTCACCCGGTAGCGTTTTAGTTAGCCACGGGCACACTAATGCTGCAGAAAAATTAGCATTTACGATTTTCGGTTCGCACATTCTGGTACCGAACCGGGTAGAAAGTGTATAGCGTGGGTATTTTTGACTCGCTGTTATTTGTGTTGTTGGTGCTAAAAACCAACAACTTCCCTGCCCGCCACGAAAAAAAATGTTTGCACAGAAAATTGTATGCTATGTAAAGAAAAAAAATAAAAAATCTTCGTTTTGGACGAAGAGAAGAATTTGTAGAATGAATCATTTTTTTTTTTTTTTGTATTGCCCTTCACTTATTTTCCTCAACTTTTCCCCAAGTACGCTTGTAGTCCTGTTTTATTGATGGCCTTTAGCAAAAGGCACGGTTCCAGAAGGGTACTTGGCTCCGATACCGATTTGCCAGAAACGGGTTTTTGGGTACTCGTTTGCCTCTTTTTATGCATCCCTAATATAATCTACATTTAAAACTCGGCATGTATATTTACATACGTTGGTATAAGTATATGGACAGTCAGTGCACGGACTTTACCGCATTGGTAGGTTTAGTAATTTTTCTGACCCATTTTCATTTTTTACTACTACTACCACCGAGGCCCAAAATCTACCAATAATTCCGTATTTTCGCACTGTAAACGTATACTGCGATAATTTTAAAGTATTGAAGTGCCGGGCCCACCCAACTAACATTAGGAGGCGATACTGACCAAATCAGTCAATTTTGAAAAATTTCTGGTGAACTTAAACAGGAAATAAATTTTTGAGTAGAGAAATATAGTAACTGAGTACGCGAATATTTTCTGCGCTATTTTTTCAGTTTTTTTTTTATAATAATTTGAACGAAAATAAAAGGTTCTGCGTAAACGATTACCTGCCGAGATCGGTTATTTTGTGGCAGTACTTTTGGTACCTTGGAATATTGTTGTTGTGATTTGACGTTTTGGTGCATGTTTGTCAGTATTTCATACTCACGCTACAGGAAAAAAGTGAGTATCGTATAGGCATAAGCTATGTACATAGGTATATACAAATGTGCATGTAATTTTGTCCTGTTTACGTGTTTTAAGGTGTCATTTCTTTGAAACGCGCGTTATTTGTTTTACAATACATTATTAATTGTTTGGTACAAATATGAACTGTAGCTGTTGTTTTCTTGGTAAAAACTACCAACTACTACTATTTTCATTTTTTTTTTTTTATTCGTCTACTACCATCCCTTTTTTGAATTCCGCTCACTGGTACCAGCATACCAACGGCAAAGATAAAAAAAAAACAAAAAAAAAAAACCCCACATTCATACATACCCGTGTATAGAAGGCAAAATTCCTATGAATTGAAACAACGGGAAATGTATCAAGAGATTTTCCGTTCTTTCATTTCATTTTTTACTACGGCGTGGTTTGGAGAAATGCTATTGTTGCGCAGAATGTCCTAAAGAAAAGGTAATGATGTGGTGAAGAATTGTAATGAATTTCATTACTAATATATATTTCTTTTTATTAATCAATAAATTTTTCGTCTTTTTTATTCCTTTTCAGATGTAATTTTGGGTAGCATATTTCTTATTAAAGGAAACGAACGCATTATACATATGCTTTGGATGAGTAGACGTAATTATCCAATTGCAGCTAAACGTTCCCCGTATGATTCATTAAACGTTGATGTGTTGTAGGTACGGCTTCATATGGATACGTTGTATTATATTGTGGATGTGGCGATGGTAGTATAACTGAATTTGGTGTTATATTCGTAAGTATACTACCACCAGCACCACCTGCCGTTGGTGAACTCATCAATACAGGATTATTGGCTATATTATTGTTACTTGTACCCATATTCAATGTGACAACAGCAATATTATTACCACCAACACCACCACTATTATTATTATTAGCTAATGAAGTTGTTTGCATAAGACCAATGCCACCTGCATTACCGCCAGGAGCTAATATAATTTCTGAACTATACATTGGTTAAGTCTGTTGCGTTAATGCTGGATGTGTATTTGGCAATGGTGATTATACATTCCACCACTTGCAGTCGTACTAACCGCATTTACAGCAATATTCGATGAAATTAATTTATCTGGTCGGCCATTGAGTCTTGATGTACTCCCGTTGGTTTTGTATTATAACCAAAATGTTTTTAATGCAAATTATCACTACCGCCGAGTCGTAAACCTGATGAAACACTAGACAGTGTTGGCGTTTCTGGTGGGGAAACATCACCACATGAACCACTTGAACTACCTGTATCACTTCCAACACTTTTATTTGAATTCATTGAACTTGGTATAAAACGTGGTATTTAAGCCGGTAATATATCTCTCTGACATTGACATATTTTGCATTGTATAAGCCAATGTTGAATAGTTTGTGACCGGTTGAAAATGTGGATTAACGGTTAATTGTTGTTGTTGATGTATCAAAGGTGTATATGTGGTGCCTGTTTTATGTCTACGGGGGTAACCATTGCGAATAAACGTTTGTACAGGGTTACCGGCCACATCACTGCTAATAACACCCTCGATAGTTTGAGGATACATCCGTTGCCAAGATGGTTGAAATATTGGACTTGTATCATTCGGAATGACATTTAAGGAAATCAAATGAGGGTCCACCGGAACAGGATGTTGCATTGTTCCATCTGCTTGAATTATCTTATGAAAACCCTGTAGAAATGTCATTGGTATATGTGGCATAATGTTAAAAGCTCTATATTGGTTAAAAGTATTTGAAAGGAATAAGGTTTTGCTAAAAAAAGGGATGATGTTTAGTACAACAGTTTTAGATTTCTTCTGCATTCCATTTATTGTATTTATTTCGTTTTTAATTATTTTGTCTGCCGTAAATAAGTCTGTAGGTGTGCGCAGAGCATATGTAAAACTTTTGCTAAAGGTATTTGAGTTTGGACGTCTCAGCATAGAAACAGCAGCGAAAGAACATCTGAAGAAAGAGGGTGAGGAGGCTTCACCTGCCTTTATAGAAGCCAAGTCCAATGACTATAACATACCACATCAAAAAACGGAAAACAGTTTACCCACTACAAACGGTAATACGCTTATTAGTAGGGATAGTGTACTTCTTCCCACAGCCAATAACACTTCCAGTACTGATTATGAAACCTCCCAAAAGGATGAAGAAATACGTTTTAACTTGGAAAAATGTCTGGGGTATATCAAAGTGGGAGTAGAATCCATTATTGAAGATAAGGTTACATCGTGTTTTGAAGCGGAGGAATTAAAAAGCTGGAATCTGCTAACTCGCACAAACCGGCAATATGAATTTATATCGCTAAAGATAACATTGATTTGGATGACAGGCTTTGCTGTGCGTTATTTCGTTTTGTTACCATTAAGGATTTTTGTATGCTTTGTTGGTGTCTCTGTTGCAGTTATTGCTAACAGTTTAGCTTCTCTGATTCCTTTTGAGTTGCTTCGACATTCCTGTGCAGAGATAGCATTTAAAATTTCTTTTCGCCTCATGAGGCGTTCTTTATCGGCAGTTATTACTATTCACAACGCTGAATTTAAACCAAAGGGTAGTGGCTTTTGTGTGGCAAAGGTGCTAATATCTGTGGGTGTGGTTGCCCAGGGATGTGCATTGCATGGAGCAAATGTTGTGGTAGTTCTTGATGGGACGGAGGCAAATGCTGACGTTGATATTGTAATTGTGGATTTACAAATGTTTGATCCATATTCATTTGTTGTTGTAAAGGCGGTGGTTGTGTTTGAAGATCCGCATTAACAACCAATTTATTTTCTCTTATCTTTTCAAAAATTTGTGTACATTTGCATTGTTGGTCGAATGAGAAAACGGGATGATTCGCAGCCATAGTTTATCCAATAGGAGTTCCTGTAATGTATCTGAGTCATTCATGCTTTGAAAATCACGATCACCCGAACCTTCCAATGTACGGAATATATCTGTAACGCAGGTACGATTGCAAGCCCGTATTAACGCTAAATACAGCGCCATTTTTCTTCGTATCTTCTTATTAGTTGGTTTGCCTTTTTGACATGCAGCTATATCAGCTGCCAAATTTTGAGGATTTTATACCCTCAATTCCATGCCGCGTAACTCTTATGAATCACGCCGGCCTAATTCTTCTAGACATGTACCTAAGAAACGTAACTCAAATGGCAGACACATGTTAAGCAAAGTGCACATTGTGTCAATTCTTTTATAACTCTCGAGTTCTTTAAACCATTGGTTAACGTCCTTTTTACAAATCATTTCCGCTAATACATTTACTGTTCCGCATAAAACCAAGTGAAAAATCTCTTATGATCTTTGTTTTTGTTGTGAGAAATAACTAGTATGTAAACTCATTGCAGTTGACTTAATAAAGGCGATTACCTTTTGACGCTGCAATTGTACTGCGGTGATCAAATTAGCTGGATGTATTGGGATATTTGGTTGATAAGTAATTGGATAGTTAAAGCCATAATGGGAGAAAGTGCGATAGGGTTGCGGCATAGTTGTTGTGGTACTTTTAGCAGTGTCTGACTGATATTTGTTGTGACTTGCGGCCTTTTCTTTGATTGTACGGGCCTCGTTCCTTTGGCTGAGTGCATCTGCGTTCCGTGGCAGACCCTGAGTCCGCGTTAGGGTTCTGGTGTCCTCGCTCGGGGTGAGTGAGTGAAGTGGGGTTTGGTTTTGCAAATTAAAAATAAGTGTTTTGTGGCAGATGGGGATCTGCATTAGGGTGGTTGATTGGCCTCGGTGTGCGGGCGCTGGGTTTTGAAATTTTGAAAATTTAAAAAAGATTATGGACCGAGGGTCTGCGTAAAGGCTTTTCTGGTATACTCGTTATGGAATAACGAGTGAGTGGGATGGTTGTTTTGAAAATGAAAAACTAGAATTTTGTAGCAGATAGGGGATCTGCGTGAGGGCTTTTCTGGTATCCTCGTTATGGGAGAACGAGTGAGTGGGAAGATTTCTGGTGAGCGAGTGAATTTGTGGGATATTTTTTTTTTTTTTTGAACGGAGGGATGTGGAGGAACGGGGGGGATTGTTAAGCGAAGCTTTTGGTCCTCGCTCAATCTATCTCCGTGGGAAGAAGGATCAGTTTGACCAAAGTTCGTCTGACTTGACCCTTCTCGGTTATGAGGTCGACTACACGTACTCGGTTATCTTCGCCGGGGTGTACGTTGACGACTCTGCCTAACCTCCATTCGTTGGGAGATAATTTGTCCTCTTTGATGACAACTAGATCTCCCACGTGTATATTTTGTTCTGACTGTTTCCACTTCACTCGTTTTTGAAGTTCGGAAAGGTATTCCACCTTCCATCGTTTGCAGAAAGTGTGATGGAGGGCTTTGAGTTTCTGCCATCGATTGATCATCGAGGCAGAGCTCTCACTGGCGTCTGGTTCTGGTGGAGACAGCAGGTGGCTGCCGGTTAGGAAATGTCCGGGGGTTAGTGGTTCCAGGTCCGTTGGGTCATTCGATCCTGGACTGAGAGGGCGCGGGTTGAGGCACGCCTCAATGCTGCTCAAAAGTGTTTGGAACTCCTCCATAGTATATTTGTGGGGAGAAGCAATCTTTTTGAAGTGGCTTTTGAAGCTCTTCACTCCCGCTTCCCACAGGCCGCCCATATGTGGAGCGGCGGCGGGAATAAAATGCCAGCTCAATGTTTGATGGGTATACTTTGAGACTGTTTTGTCTCGGCTTTCGGCCAGAAAGGCTTTAAATTCGGATCGTAAAGATCTTGATGCTCCGACAAAGTTTGTACCATTGTCGGAGTAGATGTTCTTCGGACATCCTCTTCTCGCGATAAAACGCCATCATAACTGTAAGGCGAGACAGCTTACAATTGTAAGGCAAGATGATCGTATGACGCTCGTTGTATGACATGTCTTTCGACGCCCCTAGAAGCCCCCCTGTTCTAATAATATCATCTTTGTCGATATATGGGTTTAGTGAGAGTATTTCACTCTTTCGATTAATAGGTTCCCTATTTTTTAATTTTAAATATTCTGTCCCGTAAAATTGTTTCTGGCAGACTCGTATTAATGCTTGAGTCGTTGCCTTAATCTCATCGGCTGAGATTATGCACGCCCTTTCGTGGAACATTGCTTTAGTTTTTGGGTGAGTTCGTTTATATGCATATGCCTTTTCCGATGCAGCGCAAAAACCATGTATTTCGATTTCGTCCTCGGGCGTAAAATTTACCCATCGCGGTATCCTAATGTTATCTATTTCGTTATAGTGTTGGGTGAAATTTTTCCACCGTTCTAAGGTAGTGGGGAGACAGTTTCGTCCCACCCGGTGCCTCTAACCAGATATGCTGCATTAGTATTTTTGCCACTATGACCATTGGTGCAAGCCAGCCTAAAGGGTCGAAAAGTTTGGCTATAGCGGATAGGATTACGCGTTTGGTGATGTTCTCGCCACTCTCTAAAGCTGCTGCGGTGAAGTAAAATATGTCTGAATGCGCGTTGCATCGTATTCCGAGTGCCTTCACTGAGCTAGCCTCTTCAAACGCTAGGAAGTCCTCGCTGAGCAGATCCGTTTTGGGGATGTACTGAAGGATTTTCTCACAATTTGATGTCCACTTGCGCAATGGAAAGCCAGCTGAGTATAATGCTTCGCGAATCTCGTTTCTTGCTCTGATGGTTGGAGCTATTGTATGTCCTCCAGATAAAACGTCATCGACATACTTACTTTCTCGTAATATACCCGATGCTATTGGGTACGTATTTTCTACATCATCAGCCAATTGTAGAAGTGATCGTATCGCGATGTAGGGGGCGCAGTTTACACCAAATGTGACAGTCTTTAGTTCGTAAAGACTGATGGGTTCGTTGGGGGATGTTCGATGGACAATTCTTTGAAATTTGGCGTGATTATCGGCCACCCATATTTGCCTATACATCTTTTCTATGTCACTATTAAAGACAAAGCGGTACAGTCTCCAACGTAGAATTAAAATGGGCAAGTCTGCTTGGAGTACTGGAGGAAATAACTATCGGAATCGTCGGATGGAATATTGTTTTTGATTTTTCTCATATGTCCAAGCGTTTCGTATTCGGATAACACCCGAACATACTCTTTCCCTAACTCTTGGTTTTTCAGTAATCGTCCCTCATTTCTGAAGAATTGTGAACATGCGCGCTTTAGGGACGGTCCTAATGCAATCTTCTCAGGGTAATCCTGCCTGAATTCTAGCGAAATTGTATATCGTCCACTTTCATCACGTTTTGTTGTGTCCTTAAATAATTGTTCACAATACCTTTCTTCTTCATTAAGCATTTTGTTTTTGGGAACATTTTCTATCTCCCAGAAAGCTTTTAATTGGTTGTCCAATGCAGCCTCGTTATAAAATGACATGATGCTCTTCGTTGGACTCGGTGCTTCGATGCGACCGGTAAGTATCCAACCGAACACTGTCTATTGGGCCAAAAGTGTATTTAGTACATTCTTTTTCAGACCGCTCAGTATAATTTGGGGATATATGTCTCCTCCAAGTAAGAGGTCTACGTCTTCGTTGATGTAGAACCTTTTGTCTGCCAACACCAAGTCTGGGCATGCCTGCATAGTCATGGCGTTGATATGGCAGGATGGAAGATTCCCAGTGAGTTTGGCTAGGACTAGAACGGGTGTCGCCAGGCTGAAGCAGGCATCCACTGGTGAACGTAATTCAATTTTGGATGCCTCTTTCACCTGAAACTTCGGCATGCATTTTTCTCGCTGGCAGATTGATTCTGCGTTTCAGTCTTTCAGTTATAAAGGAACATTCAGCCCCTGAATCAATTAATGCCCGTGCGGAGAAGTCGGTACCATTATGGCGAATGTGTACGCGAGCAGTTCCTAATAGCACGCCTGTGCTGGAATTGGCATGACAGGATTTTACATGCTGGTTCGCAGATTGTCGCGCCTGAGCCGAAGTTGTTGGGATGTTATCCGCATCTTTGAAAGGATTGCGTACAGCCGCGTGCTGAGATGTATCCGCATGCAGGAGCGTGTGATGACGAGAGTGGCATTTGGAACAGTTGTAGGAACTGGTGCACTTCGTCACGGTGTGTCCTGGGGATAAGCAATTCAGGCAGCCACTTGTGGATTTTATAAATTTAATCCTTTCTACTGGGGTTAACTCGCAGAAGCGTGAACAGTTGCGTAATCTGTGTTCAGGGGTTTTACACATTTTACAAATTGATTTTATTGTTTGCTTGGATACTTTCGTTTGAAAAGCACCATGCCTTTTCGTAGGGTTTCTGACGATTGTCGCAACGCGTTTGGTTTTTGCACTTTCGAAGTGGCATGCCCTGTAAACCCAGACACTGTTTCAAGTGTCTGATACCGATTAGACAGGAATTTATCCACATCCTCCCACTTGGATATGTCCATTTTATGGTCTATACTTTGCTCCCAAAGAGCCAGCGTGCTCTCTGGTAACTTGGTTGAACATAGATAGGTCAGGATTGCATCCCAATTGGAAGTGTCAATTTTGTGGCATTTGAGGGACGAAATACAATTATTTATATCATTTTGCAGCTTTTTTATTGAACTGCCACACTCACTTTCTACCTTTTTTAAGTTGAATAAAATTTGTAGTTGTGTGTTGACTAAGATACGTTTGTTTTCTTATCTTTCACACAAGTTTTTCCAGGCCATCTCGAAACCTTCATTTGTGAGAGGGCATTTTTTTACGATATCTTTTGCTTCGCCCTGCGTTTTGTTGTTGAGATGGAATAACTTTTCCACCCCTTTCAAACTAGAATTGTTTATATATATTGCCGTGAACAGGTCGCGAAAAGTTGGCCAAGACAGATAATCCCCTTTAAAAACTTCCGTGTCGCAAGCCGGGAGGCGAATTTTATGCCCATGAGGTTCTTGCTCAGGGTTGACGTTGTTTTCATCCTTCTTGTATTTTTCTGCCCCAGCAGATATAGACGCTGAACATCGCACGTAGATTGCGTATGCTGCCTTTTGCTTCTTTCTGATCGCCATAACGTCATCCGCTGACACCTCATCAGATCCCAATAGCGAATCAAACGCAGACTTTACCTTCTTCCACAAGAGCCGCAACTCTTCCTGCTGTATTGCAAAGGTGTGTTTGCTATGGTCGCTCTCCGGAATAAGGCTGTAATCTTTATCAAACTCTGCGATTGATTCTGCTAAACGGATGTAGGTTTCCATTGTTTTATTTACGTTTATTAACGAGAAAATTTCCAATTAGAAAAATAGAACTCTTCTGAGTTAAAATGCCTGCCCAGCCCTAAATAAAAACTATTGAACTACGAGTTTATTATTTATTTTGTTTATTGCAGACTTTTTGTCTTGGTAGCGACAACGAAAAGGGTTTATTTTATGGACTTTTTGTCACAGCAGCGACAACAGCAAAAAGGTTTAATTTACAGACTTTTTGTCTCAGCGGCAACAACAAAAAAGGGGGACCACTCGCCACCTCCACAGATAATGGGTGTATTTTTGAAAAAGTGAAAAAAATGCGTGCGATATTGCAAAACAAGCCAAAAAAAGTGTAAAAAGTGTTTCAAAAGTGAAGTGAGCACCGGATTATTTAATTAAATTGAACTTAATTTCGTGTTTGTGATGGCAAAAAAACAACAACACAAAACTATTTAGTATGGTGCGGAAAATGAGGTTAGGTTACCCTCTTCCTTGTGTTGTGTCTGGAAAACCTTACCACTGGTGGGGGGATAGACCAGATAATCACAAGGATCGAAATAAAATTAATAAACCAAGTGATTTAATTTTTTGAAATTGGAAAGAAAAAATGGTGCTCACTAAATAACTTCACTTTTTTACTTCTTTTTGATTTTAATTTTTCGCGCACTACACGGGTTTTTTTCTTTATTTTGCAAAAAAAAAGGTGGCAAGAAATATAACTCTTACTTCTTATTGGTTTTTGTGCCGGAAATTTTGATTGTGCTGTGCTGTAGTTGGCGAATATGCTGTGGCTCTGGTCACCTATGTACAATAAACTCCAACTTTTTCCTTGTCAATTTTCGGCTGCTAATATCGTGTTGTATAATATGTAACTTCCAAACTTCTTTGTTATGTTCTGCTGGGATATGCTGTGGCAAATAAATTCTCGTGGCAAACCTTTGGCAAATTGTGCTGTGTTGTGGACTGTAATTTGTAGGTGCTTTTAGTTCCTTTTTCGGAGAGTAAAGACCAATGTTCGGCCTGGGTGCGTCTGAAACCGGCAGTGGATAGGCGCACACGGGTCGATCTCGAAATGGATGGATCACTCGAAATAAATAAAGAAGAATGCAAAAGAGGATTTCCTCGTTATAAAATAATGTTTAATTCCAAAGTGAAAAGAAAAATATACAATAGGTATAATGTTACCTTAACGTACAAAATGCTGGCGGTGATGATTCTGGGCGATGTGAACGGCTTGGCGGTCAATCGAGAAAGAGGGCGGTTATCCCGTTGACGACAACCGCTAAGCCGCAAAAAGGTCCTCTGGTATTAAGGAGGGGGAAAAAAGCCACACACACAACAACCCCCACATATACATGCATGGGTTCTGACAACCTGCACACACACGTGCATGTGTATGAAACGCATGCATGTGCATGCATGCACACAAAAGCGGCGTGAGTGTGGGTGGCTGGAAATATCATTAAAACGTTAGGGAGGGGCGCCGTCAATCAGGTAAAGTTAGGCATTTTGCCTAAACACACTCAAACTATGCAACGAATAGCTTAATAATCAAACTGATAGCTTAAATGAAACTGACTTTCAAAATAATACTGCTATTGCTGGCTAGATATCGTCTTAGTCGCCAATGCTTGACAACTCAAATCAAACTGGATTCCAGCGCCTCTACATCTGTCGCCTTTTATACTCTTTGATTTTAACATTCGCATCTTCTAGGCGCTTCCAGAAAATACTAGTCCATTAGCTCTCAAACATTTCAGCTGTAACTACAATTGCACAATTTTATAGTTTTTCTCATTGCATACTTATAGGAGTATCTCAGATAAGCATGTGTTTGTGCATTGACTCTCCGCTGCTCGTATACGTACATGGTACATATGTGTAGAGGCAATTATTTATTCATTTATTTAGATACATAATGAATGAATTATTGATGTGAATGTTTGTAGTTTACATTATCTCGCGCACACATAGTCGTATAGGTAAATGCATCTGTGTGTGACATCTCTCGGCTGCCTTATATATGTGTATAAAAAAAAAAAAAATGTAAGGCGCGATAACCTCCGAAGAGATCTAAGGCCGAGCTTCTCTTCCAATTTGCGTCGTGCTCCTCTTGATTTTTCCCTACAAATTGGCCGGACGGGACCTACATGTTTTATGCCGACTCCGAACGGCATCTGCAAGGCAGATGAGTTTTCACTGAGAGCTTTTCATGGCAGAAATACAATCGGAGCGCTTGCCAGACACTGCCGAGGGGCGACCCCGCTTAGAAAAATTTTCTTCTAATTGAAAAATCTTATTTCTAAAATTTTGATGTTGCTTTGCCCGGGAGTTGAACCCAGGGCATACGGCGTGATAGGCGGAGCACGCTACCATCACACCACGGTGGCCGCCACATATGTGTATACATGATTTGATTATTGACGTAAATATCGCTTAGCATGGCCTTAGCATCGCCTTAGTGATGGTATAGCTTAGTGATGCTAATATCCGTGACAATACATTTCTTTCATAGCTAAAATTAAATTTCCGAATTGTTACTTGGTCTGTTTTTGTTTTTGAGCAGATATAGGACTGAGGTCCTCTTCAGGGTGCAGTGAAATTACTCCCAAATGCAATAACTCCCAACAAAAAAATGAAATAACTCCCAAATATTTTCCATACAAATTTTTGCTGGTAATTATTTCATAATGAAATAACTCCCAAATGAAATAATCCCCAATAAAATTTCCTTGGGAGTTATTTCACAATTTATTGAGATTGGGAGTTATTTAATTTTTATTAGGACTTACTTCATTGTTTGTAATTCAGGCATTGGGAGTTATTTCATTTTTGTTGGGAGTTATTTCATTTTCTTAAAAATACAATTTTATCAAACTTTGACGTTCTTCTAACAGTTTCTATGGGTCGGCTATACATTAAGGGTTTTATTCGTAAACCAAAGGGGTTTGAACTTTGAAATTTTGCACATGGGTTCTCAGGTAGTTCCCCCACGAGAATCAGTAAGTAATTATTAATTGTTATTAACAATTTACTAGTAATTAGTAGTGAAAGTTACCATGGCATAACTATCACTTTTTTATCTACATACGAACACTTTCACAAGAATTATATACATAAGTACACTTTATAATGTTTATAAAACCACAATCAACTATTTTCGTTTGTTTAAATTTACGTATTATTGTAAAATTTAATGATTTATTTGTTTACTTTCCACGAACACAAGCATGCAGCCATTTTATCTAATTCACTGCTTGCTTGGTGGTACCAGATGTTTTAAATTGTTCCAACGAATGAAAAATTTTTAAATAGTACCAACGAGGAAAATGGACCTTTTTCATTCAACTCTTATTTTACAAAAAATAGAAAATTTGGAATAAAAAAACGCCGCATGCACAGTAATTTTGCGTAGAACACCTTTCTGCATAAGCGACCTTCGGCCGCGCTTATAAAAAATAACCCTGGGCTACGCCATGCCAAGTCCGGGTGTGTGGTATAACCGTGGCTACCGCCACGTTGATGTCCTTCTGCGTAGTACAACCTTGGGCAGCCAGAGCCACTGTTTTTGCATATTTGCTCTGTATAGGAATTTCAACTAGGTATTTAGTCAAATCACATATCAGAGTAACAGCGTATTCATTTCCATTTAATGATCTCGGTAATGGTTCAATTGTATCTACTTGTACAATTTCGAACGCCTTTGGTGGTGTTTCAGTCAAAATCATTGGTTCTTTTAAATTTTTATTAATTTTATTTTTAAATTTTGATTTTGGCGACCTTTTTGTTAACTAATCACTTTTTTTCTAGCTGGCTTGAGGTCTGAGTTGAAATAAAAACACAAGGGTTTTTTATATATTACCAATATATTTCGATTACACACGGTAATCGTCTTCAGGGTGAACACTACAAAACATAAAAACAACAAAATAAATAACAAATTTTCTAACATACAAATTTAAAAAAATTATAACCTAAAATTTTTTTACACGTGTGTATCACTTGACGTGGAGTTTATCACTGATCGTTTGTTTGTCAACAAATATCTATAGAAGCTAGCAGAGTTATCTACGTCCGTTTTGTAGTTCATTCGTTTACTGGTTGGTGTGTTAATAATGTGAAGCATTTCCAGAGTAAATCGTTTTCTGTAATTTTGTTCTTGTTGAAGAATAGTAGCTTTGTCAAAGGTTGGGTAGTGGGAGTTTTCAGTACAGTGGGTCATAAGTGCAGTTTTTTGGTTTGCAGTATGTTGGCAATATTTGTAATCCGATTTGTGTTGCGCTAGTCAAGTTTTAAGTTTGCCTTTTGTTGTTCCAACATATACGCTGTGGCATGGTTGGTTGTTTTTTCCATTGCAAGGGATTTCGGGATTTTGGCGGCCACCGTGGTGTGATGGTAGCGTGCTCCGCCTATCACACCGTATGCCCTGGGTTCAACTCCCGGGCAAAGCAACATCAAAATTTTAGAAATAAGATATTTCAATTAGAAGAAACATTTTCTAAGCGGGGTCGCCCCTCGGCAGTGTTTGGCAAGCACTCCGGATGTATTTCTGCCATGAAAAGCTCTCAGTGAAAACTCATCTGCTTTGCAGATGCCGTTCGGAGTCGGCATAAAACATGTAGGTCCCGTCCGGCCAATTTGTAGGGAAAATCAAGAGGAGCACGACGCAAATTGGAAGAGAAGCTCGGCCTTAGATCTCTTCGGAGGTTATCGCGCCTTACATTTATTTTTTTTTTTTTTAAGGGATTTCGTAAACTATATTGCTTTTTTCTGTATGTGGAATTTTTGATTTTGTTTGATTATATATGTTTTTAATGTATTTATCGGCTTATGGGCTATTTTTACTTCATCTCTGTTGTAGCAGTCTGATTTGGCCAATCGTTCCGACAATTTTGGCACATAAGCTACTGACTTAAATATTTTCTGCGGTTTTTCTTTTTCTTCATTCTTTTCTTCTTGATATTTATTTAAAAGTGTTTTAATTATGTTTTAAGGAAAATCATTTCTTCTTAACAATAGCTTTATTTCATTTTTAATTTCCTCGTGGTAAGTGTCGTCCGTAATTTCTAACATTCTTCTTATACAGCCCATTGCTGTATTCATTATCATCGTCTTTGGATGCTTTGAGTAAAAGTTGATCATTCGTCCTGTTGATGTTGATTTCTTATACCACTTTAACTTCAATTCGTTTTTGCTTCTAATAACAACTGAGTCAAGATATGGTAGTTTTCCGTCTTCTTCAAGTTCCGTTGTAAAATTTATATATTTATTGAAAGAGTTTAGTGTGTGCAGCGTACTTTTTACATCATCTTCGTGTATTATAGCAAATAGATCGTCGACATATTTTGTGAGTAATCTGGGTACTCTTGCTAATTTCGTTGTTGTGTTCTCTAATAGTTTTTCCATCACTATATCGGCAATTACTGGTGATGTTGGGGATCCCATCGGCAATCCTTTTGCTGTGTATACAATATATCATTGAATTTGAAATAACTATTTTCTTCGATGCAAAACGTAAGTATTTCCATAAACAGTTTTTTTGGTATATTTGTTTGTTCTTCTATTTTCATCCAATTGTCTCTTATGATCTCAAGGGCTAATTGTGTGGGAATGCTGGGAAACAGGGAAATTACGTCGAAAGATATTAGCTTTTCATTGTCAGAAATGTAGGTGTTTTTAATTTTTGTTTTAAACTCAAGTGTATTTTTAATGTTGTATGCCGAGTTTGCTGTTGCGTTTTTTAATATATCTGCTATATATTTGCATAGGCTATGTGCTGGTGATCCATTGGCCGAACAGATTGGCCTGAGCGGTGTTCCTTCCTTATGTAGTGTTGGTAGTCCATATATCCTCGGAGGTAAAGCTGTTGTTGTAGATAATTTATTTTTCTCTATTTTTGCAATTAAATTCAATTTATAAAGTTTGTCGACCAGACTGTTATTTTTGCTTTGTAGTCTCGATGTAGGGTCCTGTCTTTGAACCCTATACATTGTCAAGTCGTTTAATATATCGCCCATTTTCTTATTGTAGTCACTTATATCCATAGCTACCGTTTTGTTGCCTTTGTCAGATGTTAATATACGAATGTTTTTATTTTTACTAAGAAATTTCTGAGTCCGTCCCACTGTATCAGTTATTGCACGATCTATTGCACTTTGCCTATTTGTTGTTGTATGGTCTTTTATAAGTAATGAGAGTTTTGTTCTTGCTTCCTCTTGTTTCTCTTTAACTTTAATTGTTTGTACAAGATTCTCTCCATCAGCTATATATTTGAATAAAGGAAATTTTGTATTCTCGATTGGAAGCGCAAATTTTGGACCTTTTGTCAAAAGCGTTTGTACATATGTCTGATGGAAACTCGACTTTCGTTTTGTTTACGAACCAACCTTCATTTTTATTGTTGTCAGCAAAGAGATGATTTCGATTTTGACGCAGTTTGTCGTGTTTTGCTTCTTGTCGTTTCTTTAGAGTTGTTGTGAGTTTTTTTGCGACTTTTGTTTCACTTTGAAGTAATTTCTCAACATCTCCCGCGTTTAGATATTCCTTAAGTTTTGTTTTTGTTTGTTCCATCTGTTGCTGCTGTCTTTTTAGTATGTTGTGTTTTTGTTTTATTAGCAGACTAAGTATTTTTGTGTGAAAACAGTATGTATGTCTATCTAAAGTTCTGTCTATGTCTGTTTGTGTATAACGATCAAATATGAACAAGCTGTTACATTTTGTAGAATTTTTAATAAAATTAGGAACTAACTTAGATTTTCTGCACTTTAATAGGAACTTCATATTACATTTTTGCTTTACCACTTTTTTTGAAATATACTGTAATTTATTTATTAATGCTCTGGCGTTGTTGCTGTTGGTTTTGATTTGAGTATAATCCATTTTATTGTTGCATGTATACATACTGCAAACCAAAAAACTGCACTTATGACCCACTGTACTGAAAACTCCCACTCACCAAACTTTGACAAATCTACTATTCTTCAACAAGAACAACATTACAGAAAACGATTTACTCTGGAAATGCGTCACATTATTAACACACCAACCAGTAAACGAATGAACTACAAAACGGACGTAGATAACTCTGCTAGCTTCTATAGATATTTGTTGACAAACAAACGATCAGTGATAAACTCCACGTCAAGTGATACACACGTGTAAAAAAATGTATGTTATAATTTTTTTAAATTTGTATGTTAGAAAATTTGTTATTTATTTTGTTGTTTTTATGTTTTGTAGTGTTCACCCTGAAGACGATTACCGTGTGTAATCGAAATATATTGGTAATATATAAAAAACCCTTGTGTTTTTATTTCAACTCAGACCTCAAGCCAGCTAGAAAAAAAGTGATTAGTTAACAAAAAGGTCGCCAAAATCAAAATTTATAAAGACGGAAGGCACGCCGTATACATGCAACAATAAAATGGATTATACTCAAATCAAAACCAACAGCAACAACGCCAGAGCATTAATAAATAAATTACAGTATATTTCAAAAAAAGTGGTAAAGCAAAAATGTAATATGAAGTTCCTTTTAAAGTGCAGAAAATCTAAGTTAGTTCCTAATTTTATTAAAAATTCTACAAAATGTAACAGCTTGTTCATATTTGATCGTTATACACAAACAGACATAGACAGAACTTTAGATAGACATACATACTGTTTTCACACAAAAATACTTAGTCTGCTAATAAAACAAAAACACAACATACTAAAAAGACAGCAGCAACAGATGGAACAAACAAAAACAAAACTTAAGGAATATCTAAACGCGGGAGATGTTGAGAAATTACTTCAAAGTGAAACAAAAGTCGCAAAAAAACTCACAACAACTCTAAAGAAACGACAAGAAGCAAAACACGACAAACTGCGTCAAAATCGAAATCATCTCTTTGCTGACAACAATAAAAATGAAGGTTGGTTCGTAAACAAAACGAAAGTCGAGTTTCCATCAGACATACAAACGCTTTTGACAAAAGATCCAAAATTTGCGCTTCCAATCGAGAATACAAAATTTCCTTTATTCAAATATATAGCTGATGGAGAGAATCTTGTGCAAACAATTAAAGTTAAAGAGAAACAAGAGGAAGCAAGAACAAAACTCTCATTACTTATAAAAGACCATACAACAACAAATAGGCAAAGTGCAATAGATCGTGCAATAACTGATACAGTGGGACGGACTCAGAAATTTCTTAGTAAAAATAAAAACATTCGTATATTAACATCTGACAAAGGCAACAAAACGGTAGCTATGGATATAAGTGACTACAATAAGAAAATGGGCGATATATTAAACGACTTGACAATGTATAGGGTTCAAAGACAGGACCCTACATCGAGACTACAAAGCAAAAATAACAGTCTGGTCGACAAACTTTATAAATTGAATTTAATTTCAAAAATAGAGAAAAATAAATTATCTACAACAACAGCTTTACCTCCGAGGATATATGGACTACCAAAACTACATAAGGAAGGAACACCGCTCAGGCCAATCTGTTCGGCCAATGGATCACCAGCACATAGCCTATGCAAAATATAGCAGATATATTAAAAAATGCAACAGCAAACTCGGCATACAACATTAAAAATACACTTGAGTTTAAAACAAAAATTAAAAACACCTACATTTCTGACAATGAAAAGCTAATATCTTTCGACGTAATTTCCCTGTTTCCCAGCATTCCCACACAATTAGCCCTTGAGATCATAAGAGACAATTGGATGAAAATAGAAGAACACACAAATATACCAAAAAACTGTTTATGGAAATACTTACGTTTTGCATCGAAGAAAATAGGTATTTCAAATTCAATGATATATTGTATACACAGCTAAAAGGATTGCCGATGGGATCCCCAACATCACCAGTAATTGCCGATATAGTGATGGAAAAACTATTAGAGAACACAACAACGAAATTAGCAAGAGTACCCAGATTACTCACAAAATATGTCGACGATCTATTTGCTATAATACACGAAGATGATGTATAAAGTACGCTGGACACACTAAACTCTTTCAATAAATATATAAATTTTACAACGGAACTTGAAGAAGACGGAAAACTACCATATCTTGACTTAGTTGTTATTAGAAGCAAAAACGAATTGAAGTTAAAGTGGTATAAGAAATCAACATCAACAGGACGAATGATCAACTTTTACTCAAAGCATCCAAAGACGATGATAATGAATACAGCAATGGGCTGTATAAGAAGAATGTTAGAAATTACGGACGACACTTACCACGAGGAAATTAAAAATGAAATAAAACTATTGTTAAGAAGAAATGATTTTCCTGAAAACATAATTAAAACACTTTTAAATAAATATCAAGAAGAAAAGAATCAAGAAAAAGAAAAAGAAAAACCGCAGAAAATATTTAAGTCAGTAGCTTATGTGCCAAAATTGTCGGAACGATTGGCCAAATCAGACTGCTACAACAAAGATGAAGTAAAAATAGCCCATAAGCCGATAAATACATTAAAAAACATATATAATCAAACAAAATCAAAAATTCCACATACAGAAAAAAGCAATATAGTTTACGAAATCCCTTGCAAAGGAAAAAACAACCAACCATGCCACAGCGTATATGTTGGAACAACAAAAGGCAAACTTAAAACTAGACTAGCGCAACACAAATCGGATTACAAATATTGCCAACATACTGCAAACCAAAAACCTGCACTTAGGACCCAGTGTACTGAAAACTCCCACTCACCAAACTTTGACAAAGCTACTATTCTTCAACAAGAACAACATTACAGAAAACGATTTACTCTGGAAATGCTTCACATTATTAACACACCAACCAGTAAACGAATGAACTAGAAAACGGACGTAGATAACTCTGCTAGCTTCTATAGATATTTGTTGACAAACAAACGATCAGTGATAAACTCCACGTTTTTTAAATTTGTATGTTAGAAAATTTGTTATTTATTTTGTTGTTTTTAAGTTTTGTAGTGTTCACCCTGAAGACGATTACCGTGTGTAATCGAAATATATTGGTAATATATAAAAAACCCTTGTGTTTTTATTTCAACTCAGACCTCAAGCCAGCTAGAAAAAAAGTGATTAATTTTATTTTTATTACAATTTACGCATTTCTATATATATTTTATTTTATTATTTTTCCAGTAATATTTTTGTCTAATTTTATTAGTTGTACGATTGATTCCTGGGTGGCCACCATTAACAGGATCATCGTGATATTTTTGAAGAATCTTTTTAATTTTATCATTTTCCGTCACATGCAAAACCTCCGGAGTTAATGCAATAGTTAAATGGGTGAGAACTTTGGTACCAATCTCTTTAAATGTCTTTACTCGAGTATGCTCAAACAATTTTTCTCCTAAGGAAAACAGCATTTTATTTATTTTTAAATTGCCGGCTTCTTTCATAAGCCTGATAAAGAATTGATCTAGGTTCATCTTCGCCTCAACAATTTGATTATCTATATTTATTTCACTACAAATTGTCTTTCCTTTTTTGAAATATAATTTCGGGGGATCGAAAACGAGCTGGACTAGTCTTTTTACTTCACATTTATTAAGCGCTTCATATACTATAGGGTTCTCTTTGTGACTTTTCTTCTCTTAATTTTTATTACTGTTATTACTGGAATTCTTTTTAGTTTCCGTGTCGTAACTTTCATTATTTTATATGCTTGTACTGACATTTCTTTCAAATCATTGATATATATTCGTGACATAGTGTCTGCCACGTAATTTCCTTTTCCAGCTATATACTCCACCCAAAAGTCATACTCTTCCAAATCTAATCTAATTCTAGTTAATTTAGATGAAGGGTTTTTCATTGAAAATAAATATGTAAAGGGTCGATGATCTGTTTTCACTGTGAATTTTCTGCCATAAACATATGGTCTAAAATATATAATGGCCCAATTAATGGCCGCCAATTCTTTTTCGATCGTGGCTTTATTTATTTCGCCTTTTGTAGATGATCTTGAGGCCTTGGTAATTGGTAATTGTCTTTCTTCATGTTCGTGGCTTAGCACCGCTCCGCAAGCATAACCACTTCGTCAGTTGTAATACAGAACTCTCTATCAAACTCGGGATATTGTAGGCTATCTGGACCAATTAATGAATTTTTTAGGTAGTTAAAAGATTTTTCGCAGTCGTCTGACCAACTGAAAATGACATTTTTCTTACTAAGCCTTGTTAGTATCCTAGCGTATTCCGCGAAATTTGGTATGAATCTTCTATAATAATTACAAAATGCGACACATCTTTTTGATTCATCGGCATTTTTGGGAGTTGGGTAATTTTGAACAATTTTAAATTTATTTGGGTCTGGTAAAATTCCAGTACTTTTGCATTTATGTCCAAGAAAAGTACGTCTGGACTGAGGAATAAACATTTATCGGGATGTAATTTTAAATTATATTTTTTGCAAGTTGAAAAGACATTTCTTAAATTTTGTATTAAATGTTTTTCGGAGCAACCCAATACGAATAAATCGTCCATGTATAAAAATTTTTGTGATGGTTTTAGACCTGCAAATGCCAATGCCATCATCCTCTGAAATGAGTTTGAAGCCACTTTGAGGCCATAAGGCAATTTTTTGAAACAATAAGTACTGTTATCCACTGCAAAGGATGTGATATCCCTTGACTCTGTGCTGAGTTCTATTTGATGAAATTCTGACATTAAATCTAGGCATTAGAAATATTTCGCTCTTCCTAATTGATCCAGAATATCGTCTGTTCTAGGCAAACCGTAGAGCTAACAAGGAACAGGAAATTGGTATCTTTTGACATAAAAGATTTATACCCATCAATACCACTATCGGAGAATTTGGACATAGTTAGCTCAACAATAGTTCATAATACAAAGAACAAAGTGAAAAGTATGCAAATCACAAATACGCTAAAAACCACTTTACGTCAAAACTATTTTCAATTCAACAATAAAATATATAGACAAGCAAACGGTATTGGAATGGGAAGCCCCACATGAGCAATTCTTATTGAAGTGTTCAGGCAAAATCTGGAAAAAAATACATACAGGAGCTGAAGTCCAAACTAGGAGTGTCATTTTATGCTAGATACGTGGATGACATAATATGCGTTTTAACTACTAATAATGAAGAGCTTGTACTGGAGTACATCAACAAGCAGAACGGAAATATAAAATTTACAATGGAAACCAAAAAAGACGGAGGAATCAACTATCTAGACCTCAGAAAGAAACCAAAAGATTTAACTATGACATATATAGAAAGCCAACGGCCACCGACACAATAACACGCAATACCTCAAATCACCCCCAACAGTATAAAAATGCAGCATTAAGGCACTTGGTACATAGACTTGAAAGAACACATCTTACACAAGAGGCATATAAGAGAGACCTTGAGGTCACATACAATATCGCTGCACACAACGGATATAAAAAAGCACTACTAGATAAGCTCAGAAGGACAAATGGAGAACCAAAAGGAAAAAATGAAAAGGAAAATAATAGATGGACGACTATGACATATACTGGAAAAGCAACATATAAGTGGACAAACCTCTTAAAAAAATGCAGCATTACACAGCATTCAAAACATCGAAAAATCTAGGGCGATAACTAACAACTAACACTAACTCAGAGGATCCGTTTAGCAGCCAGGGCGTATACAAGCTTACCTGCGGATGCCACCATAGTTACATAGGACACAGACGACGGCAAATAAGAACGAGGTTCAGAGAAAATATTAGAGATTACAACAAAAAATACGGAATCCAAACATTATACCCGAGTCTAACTTCGCGAATCACATGGTCGAGAATGAATATTCCCAAGCAAACATCAATAAAAGAGTTAGGGTTTATAATTCCGGTTTATTTGTAATAATCCAAGGTTGGGTTTTTTATGTATACCCGTTCGCATTCAGTGCTCTATTCCCAATCAATCTTCTGTTTTTTCGTGTCTACATCATTGCCATATTTTCACATTTTCTTTAAACATCTTTCTTATATAAAGCTACCGATGTTTTCCTAGAGAGGGCTGCGTCAGCTAAGCAAGAATCAAAGCGAGCACCTGATTGGCTGATCGCCAGATTCTTGCCTTAAAGACAGCGCTACCATACTTATATTTTTCACTTTACACCTTCTGCTCGTGCAACTGATCTGACTGTTAGATGGCGTTGGCTGCAATCCATCCAGTGACTATTAGGGCTGGCACACAATTATTACTAACGATGAGTGTCAGTACCTTCATTTCTGATGGATTACAAGTTCTTCACATACAAGCAAAAGGCCGACGTCTAAGCGTACTCGAAAAAATGGAAATCTACAAACAGAAAACATTCGACGGTAGAATAATAAACGAACAGATAAACACAATTTCTGACAAAATATTCGAGGCTTTAAAACTTGTTTATAAGAAACAAAATAATCACACAGGTACAACAGACAAACACACAACAACAAGTAAACACAAAACAATTAACACGCCAAAACAACAAACCCACAAAGAAAGCCAAACGACTAAAATTACGGATTTTAACTACCCCAGTCAGCCACACAAACCGATTAGTAAATCACCCTCGGTTCTGAATGAACACACAGCACATAGACATAACTAAATATAAAAATATACACAAGCATCAATTTTGACAATACCTGCTCCTGTACCTACGAACTATAAATACAGGACAAATGGCAACAACAGATCAAAACTAAAATCGACACTGATGATGGCACAACGCCGAAGCCGGTTTGTCTCAAAACCAAATTTGTCAAGCGATGACGAAAAATCGTTCCAATATACATCATCTAGGCAAGGGGAATTTATCAGCTGTTAAATTTTTATTTATTTGTCTAAAATCAACAACTAATCTCCACCTTTTTTCTTGTTTACCCGCCAGCGATTTTTTAGATACCAATAAAATAAACTAGGGCTTTTGTACTCTGAAGTTGATGGTTCCACAATATCATCTTGAATTAGTTTATTTACTTGTTTGTTTATCTCACACTTATGTGCTTGAGTTAGTCTATAACTTTAAATATAGACAGGAGTATTATCTTTCATATGCAACTTTTGTTTTTAAAAATTGTTGGTCGTGATTGGTTCTGTTTCTAATGAAAATATATCAACGAATTCTGAGCATAATGTGTTGAGTGATTTACTAGCGAATGGTCGGGAAATTTTTATTCAATCTTTCTAATTTCTCCTTATTATTAGCTTTATTGTGAGGTGTATTTTCAATTATTACATAATCCTCAAAATTTTCTGTTTTGATGTCATAATCTTGAATGATTGCATATTTATCTGTTGTATTTATTATTCTTATTAAAGCTTGATTTGAGTTGACTATCGTGTTTGCTACAAAAATACCATCAGTCAATTCTTGATGAGGTACTAATAGTTCCTTATTTTTACTGTTGATATGAATTGTCTAATTACTTCGGAACTTGCGGGTATTGTAATGCTATTGATTGTTGGTTTATTCGTGATTTGTATAACTATATCTTCTGAGTAATCATATGGTCGTAGTATTAGGCTGTCGCAATTTTTATTATAATCTAAAGTGCAATTCAATTTTTTAATGAAATCGAGTCCCAAAATTCCATCAAATGGGATAGGGAAATCATTTTCTGCTATGTGAAATTTGTGTCGTATTAAAAGACTATCATCTGTTAGATCTGCTTTCACTGGTCAAAGTGTGCTTGTTATGCCTCGGCCAATACCTTTTAAATGTGTGATCTTTGAGTTATTTATTGTGACATTACTGTGAATTTGACCCTTCTTTATAATTGAGATATCCGCTCCTGTATCTATCAGAAACGTTGAAGTTAATTTATTTGGAGTAGTATTGGAAGATTTGTAGCTGTTCAGATGCAAGTTGAACTTACAAACTTTATTACCCTTGGAGTTTACTGTTGGAGTGGAGTTTGCTGATTTTCATGTTGGTTTATATTTCGGAGATTTCTTGTGTTACTTTGATTAGATGATCTTGACTGACCTCCAAAATTGCGTCTTGGGAAATTATTATTTTGTTTATTATTATTATTATTATTGAGTTTATTCTTGGAGTATCTCCTTATTGGGTATATATCATACACTTTGGAAGTCTTAACCTAAAACAAAATGTACTAAATTAACAGTTTCTATTTTTGTATATATGTATATGTATATGTGTTTGTTTAAGCCAAGAAATTTCTGGTGATGTGGCAGGTATCGATGATGACTGACTTCTGGATGTTGTTATTCAGGGTTTCTTGCAACCCAAACATGTCCATATTTGTTCTGAGATGCTTGTCAATTACGCCCTCATCGCTTATCACACTGGGATAATTTTTATTTCTGTAAGATTCCAGTTCCTCTTTGTTTCAACGGCTAGCTGGGCATACCTACTGATTTTTTCGGCGTATGTACGAGTCATGTTTTTTGTAGCCGGAACATTAAAGAAGAAGCCTACACTTTCTCTTTTATCGAGGATCGAGACATCGGGCGGTTATGGAGTCTCGTGTGGTCTGCGTATATTGTTCTGTCATAGTAGATCTTCACGTCTTCATTTTCCATAACTGGTTCTGGGTTGTTTCTGCATTACGGCACTTCACCTACATAGATGTTGTATTTGCTAAGCAGGTTCTTGTGGAGAATTTTTGCAACGTTGTTGTGCCTTCGTTTGTACTCAGTTTGTGCTAGGTTTGTGCAGCCTGAAATTATATGGTCAATGGTTTCGGTTTGACTTATACACCTTCTACAAGTATCACTAGTGATATTCGAATCCTTTATTACATTCTTTATGTAGTTTCTTTTTGGGATTACTTGATCTTGTATAGCAATCATAAAAGCCTCGGTCTCATCAAACAAGTTTCCATTGAACAACCATTTGTTTGACATCAATTTGTCAACATTTTCAGTGTTAATGGACCTGTAGAACCGACCATGAATAGGTTTTTTGAACACTTTTGTTCCCTTGAAGTTTTCTCTTCTGCTTGTCGGGTAAAACTTCCCTTCAAATTTAGGGGTGTTAAGTTTGTATCTGCTCAGTTATTATTTTTGTCAGGCGAGATCTTTCAGATTTTAGCTGGAAGTACCATTGAAGAGATTCTATTTGATTATCATGGAGTGTTTGGAGATCAACAAGCCCTCGTCCTCCATCTCTCCTTGACATTACAATTCTTTCACAGCATGATTTAGGATGATGGGATTTATAGGACGTAGGTATAGTTCTGATTCTTCTTTGTAGCGATTGAATGTCAGTTGCTGTCCTTTTGATAATACCAAAACTGTACAAAAGGACAGGTATTGCAAATGTATTTATTGCTTTGATTTATATTTTGCCATTTAGATTCGCTTTAGATATTTTATGCATTGGAGACGTAAACTCCCTAGTCAGATTATCTTTGACTTTTACCTTAGCAATAGGTTTATTCTGCGTCATCCCTAGATATTTATATATTTCTCCTTCTTCCATTTGTTTAATATTTTCGATGTCTTCATTCTGGTCATCATATCTCGATATCTTGCCTTTGGTAATATGTATTTTTTACACTTTTCCAGTCCAAATTTCATGTTGATGTCATTGCTGAACATGGCTACTATTTTTATTAAATGGCCCAAGCTCCGTCGCGTGGATGCGTATATCTTCGGGTCATCCATATATAAAATGTGACTCAGTACTTCTTGGTTGGAACCGCGTTTAATTTTGAATCCATATTTACTGTTTTTAAGAAGGTTACTAAGTGGGTTGAGTGCAATGCAGAACCAAAGAGTAGATAAGCAGTCGCCCTGGAAGATTCCACATTTTATGTTGATAGCTGAGGTTTGAACCATTCCTGTATTTGTAGGCATTTGAATATTTGTCCGCCAGTGTTGCATATTGTAATATAAAAATTCAATTATTTTGGAGTTCACTTTGTAGATGTTCAGAACTTCTATTAGCCAGCTATATGGTACACTGTCAAACGCTTTCTGGTAGTCTATATAACATGCTTATTTTTTTTTATACTAAGTTGAGTAGAGCACACAGAGTATATTTCTTTGATTGGATAACGGTTGGTTGTACAGGTATAAAGGAATCGAGATAGATATAGACTTCCATATATCAAAATCATCAGTATCGAAAAAAAATTTGATTGACCATGTCCGTCCGTCCGTTAACACGATAACTTGAGTAAATTTTGAGGTATCTTGATGAAATTTGGTATGTAGATTCCTGGGTACTCATCTCAGATCGCTATTTAAAATGAACGATATCGGACTATAACCACGCCCACTTTTTCGATATCGAAAATTTCGAAAAACCGAAAAAATGCGATAATTCATTGCCAAAGGCGGTTAAAGCGATGAAACTTGGTAGATGGGTTGACGTTATGAAGCAGAATAGAAAATTAGTAAGATTTTGCACAATGGGCGTGGCACCGCCCACCTTTACAAGAAGGTAATTTAAAAGTTTTGCAAGCTGTAATTTGGCAGTCGTTGAAGATATCATGATGAAATTTGGCAGGAACGTTACTACTATTACTATATATGTGCTAAATAAAGATTAGCAAAATTGGATGAAGAACACGCCCACTTTTTAAAAAAAAATTTTTTTAATTCAAATTATAACAAAAAATTTAATATCTTTACTGTATATAAGTAAATTAAGTCAAAATTCAACTCCAGTAATGATATGATGCAACAAAATACAAAAATAAAAGAAAATTTCAAAATGGGCGTGGCTCCGCCCATTTTCATTTAGTTTGTCTAGAATACTTTTAATGCCATAAGTCGAACAAAGATTTACCAATCCTTCTCAAATTTGGTAGGGGCATAGATCCTATGACGGTAACTGTTCTCTGTGAAAATGGACGAAATCGGTGGAAGCCACGCCCAGTTTTTATACACAGTCCACCGTCTCGGCCGTTAACACAATAACTTGAGCAAAAACCGATATATCTTTACTAAACTTAGCCCACGTACTTATCTGAACTCACTTTCTCTCGGTGTAAAAAATGACTGAAATCCGACCATAACCACGCCCACTTTATCGATATCGAAAATTACGAAAAATGAAAAAAAATGCCATAATTCTATACCAAATACGAAAAAAGGGATGACACATGGTAACTGGATTGGTTTATTGACGCAAAATATAACTTTGGAAAAAACTTTGTAAAATGGGTGTGACATATACCATATTAAGTAGAAGAAAATGAAAAAGTTCTACAAGGCGAAATCAACAGCCCTTGGAATCTTGGCAGGAATACTGTTAGTGATATTGCATATATAAATAAATTAGCAGTACCCGACAGATGATTTTCTGGATCACCTGGTCCACATTTTGGTCGATATCGCGAGAACGCCTTCACATATACATCTAACGGCCACTCGCTTTTAAAACCCTCATTAATACCTTTAATTTGATATCCATATCGTACAAACACATTCTAGAGTCACCCCTGGCCCACCCTAATGGCGATATCTCGAAAAGGCGTCCACGTATAGACCTAATGCCCACTCCCTCTTAAAATGCTCAGTAACACCTTTCGTTTGATACCCATATCGTACAAACATTCTAGAGTCACCCTTGGTCCACCTTTATGGCGATATCTCGAAAAGGCGTCCACCTATAGAAATAAGGATTACTCCCTTTTAAAATACTCATTACCACCTTTCATTTGATACCCATATCGTACAAACACATTCTAGAGTCCCCCTGGCACACCCTAATGGCGATATCTCGAAAAGGCGTCCACCTATAGACCTAATGCCCACTCCCTCTTAAAATGCTCAGTAACACCTTTCGTTTGATACCCCTATCGTACAAACATTCTAGAGTCACCCCTGGCCCACCCTAATGGCGATATCTCGAAAAGGCGTCCACCTATAGACCTAATGCCTACTCCCTCTTAAAATGCTCAGTAACACCTTTCGTGTGATACCCATATCGTACAAACACATTCTAGAGTCACCCCTGGCCCACCCTAATGGCGATATCTCGAAAAGGCGTCCACCTATAGACCTAATGCCCACTTTCTCTTAAAATGCTCAGTAACGCCTTTCGTTTGATACCCATATCGTACAAACATTCTAGAGTCACCCTTGGTCCACCTTTATCGCGATATCTCGAAAAGGCGTCCACCTATAGACCTAATGCCCACTCCCTCTTAAAATACTCATTACCACCTTTCATTTGATACCCATATCGTACAAACACATTCTAGAGTCACCCCTGGCACACCCTAATGGCGATAACTCGAAAAGGCGTCCACCTATAGACCTAATGCCCACTCCCTCTTAAAATGCTCAGTAACACCTTTCGTTTGATACCCCTATCGTACAAACATTCTAGATTCACCCCTGGCCCACCCTAATGGCGATATCTCGAAAAGATTTCCACCTATAGACCTAATGCCCACTCCCTCTTAAAATGCTCAGTAACACCTTTCGTTTGATACCCATATCGTACAAACACATTCTAGAGTCACCCCTGGCCCACCCTAATGACGATATCTCGAAAAGGCGTCCACCTATAGACCTCATGCCCACTCCCTCTTAAAATGCTTAGTAACACCTTTCGTTTGATACCCATATCGTACAAACATTCTAGAGTCACCCTTGGTCCACCTTTATCGCGACATCTCGAAAAGGCGTCCACCTATAGAACTAAGGATTACTCCCTTTTAAAATACTCATTACCATCTTTCATTTGATACCCATATCATACAAACACATTCTATAGTCACCCCTGGCCCACCCTAATGGCGACATTTCGAAAAGGCGTCCACCTATAGACCAAATGCCCACTCCCTCTTAAAATGCTCAGTAACACCTTTCATTTGATTCCCATATCGTACAAACACATTCTAGAGACACCCCTGGTCCACCTTTATGGCGATATCTCGAAACGGCGTCCACCTATGGAACTAAGGATCACTCCTTTTCAAAATACTCATTAACAGCTTTCATTTGATACCCATGTCGTACAAACATATTCTAGAGTCACGCCTGGTCCACATTTATGGCGATTTCTCGAAAAGGCGTTCACCTATAGAACTAAAGCCCATTCCCTTTTAAAATACTCATTATCACCTTTCATTTGATACCCATATCGTACAAACACATTCTAGAGTCAGCCCTGGTCCACCTTTATGGCGATATCCCTAAATGGCGTCCATCCATAGAACTATGGCCTACTCTCTCTTAAAATACTCTTTAATACCTTCCATTTGATACACATGTCATACAACCACATTCCAGGGTTACCCTAGGTTAATTTTCCTACATGGTGATTTTCCTTATTTTGTCTCCATAGCTCTCAACTGAGTATGTAATGTTCGGTTACACCTGAACTTAGCCTTCCTTACTTGTTTTTTTAATAATATGCTTATTTTTATTATTATTATTATTATTTTTATTATTATTATTATTATTATTATTATTATTATTATTATTATTATTATTATTATTATACCGGTTAGAGTTACTATAATATCTTCGGTTTTGATTACCTCGATAATTATTATTTTGGTAGCTTCTTCGGAAGTTACCCCGGTAATTACCTTGAGAGCGCGTCAGGCTTAACACTGTATTTGAGTTACCCGTGACTTCAGTACAGCTATTCGTAAATTTTGAAATAGCCTGGTTTATAGATGTGAACGTTCCTGCTTGCATTATCAATTTAACTCATTCGTTAGCCGAGTTCTTACACGCATCCTTTACAGCTGATTTTGTGGCATATTTGGTTGCCACATAAGGTGCAAGACCATCAGAAATGTAAGCACCCTTCAACGATTTTTTTAATTTCTCGATTTCTGCAGTGTACTGATTAGCTGTTTTACTGCGCTGTTGGACGTTTAAGAGTTTTGCCGTCAAAACCTCTACCGATTCACCTTTAAATGCTGAACTCAATTTTTGTTTTACTGCTAGTATTGAACCTTGAGCGCTCAAAAGGTTTCTAGCCGTTCCATTCAGCTTTGTTTTTATCATGGAGACTGCTATGGTCTCATGAGTATCTTTAATTTGTACTAGGATATCTAGTTCGTCTAAGAAACCATGTAAGTTTTCAGGCTTACCATCAAACTCAGGCAGAATTGACGAAGCCGCTTTTAAAAATTCTACTGTTGTTTGCACCATCTTGTTAGTTTGCAAATCTTCTGTATGGGAATTTTTGTGTTGGATTTCAATTTTCGGAGTGTCCTCTAAACTGGATCGAGATTCCAAGAGGGTAATAAAGTCTATTTCTATTACGTTTTTAAATGTGAATGGAACGGTTGCCTCTATATAATATCTTGCTAGTGAGGATACTAATTTATCCCTAACACTCGAAAAAATTTGCTGTGCTTCCAGCTGATGATTGTCTGTTAATAGGCTTTTTACCTCTTGTATAGCTTTGCCTATGTTATTCAACGACTGTAATATTATCGTGAGATGCTTTAACACAGTTTCATTTCTTATGCTTGAATTTTTATTAATGCATTTATAAGCATTTTCGGCCAAAGCTTTTTCTTCCACAAGTGTGTTGAAAATATTCTCCCATTTACCCATTGAGGTAAAGAGAAAAGAAACAAGTAAAGGTGTATAAGTTCGGGTGTAACCGAACATTATATACTCAGCGTGATCTTCAATTGTACATTTCATTTCAGATAAACTACTTTTCTACATAACACGTGGCACCGCCCGTTTAAAAAATGTCTCCACATATCCTCTTACAATAAAACTTGATAAGTGAAATATCATTGATTCAAAACTATTTTTTGCTAAGTAATAGCTTATTATTCTAGTGTACGACACTTCTAAACTTGTTTTATATCTAAGTTGCCGTGGTCTTTAACCGATCCCGTCCATTTTTACTAGACATATTTTCTGCTATAAGGAAAATTTGTGTACACAATTTCATTACGATATGTTAATTTTTCTTCGAGTTATGGCTCCCGAAACATAGAAAATTGCTTAGTCATAAAAGGGGCGGTGCCACACCTATTTTCAAAAATTTTAGCATTTTCCAATTTAATGTTATAATTCAATTTAGAAAGTAAAATTCTATTGATACAAAGCTCTTTTTCGCTAAGATATAGCTGAATATTTTCGTCTACGACCTTTTTAAAAATCTTTTAAATCTGGTCTTTAACCGATCTCGCCATTTTTTCTAGAAATATTTCCTGCTATAAGGAAAATTTGTGCACCAAATTTTATTACGATCCGTTAATTTTTCTTCGAGTTATGGCTCCCGAAATATAGAAAATTGCTTAATCATAAAAGGGGCGGAGCCACACCCATTTTCAAAAATTTTAGTATATTCCAATTTAATGTTATAATTCTATTTATAAACTAAAATTCTATGTATACAATGCTTCTCTTCGCTAAGATATAGCTTATTATTTTCGTCTACGACCCTTTTAAAAATCTTTTATATAAAGTGAACGAGGTCTTTAACCGATCTCGTCCATTTTTTCTAGAAATAATTCCTGCTATAGGGAAAATTTGTGTACCAAATTTTATTACGATACGTTAATTTTTCTTCGAGTAATGGCTCCCGAAACATAGAAAATTGCTTAGTCATAAAAGGGGCGGGACGCCCATTTTTTTTAAATTAAAGTTTTTCCTATTTATTTTTATAAATACCCTTGGGAAATGAAATACCATTGATATAAAGCTCTTTTTTGCAAAGATATAGCTTATTTTATTCGTCCACGACCCTTTTAAAAATCCTTTATATAAAAGTGGGCGTGGTCCTTAACCGATTTCGCTAATTTTTCTTCAAAGCATACCTTATAGTAAGGGGAACATCTCCGCAGAATTTTGTTACGATAGGTTTAACAATTTTTGATTTATGATTAATAATATTTGTAAAATTGATTTTATCACAAGTGATTGGTGCCCCGCCCATTTTAAAAAAAATTTCAAATTTTTATCAAGAGTCTCCGCATAAAATTTCAACATTCTAGGTGTATTATTTATTAAATATTCAGATTTTTTGTGTTTTTCAAAATGTTATATATATAAAAAGTGGGCGTGATTATCATACGATTTCGCTCATTTTCAATCTATTCGGGTCCAGATAAGCTCGTGTACCAAACTTGGTGAAGATATCTCAATATTTACTCAAGTTATCGTGTTAACGGACAGACGTACGGACGGACAGACGGACATGGCTCAATCAAATTTTTTTTCGATACTGATGATTTTGATATATGGAGGTCTATATCTATCTCGATTCCTTTATACCTGTACAACCAACCGTTACCCAATCAAAGTTAATATACTCTGTGTGCAAAGCACTCTGATTATAATATATAGTAAGTTTCTATATTTTATCTATGCCGTCAGCACGGCTCTGACACCTCTTTTTTAAAATTTTGTTATGTATTGAATAACATCTCAAAAATAAGTTCACAGCGCCAATAATGACAATAGCTTGAAAATAAATTTTTACTGTTCCCAAGGCTTCAGTGTGGTTTATTATTTGGACTGTGTTTACCGCGTTAACATTTGGATTAGTGACTTTCGATTCTTAGCCTCCCATTGTCAAAAGATAGATATTAAAATTGTTGTATTTTTTGTTTATTTATTTATGAACTGTATTGTTATACAATATCATTATACACCTAGTTTCCTCCTCTCTAGTTGTAGGATTAATAACATCATTAATAGTTGGCCCCCTAGTCATTTCTATAGTTTTCCAGAATTCTTTTAGCCATTTTAATTCTTTTTTGTAATCTCTTAATTCTAATTCGTTTTTAACGTCTTCAATTAACAATCCATATTAATTAATATTAATTATATTATTATTTAATATTTCTTTTTATTATTCCTTAACTCCTTCATTTCCTTCTTTAATTAAATTTTTTCTTCCCAATTTGTACTTAAGTTAATTTTTTCGAATAGCTTACCTATGGGTCTCCTAAGGTTGACCTGTTTTCCTCCTCTTTTTCTCTTCAATTTGACCGGCTTTGGGATTTTTGGTTCCTCAATTTTTTGAACCCTATTTCTTTTCCTATATTCCTCGTTTGTCTAACTAATTTATTAAATACTTGGTCAAACTGCCTTTGATCTTCTGGGAACATAATTCAAATTTTAGAAAAAAAATTTTACAGCAAAAATTTAATTTTTGTTCATCAATAGGCTGCCGTTAGGTTGCCCTAATATTTTTATGGTTATTTTACTTAATAATAATGCCTAAATTTTTGTTGTATGTTTCTGTTGTTCCTGTTGCCGGTTATCTTCCTCAGCGTATGTGAATCAGCTTGTCCTCTTCATTTGTGTCCTTCCTCAGTATTATTCCACTTCGTATGCCGCTATTATTCCACTTCGTATGGCAGTTGAAATGTGCTAAGCCAATATTTTTTTCAATAAAAATATATTTTTTTAGAATTCATGATTGGTGGTGTGAAGTGAAAATTGCTTAGTCATAAAAGGGGCGGTGCCACGCCCATATTTTTTAATTTGAAGTTTTTCCTATTTATTGTTATAAATACACTTGGGAAATGAAATACCATTGATTTTTTGCAAAGATATAGCTTATTTTATTCACGACTCTTTTAAAAATCTTTTATATAAAAGTATATAATTATATAATTTTTCTTCACAGCATACCTTATAGTAAGGGGAACATCTCCCCCGAATTTTGTTACGATAGGTTGAACGATTTTCGATTTATGATTAATAATATTTGTAAAATTGATTTTATCACAAGTGGGCGGTGCCACGCCCATTTTAAAAAAATTTTCAAATTTTTATAAAGAGTCTCAATATCAGTCCACACGTCAAATTTCAACATTCTAGTCGTATTATTTATTAAATAATCAGGTTTTTTGTGTTTTCCAAAATTTGATATATATAAAATGTGGACGTGGTTATCATCCGATTTCGCTCATTTTCAATACCAATCTATTCTGGGTCCAGATAAGTTCGTGTACCAAATTTGGTGAAGATATCTCAATATTTAATCAAGTTATCGTGTTAACGGGCTGTACAGTCGTGTACAGGTACTTACTTTTTAAACTTATACGAAATAATTTATCAACGAGTGTACGGCTACAAGGTTCTGCTAAGACTAAGTTTATTAACTTTAATAGACAGTTACAGAGTAGCTGATTCATGTATGATTGGTACAAAGAGATAGTAGCGGCAGAATATAAATATATGATACTTATGTTATAAAGACTATAGCTCTAAGTATGTTCATGTTATTCTAATTTATATGCGGTGGCACTACATCATCCTTCCAAAGGAAAGAAGACTGCATCAAGTTGATCAGGCTTTATACAATCATCGTCCCGCTGTCAGGGCTGTACACTAATTGAACGAACTGAACGAATAACTTTTTAAAATGGTAAGTTATATTTTTCCCTTTTTTTTATTCGTTCAGTTTAATCAATTTGAGTGTTTTATTGAAAATGTAAAATGTACGTGTAATTCAAAATTTATTTTTTATTTCTTTTCATAAATGTATCTTAAAATTCATAGACACATATGCGTGTGAACATATATTTTAAGGCTAAAATTGTACATATCCATTTTATTCATTTATTATTATTTTTTTTTTCAATTAATTTTCATTAATCTATTTTTGTGTATCGTTCTAGATTTTTTTGTACTTCATCAAAGATTGTGACATTAACACCTTCAACCCTTCGAACCTGAAATGGGCCGTCATAGATGCTGTTATGTTTATCGTAAGGCTGTCTTTCGACTAGTACCAAATCATTTATTTTCAAATTTAACGGTCGCGCGCCTTTATCATATAGCAACTTGTTTCGAGTTTTGTGTTTACTTATCAAACTTTTTGCAAGATTATGCGATTTTAGCATCCTGTACTTCATTTCTTTAGCATAGTTATCAATATTGTAAATAGGAACGATTGTAACAGTTTGTACCTCTTGCGGTAATATAGCGTTTTTGCCGAAAACTAACTCAAATGGCGTTATCTTATTATCGAAAACTGAGTTAATGGTTACGTTATGATGAAATGCGAAATATTTTAAGTAGGTACCTATCCCAGTCAGAAGATGTGTCATTCAAGTATGCGAGAAGATATTCATTAAAAACACGATGGTTACGTTCTATTGTACCGACTGTTTCATGGTGGTAAGCCCTAGAAAAGTCATGGTTTATTTTTTAAATATTACATAATTCGTTAAAAATTTCGTTTTTATACTCCGTGCCTAAATCCGTTCTAATGGCATTCATTAAACCGTAGGTAAGAATGAACCCTTCGAAAATGGCTTTGGCAGCAGTAGTGGCTGTTTTATCAGGTATTGCTTTGGTTGCTATATATTTTGTTAAATCACATATCAAGGTAATAGCGAACTTGTTACCGATATCTGAGGTTGGTAAAGGGCCGATTGCGTCTACTACAACAACATCAAAAGGCTTTATTGGTGTTGCCGTAATAACTAATTTTTCTTTATTTTTGGGCTTAATTTTATTGTGTATGCAATCCGCGCAGAGCTTCACAAATTTGGATATATCGCTCGTCATATTTTTCCAATGAAACTTTGTTCTCAGTTTCGCGTATAGCTTTTTTGTTCCACAATGACCGCCTGATAACGGGTCAGTGTGGTAAATGGTCATTACCTGTAGTTTTTTGTCGTTATCAGTCAATGTTTCCACCGGGTCAGTTAATATTATTTCTAATGTTTTTAGGATGCCATTTCCTTTGGCTTTTAGCTCGGATATGGAAATATGTTTAAAAATTATGTCATCTTTTGGCCATTCTATTTTCTTGAAGTTGAATTCGAATTTGTCATACACCATAACTTTCTCTGTTAAAGTGTGACTTTCATTGTTTGTATTTGGTTGGAGTTTTTTCGTCACTGACCGAGTTTTCATTGCCAGAATGTGTTTAGATTCTTGTTTTACATCAAAAAATGAAATGCGCTAAAGTGCATCAGCTGCTACGTTGGTTTTTCCTTTGATATATTCGATTGTGAAATCGTACTCCGCGAGTTCTAGCCTGATTCTGGCAAGTTTTGATGTTGGATCTTTCATGTTGAAAAGATAGACCAGGGGTCTATGGTCTGACCTAACCGTGAAATGCGTTCCATATATGTATGGTCGAAATTGCTTAATAGCGAAGTAAATCGCTAACAGTTCTAGCTCTATAATAGGCTTGTTTTGCTCAGGCTTGCTAAAGGATTTAGAAGCGAAATGCACTGGTAAATCGTTGCCGTCATAGAGCTGGCTTAGTACTGTGCCGCAACCTGTTTTTGATGCATCGACTGTTACAATGAATTATTTTTGTGAAGTCAGGATACTGAAAATTTTTTAGTGAAATCAAGGCCATTTTTAAACATTCAAATGAATGTTTGCATTCATCACTCCAAAAAAATTGGGCTTTTTTTCGACTTAGTGCATTTAATGGTGCTGCTAGCAGAGCGAAGTTGGGTATAAACCTGCGATAGTAACTCGCTAAAGCAACAAATCGCCTACAAGAATCTTTATCTCTCGGTATAGGGTAGCTTTGAATTTTGTCAATTTTTTAATTATCCTGCAAAATTCCGGTTGAAGAGCATTTTTAACCTAGGAATGTTACCTCGGATCGAAGGAAGTTACATTTTTGTGGATTTAGTTTAAGGTTAAATGTTCTGCAGGTATCAAAAACTTTTTTAAGATTGTTTAAGTGATGTTCTTCGCTACATCCAATGACAATAATATCGTCAATATATAAAAATGCTTCATTCGGAGAAGTTCCCGAAAACGCAATGGACATCATTCGTAAAAATGAATTGGGGGCAACATTTAATCCAAATGGCAAAACCTTCCATCTAAAAGCACCTCGATCAGTACTAAATGACGTGATATCACGCGAGTCAACATGTAGTGGAATTTGATGAAATCCTGAGAAAAGGCACAACGTGGAAAAAAATTTTGCTCTGCATAGATTATCGAAGATATCATAAACGCGGGGCAAATGAAATATATCAGCTTAAAGATTTTTATTGATAGCACGGAAATCAACACACATTCTGTAAGCTTTTTGATCTTCATTGCTTTTTTTTTGGGACCAAAATCAGAGGACTGTTGTAGTTTGAATTACTTTCTTCTATAAGATCATTTTTTAAAAGATTTTTTACTTGCCTATCAATTTCCTCTCGCTGCGAATAGGGTAATCGGTAATTCTTCATATAAACTGGCGTTGCATCCTTCACTCTAAGTTTTTGCTCATAAAAATTATTTATTGTCATTACGTCATCCTTTAATGTGAATATATCTGTGTATTGAATGGTTTAATAATTTTTCTTTTCCATTGCTAGGTATTTGCTGAGTAGGTATATTTGTAAGTTCGCGTATGCGTTTTGCATCTGCTGTTGTTTTATTAATAGAATAAACATTGTAGTTGCTTAACATTTCTGACTGAACATGACAATTGTTAACTAGCTTCACTTTATATGTTGTATTAATAATTTTTAATATAGGATTGCTACTGTTGACAATACACCTTGCCGTGAAAACGCCGTCGCAAATTTCCTGCGATTCTATGCTTAGCTATCGGTTGGTTTCCCTAAGTTAAAGATACGGTACACCCCACACCTGGGTGGTATGATGCATGTATTAACGTTTGTACTATGTAAAATTGGAATCTCAAATTTTTGGTTATTTAACCAAAACGAAAGACGATCATTTGCGTAGTTTATGTTGCATCTGTATGCTTTGAGAAAATCTTTGCCAAGAATGGCATCAGAAGGGATGTTAAAATTGTCTGGAACGACATGTAATGTTAGTTTAAAAAGGTAATTGGATGTTGTTAAATTTGTTGTTATTTTTCCAAGAGTCAACACTGTACCTGATGTGACACCTGTTATATTTATTATATTATCGCTCTCCATGGGCGTATATTTATTTAAGGCAGAAAGCATAATTAAGAAAATGTCTGCTTGTGTGTCAACAAGAAATGTGCACCATTTGTGGGAATCGGTACATCCTAACTCAAACAAATCCGTGTAGTTTAAGGTTAAGCAGTATATGGACACTTCGCCTTATTTGTTGGCCGCATTTACTCGGTTTGCTCCCTCAGTGTTCGCTCCTGAGGGGCTTCCGCATTTAAAGTACGGATATTGGTTTGTCTATTGTTGTTGGTACGTCTTGAATTATTGTTATAGTTGTTATTGTTTCTGCCGCTAGGAAATCTTTGAATTTGTCCCGAGTTATTGCTAGAAAAATTTGCGTTGCTGTTGTGGTTTTGCCTATAACCTCGACTACTTCTGTGACCTCGACTAAAGTTATGCCCATAAGATCCCCTTTGATTGCCACTGTATGATCTAAAGTTATTAATGGTACGAGAAAGAAACGCCAATACCTGTCTTTCTTGTACTTCATTGTTCTGTTCGACGATTAATTTTGCTACAACATCTTTCAGGTCTTTAAAATGGGTTGAGGCAAGGATTGATTTAACTAAGCTTGATTTGGCATTTAGTCGGCAAACGTTGACAGTTTGCTCGACTGCCATCTCGTGAGCTTTTGTTTGTGTTATGCCTTCAATGATTAAAGAACGTTAAGAGCCTCTTATAGAAAAATCCGAATAATTATTGTTGCTTACATGTAGGGCTGCGATTTTTCCTGCAACAACCTTTGAGTTTTCAGGCTTTAGTCGTGCTCGTAGGGAAAGTTTTATATTGCTGGTAGATGAAATACTCGTAGGAAGAGCTTCTCGAGCTTTTCCTTCCAGTTTGGACTTCAAAAATTATATTAGGGTGGGTATTAAGTTTTCCTCTGCTAAACTTTCAGCAAGCTCTATTTTATCGATAAACGATTCGAGAGCCAGTGGGTCCCCGGAATAATTTTTCGCGAATTATGGACGCACACATTGTTACAAATGATTTTTTTTTGCTCTACGGTAGGCACATTTGAATTTTTAGAAATACTCGCTAAACCAAGTAAATTATCTAAATTATCAAACCCGTTTGAGGAAGCCTGCCGTTTAATATTTTTTCCGTAAACTGGCAAAGTATCATATACCAATTCGTCACCTCATTCGTAATCTTTGATAATATCTTCACGCAGTAATGAAGTAAAATTTTGCAAAACCTTTATTCTGCATTCTAGCTTAGCAAAATATTTGATAAGCTGCTCTCTACAACGTACTATAATATCGTTAATGGATTTTACGTTAACACTTGAAATGTTTTCTAAGTTTAAAGATATAATGGAATTATACGATTCGATAAGTAATTCCTTGTATTCTGTTAATTTTTCTTCTCTTGTAGAGAATGGACGACTTTGTGAAATTCGTTTGCTGATTTTTAAAAATGACTCTTGAGCTTCTTTTGCCCTTACTTCAATATCAGTCACAGCAATTGAATAATTTATCGTGAAAATCCTACACACCCTAATTCAGTTTGTTCAAAAAGTGACTTAGCTAATTTATTGTTGTTTTTCATTTTAATATATTTAAACTATTGGTTTTACAAAAAGTCCTAGTAATTTTTTCTTATTCTTTATATGTATGTATGTAAGATATTGTATTTAATTTAATAATATATGTACAATGTTAATAATTTAACTTAGCTGTACCACTGTAACTCCTCTTCGCTGTCTTATGTGTTGTTGTCTCTGCCCGTGTTATTGCTATTTACTTCATGCCTTCGTTGTTGTATCGGTTGATGCTTGAACTCTCTGCTGCTCTTGCCGGCTATCGCTTAGCTGCCGATTTGCGCTCTGACTTCTGTTGTTTTGCATATTGGAGAAATATTTTTGTTTTGTTTTTGTTACGTGGAAGGAGGAAATGCTTTATGCACTAACCGGGTTGTTAAGCCTCGGTGCTACTCTCTGTAGCAGCGAGCCTCTCCGAGTGTAGGGCTCCCTTTCTTTTTCTTCATGGGCTACCCACAAAACCTAACCTCCCACGGCCCGCGCATTTTCCGCACCTGGGACCGCGTTTAGCATAACTTCGGGTACGGAAGCGCGCTACGTGAGCTCTTTGGCTACTCTCACGTTATTGGGCTAAGAAACCATCTTGCCATTTAGCGAGGAGAATATTCCTGGCATATCTGCTGACCATGTCCCATCTGTCATTTCCGCAGGTCATTTTATGGATGGCACTGCCCGGAGATAGGTCGCCTAGTGTTACCTCCACTCTTCTTCGTTGCTGTGCGAAGTGCTCGCATTCGAAAAAGGTGTGGCGTACGTCGTTTATGAGCCCATAGTATAAGCAATTCGGATTTTTAACCTTGCCCATCCTGTGGAGGTATTGCCGGAAGTAGCCGTGGCCACTTTAAAACTGTGTCAGGTAGAAGTCGACCACTCCATGTGGCCGTTCTAACCATGGCTCCAGCTCGGGAATCAGTTCCCGAAAATTCAGTAAGACAACCGGCCTAGCTTGGTGGCACGCGGTTTCGGCTTTCCTTACCGCATTTATAACCTCGGCTATGGCATCTATTGTGGAGTGACCTTTCCGGATCCCATGCTGCCGATGGGACAGACCATCTCCATCTTCAATGGTTGCTATAAGCCGTTGTTTAAGGAGGCTTTCCATCATTTTCTCGGCCGTTTCGAGCATGCATAATGGTCGAAAAGACGACGGGGAGTTCGCGTCTCCCTTGGCTTTCGGGATTAGCACGAGGTGCGCTGCCTTCCACCTTGTAGGAAAGATCCTGGCTTCCAGGCATTTGTTATACATGTGCAACAGCAACTCAGGACTGCTTTTAGCAGCCATTCTTATTGCTTCAGCTAGTATCCCATCCGGTCCTGGCGCTTTACCGGCCTTCATTATGTGTAGGGCCGCTTTTAGCTCACCTTCACTGAACGGCTGCACGTCGTGGCCTTCTTGGGTGACGTGGCCACCCTCTCTGCTTGTGCGAGTGAGGAACATAGCATCTACTATACTTCGCATCTTTCCCTTATCCATCGCTTGGTTCGGTGGGCGGAATTAGCCTATTACTATTTTATATCCTTGTCCTTAAGGATCACCATCAACTTCTTCGCAAAGCTGTTTCCAGCTATCAAGTTTGCTTTGCTTTATGGCGGCACAGAGAACCTTTTTTGCTCTTTTGTATACTTCCGCATGCTCTAGCGCGTCAGGCCTGCTGCGTGCACGGGCTGCCAGCCTTCGCTTTCTGTGGCATACCCTGCGTAGTTCGGCGATTTCGCTACTCCACTAGGGCACTTGTTTTGTACCTCTGCTAGGCCCTTTTCGTGGCATTGAGGTCTTGCATGGGTGGTTCAGGCAACGCATGGTGGCTTCTACCGTAGCGTTCGCCGCTTCAGCCCTGTCGACTATCTGTCGTGCGCTCGCTTGCACAACAGCGGAGAACTTTGCAGCGTCAACCTTAGAGGCGTCCCATTTTGTTTTCGTACGGGGCGGTCTTCCTGTCCGACCTTTCCCTGGGTCATTAAGATGGAAGGTAATGTAGTTATGGTCACTATCCGTGAGATCCTCCATCACCCTCCATCCAGCCGCCTTTGACAGCAGGTTTTTCGATACTAATGTAATATCAGGGATAGAGTGTCCAAAGCCTGGTCGCCGATATGCCGGGGTCGTGCCGGTATCCATAATGACCAATCCAAGTCGGGCAGCCATTTCTAGCAGTAGGCTTCCTCTGGAGTTAATCTGGGGCATTCCCCACTCAACAGCCCTAGCATTGAAATCTCCAGCGCGACCACGTTACCGGTTTCATCACGCAAATCGTCTTCGAGTAGTACTAGCTTATCTTTAAACCCTTGAATTGGATCGTTTGGGGACAGGTAGCAGCTCACTAATGTGGTGTGCGCCACTGTTACGCGTACGTAGCCGTTTCCGACAACACGGCTTCGTACGTGGGTGCCAGCGTCTAAGATCCAGATCACAGAAGCACCTGTTAAGTCTACGTGCCAGTCACTCCTGAATCTATAAGGTTCGCTGTTGATGGCATAGCTGGCTCTGCTTTCAAGAACCAATTGGTCCAGCAGAATATCGGCTAACCTGCTTCGGTTGAAGTTGCCTTGGATGAACCTGGTCACTTGCGCGCCTGTTTGGCCTTTGCGGCAGTGAGTGCCTCCCTGGAGCTGCTGCATGCTCCAGACCCGGGAAGGTGGTCGACCTTCTCTGACTGGCATAAAAAGCACTTTGGAGTTTCCGTGCAGGCCGAGGCCTGGTGGCCACTCTGTCCGCACTTCCAGCAAGCACTGTTTCTATCAGGGCCTTTGCAGTCTGCTTTTTGGTGTCCGTAGTCTAGATACCTGAAGCATCGCTGCACGTGTACACTCTGTCTAAGCCTGCATTGCAGCCAACCGACACAGATCTTGCCCTTGGCTAGTAAAAGGACGCCAACAGCTTCGTCCATTTCAATGGCTGCCATCTTCTGTTCACGCTGGTTTGCCGAGAAAATAGACACACGGACCTGTCCCGTCATTTCTCCGCCAGCAGCTTTCCTAACAGCCTCGGAAATTTCTTCGGCGATTGCCAGACAGTCCATGCCCAGCACCTCTATCCGCATTCGCCGTGTAAGCTGCTTGGTTTCGCCCGCTTCTCCAACAGCGCTTCCTATCGCTTGGATTAACGCTGATTTATCGCCGCAAAATGCAGTTTCGATAAGTACACTCCCGGATTTGGTTTTTCGGACGGAGCGTATGACGGTCCCTATATCTTCAGGCCGAAACTCACCCCGGATGGCTCCTACGACTTCGGCGTAGTTCTTTCCCTGGGCTGGTCTAACTACGAAAGTTGCGGCCCGTCTGTTTCTGGGCTTGGCTTTTCTTTTTGCCTTCTTGGCTTGCCCAGGTGGTGTCCTTTGTTCTTTCTCGCGGCGTGGTATGGCTTTCCGGTTCCTTACGTTCGTCCAGGTCTCGCCCGAGATTGTCTTCGCAGAACCCTCATCGCACTTTTTCTGGGCCTCCGAGGCCCCCGGTTGCGAGCCAGAGTTCGTTTTTGCTCTTTTGTTCCCACGAGCCGCTTTCGGTTCGGTGTACTCTGCGCTTTTAACCTCTAATAAAGAGCGCATGCGACTCAGTGTCTCTTCAAGTTGTGCCATGCCGTTCTTTATGTCCATCCACACAATTTTCTGTTCGGCCGCAGCAGTATGCATGCTGCGCAGCACAACTCTTGCATACTCGAGGAGGTCAACTTGACTTGTCCTCCCCGGTGTTGCACCGCATGCGGAGGTTTCTCGCCCGTCATTGCCGTCTCCTTACTGTCCAGGGGTAGATGGGGTGGCATCTACTTTCCTACTGTTGTCCCTAGCTTTTGTCCCCCCTTGCGTTCGTCGTGGGGTGTCCCTGGCCATTGCTGACCTGCCACCTTGTTTCTTTGCTGGTGCTATTGTCGCATTGGTAGCGTCTTTTAACACCGGCGATCGGAGCACCTTGCTGCTCATTTGAAAAGCGGTTACGCCGCTTTCTTTAACATCGTTACTTTTACGCATTTCAATTGTTTGGCTCATTTCTTTTCAGTTGGGACTCCGCCCCAAGCCGCTATCTCCGCTCGATGTGCAGTCGCCGTTTTAGATTCCCGTGGCTATCTTTGCATGTGCAGGGAGGCCACACGAGGGTTGACACAGGTCCTTATGAGAGTCTGTGTTCAGAGCCAGAATCCGGCGTAAGTCAGGAGTCATCTCAACTGAGCCTGCACCGCCAACTTAATGGTGACGTGGCGTCGAACGTACTTGGAGACTCTCCGAGTGTAGGGCTCCCTTTCTTTTTCTTCATGGGCTACCCACAAAACCTAACCTCCCACGGCCCGCGCATTTTCCGCAGCTGGGACCGCGTTTAGCATAACTTCGGGTACGGAAGCGCGCTACGTGAGCTCTTTGGCTACTGTCACGTTATTGGGCTAAGAAACCATCTTGCCATTTAGCGAGGAGAATATTCCTGGCATATCTGCTGACCATGTCCCATCTGTCATTTCCGCAGGTCATTTTATGGATGACACTGCCCGGAGATAGGTCGCCTAGTGTTATCTCCACTCTTCTTCGTTGCTGTGCGAAGTGATCGCATTCGAAAAAGGTGTGGCGTACGTCGTTTATGAGCCCATAGTATAAGCAATTCAGATTTTCAACCTTGCCCATACTGTGGCGGCCTCCGTGGTCTGATGGTAACGTGCTCCGCCTATCACACCGTATGCCCTGGGTTCAACTCCCGGGCAAAGCAACATCAAAATTTTAGAAATAAGATTTTTCAATTAGAAGAGAATTTTTCTAAGCGGGGTCGCCCCTCGGCAGTGTCTGGCAAGCGCTCCGATTGTATTTCTGCCATGAAAAGCTCTCAGTGAAAACTCATCTGCCTTGCAGATGCCGTTCGGAGTCGGCATAAAACATGTAGGTCCCGTCCGGCCAATTTGTAGGGAAAAATCAAGAGGAGCACGACGCAAATTGGAAGAGAAGCTCGGCCTTAGATCTCTTCGGAGGTTATCGCGCCTTACATTTTTTTTTTATTTATCCTGTGGAGGTATTGCCGGAAGTAGCCGTGGCCACTTTAAAACTGTGTCAGGTAGAAGTCGACCACTCCATGTGGCCGTTCTAACCATGGCTCCAGCTCGGGAATCAGTTCCCGAAAATTCAGTAAGACAACCGGCCTAGCTTGGTGGCACGCGGTTTCGGCTTTCCTTACCGCATTTATAACCTCGGCTATGGCATCTATTGTGGAGTGACCTTTCCGGATCCCATGCTGCCGATGGGACAGACCATCTCCATCTTCAATGGTTGCTATAAGCCGTTGTTTAAGGAGGCTTTCCATCATTTTCTCGGCCGTTTCGAGCATGCATAATGGTCGAAAAGACGACGGGGAGTTCCCGTCTCCCTTGGCTTTCGGGATTAGCACGAGGTGCGCTGCCTTCCACCTTGTAGGAAGGATCCTGGCTTCCAGGCATTTGTTATACATGTGCAACAGCAACTCAGGACTGCTTTTAGCACCCATTCTTATTGCTTCAGCTGGTATCCCATCCGGTCCTGGCGCTTTACCGGCCTTCATTATGTGTAGGGCCGCTTTTAGCTCACCTTCACTGAACGGCTGCACGTCGTGGCCTTCGTGGGTGACGTGGCCACCCTCTCTGCTTGTGCGAGTGAGGAACATAGCATCTACTATACTTCGCATCTTTCCCTTATCCATCGCTTGGTTCGGTGGGCGGAATTACCCTATTACTATTTTATATCCTTGTCCTTAAGGATCACCATCAACTTCTTCGCAAAGCTGTTTCCAGCAATCAAGTTTGCTTTGCTTTATAGCGGCACAGAGAACCTTTTTTGCTCTTTTGTATACTTCCGCATGCTCTAGCGCGTCAGGCCTGCTGCGTGCGCGGGTTGCCAGCCTTCGCTTTCTGTGGCCTACCCTGCGTAGTTCGGCGATTTCGCTACTCCACTAGGGCACTTGTTTTGTACCTCTGCTAGGCCCTTTTCGTGGCATTGAGGTCTTGCATGGGTGGTTCAGGCAACGCATGGTGGCTTCTACCGTAGCGTTCGCCGCTTCATCCCTGTCGACTATCTGTCGTGCGCTCGCTTGTACAACAGCGGAGAACTTTGCAGCGTCAACCTTAGAGGCGTCCCATTTTGTTTTCATACGGGGCGGTCTTCCTGTCCGACCTTTCCCTGGGTCATTAAGATGGAAGGTAATGTAGTTATGGTCACTATCCGTGAGATCCTCCATCACCCTCCATCCAGCCGCCTTTGACAGCAGGTTTTTCGATACTAATGTAATATCAGGGATAGAGTGTCCAAAGCCTGGTCGCCGATATGCCGGGGTCGTGCCGGTATCCATAATGACCAATCCAAGTCGGGCAGCCATTTCTAGCAGTAGCCTTCCTCTGGAGTTAATCTGGGGCATTCCCCACTCAACAGCCCTAGCATTGAAATCTCCAGCGCGACCACGTTACCGGTTTCATCACGCAAATCGTCTTCGAGTAGTACTAGCTTATCTTTAAACCCTTGAATTGGATCGTTTGGGGACAGGTAGCAGCTCACTAATGTGGTGTGCGCCACTGTTACACGTACGTAACCGTTTCCGAAAACACGGCTTCGTACGTGGGTGCCAGCGTCTAAGATCCAGATCGCAGCAGCACCTGTTAAGTCTACATGCCAGTCACTCCTGAATCTATAAGGTTCGCTGTTGATGGCATAGCTGGCTCTGCTTTCAAGAACCAATTGGTCCAGCAGAATATCGGCTAACCTGCTTCGGTTGAAGTTGCCTTGGATGAACCTGGTCACTTGCGCGCCTGTTTGTGCTTTGCGGCAGTGAGTGCCTCCCTGGAGCTGCTGCATGCTTCAGACCCGGGAAGGTGGTCGACCTTCTCTGACTGGCATAAAAAGCACTTTGGAGTTTCCGTGCAGGCCGAGGCCTGGTGGCCACTCTGTCCGCACTTCCAGCAAGCACTGTTTCTATCAGGGCCTTTGCAGTCTGCTTTTTGGTGTCCGTAGTCTAGATACCTGAAGCATCGCTGCACGTGTACACTCTGTCTAAGCCTGCATTGCAGCCAACCGACACAGATCTTGCCCTTGGCTAGTAAAAGGACGCCAACAGCTTCGTCCATTTCAATGGCTGCCATCTTCTGTTCACGCTGGTTTGCCGAGAAAATAGACACACGGACCTGTCCCGTCATTTCTCCGCCAGCAGCTTTCCTAACAGCCTCGGAAATTTCTTCGGCGGTTGCCAGACAGTCCATGCCCAGCACCTCTATCCGCATTCGCCGTGTAAGCTGCTTGGTTTCGCCCGCTTTTCCAACAGCGCTTCCTATCGCTTGGATTAACGCTGATTTATTGCCGCAAAATGCAGTTTCGATAAGTACACTCCCGGATTTGGTTTTTCGGACGGAGCGTATAACGGTCCCTATATCTTCAGGCCGAAACTCGCCCCGGATGGCTCCTACGACTTCGGCGTAGTTCTTTCCCTGGGCTGGTCTAACTACGAAAGTTGCAGCCCGTCTGTTTCTGGGCTTGGCTTTTCTTTTTTCCTTCTTGGCTTGCCCAGGTGGTGTCCTTTGTTATTTCTCGCGGCGTGGTATGGCTTTCCGGTTCCTTACGTTCGTCCAGGTCTCGCCCGAGATTGTCTTCGCAGAACCCTCATCGCACTTTTTCTGGGCCTCCGAGGCCCCCCGTTGCGAGCCAGAGTTCGTTTTTGCTCTTTTGTTCCCACGAGCCGCTTTCGGTTCGGTGTACTCTGCGCTTTTAACCTCTAATAAAGAGCGCATGCGACTCAGTGTCTCTTCAAGTTGTGCCATGCCGTTCTTTATGTCCATCCACACAATTTTCTATTCGGCCGCAGCAGTATGCATGCTGCACAGCACAACTCTTGCATACTCGAGGAGGTCAACTTGACTTGTCCTCCCCGGTGTTGCACCGCATGCGGAGGTTTCTCGCCCGTCATTGCCGTCTCCTTACTGTCCAGAGGTAGATGGGGTGGCATCTACTTTCCTACTGTTGTCCCTAGCTTTTGTCCCCCCTTGCGTTCGTCGTGGGGTGTCCCTGGCCATTGCTGACCTGCCATCTTGTTTCTTTGCTGGTGCTATTGTCGCATTGGTAGCGTCTTTTAACACCGGCGATCGGAGCACCTTGCTGCTCATTTGAAAAGCGGTTACGCCGCTTTCTTTAACATCGTTACTTTTACGCATTTCAATTGTTTGGCTCATTTCTTTTCAGTTGGGACTCCGCCCCAAGCCGCTATCTCCGCTCGATGTGCAGTCGCCGTTTTAGATTCCCGTGGCTATCTTTGCATGTGCAGGGAGGCCACACGAGGGTTGACACAGGTCCTTATGAGAGTCTGTGTTCAGAGCCAGAATCCGGCGTAAGTCAGGAGTCATCTCAACTGAGCCTGCACCGCCAACTTAATGGTGACGTGGCGTCGAACGTACTTGGAGACTCTCCGAGTGTAGGGCTCCCTTTCTTTTTCTTCATGGGCTACCCACAAAGCAATTCGGATTTTTAACCTTGCCCATCCTGTGGAGGTATTGCCGGAAGTAGCCGTGGCCACTTTAAAACTGTGTCAGGTAGAAGTCGACCACTCCATGTGGCCGTTCTAACCATGGCTCCAGCTCGGGAATCAGTTCCCGAAAATTCAGTAAGACAACCGGCCTAGCTTGGTGGCACGCGGTTTCGGCTTTCCTTACCGCATTTATAACCTCGGCTATGGCATCTATTGTGGAGTGACCTTTCCGGATCCCATGCTGCCGATGGGACAGACCATCTCCATTTTCAATGGTTGCTATAAGCCGTTGTTTAAGGAGGCTTTCCATCATTTTCTCGGCCGTTTCGAGCATGCATAATGGTCGAAAAGACGACGGGGAGTTCCCGTCTCCCTTGGCTTTCGGGATTAGCACGAGGTGCGCTGCCTTCCACCTTGTAGGAAAGATCCTGGCTTCCAGGCATTTGTTATACATGTGCAACAGCAACTCAGGACTGCTTTTAGCACCCATTCTTATTGCTTCAGCTGGTATCCCATCCGGTCCTGGCGCTTTACCGGCCTTCATTATGTGTAGGGCCGCTTTTAGCTCACCTTCACTGAACGGCTGCACGTCGTGGCCTTCGTGGGTGACGTGGCCACCCTCTCTGCTTGTGCGAGTGAGGAACATAGCATCTACTATACTTCGCATCTTTCCCTTATCCATCGCTTGGTTCGGTGGGCGGAATTACCCTATTACTATTTTATATCCTTGTCCTTAAGGATCACCATCAACTTCTTCGCAAAGCTGTTTCCAGCTATCAAGTTTGCTTTGCTTTATGGCGGCACAGAGAACCTTTTTTGCTCTTTTGTATACTTCCGCATGCTCTAGCGCGTCAGGCCTGCTGCGTGCGCGGGTTGCCAGCCTTCGCTTTCTGTGGCATACCCTGCGTAGTTCGGCGATTTCGCTACTCCACTAGGGCACTTGTTTTGTACCTCTGCTAGGCCCTTTTCGTGGCATTGAGGTCTTGCATGGGTGGTTCAGGCAACGCATGGTGGCTTCTACCGTAGCGTTCGCCGCTTCAGCCCTGTCGACTATCTGTCGTGCGCTCGCTTGTACAACAGCGGAGAACTTTGCAGCGTCAACCTTAGAGGCGTCCCATTTTGTTTTCATACGGGGCGGTCTTCCTGTCCGACCTTTCCCTGGGTCATTAAGATGGAAGGTAATGTAGTTATGGTCACTATCCGTGAGATCCTCCATCACCCTCCATCCAGCCGCCTTTGACAGCAGGTTTTTCGATACTAATGTAATATCAGGGATAGAGTGTCCAAAGCCTGGTCGCCGATATGCCGGGGTCGTGCCGGTATCCATAATGACCTATCCAAGTCGGGCAGCCATTTCTAGCAGTAGCCTTCCTCTGGAGTTAATCTGGGGCATTCCCCACTCAACAGCCCTAGCATTGAAATCTCCAGCGACGAACGTGGTTCATCACGCAAATCGTCTTCGAGTAGTACTAGCTTATCTTTAAACCCTTGAATTGGATCGTTTGGGGACAGGTAGCAGCTCACTAATGTCGTGTGTGCCACTGTTACGCGAATGTAGCCGTTTCCGACAACACGGCTTCGTACGTGGGTGCCAGCGTCTAAGATCCAGATCGCAGCAGCACCTGTTAAGTCTAAGTGCCAGTCACTCCTGAATCTATAAGGTTCGCTGATGATGGCATAGCTGGATCTGCTTTCAAGAACCAATTGGTCCAGCAGACTATCGGCTAACCTGCTTCGGTTGAAGTTGCCTTGGATGAACCTGGTCACTTGCGCGCCTGTTTGGCCTTTGCGGCAGTGACTGCCTCCCAGGAGCTGCTGCATGCTCCAGACCCGGGAAGGTGGTCGACCTTCTCTGACTGGCATAAAAAGCACTTTGGAGTTTCCGTGCAGGCCGAGGCCTGGTGGCCACTCTGTCCGCACTTCCAGCAAGCACTGTTTCTATCAGGGCCTTTGCAGTCTGCTTTTTGGTGTCCGTAGCCTAGATACCTGAAGCATCGCTGCACGCTAAGCCTGCATTGCAGCCAACCGACACAGCTCTTGCCCTTGGCTAGTAAAAGGACGCCAACAGCTTCGTCCATTTCAATGGCTGCCATCTTCTCTTCACGCTGGTTTGCCGAGAAAATAGACACACGGACCTGTCCCGTCTTTTCTCCGCCAGCAGCTTTCCTAACAGGCTCGGAAATTTCTTCGGCGGTTGCCAGACAGTCCATGCCCAGCACCTCTATCCGCATTCGCCGTGTAAGCTGCTTGGTTTCGCCCGCTTCTCCAACAGCGCTTCCTATCGCTTGGATTAACGCTGATTTATCGCCGCAAAGTGCAGTTTCGATAAGTACACTCCCGGATTTGGTTTTTCGGACGGAGCGTATGATGGTCCCTGTATCTTCAGGACGAAGCTCGCCCCGGATGGCTCCTACGACTTCGGCGTAGTTCTTTCCCTGGGCTGGTCTAACTACGAAAGTTGCGGCCCGTCTGTTTCTGGGCTTGCCTTTTCTTTTTGCCTTCTTGGCTTGCCCAGGTTGTTCTTTCTCGCGGCGTAGTATGGCTTTCCGGTTCCTTACGTTCGTCCAGGTCTCGCCCGAGATTGTCTTCGCAGAACCCTCATCGCACTTTTTCTGGGCCTCCGAGGCCCCCGGTTGCGAGCCAGAGTTCGCTTTTACTCTTTTGTTCCCACGAGCCGCTTTCGGTTCGGTGTACTCTGCGCTTTTAACCTCTAATAAAGAGCGCATGCGACTCAGTGTCTCTTCAAGTTGTGCCATGCCGTTCTTTATGTCCATCCACACATTTTTCTGTTCGGCCGCAGCAGCATGCATGCTGCGAAGCACAACTCTTGCATACTCGAGGAGGTCAACTTGACTTGTCCTCCCCGGTGTTGCACCGCATGCGGAGGTTTCTCGCACGTCATTGCCGTCTCCTTACTCTCCACCTTGTTTCTTTGCTGGTGCTATTGTCGAATTGGTAGCGGCTTTTAACAGCGGCGATCGGAGCACCTTGCTGCTCATTTGAAAAGCGGTTACGCTGCTTTCTTTAACATCGTTACTTTTACGCATTTCAATTGTTTGGCTCATTTCTTTTTAGTGGGGACTCCGCCCCAAGGCGCTATCTCCGCTCGATGTGCAGTCGCCGTTTTAGATTCCCGTGGTTATCTTTGCATGTGCAGGGAGGCCACACGAGGGTTGACACAGGTCCTTATGAGAGTCTGTGTTCAGAGCCAGAATCCGGCGTAAGTCAGGAGTCATCTCAACTGAGCCTGCACCGCCAACTTAATGGTGACGTGGCGTCGAACGTACTTGGAGACCTGCCAAGGTTTTAACGAGACGAAGACGATATTAGCCACCAGCCGTTTCGACGAGGTGTCACCCTCGGCTACTAAGATGGTAGAATACCGTCCACGCCAGCCCATAGCAATAGTTTCCTTAACATTTTCCAGTTGACGCCGTCAGAATCTTACTTGGCTCGAACCCCGATCGGAGAAATATTTAATGTTTCTTGTATTGAAAATAATATTTTCTTTTCTTGATGCTTTAATTTTGTATTATCATGTGTACATAAGTAACCGTTGCGTGTTTTATATGTATATATAGGTAATTCTTACCCGTTTTGTGCCGTCTATTATATATTTTAAGTACCTTGACTTTGCCGGATTTTAAAATTCTTACGGTTTGTATGTTTCCTTTTGTTGATTTTTACATATTTGTATAACCGTGTTTGTTGTTTTTGTTTTCATGTAGTTGTAATTTTTGTTTAGCGATTATTGACTTTTTAAAAATTGTTAAAGTGTTATCTCTTATTGTTGTTGCCTTCTTTTAGCTGAACTATGTTCCATTTTTTTCTCTGTTGAACTTTTTAATAATTTAATCGTTGTAGTTTTTATTATTTTTAACTTTGGTGGTATGTTTGTGTACATATGTACTGCTTATTGCACACCACTCTGTTCGCCTTTGCCATATTAATAAAACATCTGTGCATACGCATATATGCATTTTATTTATTTTTCTGGACTTTTCGTCTCTTTTTTAGCACTTTTTTTTTGTATATAACACTAAAAGAATAGATATGTTGAAATATATTCTTTTTTTTTATAATGTAGCTTCTAATTTAGCAAACACTCGTACATTTATTATATGTTCAATTTAATATATTTTCTTATAACTTGAAATTAATTAATGTAACTTCTTTTCACACCTTTTTGTTCTATCACTCACTTAGTTAATTGTCTTTAAACCTTTTTTTGTTTTTTTTTTTTTGCTTTCGCACAAACTGGTACAACTGTCACGGTAGCCATGTACAGTCGCCGTGTACAGGTACTAACTTTTTAAACGTATGCGAAATAATTTACCAACGAGTGCACGGCTACAAGGTTCTGCTAAGACTAAGTTTATTAACTTTAATAAACAGTTACAGAGTAGCTGATTAATGTATGATTGGTACAAAGAGAAATTAGCGGTACAATACATGATACTATATTATATGATACTTATGTTATAAAGGCGTTAACAGACTATAGCTATAAGTATGTTCATGTTTTACTAATTTGTATGCGGTGGTACTACGGGGAAGACGGACGGACGGACATACGGACATGTCTCAATCAAATTTTTTTTCGATACTGATGATTTTGATATATGGAGGTCAATATCTATCTCGATTCCTTTATACCTGTAGAATCAACCGTTACCCAATCAAAGTTAATATACTCTGTGCGCAAAGCACTCTGAGTATAAAAAATAGTAGTATATTTTATCTGTGCCGTCAGCACGGCTCTGATACCTCTTTCTAAAAATTTTTATGTATTGAATAACATCTCAAAAATAAGTTCACAGCACCAATAATGACAATAGCGAGACGATAAATTTTTATGGTTCCCAAGGCTTCAGTGTGGTCTATTATTTGGACTGTGTTTACTACGTTAGCATATGGATTAGTGACTTTCGATTCTTTGCCTCCCATTGTCAAAAGATAGATATTAAAATTGTTTTATCTGTATTGTTATACAATATCATCATACGCCTAGTTTCCTCCTCTCTAATTATAGGATTAATAACATCATTAATAGTTGGCTCCCTAGTCATTCCTATAGTTTTCCAAAATTGTTTAGCCATTTTAATTATTTTTTGTAATCTCTTACTTCTAATTCGTTTTTAAGGTCTTCAATTGGGCCTAAAGGCATTATTTAACAATCATTTTTAATTAATAGTAATTATATTATAATTTAATTTTTCTTTTTATTATTCCTTAACTCCTTCATTTCCTTCTTTAATTTAATTTTTTCTTCCCTATTTGTACTTAAGTTAATTTTTTCGTATAGCTTAGCTATGGGTCTCCTAAGGTTGACCTGTTTTCCTCCTCTTTTTCTTTTCAATTTGACCGGGATTTTTGTTTCTTCAATTTTTTGAACCATATTACTTTTCCTATATTCCTAGTATGTCAGTGGCTTAGGTCCTTGCTTGACTTGTTCGTGTGTTTCTTTTTCACTTTTTTGCAAATTTAAACTTAATCTAACTAATTTATTAAATACTTGGTCAAACTGGCTTTGATTTTGTATATCCTCTTCCGGGAACATAATTCAAAAATTAGAAAAAAAAATTTACGGCAAAAATACAATTTTTGCTCGGCAATAGGCAGCCGTTAGGCTGCCCTAATATTTTTATTGTTATTTTACTTAATAATAATGCCTAAATTTTTGTTGTATGTTTCTGTTGTTCCTGTTTCCGGTTATCTTCCTAAGCGTATGTGAATCAGCTTGTCCTCTTCATTTGTGTCCTTCCTCAGTATTATTCCACTTCGCATGCCGCTATTATTCCACTTCGCATGCCGCTGTTATTTTCTGTCTGTTATTAGGTCAATGGATGTTCAATAAAAAACCTTGCATTATGTCCCTTTAATGAGAGTAAATGTGTTGTGTACTGTGAACGCTTTTGCTTAATATGTAGGCTCTATTTTTATCCCATTGGGTTTTGAATCCGTCACTCTCAGGAACTGGGCACGTCTATATATACCACCTTACTTTTCGAAACCGTCGCTCTCAAGAACTGGGAATGTTGATGTCCTTTATTGGTGGCGATTGTCAAGTGGTAGGATCGCCATGTATCATGTATCAAATATTTTAGAGGTATCATTGAGTGCCGGATATCAGAAAAGTTTCAATAAGATTATTATTGTGGGTAGTGGCACCCTCGAGTGCCGAATACCAACTCTTTCTTATTTTAAAAACTTCAGTGTATTTATACTTTATAATTCTTTCATTTCTTATGAGCTACTTAGTTACTACATAAACATATACATATTTACTCTAATTATTACATTCTTACTAAGCCTAACAGAAGTCATGTAGGCAAGCGTACGCTTACACATTCGTACACATATTCATAAGCAGCTTCAATTCACTTAATTTAATGTAATTAATTCGCGAAAAAAATTCTTCTTTTTTAGGTACTGTCTAATGCTCACTTTATGAGGTTTTTAAAAGTTTTTCATATAGGTAATAAGGGTAAGTATAACGCTAAATATATATGTATATCAATAAATTATGATAAATCAATTAGATTTGGATCCATGTCCTCAAGAGTACGTAAGACTAATTGAAGCTGAGTTGCATTTGATAGTTTAAAAAAAAAAAACTTAGTAGTACCTAAAAATTAAAAAGTTGAAAACATTTCCGCGGAAAAACAAATAATAGAGGATTTTTGGCTTTCAACAAAAAGAAAAATCGAAACTATAGTCGAAAACCAGTAGAAAATTAACCAAAGCGTTTATGTAAATCTGACTTTTGTTGCGATGCTTTGTAACGACAGCACCCAACAATTTTTTTTTTCACACAACTGGGTATATGAACAGATGTGTGATGTGCACACACTACGCCAAATACGAGCATGTATTAGTAGGTGAATAGTGGGATGCGTATTCGTGTATATGTAGGTGCACCCGCTATGACGTCAAGCACGATTAAGTTTGACCGTGGCTGAAAGGCTTTACCGAGCGGTGACCAGGGAAATGCCGCAAGGTAAAAGTGCCTATAAAAGGGGTTTCGCTTCACAGTTTGAGGATTCAATCCGACAGTCGCGGTTTTTGCTGCTTGCACAAAGTTGTGAAAAAAAAGAATAAGGTGAAAGTTTAATTTTAAATTGCGCGTATCCGAGCGCCAAAAATTAAATGTAGTGCATAAGAGTCTAAATTAAAAGTGCGGGGTTTCGGTGAAGTTTGGCGCCGATAAAAATAAGTGCAAAATTAAATCCCTGGGAATTTTCCCAAGGATTACCGCCACCCTGCTGGCACAACCGACTACAAATTATCGAAGTAACTGGCAGTTGAAATGTGGTAAGTCACTATTTTTTTCAATAAAAATATATTTTTTTTAGAACTCATTGCATTCCCTACTATTTGTCATTCACGAAAAGAGATTATTGGTCTGTGCACATCTCTGTGAGTGTCAGTATATTTGGGAGAATATTATTTCTATTTGGCTTGGTTTGTTGTTGTAACAAAGTAAGCGAAAAATAACCACGTAAACAGATAACCTGATAGACACCCCGATGTGAATGGATTAGAATTTTGAAACATTTTCAAGTTAACATTCATTAGCATTTAATGAAAAAACCATATTGCATATTTACCTTCTAGATGCCCGAGGCAGCCATAGGCCACGACAAGTAAAAGGAAACAGAAAATAAAAAAAAGGAAAAATTCAACAACTACAACCATTGCAACAGCGAATTACAAACGAGTTCACAAGGATCAACAAAAAAAAAAAAAAACGCTTCCCAAGGCAGTCGGTTTTATGTACCGGAGCGACTCGCGATTTTTCCCGACCAAGGACTGTCACTTCAGTGTAACCCCATCTAATTTGTTGCGTCCCTCCCACAAATTGTCATCCTCCCAGAAGCTCCTTGCAGCGGGACTGCTCCATATTCTCTTGCTCCGGGAAGGTATCGATTCCAATCCGGGTCCGTCTCCTAACCCCGGTCCTAAGAAATGGCGTCTGCCGGAAAGAATCTTTTTAGGACGGTCATACTCTTTTCAGGTTGTTCTGGGCTAGATCCCAAAACCCGACGTCCACGTAACTTTTATAATTATTTTGTGACTCCTTGCTGTTCACGCCCAAGAGCATTCCGTAGCCTACGCCTTAGCGCCCCCCCTCCCACTAGCTTCCAGCAGCCCCGCTGCTCAGCAAGCCACAAGTACCCACTGCTGCTTGCGCCCCACGGCACCACCAACTCATACGGCCGCCCCCACTCATAACTTCAACCTCCGTAGTAGAGTCGGGAGCAATGCCAAGCATCAGCCCCTGCCCCCGTCTTCTTCCCCTATCTTTTCCGGCAGCAATCGTGTAGGTCAAGGAAAGAGACTCTTAGTACCTACCTCCTTTTGCACCGTTTGCCAGCACACAATATATATGCTTGCGACATCCGCCCAATGCAGCTCCTGCCTTGGACGGTGCCACTTTCCTAGATGTTCTCGTCTAAATAACGGGAACCCCCGACGGGTTTCATAGCGCCATGTTGCTAGGCCGCAAACCCAAACACACCGCGTACCCCAATCCTTACCCAAGGACGTCCAGTGCCAGGGCAACAACAGCAGTTGCGTCCTAGCCTTTCAAAATCCAGGCGTAGTCACCCGTCACTTACTCCCAGAGTGACGACGTCCCCCGTTGCACTTCAGAATTCTGCAGTTAAATTGTAATGGATTAACTGGGAAGATCACGGAGTCGATTTCATGAAGCGGCAAATCATCCGCATTGCTGCATTCAAGACACTAAACTCACAGCAAGATCTGCTCTGCAGATTTGTTCTGGGTATAATGTCCACAGAAAAGATCGCGAGAGCGGAAATGTAGGCGGACTCGCGTTTTTCATACACCACTCTGTGCAATATCATTTATTTGATCCCGACATCGGCTGCAGGGGCAGTGTCTTAGAACGTCAAGACTTATCTGTCGGGTCATGCGATGTAAACCTTCTACATCTACATCCCTCCTGCCACCTGTTGCCCCAGTGGATACGGCCCTAATATCAGAGCCTTACTCACTGGCGATAATCGCATTATCTTAAGCTTCAATGCCCATCACTATCTATGGCATTCAAACTTGCAGGCGGGCAGCAGGGGTGAGATGTTGGCGGATCAAATAGAAGAAACGACGTTGTGTACAGTAAACGGAGACGCCTCCACTCGTATGGTAGGAAGATGTCACAGTTCGCCAAATATATTAATCGTGAGCGCAGGACTCGTAAACTGCGTCAACTGGCAGCCGATGGTAACATTGGCATCCGAACACCTGCCTATACTTATTTCGCTCGAGCGTGCCGCCGACTTCATCGTCACCGAAAAACGCCCTTTCATAAACTTTAAAAAAGGAAAGTGGGATGAATACAAATCCTTTATAGACAATCGCTTTGCTGTCCTACCTATCCCGACTGATGATAAGGTCACGTTCTCTCTAAATTTGCGGCCTCCGCCGGAAATTGAGGCTGAATTTCGGGAATTCTACCGGCGAGAATGAAGCGAGCCGAGGCTGATTCAATGACCTTGCGGAAAGCACGATCCCCTTAACGAGAGAACGTGACCTTATAAGACAGCGGCGACCCCCAAAAAAGGGATATAAACCAACTCATCCGATAGCTTGTGGATGAACACAAGCGGGCGAAATGGGAGGAGCACCTAAGATGGTGTAAGCTCTCTGCCGGTGTAGGTAAGCTTTGGTCCAGAGTAAAGACCCTATCGAGTCCGTCTAAGCACAATGACAAAATTTCTGTCACCTTTGGCGATAAAGTGCTGTCGGATGCGAAAAAATGCGCTAGCGAATTCTGCCGACAATATATAATGCATTCTACGGTCGACAAAGATAGACGGAGGGCCAACAGACACGCACATAAGCATAAATTCAGCGCGTTTCCAATTACCATCACCGCCAAAGAGATTGAGAATGCCATCGGTCATGCTATACCATCCAAAGAAGTGGACCCAGACGGCATAGCCATGCCGATGCTTTAAAGCCTAGGGGAAGATGGTTTGAAATATTTAGCGCATGCCTTCAAACTGCCTCTTTCCACCTTCGTCATTCCCGAAAAATGGAAAATGGCCAAGGTGGTCCCGCTACTAAAGCCTGGGAAACCAGCTAAAATGGGAGAGTCATATCGCCCGATATCTCTCCTATCGCCAGTAGCCAAGACGCTTGAAGTCATTCAAAAACACTACGCTACCGACTGTCCCAAACCCCAATATCTTGGGTGTGACTTTTGATCAGGATCTACATTTTGGTGAGCATGCAGCCGCAATTGTACCGAAAATCCAGAGCCGTAATAAAATCCTCAAATCTCTTGCTGGCAGTACTTGGAGAAAAGACAAAGATACGCTCATTACCACTTACTAAGCAATTGGCCAGCCGATTGCACACTATGCGTCGCCGAGCCTAAAAACTACACACTGGAAGAAGCTACAGGCCTGACAAAATACTGCTCTCAGAATCGCCACGGGCTGTCTTCTTATGTCCCCAGAGCACCATCTACATAATGGGGCGAGAATACTCCCCATTAGGGAGATAAATGAGATGATAACCAAACAGAGCCTGTTGAAACCCAGAAAACTGGGCATCCCAACAGACATCTGATTGATGAGCCAACACCGCCCATAGGCTTAAGGAGTCATCTACATAAGCATTATGAGGAAATGCGGCACCTGAGAACTTAGCTGTATGAAGCAAAAAAAACACAAGCAAGACCTCAGTGAACTTCGCAAACAGGCGTCGGACGTTTATGCCAGGAATTGCCCGTTGAATCCAGTACTCAAATAAGAGTACCCAAACTTGCGGAGGAGGGGAAACGCGAATCACTCTAGCTCAAATCCGATCTGGATACCGCAACGGGTTAAACTCTTACCTATCCAGAATCAACCCCGACTTACAAAATATATGCCCTGCTTGCAACTTGTCCCCACATGACATCAACCATCTCTAACACCCCTCACATTATGGTCCTCCCCTGTTGAAACAGCAAGTTTCCTTGGACTGCCGTTCGAGGATATTGATGACAATTTATGGTCGGTCGCACCTATCGGGTGGGGCGAAGTACTGCTACAACAACAAAAACAACATCAACAAAAAAAAATTATTTCTTCTGGGGCAGTACAATAACCAACAAACACAACAATAATCCGCGGAACAAGAATACAACGAGTATTCACCAATACCCACGCACACACACCAAGGTAAAACAAAAACCGAAATTAATACTACACACATTGTACACGAGCACGTACACAAACACGTTCCAGGGCAACATTGTTGGCAAATACCTGGCAACACACAACCCAGCAACACTATATACAGTGGCAAGCAACACGCCACAAGCAACACAGCGGCATCGGTAATTAGACTTCCGCCACCACAGAACATTTATACACGCAATCCCTCTCACCAGAAACATCCACCAAGAAAGAGATCATTAGCAACATCCACCATATGAGCAAGTATATTCATATGCGTTCACTTGTGTGCAAAAGCACCTAGGTCCACTTAAAGGAAATTTGTTTCCTCGGAACTGTTTAAAATTTGTTGATATTTATTTCTCATCCATTAAAAACAATTTTTTATTCAGTTATTTAATTAGAAGAGAAAAATAAAAATTGGCGCTTAATTAAGTTAATACAACTTTTATTGTTTTTTTTGTTATTAAATTAACTCAGTTAATTAATATCAATTTACTTTAATGAAAATTTTCTTTCACTTTGTCACTATTGGTTTTGATCTTTAATTTTTTTACTTTTTTGAACACTTGGGTTTCAATTAAATTCATTTCACTTAGTTTTATTAAATTATTTAACAAAAAAGAAAAAGAAAAGGAACAGAAACAATAATTTTTTTTATAAATATTTTTTTATACCTGATTTTTTTGCATATCAGCACTAAACATTTTTATTTTGCACTTTTATTGTTTTTTTATTTCACTGAATCAATTACATCCGCGCGACCGAGAAAAAATGTTAAAACTAAAAAGGTAAAGGAGAGTAAAAACATTAAGAACATAAACTGTCCTTGATTTTAGTTACTCCGTCATTGCCCAATTAGCGGAATACACTGTATGTATCATTGTTGTACATTTTCTCTAATCTCCACTTTCCTCTTCATAAGCCGTCTTTGTTACCAAACTCTGGTGACAAAAGCGAAGTGAGATCACGCTAAAGATAAACACATATACATAGCACATATACATATATGTATTTAATTTTTGCTAGTGAGGTATACAAACGTATGTACATATTTAAGAGAAGTAAATTTGTATGCACATGCTTGAGCAGGAAACATTATGCAAGGTCAGATTTTTTGGAAACATAAATAAATTAAATTTCTGATTTCAAATTTTAATTCAGTACGCATAATTCTACTTTTCACCTTTGATTATAAAAATTTGAAATAATTTTTATAGATGTAAGTCGTCGGTTTAATAATTTTCGAGATAATTGAATTTAACTTCTCGCAATAGTCGTAATAATTATAGTTTAAACTGAGTGAGATTTTGCTTTAGATATTACTATCTACGATCATAAGAATTTTGATGAATTGTTAATAATAAAGAAATCGTACAATTATGCGAAAATTTCCAGATTTATTAATATTTTATGGGTTGAAGTTTTTTTCCTAGGCGAAACATAATCAATATGTCAGGCTAATGTCTCTTCGTTGTTGGTGCAGGTATTGCCTTTGTGGCAAGATGTATGGTGAGTTGACACAGTTGAGGGAGTGAGGAACATGGACTGACGACTTAGTGACGGACGCTTGTCAGGAAATTGGGACTCCACTCGGGTGACGGAGCCACAGTGGAGTTCAAGGCTGTTCGCTTCATATGAACAGAGGGGTGGGAAGGCTGCAACTTGACACGGACAGTGTTTCTCCCGCATTTAATCTATCACCTTTCCTCTTTGTACACTTTATCTAGGCATGAACCCTTTTTGCTGTGTAACTGTGGGAAGGAGACGTGGCAAGAACCGCGCCCCAAAGCCGACGAGCCTCAGCCGGGCTACAACCATGCCGAGCCGCCACTCCTCCTCTCCCAACACAAGCAGTTATATAACAGCTTCGCCCGATATATGAGTTCAAATTATGGCCGCACCTTTATCTTGCTACGCAAAGTTTGTCGAATGTTAAGGGAAACAAAATGTAATTTTCATAGCACTTCCATATGCCCTCACATATAAATTCGATTCATATGAAAGTGCAAAGAAAAAGCACTTCCATATGAAGCCAAGGTACTTCGGATTGATTCAAATTTACTCTAACCAGTTGACAACAAATTTTTCAAAAATATTGTAGCACTGAGGAAAAATTTAATTCAAAATTTATTCAAAAGGGGACAATCAAAATTCTTTAAAAATAAATTTTTTTTTCCAATTTAAAAAATTTCAGTGTGCATATAATTTTGTATATGTATTGTGATTTGCACATCAATATAAACAACCCTGGTTATTTTATCGGCCTGCCAAATCGTGAGATCGAAGTAACGCGACCAAAGCGTTTATGTGAATACACCTTAACTAACGCTATGAAAGTCTTGGTCGAGCCACAATGAATTTTTATACTCAGCTGAGCAGAGCTCACAGAGTATATTAATTTTGTTCGCATAACCGTAATCCGTAACGGATACAGATAACCTGATGGGCACGACGAGGTGAATGGATTATAATTTTGAAACGTTTGCAAGTTAACATTCATTTGTATTTAATGAAAAAAACCATATTGCATATTTATCTTCTAGATGCCCGAGGCAGCCTACGCCGCGACAAGTAAAAAGAAACAGAAAATCAACACAAGTAAGGAAGGTTAAGTTCGGGTGTAACCGAACATTACATACTCAGTTGAGAGCTATGGTGACAACATAAGGGAAAATAGCCATGTAGGAAAATGAACCGAGGGAAACCCTGGAATGTGTTTGTATGATATGTGTATCAAATGAAAGGCATTAATGAGTATTTTATGAGGGAGTGGGCCATAGTTCTATAGGTGGTCGCCATTGAGGGATATCGCCATAAAGGTGGATCAGGGTTGACTCTAGAATTTGTTTGCACGATATCGGTATCAAATTAAAGGTATTAATGAGGGTTTTAAAAGGGAGCGGTGGTAGTTGTATAGGTGGTCGCCTTTTCGAGATATCGCCATAAAGGTGGATCAGGGGTGACTCTAGAATGCGTTTGTACAATATGGGTATCAAACGAAAGGTGTTAATGAGTATTTTTAAAAGGGAGTGGGCCTTCGTTCTATAGGTGGTCGATTTTTCTAGATATCGCCATAAAGGTGGACCAGGGATGACTCTAGAATATGTTTGTACGATATGGGTATCAAATGAAAGGTGTTAATGAGTATTTTAAAAGGGCGTGGGGCTTAGTTCTATAGGTGGACGACTTTTCGAGATATAGCCATAAAGTTGGACCAGGGGTGACTATAGAATGTGTTTGTACGATATTGGTATCAAATTAAAGGTATTAATGAGAGTTTTAAAAGGGGTGGTGATAGTTGTATATGTGAAGAAGTTTTCCAGATATCGACCAAAATGTGGACCAGGGTGACCCAGAACATCATATGTTGGATACCGCTAATTTATTTATATATTTAATACCTGCCAAGATTTCAAGGGTTTTTTATTTCGCCCTGCAGAACTTTTTCATTTTCTTCTACTTAATATGGTAGGTGTCACAACCATTTTACAAAGTTTTTTCTAAAGTTATATTTCGCGTCAACAAACCAATCCAATTACCATGTTTCATCCCTTTTTTCGTCTTTGGTATATAATTATGGCATTTTTTTCATTTTTCGTAATTTTCGATATCGAAAAAGTGGGCGTGGTCATAGTCGGATTTCGTTCATTTTTTATACCAAGATAAAGTGAGATCAGATAAGTACGTGAACTAAGTTCAGTAAAGATACGCCGATTTTTGCTCAGGTTATTTTGTTAACGGCCATGCGGAAGGACAGACGGACGACTGTGTATAAAAACTGGGTGTGGCTTCAACCGATTTCGCCCATTTTCACGGAAAACAGTTAGCGTCCTAAAATCTATGCCCCTACTAAACTTCAAAAGGATTGGTAAATTTTTGTTCGTCTTATGGCATTAAAAGTATCCCAGACAAATTAAATGAAAAACGGCGGAGCCACGCCCATTTTGAAATTTTCTTTTATTTTTGTATTTTGTTGCACCATATCATTACTGGAGTTAAATGCTGACATAATTTACTTATATACTGTAAAGATATTAAATTTTTTGTTAAAATTTTACTTTAAAAAAGTTTTTTTTTTAAGTGGGCATGGTCCTTCTCCGATTTTGCTAAATTTTATTAAGCATATATATAGTAATAGGAGTAACGTTCCTGCCAAATTTCATTATGATATCTTCAACGACTGCCAAATTACAGTTTGCGAAATATTTAATTTACTTTCTTTTAAAAGTGGGAGGTGCCACGCCCTTTGTCCAAAATTTTACTAATTTTCTATTCTGCGTCATAAGTTCAACTCACCTACCAAGTTTCATCACTTTATCTGTCTTTAGTAATGAATTATTGCACTTTTTCGGTTTTTCGAAAGTTTCGATATCGAAAAAGTGGGCGTGGTTATAGTCCGATATCGTTCATTTTAAATAGCGATCTGAGATGAGTACTCAGGAACCTACATAGCAAATTTCATCAAGATACGTCAAAATTTTTCTCAAGTTATCGTGTTAAGGGACGGACGGACGGACGGACATGGCTCAATCAAATTTTTTTCACTCCTGATGATTTTGATATATGGAAGTCTATATCTATATCGATTCCTTTATACCTGTACAACCAACCGTTATCCAGTCAAACTTAATATACTCTGTGAGCTCTGCTAAACTGAGTATAAAAAGAAAAAATTCAACAACAACTACAACCATTACAACAACGAATTCACAAGTAGTCACCAATACCCACGCGCACACACCACGGTAAAATAAAAACCGAAATTATACAACACACATTATCCACGAGCACGTACACAAACACGTTAAAAGGCAACATTGTTGGCAAATACCTGGCAACACACAACCCAGCAACACTACATACGGTGGGAAGCAACACGCCACAAGCAACACAGCAACATCGGTAATTAAACTTCCCACAGAACATTTATACACGCAACCCTACTCACCAGAAACATCCACCACGAAATAGATCGTGAGCAACATCCACTAAGTGAGCGACTGGGAGAGTCGCTATCGTCGCATGCTCACGCTCACGGCTGCACATTTCCACCACCCTACAGCGAAATATTAGTGTGCACCTGAAAAAAAAGAAAACAACACATTTTTTATGAAATTTTTATTACTCATGAAATTTTACTATTGAAATCGGTACAAATATTTTATATCTTTATTGTTTTTTTTAATTATTTTTAATGAAACTTTATATATTAACCGTAGTCATAAGCTAGAGGATTTTTTAATTTGCAAAATTGTTGCCTTTAATTTTTAGTAATGCACGTGAATCTTTTGTTTTCCATTTTATATTTCCACTTGCGCAAGCATATTCATATGCGTTCACTTGTGCACCTAAGTCCACTTAAAGGAAATTTTTTTCCTCGGAACTGTTTAGCTTTTGTTGATATTTCTTTCTCATCCATTAAAAATAATTCTTGATTCAGTTATTTAATTAGAAGAGAAAATAAAAATTGGCGCTTAATTAAGTTAATACAACTTTTATTGTTCTTTATTAAATTAATTCAGTTAATTAGTATCAATTACTTTAATGAAAATTTTCTTTCACTTTGTCATTATTGGTTTTGATATTTAATTTTTTAACTTTTTTGAACACTTGGGTTTAAATTAAATTCATTTCACTTAGTTTTATTAAATTATTTAACAAAAAGAAAAAGAAAAGGAGCAGAAAAATTAATTTTTTTTACAAATATTTTTTATACCTGATTTTTTTGCATATCAGCACTAAACATTTTTATTTTGCACTTTTATTGTTTTTTTATTTCACTGAATCAATTACATCCACGCGACCGAAAAAAATGTTAAAACTAAAAAGGTAAAGGAGAGTAAAAACATCAAGAACATAAACTGTCCTTGATTTTAGTTACTCGGTCATTGCCCTATTAGCGGAATACAATGTATGTATCGTTGTTGTACATTTTCTCTAATCTCCACTTTCTTCTTCATACGCCGTCTTTGGTACTAAACTCTGGCGACAAAAGCGAAGTGAGATCACGCTAAAGGTAAACTCATATACATACCACATATACATATATGTATTTAATTTTTGCTAGTGAGGTGTACAAACGTATGTACATATTTAAGAGAAGTAAATTTGTATGCACATGCTTGAGCAGGAAACATTATGCAAGGTCAGATTTTTTGGAAACATAAATAAATTAAATTTCTGATTTCAAATTTTAATTCAGTACGCATAATTCTACTTTTCACCTTTGAATATAATAATTTGAAATAATTTTTATGGATGTAAGTCGTCGGTTTAATAATTTTTCGAGATAATTGAATTTAGCTTTTCGCAATAGTCGTAATAATTAGAGTTTAAACTGAGTGAGATTTTGATGAATTGTTAATAATAAAGAAATCGTACATTTTTGTGAAAATTTCCAGATTTATTAATATTTTATGGGCTTAAGTATTTTTCTTAGGCGAATCATAATCAATATTCGCATAACATGGCCTAGCCAGCGCAGTCTCTGCGTTTTAATTCGCTGGACTATGTTGATGTCTGCGTATAGCTCGTACAGCTCATCATTAAATCTTCTTCGGTATTCCCCATCGCCATTCATTCATTCAACAGCGAACAACGGGACATTCATATGGCTTAGCAGCTAAAAAGGCTTGCACTGATATGAATGTTGGAGATTCGAGTTCAACGCTCAGCTCCCGAAAAGCTAGATGATGAGGAAGTGAAATTCCGAAACATGTCCTAGTAACCATCGCCGTTTGTAAACTTACAATTTTTCTCTAATATCAATTACAAAAACCATTGTATAAAGCAATATGAGCAAAGCTCGCTAATTAAATACATATGATCATATTGATATAATAGTAACAGCGGAAGTATTAAAAACAAATACTGTAAAAATCCGAACAAATGTTACTAAGCTTTCAAAAGCGCGCCTAAAAATCACATCCACACCATTAGGAATAAACTACATACAGAGTGTATGTGCCTACATGGTGATCAAAAGGAATATAAATCAAAAGGCAACTCTTAGAGACCAATTGTACAGCGAACAACGGGACATTCATATGGTTTGGCAGCTAAAAAGGTTTGCACTGATATGAATGTTGGAGATTCGAGTTCAACGCTCAGCTCCCGAAAAGCTAGCTGATGAAGAAGTGAAATTCAGAAACATGTCCTAGTAACCATCGCCGTTTGTAAACTTACAATTTTTCTCTAATATCAATTACAAAAACCATTGTATAAAGCAATATGAGCAAAGCTCGCTAATTAAATACATATGATCATATTGATATAATAGTATAAAGCAATATGAGCAAAGCTCGCTAATTAAATACATATGATCATATTGATATAATAGTAACAGCGGAAGTATTAAAAACAAATACTGTAAAAATCCGAACAAATGTTACTAAGCTTTCAAAAGCGCACCTAAAAATCATATCCACACCATTAGGAATAAACTACATACAGAGTGTATGTGCCTAAATGGTGATCAAAAGGAATATAAATCAAAAGGCAACTCTTAGAGACCAATTGTACAGCGAACAACGGGACATTCATATGGTTTGGCAGCTAAAAAGGTTTGCACTGATATGAATGTTGGAGATTCGAGTTCAACGCTCAGCTCCCGAAAAGCTAGCTGATGAAGAAGTGAAATTCAGAAACATGTCCTAGTAACCATCGCCGTTTGTAAACTTACAATTTTTCTCTAATATCAATTACAAAAACCATTGTATAAAGCAATATGAGCAAAGCTCGCTAATTAAATACATATGATCATATTGATATAATAGTAACAGCGGAAGTATTAAAAACAAATACTGTAAAAATCCGAACAAATGTTACTAAGCTTTCAAAAGCGCGCCTAAAAATCACATCCACACCATTAGGAATAAACTACATACAGAGTGTATGTGCCTACATGGTGATCAAAAGGAATATAAATCAAAAGGCAACTCTTAGATACCAATTGTACAGCGAACAACGGGACATTCATATGGCTTAGCAGCTAAAAAGGTTTGCACTGATATGAATGTTGGATATTCGAGTTAAACGCTCAGCTCCCGAAAAGCTAGCTGATGAAGAAGTGAAATTCAGAAACATGTCCTAGTAACCATCGCCGTTTGTAAACCTACAATTTTTCTCTAATTCAATTACAAAAACCACTGTATAAAGCAATATGAGCAAAGCTCGCTAATTAAATACACATGATCATATGGGATTTGCGTAAAGAAAATGCAGAAATCCTATAAAATATTTGCCGTTGAGCTTTTCACAACAATAGGGCAAATCTATCAGTCTAGGAATTGTAGTAAGCGTAAAAAATATTGCACGTTTTCTGGACCAAATATACTACACTTAAAGAACACACCGCAAACCAACTTTGTTTCTATTTGATCCTACATTAAGCACCAACAGTTAAATACAAAATACCTATTTTATCCATATAAAAAGATTGCAAAACTGCAGCGAACACAAAATTGTTGTTTTTTTATTTAAAAATTTAATTTCAATATTCTTGTCACCTCATGTAATAAATTACATTTTTATTGAAAATAACTGAAACTTTCTCAATGACTTAAAATTAAAATGTTGTGGAACACAGCAAAACTTTTGCGAATTCATAACCCCTGTTGCAATGTTTTTCGTCCCTGCGCGGAGCCATAATTGACCGTTTTCAACCGAAACAACAATGGTAACCCCGATTTTCCCGTTATGCTAAGTTTCTTTCGTAGATTTCGTTCTTGCACTAGAATGGTCGCGGCTTCGAAGTTGGGAGAGATATTGCTAGTAGCACAGTGGAGTTGTGTGCTTGCAATATTTGTAATCAAATTTGTGTTGTCCTACCAGTGTTTTTAATTTTCCTTTAGTTGTCCCCACAAAAACGCATTTACATGGTTCATTGATACTTCCGTTGCAAGGATTTTTTGTTCTAATTGACTTTTTACTTGTTGTAGTATTTTTAACTTCGTCTTGTTGTAAATGTTGTTAATGTTTATCGGTTTATGGGCTATTTTACCTCTGAACGGTTATATCAATCTGATTTAGCTAAGCGCTCGGACAAATTAGGTACGAACACTAATGTTTTGAATATTTTCAGCTTTTCCCCTTTGTTTTTAATATTCTCTGATACACATCCTTTCAATAGGGTCGTTATGATATTATCAGGAAAATTATTACTTAATTCTTATTTCTTTTTTAATTTCCGAGTGGTAAGTGTTGTCTGGTATTTGTTCGGCCGGTGTGCGTCTAATCCTGGAGAGGTGGGCGCACCGGGTCGATCTCAGCGGGAATAAGCGGGTTGGAAATGAAAATAAGCAAAATAGACGAGATTTCTCGTTATAATATATGTGATTTATTGGGTAAATGTAAAATTAGCAATAGTTACAATATTACCTGAATAAACGCAGAAATACGGCAGAGATCGCTGGCGGCAGATGTGAACAGGTTGGCTGTTGAAATCAAAGAGGCCGGTTGTATAGCAAGCTACAACCGTTGACCCGCAAAATTCTCCGTTTTGGAGGGGAAAGGCACCCACACATCAACCCCGACATGCATATGCATGAGTGCTGACAAAAAGCACACATACACGTGCATGTGCATGCATGCACATGCATGACGGTGATGGTGTGGGTGGTTATAAATTAATTCGAGTATCGAGTATCGATTTGCAGAGTTGCATTGGGGGGTCGCAATCAGATGCGGAAAAGTTAGGCATCCTGCCTAAACATATTTGTAACTATCGTCGTATACAACCCATTGCGGTATTAATTATCATCGTGTTAGGGTATTTTGAGAAAAATTTGATGATTCATCCCGATGAGGTATGTTTCTTATACCACTTAAGTTTCAATTAATTGCCCTGTCTTATAACTATTGAGTTAAGGTAAAGTAATCTTCCATCGTCTTCGAGTTCCGTTGTAAGTTTTATGTTTTTGTTAAAAGAATTTAGAGCATTAAGAGTTTTTTTTACCTCGTCCTCATTTACGATTGCAAGCAGATCTTCAACATATTGTTACGAATATTAGCCAAACTAAGGGGTGCTGCTATCTCTAAGCCGATGCTAAGCAGTGACGCGAATTCATATCAATAATTCAATCATTATGTATCTACATAAACGAAACAATAATTGCGTCTACATATATGTACAAAAAGTTTTTTAATATAAAGATGTTGCATGCGCGAACTTCAGTGGAAAGCAGCGGAGCGTAACAAAATTCTAGTAGGTCACTTTCACCACACCAAAAACTTTAACACAATTTTTTACATAATTTAAGCACAGAAATACACTGATTGGAGTTTTAGTGAGTAAAAGTTGAAATCCTGAACATATTAGCTGAACAAAAGTGTACAAATAATTATTAAATAACAAATACAGACAGTGGTAGTTTAACAAATTATGCTGTGGTAAGTGGTGAATGTGACCTACTAGAATTTTGTGAAGCTTGCCTCACACGATTTTTCGTCTATGCAATGTCTCTATATTATACCGTTTCTGTATGTACCATGTACATATACGAGCAGCGGAGAGTCAATGCACAAACACATGCATATATCTGAGATACTCCTGAATGTATGCAATGAGAAAAGCTATAAATTTGTGCAATTGTAGTTACAGCTGAGAATTTTGAGAGCTAATGGAAACTAGTAGATTCTGGAAGCGCCTAGAAGATGTAACGTTGAAATCAAAGAGTATATAAGGCAGCAAATGTAGAGGCGGTGAAGTTCAGTTTGATTTGAGATTTCGATTAAGACGCTATCTAGCGAACAAAAGCAGTATTATTTTGAATAGTAGAGTTTCATTTGAGCTATCAATCAGTTTGGTTCTTAAGCAAGCTATTCGTTGCACATTTTGATCGTTATTGTGAAGTACTTTAATAAAGGCCATTTTGCATTATTCAATATTGGAGTTATTTATTCAACAGTTTAGCGATACGAACCTAGCAAAAGGGGCAAATAAGAGGATTTGCAGCAAATTCGTTACAATTGGTGTCAGAAGAGGAATTGTTGAATAAATTCCGGAGGACAACAAGGACATGGCAAAGTTCAGTGAATTGAAGATCCAGCAACTAAAGAAGGAGTTGGAGAGCCGTGGATTGAATAAAAGCGGCGTTAAACTCGAACTTCAGGCACGGCTACGAGAGGCAATGGAAGCAGAAGGAATTTATGTGGACGAGTATGTCTTTTATCCTGATGGGGACGAGACAACAACAAAAATTTAAGAGAAAAATGAAACACCGCAGACAATGGCGAACATAGGCCTGAACATGATATTGGGTGCAATATCGGCACAAATGTTCGAAATGTCATCACAAATATCTACCAACATGTCATCACAATTGGAGTCGCAGGAGACACGCAGAGCATCGAAGATTGAAGCACAAGAAACGCGTATTTCAGAAATGTCAACACAGATTACATCAAAGACAGAAACATCTGGAAGAACAGAAAACGTATATGTCATCACAGATGGAATCCCAAGAGACACGAATTACATCAAAGATGGAAACACAACTGAAAGAACAATAGGCACGCATAAAAGTACAACTCGAAGCGCAGGAGGCGCGTATATCATCAAAACTCGAAGCGCGTATGGACGAGAAAATAACATAGTTTGAGGAAAAAATCAAAGCCGAGGTGGATGCTTTGAGAGGTCGTATACAGGAGTTGCAATTACATGCCCCAGCTGTTTCAGCAAGCAATCCAAAGGTAAAAACACCATGCTTTGACGATTCTGTTCCTTTCAGGTCTTAACGCTACAGTTTGAGAAGACCGCAGCAGTGAACAACTGGAATGTGGAAGATAAAGTTGCCGCACTCTTCGCAGCATTGAAAGGGCCAGCTGCCAAAATCTTACAGACTATTCCAGAGTACGAACGGAACAGTTATGACGCACTGATGGCTGCTGTAGAACGGCGATACGGAAGCGAACACAGGAAACAGATATTTCAAATAGAATAGCAAAACCGTTACCAAAAAGCTAATGAGACTTTGCAAGAGTTTGCTTCGGATGTTGAAAGGATGGCACATTTGGCAAATGCGGACGCACCCGTGGAGTACACCGAGAGGGTAAAAATCCAGAGTTTTATAAATGGCATACGGGACGTAGAATCGAAGCGAGCGACATACGCAAACCCAAAGCCAATATTCGCAGAAACGGTGTCACAAACTCTGACTCAGCAAACAGCGTCGCTTCTGTGTAAGCCAGTTTTCAAAGCACGCCGTGTGGAAGTAAAAAGGCCAGAGTGGGTAGACACAATATTGGAAGCACTGAAGGGATCTCAACAGAACAGAATGCCGGGGTTAATAAATGTTTCAAGTGCGGCAACCCAGGTCACATTGTACGTCATTGAGATCTTGGTCCTAATAGTTCCAACAATGTGGGTGGCCGTAAACGCAAAGCTGGCGGAAATGAGCAAGAGCGTGTCGGATGTAAAGAACGAAAACTTTCTCCGGCTATTGAATGTCCTGTGATATCTGTGTCGCAAATTGGAAGGAAATCAAGCAGTCTTACCGTCAGAGGGAATGTGGATGGTAAAGAACATGTACTGATTGTAGATACGGGCGCATCTCATTCCTTGATCCGATCTGACTTGGTCAACAGGAGAATAAAGCCGTTACCTGGAGCAAAGTTGCGTACGGTCACTAGCGAGTATAACCAAGTTCAGGGAGAAGTGATATGTGAAGTCTTGATTGGAAAGGTCACGGTTTTACACAAATTCGTTGTGGCGAAGATCGTTCAAGAAGTCATATTGGGAGTGGACTTCTTGGTTAACCATGACATCAAGATCGATATGCAGAGAAGGGTGATGCGTTACGAGAACCAGGATATACCACTTAACTTCAGTTTGCGGAAAGGATTCAGTAGTAATCGAGTACTGGTGGAGAAGACTCGACCAAAACCACGGAAGTCAAAGGCAAAGGCTAATATGTCGAATGGGCCAAATAAAGCAAAACCAACAAGTAAGGAAGGCTAAGTTCGGGTGTAACCGAACATTACATACTCAGTTGAGAGCTATGGAGACAAAATAAGGAAAATCACCATGTAGGAAAATGAACCTAGGGTAACCCTGGAATGTGGTTGTATGACATGTGTATCAAATGGAAGGTATTAAAGAGTATTTTAAGAGAGAGTAGGCCATAGTTCTATGGATCGACGCCATTTAGGGATATCGCCATAAAGGTGGACCAGGGCTGACTCTAGAATGTGTTTGTACGATATGGGTATCAAATGAAAGGTGATAATGAGTATTTTAAAAGGGAATGGGCTTTAGTTCTATAGGTGAACGCCTTTTCGAGAAATCCCCATAAAGGTGGACCAGGGGTGACTCTAGAATATGTTTGTACGATATGGGTATCAAATGAAAGCTGTTAATGAGTATTTTGAAAAGGAGTGATCCTTAGTTCCCTAGGTGGACGCCGTTTCGAGATATCGCCATAAAGGTGGACCAGGGGTGTCTCTAGTTGTACGATATGGGAATCAAATGAAAGGTGTTACTGAGCGTTTTAAGAGGGAGTGGGCATTAGGTCTATAGGTGGACGCCTTTTCGAAATGTCGCCATTAGGGTGGGCCAGGGGTGACTCTAGAATGTGTTTGTACGATATGGGTATCAAACGAAAGGTGTTACTGAGCATTTTAAGAGGGAGTGGGCATTAGGTCCATAGGTGGACGCCTTTTCGAGATATCGCCATTAGGGTGGGCCAGGGGTGACTCTGGAATGTGTTTGTACGATATGGGTATCAAATGAAAGGTGGTAATGAGTATTTTAAAAGGGAGCAATCCTTAGTTCTATAGGTGGACGCCTTTTCGAGATATCGCCATAAAGGTGGACCAAGGGTGACTCTAGAATGTTTTTACGATATGGGTATCAAACGAAAGGTGTTACTGAGCATTTTAAGAGGGAGTGGGCACTAGGTCTATAGGTGGACGCCTTTTCGAGATATCGCCATTAGGGTGGGCCAGGGGTGACTCTAGAATGTTTGTACGATATGGGTATCAAACGAAAGGTGTTACTGAGCATTTTAAGAGAAAGTGGGCATTAGGTCTATAGGTGGGCGCCTTTTCGAGATATCGCCATTAGGGTGGGCCAGGGTGACTCTAGAATGTGTTTGTACGATATGGGTATCAAATGAAAGGTGGTAATGAGTATTTTAAAAGGGAGTAATCCTCAGTTCTATAGGTGGACGCCTTTTCGAGATATCGCCATAAAGGTTGACCAAGGGTGACTCTAGAATGTTTGTACGATATGGGTATCAAACGAAAGGTGTTACTGAGCATTTTAAGAAGGAGTGGGCATTAGGTCTATAGGTGGACGCCTTTTCGAGATATCGCCATTAGGGTGGGCCAGGGGTGACTCTAGAATGTTTGTACGATATGCATATCAAACGAAAGGTGTTACTGAGCATTTTAAGAGGGAGTGGGCATTAGGTCTATAGGTAGACGCCTTTTCGAGATATCGCCATTAGGGTGGGCCAGGGGTGACTCTAGAATGTTTGTACGATATGGGTATCAAAGGAAAGGTGTTACTGAGCATTTTAAGAGGGAGTGGACATTAGGTCTATAGGTGGACGCCTTTTCGAGATATCGCCATTAGGGTGGGCCAGGGGTGACTCTAGAATGTTTTTACGATATGGGTATCAAACGAAAGGTGTTACTGAGCATTTTAAGAGGGAGTGGGCATTGGGTCTATAGGTGCACGCCTTTTCGAGATATCGCCATTAGGGTGGACCAGGGTTGACTCTAGAATGTGTATGTACGATATGGATATCAAATTAAAGGTATTGATGAGGGTTTTAAAAGCGAGTGGCCCTTAGATGTATATGTGAAGGCGTTCTCGCGATATCGACCAAATGTGGATCAGGTGATCCAGAAAATCATCTGTCGGGTACTGCTAATTTATTTATATATTCAATAGCACTAACAGTATTCCTGCCAAGATTCCAAGGGCTGTTGATTTCGCCTTGTAGAACTTTTTCATTTTCTTCTACTTAATATGGTAGGTGTCAGACCCATTTTACAAAGTTTTTTCCAAAGTTATATTTTGCGTCAATAAACCAATCCAGTTACCATGTTTCATCCCTTTTTTCGTATTTGGTATAGAATTATGGCATTTTTTTAATTTTTCGTAATTTTCGATATCGATAAAGTGGGCGTGGTTATGGTCGGATTTCGGCCATTTTTTTATACCAAGATAAAGCGAGTTCAGATAAGTACGTGGGCTAAGTTTAGTAAAGATATATCGGTTTTTGCTCAAGTTATTGTGTTAACGGCCGAGCGGAAGGACAGACGGTGGACTGTGTATAAAAACTGGGCGTGGCTTCCACCGATTTCGCCCATTTTCACAGAGAACAGTTAACGTCATAGAATCTATGCTCCTACCAAATTTCAAAAGGATTGGTAAATTTTTGTTCGACTTATGGTATTAAAATTATTCTAGACACACTAAATGAAAATGGGCGGAGCCACGCCCATTTTGAAATTTTCTTTTATTTTTGTATTTTGTTGCATCATATCATTACTGGAGTTGAATATTGACTTAATTTACTTATATACAGTAAAGATATTAAATTTTTTGTTAAAATTTGAATTAAAAAAAAATTTCTTTTAAAAAGTGGGCATGTTCTTCATCCAATTTTGCTAATTTTTATTTAGCATATATACAGTAATAGTAGTAACGTGCCTGCCAAATTTCATCATGATATCTTCAACGACTGCCAAATTACAGCTTGCAAAACTTTTAAATTACCTTCTTGTAAAAGTGGGCGGTGTCACGCCCATTGTCCAAAATCTTACTAATTTTCTATTCTGCGTCATAGCGTCAACCCATCTACCAAGTTTCATCGCTTTAACCGCCTTTGGCAATGAATTATCGCATTTTTTCGGTTTTTCGAAATTTTCGATATCGAAAAAGTGGGCGTGGTTATAGTCCGATATCGTTCATTTTAAATAGCGATCTGAGATGAGTGCTCAGGAACCTACATACCAAATTTCATCAAGATACCTCAAAATTTACTCAAGTTATCGTTTTAACGGACGGACGGACATGGCTCAATCAAATTTTTTCTGGATCCTGATTATTTTGATATATGGAAGTCTATATCTATCTCGATTCCTTTATATATGTACAACCAACCGTTATCCAATCAAACTTAATATACTCTGTGAGCTCTGCTCAACTGAGTATAAAAATACCTGCGAGAGAAACACTGGCATTGACAAAACCTAAAAGACGCAGGAAAACGAAGCAACAAATTTTCGAGAAAGAATGCGAGGGTAGTTTCAAGCCGGAGCGCACTACTGTTGTGAAACGTGGGAACGATACTGATTATGCGATGCCAATCCGTCAAGCGCAAGCTCTGCGCAGTAGTTCATTGCCCAATCAACAGAGTGAAAGGGAACGATCCAGGATAATGAGTAGTAAGATGAAACACAGGTACGACAAAGAAAATAATTTGGAAGGTTTCCGGGAGGGAGATTTGATAATGCTATACAACCCTTACCGGCGGAAAGGTGCTCCATCCAAATATCGTTGCAGTTGGGAAGGCCCGTAAAGAGTTGTGAAGATGATCAGTGATGTCGTCTACCGCATGCAAGCAATTGGGAAATCACGAAATAGAAGAGTGGTACATTTGGCGATGCTAGCAGCGTTTAGATCGAGAGATTTGTCTGATCGGGACGATCAGGGCAGGGAATGCAGTGTTACGAATATTAGCAAAACTAAGGGGTGCTGCTATCTCTAAGCCGATGCTAAGCAGCGACGCGAATTCACATCAATAATTCAATAATTATGTATCTACATAAACGAAACAATAACTGCGTCTACATATATGTACCATGTACGTATACGAGCAGCGGAGAGTCAATGCACAAACACATGCATATATCTGAGATACTCCTTAAAGTATGCAATGAGAAAAGCTATAAAATTGTGCAATTGTAGTTACAGCTGAGAAGTTTGAGAGCTAATGGCAACTAGTAGATTCTGGAAGCGACTAGAAGATGCAACGTTGAAATCAGAGAGTATATAAGGCAGCAAATGTAGAGGTGCTGGAGTTCAGTTTGATTTGAGATTTCGATTAAGGCGCTATCTAGCGAGCAAAGGCAGTATTATTTTGAATAGTAGAGTTTCATTTGAGCTATCATTAGTTTGGTTCTTAACCCTTTCAGGACCGTAAGAAAACTACAAGTAAATTTTGTTGTACGTCTGTTTTATTTAGTTGATTTGAAAGCAAAATACATAAAAAACAATTCGACTTTTAAAAAATTTCACGGTTTTTTTGTAATTTCTTGGGAAAAATATTGGACCTCAATGGGAATTTCGCAATAGCAGGGAACATTTGTTTTCTAATAATGCGAACTTTAAAAATTTGTTGTGAAAATATATAGATTTTGGAAAATAAATCATTTATGGAAATCTGCAAACAGTTTCTTTTGCTAGTATAACAGAGGTGAACGTTGCACATTACACATATGTTGACTCTTCGGTTTATTCACTACGGACGGCCTGGATCTTTGCCTACATGAAAATTCATTTATAAGGTTTCGAGCAATATTTTGACGAAATTCTATACTGCTCAAAAGGGGTCCCTCTACAAGTTTCTTCTAATGTAACTTTTTATACACCAAATATGAGTTGTTCGTAGCAATATCCATTATATCGAAAAAAATGCGTAAGTAGTATTTTATCTTTGCTTTGCAATCAATTTCATAGCAGACTTTTCGCAGAATATATTTATGCTACCGAACTCATTGTCAGTTTCTCGAAAGATACTCAGCGCATATGAGTCCTTTATCCATCTGAAAACAATATCTTCTTCATCAGAGATATGGACAGGATTCTCATCCGATTTGTCTTCTTGAACTTCCTGGACTAAACTTGTTATTTCTACCACACCTACACCATTTTCCATATCCTGAGCAAGATATTATTGAACTTCTTCAACAGAGGAATGGACAGGATTCTCATCCGATTTGTCTTCTTGAACTTCCTGGACTGAACTTGTTGTTATTTCTACCACACCTACACAATTTTCCATATCCTGAGCAAGGTATTCTTGATCTTCTTCTCGTAGTTCATCTTCACCATCACTATTGTCAGCTATGAGTAATTGTAAAATCTCATCTTCTTTCAGATGAAATTCCCTGCATATTTTTCCTGCCATTTTGTCTAGTCAATTCGAAAAACATGAATAAATGAGTTAATCGCAACATAAAGTAATAATAAAAATAGTACCTTAAAATTTCCATTGTGGTCCACAGGGAAACATGTTTCCCTTATAATAATTCTTTATTTTTAGATACTTTTTCCCATTTAATTACATAAAATTGATCATTGTTTAGTCTCTTATTTACCATTCAACAAATAAAAATCTCTTAAAAACAATTTGAAACACGAAATTCTAAATAAGTTAAATAACTATGAACACACTTCACTCCTCGAAAGTTTGCCGAATTTACTTACACTTTTAATAAAGAATATTTGAAAGTACTGTCAAACTTCTTAACTTGATTATGGGGACTCCCCTTTTTATGTTTAAACACACTCGCTTGAACAGAGTTACCATATAAGAAAATATAAAAATTCCATAATTTATTCATGGGAAATATATTTCCCATAGTCCTGAAAGGGTTAAGCAAGCTATTCGTTGCACACTTTGAGCGTTATTGTGAAGTACTTTAATAAAGGCCATTTTGCATTATTACATATTGGAGTTATTTATTCAACAGTTTAGTGATTCGAACTTAGCAGAAGGGCAAATAAGAGGATTTGCAGTAAATTCGTTACAATATTTTAAGAGTGAAGGCCTTCGTGATAATTTTTGGATTGTGTTATCTAACAGTTCTTCCATTTCTGTGTCGGCAATTACTGGAGAGGTTGGTGATCCCATTGGTAAATCTTTTAGTTGCGTGCATCTTTTGTCCTTGAATTTAAACTAGCGGTTCTCCTGATTGCAAAATTTTATGATTTCCATAAATAGTTTCTTTGGTATACTTGTGTGTTGGTTTGCTGGGAAATAGTGAGACTACGTCAAAAGAAATAAATTTTTCATCATCGCATATGTAGGTGTTATATATTCTTTAAACTCATTTGTATTTTTACACGCTTGTATTAGCTTTACTTGTATGTGTGTATGTTTGTTTGTAACTCTCTAGGCTACACGCGCAAAGGAGAGTTACAAACAAATAAATATAATTTAAAAAAACTAAAAAGCACGCTTTTATAATATACTAGCTTATGGTCGTGTGTTTCACCCCACGTTTCTATAAAAAATATGCAAAATAAATAGCACAAATTTTAAACTTATTTTTGTATATTTGCGAATTTAGGTACTGCTTAAAACCATAGGATATACAGTATTTTTTTAAATATTATTTGGAGTATAAATAAAAATATTTTTCGATGAGCCAACTCTGGAGCAAGCTACGTATAATTGGCCATGGGTGAAACATGAGTTGGTAAGATTGACTCCTACTACAGCTAATGACTGTCCTTGAGATTTATTGATAGACATTGGGCAAGCCAACCTAATAGGAAATTGGAGGCGTTTAAAATTAAAAGGCATATCTGTCGGTATTAATGGAATCCTTGGTATGAAAACTTTGTTGTTTTCGAAATTTCCCGATAAAATCTTTGCTTCAATTACATTCGGTAAAAGTTTTCTGATGATAAGCCTTGTCCCGTTACATAAGCGCGCAGGATCCAAATTACAAAGCATAATTATTATGGACCCATTTTTAAGGATCAATCGATGAGGAGGAATTCTTGATGGCTCCACGTTGTTAAGAAAATCAACCGGATAATGAACAGCTTGCGAATCTTCCACGACTGACTCAATGGATTGATAAGTTGTCTCGTTTGTTTGAAATATTGGCCATGAGTGAAACATGAGTTGGTAAGATTGACTTCTGGTTCAGTTGTATGATACATTCATATTTGTAACAGGATTCCCTTCGCGTAGGTGAGGTTGAGAATTGGAATCTATAGCTATAAAGGTTTTTTATGCGTTTATCAATCCCATGATTCCATCTAATGGCCGTCCTTGAGCTTCATTGATAAAGATAGGAGAGTTGAGGGGTTTAAAACTGAAAAGGCATATATATCGGTATCAATGGAATCCTTGGTTTTAAAATTTTTTGTTTTTGAAATTTTCCGATAAAATGAATTGCTTCTATGATATTCGTAAAAGTTTCGTAATGTTTTGTCCCACTACATAAGCGCGGAGAATCCAAATAACAAAGTGTTAGAGATGTTAGCTTCAACAACGTTTAACGCAGTTAAATACGATGTAACTTTATTACTATACTCCAATACTTTATTTCAATTATTTTACTTGCACTAAGAGCATGTGTGTTACGCAATATAGATAAGCACAAGATAAGCAAATCAAAATCAAAACAACATTATAATGATGGATAACTACGAATGACAAGAGAATGATATAAAGCAGATATATTCGTAACACAAATCATAAATGTTATGGGCCATTTTTTAATTAAGGATCAATCGATGAGAAGGAATGCCTGATGGCTCAAAAGAGTTAAGAAACTCAACCGGATATGCACAGCTTGGAATTCTTCCACGACTGTGTTAATAGTGTGATAAGCTGTCTTGGTTTTAGTGATATTAACATCCTCATTTTAAGGTGCCTAAAGTGCCCTTTCTCGAAGCCATTTATAGTTTGTAAAGATAGATTCAATGTTTGGAAAAAACATTAGCTATTAAAGCTTCAGGTGTTGTCATAATTTCGCAAAAACTTGCAGGAAAAGAAATAAAATCTGATAGTAAAGAAATAGGAATTTTGGCATAATCAATTTCAAGAAGTAATTTAGGAAAAGCTGCTGCTGAAGTATTTCCGCCAAAATGAGCTCTCATATTTCCAAAGAGTAAATTTTTGTTCGAAAATTATCGATAGACGAAAAAGCACGCATTTACTTAATCCTTAAAGGTTCGGTCTAAAACTTGCAGCGACTGTTTATAAGTCATGGTGTACCCATCCCACACACTCACTTTGGCCTGGCCGTTTGCTTATGTTGCACATCGGTGTATGAGATGTTTGCAGACAGTGGTAATTTAAATGAGGAGTGAGCTGTATGTAAATTAACAGCACCAATCATTAGACAGCTTAATCCAAAAGATAAACATAATTCAAATTAGAAATAGAAACGGCTTCAGCCTCAAAATGTAACTTGAAACGGAAATGTAGATTTATTATGTAAACATTTTTATGAACAGCCACAGTTTCACTTTGGCTGTAAACACTTTGAACGCATTCTTAATTTATTATGTAAAGATCATTTCTTTGGAAGTCACGCATTTTGGAATGAATGAATTGAATGATGTTATCCGCAAAAGAATTGTGAAATTAAATTTACAATTAGATTATAAGTAATAGTAAGAGGAAAAATAAAGTCAGTTTGTCTTGGAGTATGACTCAAATAGTTTTTTTTTTTTTTTTTTAAACGCACCAACCACAGTGCGAGTTTAATTGGAGCCCAACGTGGGGCCTGAATTCACCAAAGCAAAAAGTAATGAAGGGCATTAAATATTTAGGGAGTTCTTGCCATTAAAAAGTAATAGGTTCTTCCAAGTTATTGTAAATCCGCTGTAACTAGTGGAATGGTGAATTAAATGGTAAATGTCATGCTCAAAAATTTGGCATTAACCATTGAAATGTTATTGAAAATCCGCTGTAATTAGTGGAATGTTAAATTGAATCGTAAATAAATATGATGCTTGAAAATTTGGCATTTGAAATGTTATTGGAAATCCGTTGCAACTAGTGGGATATCCGACTCAAATCAAGGGCAGGGGTCCATCCGGTAATTCAGGATATCGGAGGTGAAGCTGTATAATACACAAGGATCTTACAGAAGCTGCAAGGTAAATAATGGGAAATACTGTTAGTCAAAGCCATGGCCTCGGACGCCCCTTACCTGTGTACTCTATGTGCCTTCTAAATGAGAAGAAACATCAGCATTCCCTTTTATAATACAGATTTGTTTATAATTCATTATAATTGAAAACTTATTCCGTACTTATAGCTTATGCAACCTAATATAAGGGAAACCCTAAGCAAAAAAAAACTCAAGGTTAGGCTAATCTCATATTCTTTTCAAAAAGATTTTAGTTCCAAGGTTAGCGGAAGGCCATAGATATAATGAAGCAGGGGCGGAGGAGTAAAAAAAAATTGTTTTATTCTACTTTATTATAGTTTGTTTTATTGTAGTTTACTTTATTTTATTTTTGTTTTTATACTCAGTTGAGCAAAGCTCACAGAGTATATCAACTTTGATTGGATAATGGTTGGTTGTGCAGGTATAAAGGAATCGAGATAGATATAGACTTCCATATATCAAAATCATCAGGATCGAAAAAAATTTCGTTCAGCCATGTCCGTCCGTCCGTCCGTTAACACGATAACTTCAGTAAATTTTGAGGTATCTTGAAGAAATTTGGTATGTAGGTTCCTGAGCACTAATTTCAGATCGCTGTTTAAAATGAAGAATATCGGACCAGACCCACGCCCACTTTTTCGATATCGAAAATGTCGAAAAACTGAAAAAGTGCGAGAATTCATTACCAAAGACGAATAAAGCGATGAAACTTGGTAGGTGAGTTGAGCTTATGCCGAAGAATAGAAAATTAGTAAAATATTGGACAAAGGGCGTGGCACCGCCCACTTTTAAAAGAAGGTAATTTAAAATTTTGCAAGTTTTAATTTGGCAGTCGTTGAAGATATCATAATGAAATTTGGCGGGAACGTTACTCCTATTACTATATGTATGTTTAATAAAAATTTGCAAAATCAGAGAACGACCACGCCCACTTTTAAAAAAATTATTTTTAAAGTCAAATTTTAACAAAAATTTTATATCTTCACAGTATATAAGTAAATTATGTCAACATTCAACTCCAGTAATGATATGGTGCAACAAAATGCAAAAATAAAAGAAAATTTCAAAATAGGCGTGGCTCCGCCCTTCATTCATTTAATTTGTCTACAATACTTTTAATGCCATAAGTCGAAAACAATTTACCAATCCTTGTGAAATTTGGTAGGGGCTTAGATTCTGGGACGATAACATATTTTTGTGAATAAGGGCGAAATCGGTTGAAGCCACGCCCAGTTTTTATACACAGACTACCGTCTGTCCTTCCGCTCGGCCGTCAACACGATAACTTGAGCAAAAATCGATATATCTTTACTAAACTCAGTTCACGTGCTTATCTGAACTCACTTTGTATTGGTATAAAAAACGGCCGAAATCGGACTATGACCACGCCCACTTTTTCGATATCGAAAATTACGAAAAACGAAAAAAATGCCATAATTCTACACCAAATACGAAAAAAGGGATGAAACATTGTATTTGGATTAGTTTATTGACGCAAAGTATAACTTTAGAAAAAAGCTTTGTAAAATGGGTGTGACACCTACCATATTAAGTAGAACGAAACGAAAAAGTTCTACAGGGCGAAATAAAAAACCCTTGAAATCTTGGCTGGAATACTGTTCGTGGTATTACATATAGAAATAAATTAGCGGTATCCAACAGATGATGTTCTGGGTCACCCACATTTTGGTCCACATTTTGGTCGATATCTGGAAAACGCCTTCACATATACAACTACCACCACTCCCTTTTAAACGCCTCATTAATACCTTTAATTTGATACCCATATCGTACAAACATATTCTAGAGTCACCCTTGGTCCACCTTTATGGTTATATCTCGAGAAGGCGTCCACCTATAGAACTAAGGCCCACTCCCTTTTAAAATACTCATTAATACCTTTCGTTTGGTACCCATATTGTACGAACGCATTCTAGAGTCACCCCTGGTTCACCTTTATGCCGATATCTCGAAAAGGCGTCTCCCTATAGAACTAAACCCCTCGCCCTTTTAAAATACTCATTAATACCTTTCATTTGATACTCATATCGTACAAACATATTCTAGAGTCACCCCTGGCCCGCCTTTATGGCTATATCTCAAGAAGGCGTCCACCTATAGAACTAAGGCCCACTCCCTTTTTAAATACTCATTAATACATGTCGTTTGATACCCATATTGTACAAACACATTCTAGAGTCACCCCTGGTCCACCTTTATGCCGATATCTCGAAAAGGCGACCAACTATAAAACTACCATCACTCCCTTTTAAAACCCTCATTAGTACCTTTAATTTGAAACCGATATCGTACAAACACATTCTAGAGTCACCCCTGGTCCACCTTTATGGCGATATCTCGAAAAGACGTCCACCTATAGAACTAAGCCCCACGCCCTTACTCATTAACACCTTTCGTTTGATAACCATATTATACAAACACATTCTAGAGTCACCCCTGGTACACCTTTATGGCTATATCTCGAGAAGGCGTCCACCTATAGAAATAACGCCCACTCCCTTTTAAAATACTCATTAATACCTTTCGTTTGATATCCATATTGTACAAACGCATTCTAGAGTCACCCCTGGTCCACCTTTATGCCGATATCTCGAAAAGGAGACCACCTATAAAACTACCATCGCTCCCTTTTAAAACCCTCATTAACACCTTTCATTTGATACCCATATCCTACAAACATATTCTAGAGCCACCCCTTGTCCACCTTTATGGCTATATCTCGAGGAGGCGTCCATCTATAGAACTAAGGTCCACTCCCTTTTAAAATACTCATTAATACCTTTCGTTTGATACCCCTAAAAAAAAAAATAAATGTAAGGCGCGATAACCTCCGAAGAGATCTAAGGCCGAGCTTCTCTTCCAATTTGGTCACCCCTGGTCCACCTTTATGGCGATATCTCGAAAAGGCGTCCACCTATAGAACTAAGCCCCACGCCCTTTTAAAATACTCATTAATGTCTTTCATTTGATACCCATATCGTACAAACATATTCTAGAGTCACCCCTGGTCCACCTTTATGGCTATATCTCGAAAAGACGCCCACCTATAGAACTAAGCCTCACGCCCTATTGAAATACTCATTAACACCTTTCGTTTGATACCCATATTATACAAAACCTATAAAACTACCATCACTCCCTTTTAAAACCCTCATTAGTACCTTTAATTTGATACCGATATCGTACAAACACATTCTAGAGTCACCCCTGGTCCACCTTTATGGCGATATCTCGAAAAGGCGTCCACCTATAGAACTAAGGCCCACGCCCTATTGAAATACTCATTAACACCTTTCGTTTGATACCCATATTATACAAACACATTCTAGAGTCACCCCTGTTTCACCTTTATGGCGATATCTCGAAAAGGCGTCCACCTATAGAACTAAGCATCACGCCCTTTTAAAATACTCATTAACACCTTTCATTTGATACCCATATCGTACAAACAAATTCTAGGGTCACCCCTGGTCCACCTTTATGGCGATATCTCGAAAAGGCGTCCACCTATAGAACTAAGCCCCACGCCCTTTTGAAATGCTCATTAACCCCTTTCATTTGATACCCATATCGTACAAACAAATTCTAGCGTCACCCCTGGTCCACCTTTATGGCGATATCTCGAAAAGGCGACCACCTATACAACTACCATCACTCCCTTTTAAAACCCTCATTAGTGCCTTTAATTTGATACCGATATCGTACAAACACATTCTAGAGTCACCCCTAGTCCACCATTATGGCGATATCACGAAAAGGCGTCCACCTATAGAACTTAGCCCCATGCCCTTTTGAAATGCTCATTAATCCCTTTCGTTTCATACCCATATTGTACAAACGCATTCTACAGTCACCCCTAGTCCACCTTTATGCCGATATCTCGAAAAGGCGACCACCTATACAACTACCATCACTCCCTTTTAAAACCCTCATTAGTACCTTTAATTTGATACCGATATCGTACAAACACATTCTAGAGTCACCCCTGGTCCACCTTTATGGCGATATCTCGAAAAGGCGTCCACCTATAGAACTAAGCCCCACGCCCTTTTGAAATGCTCATTAACCCCTTTCATTTGATACCCATATCGTACAAACAAATTCTAGGGTCACCCCTGGTCCACCTTTATGGCGATATCTCGAAAAGGCGACCACCTATACAACTACCATCACTCCATTTTAAAATACTCATTAACACCTTTCATTTGATACTCATATCGTACAAGCAAATTCTAGAGTCAACCCTGATCCACCTTTATGGCGATATCCCTAAATGGCGTCCACCTATAGAACTATGGCACACTTCCTCTTAAAATTCTCTTTAATACCTTTCATTTGATACACATGTCATATAATCACATTTCAGGGTTACCCTCGGTTCATTTTCCTACATGGTTATTTTCCCTTATGTTCCCACCATAGATCTCAACTGAGTAAGTAATGTTCGGTTACACCCGAACTTAACCTTCCCTACTTGTTCTTATTTTAGTTTATCTCATTTTATTTTATTTTATCTTATTTTAGTTTATCTGTTTTGTTTTATTTTATTTTAGTTCGTGTGGTATTTGAACATTTAGTTGACTTTATTGTAGTTTATGTTAGTTTATCTGAATTGTGCTATCACTTCATTATCTTACTATATTCTGTTTTATTTTATTATGCATTATTTTAGATTTTCAGATCAAGTGCCAAAAAACTAGAAGTTCAAAAAAAAGTATTCGTTTATTAACTTCCCTGTCCAATGAGTCATATGTGACTCACAATAGCGTATTGGAACAAGTTCATGATTAACATGTGACTCATTTCTTTATACAATTTAAAGACGCTCTCTTGGTACGAACGTGTCGTTATATATATTTGTGAATTCTATGTGAGCGTATATCAAAAGACTTGAACTTTAGGAAAATGAAAGAAAATTTCGTCATTTTTTTTCCGCCTTCAAACGCAACTAATAGGTTTTGTAATATTAATAATATATGCCGATTACTAATATAAATACATATATCTTATGGGCATGTGATTTAGATGTTTAAATTTAAATAAAAATAATAAATGATACACAAATATATCTCGGATACGGTGGATGCCCTTAAACTGGTGCTGCAGTTTTGAACTTAGTCAGTCAAGCAGTTAGCATGCAGCGCGCCATTAAATGCGCTTCAAGACAGGTTGCGAATCCTATGTTAGTGCTGTTTTATTAAATTTCAATCACAAACGAGTCAAAACTAGTTAATCTCTTTAACTTCTTTAGTAAATGAAAAAAATGGCTTCCAGCATTTAAAGACTTTATTGCTGCATACTAGCTACTATTTTATTAAGTGAATTTTTGGAATTATTATTCTCATCTTCATTTTTTTTTTTCTTCTTTGTTTTTTTTTTTTTAATGTATATATAATGATGCCAATACCAAAGCAGTGCATTAATAATGCTAGTGAAATGAATTTAATGTATTTTTAAATGTTTAGGCTTATGGGCGTAAAAGTATGTGTCTAATTTGCCTTAATCTAGTTAGTATACTATTTTCTATATTTTTAAATACTAAATTTTCTTTTGTGTGATTTTTAAATTATCTTACGATCAAATTTGGTTTTGGAATCCCTCAATTTAGTAAATTATAGTGGTCCGTATTACGAAACGAACTCACCCATTGGTTCAACCGTCGATGTTGTTAAAGCTGGTGCTGTTACAGCAGGCCTGTGTTCGGCGGCCCTGCTGTTGGTGTGGGTAAAGCTGGTGGTGTTGCAGCAGGCCTATATTCGGCGGCCCTGCTGTTGTTGTTGTTCAAGCTGGTGTTGCAGCAGGCCTATGTTTAGCGGCCCTCCTGTTGTTGTTGTTCAAGCTGGTGTTGCAGCAGGCCTAAGTTTAATATCCCTGCTGTTGTTGTTGTATAAGCTGGTGTTGCAGCAGGCCTACGTTTAGCGGCCCTGCTGTTGTTGTTGTAGCTGGTGCTGTTGCAGCAGGCCTATGTATGGCGGCTCTGCTGTTGTTGCTGTAGCTGATGCTGTTGCAGCAGGCCTATGTTTGGCGGCCTGCTGTTGTTGTTGTTGTAGCTGGTGCTGGTGGTAAGCCTGGTGGATGTTGCGCGTTTGGTTGGCGCTGCCGATGGGGTTGCGGTCGTGGTTGGGCGGTCGAGGTTGGTGGTGGTTGCGCTCGTGGTTGTTGCGTCGCAATGGTTGTGGGTGCGTCTGGTGTATTAGCGTGTGGTTTTGGCGCTGTTAATAGTGGCCGTTTTCGTTGGTATTGTCGTCGTCGTCGTAATCGTCGTGTAGCTCTCAATAATGGCGGCTATCGTGTATTACCTGAGCATGTATCGGTTTAAGCACACACACACAAATTTTAATGGCGATTTTAAATAGGCACTATTTTTATATATGAAAATATATGTAAAACCTGCACTTTAATTAGTGCTTACTTGACTTTCTAGGCTGTTATATATGACGTTACCTTAACAATACAAAATTACTCGTTTCTTTCTGCTATTTTGTAAGTGGTTTGAGTCTGCAAGCAAATGGTTAATAGGTTGTCGTCGTTGTGATTTCTTGCAATACGAACTCCGAGGATTTCTTGTCTCGCCTTTTTCTTTTTTTTGTAAATATTTTAACACTCCATTTAAAAGTTTTTTTAATAACGAAGTTTAGTTTTACTAAACTGTTTTTGTGTGTTTTGTTTGCTAATGTTGCATGATTTTCATTTAGAATTTTCCACCCGCAGCTAGGCTTAATACAGCGCTAATATAGCAACAAAACAGCAAATACGAAGCACCAACGACACCAATAGCAATGACACCGCCCAAATTCGGTTTTGTTTTCGAGCTATATTTTAAACCGACTTTTCCACATGTTAGCTTATTTACTTTAATTTTCTTTGGGTTCTCGTTTATTTTCGTTCGAACTATACTCAATTTAGCGTTACTTATAAATTAAACTTGTACAAATATTATCGAAAAGTACAACTTTTGGCGACCACCAGCTGCAAGAAAAAGACCTTGCTCTTTTTTTATCTTCTGCCCAAAAATGGCCACACACGCCATGGTATTCTAGAAAAACAATTCATTCCATTATTGCGACTGCGCAGTTGAACGGCGCCGTTAAATAGCATGATTTAACTGTGGTTGCCATGGTGGAACCATACACGGTGGTAGTCGCGGTGACATTCCTGCAGCCATCATTAAAAGTTCCTTATACTTTGTTTTTGTGGACCGATGGACTAATGTCAAAATCGTATTGGGCTGAAAGTTAAAGTGTCAATTCGTATGAAACTACAAGTCAGCTGTCACCTTGTATAGTTACGCCATGGTGGTTGCCGTTATTGGGAATTTCTCCACACCATTGAATTATTTCGCGATGCCACCTGCGCGAAATTAACAAAAATTTGCTTTAACCACCCCAGGCAGACATGAGTGAGGGTGAATCCTACCCTTTTCCCTATTACCTGCCAACTGGTACGTTCCAAGGGTGACTCTCCCAAGTGGACCATAACAAGTACCAGAGATAATATCGTAAATAACAATTAAATTTTGTATTGAACGTCTGACATGCAGTGGCATAACGTTTATAAGCATACACCTGCTTATATAGGGTGGAAGGGATTAGCAAAATGAAGGGATAGGAGGGCAAATCGATAGAGGCGTACTCTAATTTAGAATGCACTAAAGAATTATACAATACATATACTCCTAGTGGTTGGGTCCTTAAAATTTTTCGCAAAACGCCGTAAAAAAGCTAAGTTAGCATAAGCTTTTGGTATAAGATAGTTAACAAATAGTTTAACGAATAGTTTAAAATGACACCAAGATCACGAAATTCTCTGACCGAGGCAAGATATGTATTAGCGATATAGTATGTTGATGAAAGCGCACTAGTAGATCTAGAAAACGTGATATGCCAACATTTACTACTGTTAAATCTCAGATGATTATTAAGAGCCCACACATTAAGAGCATCCAGATCTCTCTGCAGGAGCAATTCATCTGATACAGAGATGATATGACTAAAAAGTGTTATATTTTTGTACTACCGACTGTTTTCTTTATTTATTGTAAATTTGTTTTTTTGGTTTCGGGTTTACAGTCCAATGAACCAGAAAAACGCCTTTTTTATTTTATCGCCAACGTTTCGACCTTTTATTTTGGTCTTCTTCAGGGCCTAATGACAAAAAATATAAAACTTAGTATATAAGACCTTGCATTGTAAAAGAGGGTTAATAATTATTAATTACATATACACACAAAAGTACATATATAACACAATTATTGAAATCACAGATTCTTACTCAAAATTACTGCGTTCTTCCTTGTCCAGTTGTTTTGTATAGATGTTTTGTTTTCTGCATTGTGCAGAAATGGTCATATATAAAATTTTTAAATTATAGGACTTATTTATAAATTTGAATAAAATTTAAAAGAAATAAGTAATAAAATGAACACAATGTAAAATTCAAACAACAAACTATATATATATGCGTATTTGACGTTTGTTGATATTTTGTCAGCCGGTTCGTGCTTGATGGACTATGTAGAGCAGCTGATGATTGTTGACATTGTTAGAAAATACACGTATAGATGTCGCTGATGTTTTTAGCTTCTACGCTTCTTTTATTAACACAGTTTTTATCAGCTTTAATAAATATTTCTTCTAATAGGATTCTTTTTCCCCAACTTTTCTCTCTAGCCAATACTTTAGTTCCTTCGAAGTCAAATATATGTCCAAAAGTAATAGCGTGGAGGGCGAGTGCACTTTTTTCTGTTTCTTTCTTCTCAACAGTTTTTCTATGTTGATTTAGGCGCTTGTATAAATGTTGAGATGTAGTGCCTATGTAACTTTTTCTTCGCTGGCAGTCAATACAATCTATTTTGTATACAACGTTCTTTTCTTTATTTGTTGGTATTAAAGACAAAATACCAACAAATAAAGAAAAGAACGTTGTATACAAAATAGATTGTATTGACTGCCAGCGAAGAAAAAGTTACATAGGCACTACATCTCAACACTGTTGAGAAGAAAGAAACAGAAAAAAGTGCACTCGCCCTCCACGCTATTACTTTTGGACATAGATTTGACTTCGAAGGAACTAAAGTATTGGCTAGAGAGAAAAGTTAGGGAAAAATAATCCTATTAGAAGAAATATTTATTAAAGCTGATAAAAACTGTGTTAATAAAAGAAGCGTAGAAGCTAAAAACATCAGCGACATCTATACGTGTATTTTCTAACAATGTCAACAATCATCAGCTGCTCTACATAGTCCATCAAGCACGAACCGGCTGACAAAATATCAACAAACGTCAAATACGCATATATATATAGGTTGTTGTTTGAATTTTACATTGTGTTCATTTTATTACTTATTTCTTTTAAATTTTATTCAAATTTATAAATAAGTCCTATAATTTAAAAATTTTATATATGACCATTTCTGCACAATGCAGAAAACAAAACATCTATACAAAACAACTGGACAAGGAAGAACGCAGTAATTTTGAGTAAGAATCTGTGATTTCAATAATTGTGTTATATATGTACTTTTGTGTGTATATGTAATTAATAATTATTAACCCTCTTTTACAATGCAAGGCCTTATATACTAAGTTTTATATTTTTTGTCATTAGGCCCTGAAGAAGACCAAAATAAAAGGTCGAAACGTTGGCGATAAAATAAAAAAGGCGTTTTTCTGATTCATTGGACTGTAAACCCGAAACCAAAAAAACAAATCTAAAAAGTGTTAAATCATCAGCATAAAGTAAATAATTTGAATGCTTTAAATATAAGCCGACGTCATTAATGAAAATAACAAATAAGATTGGACCGAGAATACTACCTTGTGGCACCCCAGAGGTTGCCAAGAACTCATAGGACCTCAAAGCACAATTAGCTTGCAATAAGAAATAGAACAATTAAGTCTCGCGTTGAGGTCGACACGCGTAGGGCAACGGACTACGTGACGGAGACTATTAATGAAAGTGTACAATGCTAGGAGTCATTGGATGCAGTTAAGTCCCTTCCGGATTTTTCAGGGAAACTGAATGCTTATGTTAGCTGGAGGGAAGCAGCACATGATGCAGTGAGTTTGTATGTTAGAGGAAGTAGGATATACTTTGCAGCATTGACAATTTTGAGAAATAAAATTACTCAGGATGCAAATGATACACTTGCCAACCATGGCACAGTGTTGAACTTTGATGCTATAATTGGGCGGTTAGATTTTGCATATTCGGATAAACGTCCGATACATACTCGTATTATTGAGCAAGAGCTCAGCGTTCTGCGCCAGGGATCTATGTCGGTTATTGGGTATTACAATTTGGTTAGTAGGAAATTGACCTTATTTATTAATAAAACTATTATGACACATAATAGCTCTTCGGAAATAGCTAAAGAGATAAACAAAAAGAATAGGGATCATGCGTTAAGGATATTTATCACAGGACTGAACGCAACTTTGAGGGACATAATATTTTCGCTAAAACCTCAGGATTTGCCCGATGCATTGGCAAAAGCACATGAGTTAGATCAAACAATCAAAGGGCGTTATATGCCCAAAGTTTTTCTAATGAAAAAGCAGGGCTATAATGCAATAAATAAGCAATAACCTAAGATTCTTAACTACCCGTTTCTAGAGTATGCAAAAAAATTATAATTCAACAAATCAGCAGGGTGGTAGGTATTTTAAGCAAAATACTAAACCACTAACGATTAATAGGGTAAATACTACTCAACCTCGGAATGAGAACATACAAGGTTATAAAAGAAGAAGGGAAAGCAATGGTAGCTTTCGACCACAAGAAAAAACACCAAGAATTAATAACTTAAGCGAAGAAGATTTTTTAGAGCAAACGGGGACGACCGCCCCCCCCCCAAATCGGGTTAGGAGGTCAGAATATACCTTGTCGTAAGAGGCGACTAAATTACTAAATTCAAGGGGCTGTGTAGCGCAACCCTTCAGGTTGCCAGCGCAATATACAGCTTCTCCACACCCCATTATCAACCTCACCTATCCTCCGCGAATCCTGTTCTCTGTGCTCTGGCGACCCCCCAAGCTCCTCGTGGTGCGGAGTGAGGGATGGGCTGAACGTTTAGTGTGGCCATATAAATCGTTTCCGAGATGGTCGGGCTAGCACCTTAATGGTGCTATGTTACCGGAGCGTACCGGATTCGTATCCGGCAAAGGATCATCACATCGATAGCACTCCCCACAGCCTTCGGTGAGCAACCTTAGCGCTACAACAACAACAACCTCCCCTACAACGTAATAAGAGACTATAAGTTGAATAAAGAATTTAAAGCTCTAGTAGATACTGAAACGAGATCCTGTTATATTAAACAAGGATTATACGATAATAAAAACGAATTGGCCGTTTACAAACGGGTTAAAACTGTAAATGGATATTCCATTATAAAATACTATGACGTTATTAATTTATTTGGAGTTCGACAAATATTTTATGAAATAGGTAATTTGGAATTGGATATCCTTTTGGGATATAATTTATTAAAGAAAATAGAAGCTCGTATCGATATACGTAGCGGAAAATTAATATACAAAACAAATAGTAGAAAAAAATTTCGTAGATGGTTTATAAGTGGTTTTAAATTCCATATCACATACGTTTGGGAAATATCGACCAAATTGTAAACGATTTTCCTTCATCCTTTGCCAAATAATGGAAAATCACCATGAAGGAAAATGAAACTAGGGTAACCTTGGAATGTGTTTGTATTAAGTAAATGGGTATCAAATGAAAGGTATTAAAGAGTATTTTAAAAGGGAGTAGGCCCTAGTTCTATAGGTGTACGCCTTTTCGAGACATCGCCATAAAGGACCAGGGGTGACTTTAGAATGTGTTTGTACGATATTGGTATCAAATGAAAGGTGTTAATGAGTATTTTAAAAGGGAGTGGGCCTTAGTTTTGTGGGTGGACGCCTTTTTAAGATATCGCCATAAAGGTGGACCAGGGGTGACTTTAGAATGTGTTTTTACCATATTGGTATTAAATGAAAGGTGTTAATGAGTATTTTAAAAGGGAGTGGGCCTTAGTACTGTAGGTGGACGCCTTTTTGAGATATCACCATAAAGGTGGACAAGGGTGATTTTAGAATATGTTTGTACGATATTGGAATCAAATGAAAGGTGATAATGAGCATTAGTTCTATAAGTGGAAGTCTTTTCGAGATATCGCCATAAAGGTGGACCAGGGGTGACTATATAATGTGTTCGTACCATATGGGTATCAAATTAAAGGTATTAAAGAGGGTTTTAAAAGGGAGTGGCCCTTAGTTGTATATGTGAGGGCGTTTTCGAGATATCGAAAAAAATGTGGACCAGGGTGACCCAGAACATCATTTGTTGGGTACCGCTAATTTATTTATATATATAATACCACGAACAATATTCGTGCCATGATTCCAAGGGCTTTTGATTTCGCCCTGAAGAACTTTTTCATTTTCTTCTACTTAATATGGTAGGCGTCACACCTATTTTACAAAGTTTTTTCTATAATTATATTTTGTGTCAAAAAACGAATCCAATTAAAATGTTTCTTCCCTTTTTTTCGTATTTGGTATAAAATTATAACCTTTTTTCATTTTTCGAAATTTTCGATATCGAAAAAGTGGGCGTGGTCATAGTCGGATTTCGCCCATTTTTAATACCAAGATAAAGTGAGTTCAGATAAGTACGTGAACTAAGTTTAGTAAAGATATATCGATTTTTGCTCAAGTTATCGTCTTAGCGGCCGAGCGGGAGAACAGACGGTCGACTGTGTATAAAAACTGGGCGTGGCTTCAACCGACTCCGCCCATTTTCACAGAAAACCGTTACCGGCATAGAGGCTATGTCGTTACCAAACTCCACAAGGATTGGTAAATTTTTGTTCGACTTATGTCATTAAAAGTATTCTAGGTAAATTAAATGAAAAAGGGCGGAGCCACGCCGATTTTGAAAATTTCTTTTATTTTTGTATTTTGTTGCACCATATCATTACTGGAGTTGAATGTTGACATAATTTACTTATATACTGTAAAGATATTAAATTTTTTGTTAAAATTTTACTTAAAAAAAATTTTTTTTTTAAAAGTGGGCGTGGTCTTTCTCCGATTTTGCTAATTTTTATTAGACGTACATATAGTAATAGGAGTAACGTCCCTGCCAAATTTCATCATGATATCTTCAACGACTGACAAATTACAGCTTGAAAAATTTTAAATTACCTTCTTTTAAAAGTGGGCGGTGCCACGCCCATTGTCCAAAATTTTACTAATTTTCTATTCTGCGTCATAAATTCAACTCATTTACCAAGTTTCGTCGCTTTATCTGTATTTGGTAATGAATTATCGCACTTTTTCGGTTTTTCGAAATTTTCGATATCGAAAAAGTGGGTGTGGTTATAGTCCAATATCGTTCATTTTAAACAGAGATCTGAGATGAGTGTCGAGGAACTTGCAAACCAAATTTCATTACGATCCCTCAAAACTTACTCAAGTTATCGTGTTTAAGGACGGACGGACATTTCTAAATGAATTTGTTTTTTGGCCCAGATTATTTTGATATATAGAAGTCTATATCTATCTCAATTAGTTTATGCCGTTACGGGGAACCGTTATGTGAACAAAATTACAATACTCTGTGAGCTCTGCTGAGCTGAGTATATAAATGGAATCAGTTCCGGACAGAAAGGTCCTAGAGTATCCGCCGAAGGTAATACCGGCGATAATAAAAAGAAATATAACAAAAAAAAAAAAAAAAACTACTGAAAACATATCTACTGTGACGAATATGAGTGACACTAAGTGATACTCACATCCCTAGTTTGATGCTAAGTAAATGATGTCACAACAACAATAAAGTCTCGCGTTGAGGTGGACACGCGTAGGGTAACGGACTACGTGACAGAGACTATTAATGAAAGTGTACAATGCTAGGAGTCATTGGATGCAGTTAAGTCCCTTCCGGATTTTTCAGGGAAACTGAATGCTTATGTTAGCTGGAGGGAAGCAGCACATGATGCAGTGAGTTTGTATGTTAGAGGAAGAGGATATACTTTGCAGCATTGACAATTTTGAGAAATAAAATTACTCAGGATGCAAATGATACACTTGCCAACCATGGTACAGTGTTGAACTTTGATGCTATAATTGGGCGGTTAGATTTTGCATATTCGGATAAACGTCCGATACATACTCGTATTATTGAGCAAGAGCTCAGCGTTCTGCGCCAGGGATTACAATTTGGTTAGTAGGATATTGCCCTGTTTGATTAAAGGTATTATGACACATAATAGCTCTTCGGAAATAGCTAAAGAGATAAACAAAAAGAATAGGGATCATGCGTTAAGGATATTATCACAAGACTGAGTGCACCTTTGAGAGACATAATATTTTCGCTAAACCCTCAGGATTTGCCCGATGCATTGGCAAAATCACATGAGTTAGAATCAAACAATCAAAGGGCGTTATATGCCCAAAGTTTTTATTATGAAAAAGCAGGGCTAGGATGCAATAAATAAGCAATAACCTAAGATTCTCAACCAAAGATAACATCCCAAATAAAAATAGCACTCAGAAAGCAGAACCAATGGACGTGGATCCATCTGTTTCTAGAGTCTACAAAAAAAATTATAGTTCAACAAATCAGCAGGGTGGAAGGTATTTTAAGCAAAATACTAAACCACTAACGATTAATAGGGTAAATACTACTCAACCTCGGAATGAGAACATACAAGGTTATAAAAGAAGAAGGGAAAGCAATGGTAGCTTTCGACCCCAAGAAAAAACACCAAGAATTAATAACTTAAGCGAAGAACATTTTTTAGAGCAAACGGAGACGACCCCCCCCCCCCCAGCGGGTTAGGGGGTCAGAATATACCTTGTCGTAAGAGGCGACTAAAATACCAGATTCAAGGGGCTGTGTAGCGCAACCCTTCAGGTTGCCAGCGCAATATACAGCTTCTCCAAACGCAATTATCAACCTCACCTATCCGCCGCAAATCCTGTTCTCTGTGCTCTGGCGACCCCCAAGCTCCTCATGGTGGGGATGGAGGGATGGGCTGAATGTTTAGTTTGGCCATATAAATCGTTCCCGAGATGGTCGGGCTAGCACCTTAATGGTGCTATGTTACAGGAGCGTGCCGGATTCGTATCCGGCAAAGGATCATCACATCGATAACTCTCCCCAAAGCCTTCAGGGAGCAACAACAACAACCTCCCCTACAACGTAATAAGAGACTATAAGTTGAATAAAGAACTTAAAGTTCTAGTAGATATTGAAGCAAGATCCTGTTATATTAAACAAGGATTATACGATAATAAAAACGAATTGTCCGTTTACAAACGGGTTAAAACTGTAAATGGTTATTCCATTATAAAATACTATCACGTTATTAATTTATTTGGAGTCCGACAAATATTTTATGAAATAGGTAATTTGGAGTTGGATATCCTTTTGGGATATAATTTATTAAAGAAAATAGAAGCTCGTATCGATATACGTAGCGGAAAATTAATATCCAAAACAAGTAAGGAAGGTTAAGTTCGGGTGTAACCGAACATTATATACTCAGTTGAGAGCTATGGTGACAACATAAGGGAAAATAACCATGTAGGAAAATGAACCGAGGGAAACCCTGGAATGTGTTTGTATGACATGTGTATCAAATGAAAGGCATTAAAGAGTATTTTATGAGGGAGTGGGCCATAGTTCTATAGGTGGACGCCATTTAGGGATATAGCCATAAAGGTGGATCAGGGTTGACTCTACAATACGTTTGTACGATATGGGTATCAAATGAAAGGTGTTAATGAGTATTTTAAAAGGGCGTGGGGTATAGTTCTATAGGTGGACGCCTTTTCGAGATATCGCCATGAAGGTCCAGGGGTGACTTTAGAATGTGTTTGTACGATATGGGTATCAAATGAAAGGTGTTAATGAGTATTTTAAAAGGGAGTAATCCTTAGTTCCATAGGTGGACGCCGTTTCGAGATATCGCCACAAAGGTGGACCAGGGGTGACTCTAGAATGTGTTTGTACGATATGGGTATCAAATTAAAGGTATTAATGAGGGTTTTAAAAGGGAGTGGTGGTTGTTGTATAGGTGGTCGCCTTTTCGAGATATCGCCATAAAGGTGAACCAGGGGTGACTCTAGAATGCGTTTGTACGATATGGGTATCAAATGAAAGGTGTTAATGAGTATTTTAAAAGCGATTAATCCTTAGTTCTATAGGTGGACGCCGTTTCGAAATATCGGCATAAAGGTGGACCAGGGGTAACCCTAGAATTTTTTTGTGCAATATGGGTATCAAACGAAAGGTTTTAATGAGTATTTTAAAAGGGAGGGGCCTTAGTTCTATAGGTGTACGCCTTTTCGAGGTATCGCAATAAAGGTGGACCAGGGGTGACTATAGACTTTGTTTGTACGATATGGGTATCAAATGAAAGGTGTTAATGAGTATTTTTAAAAGGGAGTGGGCCTTCGTTCGATAGGTGTTCGCCTTTTCGAGATATCGCCATAAAGATGGAGCAGGGGTGACTTTAGAATATGTTTGTACGATATGGGTATCAAATGAAAGGTGTTAATGAGTATTTTAAAAGGGCGTGGGTCTTAGTTCTATAGGTGGACGCCTTTTCGAGATATCGCCATAAAGGTGGACCAGGGGTGACTCTAGAATGTGTTTTTACGATATGGGTATTAAATTAAAGGTATTAATGAGATTTTTAAAAGGGAGTGGTGGTAGTTGTATATGTGAAGGCGTTTTCCAGATATCGACCAAATGTGGACCAGGGTGACCCAGAACATCATCTGTTGGATACCGCTAATTTATTTATATATGTAATACTTGCCAAGATTTTAAGGGTTTTTTATTTCGCCCTGCAGAACTTTTTCATTTTCTTCTAGATAGGTGTCACAACCATTTTATAAAGTTTTTTCTAAAGTTATATTTCGCGTCAATAAACCAATCCAATTACCTCACCATGTTTCATCCCTTTTTTCGTATTTGGTATAGAATTATGGCATTTTTTTCATTTTTCGTAATTTTCGATATCGAAAAAGTGGGCGTGGTCATTGTCGATTTTTGCTCAAGTTATCGTGTTAACGGCCATGCGGAAGGACAGACGAAAAACTGTGTATAAATACTGGGCGTGGCGTCAACCGATTTCGCCCGTTTTCACAGAAAACAGTTAGCATCATAAAATCTATGCCCCTACCAAATTTCAAAAGGATTGGTTAATTTTTGTTCGACTTATGGCGTTAAAAATATCCTAGACAAATTAAATGAAAAAGGGCGGAGCCACGCCCATTTTGAAATATTCTTTTATTTTTGTATTTTGTTGCACCATATCATTACTGGAGTTGAATGTTGACATAATTTACTTATATACTGTAAAGATATTAAATTTTTTGTTAAAATTTTACTAAAAAAAAATTTTTTTTTAAAAGTGGGCGTGTTCCTTCTCCGATTTTGCAAATTTTTATTAGACGTACATATAGTAATAGGAGTAACGTCCCTGCCAAATTTCATCATGATATCTTCAACGACTGACAAATTACAGCTTGAAAAATTTTAAATTACCTTCTTTTAAAAGTGGGCGGTGCCACGCCCATTGTCCAAAATTTTACTAATTTTCTATTCTGCGTCATAAATTCAACTCATTTACCAAGTTTCGTCGCTTTATCTGTATTTGGTAATGAATTATCGTACTTTTTCGGTTTTTCGAAATTTTCGATATCGAAAAAGTGGGCGTGGTTATAGACCAATATCGTTCATTTTAAATAGCGATCTGAGATGAGTGATCAGGAACCTACATACCAAATTTCATCAAGATACCTCAATATTTACTCAAGTCACCGTGTTAACGGACAGACGGACGGACGGACGGACATGGCTCAATCAAATTTTTTTTTCGATCCTGATTATTTTGATATATGGAAGTCTATATCTATCTCGATTCCTTTATATATGTACAACCAACCGTTATCCAATCAAACTTAATATACTCTGTGAGCTCTGCTCAACTGAGTAGAACAAGTAAGGAAGGTTAAGTTTGGGTGTAACCGAATATTACATACTCAGTTGAGAGCTATGGTGACAACATAAGGGAAAATAACCATGTAGGAAAATGAACCGAGAGAAACCCTGGAATGTGTTTGAATGACATGTGTATCAAATGAAAGGCATTAAAAAGTATTTTATGAAGGATTGGGCCATAGTTCTATAGGTGGACGCCATTTAGGGATATAGCCATAAAGGTGGATCAGTGTTGACTCTAGAATGCGTTTGTACGATATGGGTATCAAATGAAAGGTGTTAATGAGTATTTTAAAAGGGAGTAATCCTTAGTTCCATAGGTGGACGCCGTTTCGAGATATCGCCATAAAGGTGGACCAGGGGTGACCCTAGAATTTGTTTGTACAATATGGGTATCAAAAGAAAGGTGTTAATGAGTATTTTAAAAGGGAGTAATCCTTAGTTCCATAGGTGGACGTCTTTTCGAGATATCGCCACAAAGGTGGACCAGGGGTGACCCTAGAATTTGTCTGTACAACATGGGCATTAAACGAATGGTGTTAATGAGTATTTTAAAAGGGAGTGGGCCTTAGTTCTATAGGTGGAAGCCGTTTCGAAATATCGCCATATAGGTGGACCAGGGGTGACTCTAGAATGTGTTTGTACGATATGGGTATCAAATTAAAGGTATTAATGAGGGTTTTAAAAGGGAGTGGTGGTTGTTGTATAGGTGGTTGCCTTTTCGAGATATCGCCATAAAGGTGGACCAGGGGTGACTCTAGAATGCGTGAGTAATCCTTAGTTCCGTAGGTGGACGCCGTTTCCAGACATCGCCATAAGGGTGGACCAGGGGTGACCCTAGAATTTGTTTGTACAAATGGGCATCAAACGAAAAGTGTTAATGAGTATTTTAAAAGGGAGCCGGCCTTAGTTCTATAGGTGGACGCCGTTTCAAAATATCGCCATAAAGGTGGACCAGGGGTGACTCTAGAATGTGTTTGTATGATATGGGTATCAAATTAAAGGTATTAATTGGGGTTTTAAAAGGGAGTGGTGGTTGTTGTATAGGTGGTCGCTTTTTCGAGATATCGCCATAACGGTGGACCAGGGGTGACCCTAGAATTTGTTTGTACGATATGGGTATCAAATGAAAGGTGTTAATGAGTATTTTAAAAGGGAGTAATCCTTAGTTCCATAGGTGGACACTGTTTCGGGATATCGCCATAAAGGTGGAGCAGGGGTGACTCTAGAATGTGTTTGTACGATATGGGTATTAAATTAAAGGTATTAATGAGAGTTTTAAAAGGGAGTGGTGGTAGTTGTATATGTGAAGGCGTTTTCCAGATATCGACCAAAACATCATCTGTTGGATACCGCTAATTTATTTATATATGTAATACCTGTCTGTCGCCCTGCAGAACTTTTTCATTTTCTTCTACTTAATATGGTAGGTGTCACAACCATTTTATAAAGTTTTTTCTAAAGTTATATTTCGCGTCAATAAACCAATCCAATTACCTCACCATGTTTCATCCCTTTTTTCGTATTTGGTATAGAATTATGGCATTTTTTTCATTTTTCGTAATTTTCGATATCGAAAAAGTGGGCGTGGTCATTGTTGGATTTCGTTTATTTTTCAACCAACCGTTATCCAATCAAACTTAATATACTCTGTGAGCTCTGCTCGCCTGAGTATGACAAATAGTAGAAAAAAATTTCGTAGATGGTTTATAAGTGGTTTTAAATTCCATATCAAATACGTTTGGGAAATATCGACCAAATTGTAAACCAAGAGCTTTAGAAAAAAATTTCGTAGATGGTTTATAAGTGGTTTTAAATTCCATATCAAATACGTTTGGGAAATATCGACCAAATTGTAAACCAAGAGGACGTTTTTTTAACGATTTTCCTTCATCCTTTGTCAAATAATGGAAAATCACCATGTAGGAAAATGAACCTAGGGTAACCTTGGAATGTGTTTGTATTAAGTAAATGGGCATCAAATGAAAGGTATTAAAGAGTATTTTAAAAGGGGGTAGGCCTTAGTTTTATAGGTGTACGCCTTTTCGAGATATCGCCATAAAGGACCAGGGGTGACCTTAGAATGTGTTTGTACGATATGGGTATCAAATGAAAGGGGTTAATGAACATTTTAAAAGGGAGTGGGCCTTAGTTCTGTAGGTGGGCGCCTTTTTGAGATATCGCCATAAAGGTGGACCAGGGGTGACTCTATAATATGTTTGTACTATATTGGTATCAAATGAAAGGTGATAATGAGTATTTTAATTGTATTTTGTGTCAAAAAACGAATCCAGTTAAAAATTTTCATCCCTCTTTTTCGTATTTGGTATAGAAGGCGTGGTCATAGTCGGATTTCGCCCATTTTTAATACCAAGATAAAGTGAGTTCAGCGAACTAAGTTTAGTAAAGATATATCGATTTTTGCTCAAGTTATCGTCTTAACGGCCGAGCGGGAGAACAGACGGTCGACTGTGTATAAAAACTGGGCGTGGCTTCAACCGACTCCGCCTATTTTCACAGAAAGCCGTTACCGGCAGAGAGGCTATGTCCTTACCAAACTTCACAAGGATTGGTAAATTTTTGTTCGACTTATGGCATTAAAAGTATTCTAGACAAATTAAATGAAAAAGGGCGGAGCCACGCCGATTTTGAAATTTTCTTTTATTTTTGTATTTTGTTGCACCATATCAATACTGGAGTTGAATTTTGACATAATTTACTTATATACTGTAAAGATATTAAATTTTTTGTTATATTTTGACTTATAATTTTTTTTTTAATGTGGGCGTGTTCGTCGTCCGATTTTGCTAATATTTATTTAGAACACTTATAGTAATAGGAGTAACGTTCCAGTAAAATGTCATCATAATATCTTCAAAGACTGCCAAATTACAGCTTAAGCTGGCAGTGCCACGCCCATTGTCTAAAATTTTATTAATTTTCTATTCTGCTTCATAAGGTCAACCCACCTACCAAGTTTCATCGCTTTATCCGTCTTTGGTAATGAATTATCGCACTTTTTCGGGTTTTCGAAATTTTCGATATCGAAAAAGTGGGTGTCGTTAAAGTCCGATGTCATTCATTTCAAACAGAGATCTGAGATGAGTGTCCAGGAACTTGCAAACCAAATTTCATTAAGATACCTCAAAATTTACTCAAGTTATCGTGTTTAAGGACGGACGGACATGCCTTAATGAATCTCTTTTTTGGCCCAGATCATTTTGATATATAGAAGTCTATATCTATCTCAAATAGTTTATGCCGTTACGGGGTACCATTATGCGAAGAAAATTACAATACTCTGTGAGCTCTGCTCAGCTGAGTATAAAAATGAAATCAGTTCCGGACAGAAAGGTCCTAGAGTATGCGCCGAAGTTAACACAGGCAATATTAAAAAGAAAAATAACAAAAAAAAAAAAAAAAAAAAAAAAAAAAAAAAAACTACTGAAAACATACTGTGACGAATATGAGTGACACTAAGTGATACTCAATTCCCTAGTCTGATGCTAAGTAAATGAAGTCAAAACAACAATAAAGCCGACAGTCACTTGTATCTACATAAACGAATCAATCATTATGTCTACACATATGTACGTACACGCAGCGGAAACCACATGCATATATCTGAGATACTCCCGAAAGTATGCAATGAGAGAAGCTATAAAATCGTGCATCTGTAATTACAGCTCAGAAATTTGATAGCTGATGGACAACTAGTAGATTTTGGAAATGGAAGCGCCTAGAAGATGCGAACGAGGAAATCAGAGAGTATAAAACGACAACGAAAAAGAAAACTCCATAGCACCACCACCGCGCTAAATGCCATTAGTACCAAGATAAATTTTGGTTTAAATCAGAAGCCCTACCATAGAACAGTACTCGTAGCGCCAGACTTATCAAAAGCTTTTGATACAGTCAACCATGGCACGTTACTGCAAGACTTGGAAGGGACTACTCTTCCCCCATGTATTAAAAGGTGGACTGCAAATTATCTGGGTGGTCGGTAGGCATCGGTGCAATTCAGAAACGAAATATCAAAGCCAAGAAGAATTAAACACTTTTGTTTCAATTTTACATATCAAAAATACCATCGCCACCAGAAGGAGTTACTATCGTTTCTTACGCCGGTGACTGCACAATAATGGCCACAGGCCCGGGCCCAAAGATCGATGAGCTTTGCAACAGAATAACCGGCTACCTCCCTGATCTCTCCAGTTTTTTCGCCTCGCGAAACCTGGCATTATCACCGACTAAATCATCCGCGACCCTATTTACAACTTGGACGTCCCAAATGTCGACCATTTTGAACATCCACTTCGATGGCACTACGCTACCGACTGTCCTACACCCCAAAATCTTGGGTATGACGTTTGATCAGGATCTACATTTTGGTGAGCACGCAGCCGTAAATGTTCCGAAAATCCAGAGCCGTAATAAAATCCTCAAATCCCTTGCTGACAGTACTTGTGGAAAAGACAAAGAAACGCTCATTACCACATACAAAGCAATTGGCCAACCATTTGCGTGCTACGCGTCCCCTATATGGTCGCCAAGCCTAAAAACTACCCACTGGAAGAAGCTACAAGCCTGCCAAAATACTGCGCTCATAACCGCCATGGGCTGTCTTCTTATGTCCCCAGAACACCATCTACATAATGAGGCGAGAATACTCCCCATAAGGGAGAGAAATGAGATGCTAACCAAACAGTTCCTGTTGAATACCTAGAAACCTGGGCATCCCAACAGACATCTGATTGATGAGCCAGCACCGCCTAGGGACTTAAGGACTCATCTCCCTAAGCTTACTTACTTACTTAATTGGCGCTTAACCGTCTAAACGGTTATGGCCGTCCAACAAGGCGCGCCAGTCGCTCCTTCGCTCCGCCAACCGGCGCCAATTGGTCACACCAAGGGAGTTTAAATCGTTTTCCACCTGGTCCTTCCAACGGAGTGGGGGCCGCCCTCTACCTCTGCTTCCATAGGCGGGTTCCGATAGAAACACTTTCCTGGCCGGAGCATCATCTTTCATTCGCATAACATGGCCTAGCCAGCGCAGCCGCTGCGTTTTAATTCGCTGGACTATGTTGATGTCTGCGTATAGCTCGTACAGCTCATCATTAAATCTTCTTCGGTACTCGCCATCGCCAACGCGTAGAGGTCCATAAATCTTTCGAAGAACTTTTCTCTCGAACACTCCCAAAGCCGCTTCATCTGCTGTTGTCATGGTCCATGCTTCTGCCCCATATAGCAGGACGGGTACGATAAGTGACTTGTAGAGTATGATTTTCGTTCGCCGAGAGAGGACTTTACTTTTCAATTGCCTACCTAGTCCAAAGTAGCATTTATTGGCAAGATTGATTCTTCGCTGGATTTCAGTGCTGATGTTGTTGCTAATGTTGATGCTGGTTCCCAAATAAACGAAGTCTTTTACTATTTCGAAATTATGGCTGCCAACAGTAGCGTGGTTGCCAAGGCGCATATGCGCTGACTCTTTGCTCGATGACAGCAGGTACTTCGTTTTGTCCTCATTCACCATCAAACCCATCTTTACCGCTTCTTTTTCCAGCTTGGAGTAAGCAGAACTAACAGCGCGGGTGTTTAGGCCGATGATATCAATGTCATCAGCATATGCCAGTAATTGCACGCTTTTATAGTATATTGTTCCAGTGCGGTTAAGTTCTGCAGCTAGTATAATTTTCTCCAGCATCAAATTAAAGAAATCGCACGATAGGGGGTCACCCTCTCTGAAACCTCGTTTAGTTTCGAACGGCTCGGAGAGGTCCTTCCCAATTCTGACTGAGCTGATGGTGTTGCTCAACGTCATTTTGCACAGCCGTATAAGTTTTGCGGGGAAACCAAATTCAGACATAGCGGCATATAGGCAGCTCCTTTTCGTGCTGTCGAAGGCGGCTTTAAAATCGACGAAGAGGTGATGTGTGTCGATTCTCTTTTCACGGGTTTTTTCCAAGATTTGGCGCATTGTGAAAATCTGGTCGATGGTAGATTTACCAGGTCTGAAGCCGCACTGATAAGGTCCAATCAGCCGGTTCACGGTGGGCTTCAATCTTTCGCACAATACACTTGAAAGGACCTTATATGCGATATTAACGATAGTTGGTGCATTTTGCAGTATCCCCCTTCTTGTGGACTGGGCAAAGAACACTTAGATTCTAACCGTCGGGCATGCTTTCGTCCGCCCATATTTTGCTAAGAAGCTGCTGCATGCGCCTTACCAACTCCTCGCCGCCGAACTTGAATAGCTCCGCAGGCAATCCATCAGCGCCCACGGCCTTGTTGTTTTTCAATCTGGTTATTGCTATTCTAACTTCGTCATAATCGGGCGGGGGGACATATATTCCATCATCATCGATTGCGGGATCGGGTTCTTCATCTCTGCGCGGTGAATTGCTGCCTCCATTTAGGAGAGCAGAGAAGTGTTCCCTCCATAATCTAAGCACTCTCTGGACATCAGTTACAAGGTCGCCGTTTTCATTCCTACAGGAGTAGTTTTCTTCCCTAAGCATTTTGAGTAAATACGGCACCTGAGAACTTAGCAGTATGAAGCAAAAAAACACAAGCAGGTCCTTGGTGAACTCCACAAACAATCGTCGGACCTTTATGCCGGGAATTGCCCGGTGAATCCAGTACTCGGGGTACAGTACCCAAAACTTGCGGAAGTGGACCGGATACTCCCCAGGGAAACGCGAGTCAATCTGGCTCAACTTCGTTCTGGATACTGTAACAGGTTAAACGCTTACATATCCAGAATCAACCCCGACATACAAAATGCATGCCCCGGTTACAATTTGTCCCCACATGACACCAACCATCTATTTAATTGTAATGTGGAACCAACGCTTCTAACACCCCTTTCATTATGGTCCACCCCTGTCGAAACAACAAGTTTCCTTGGACTCCCGTTAGAGGATATTGATGACAATTTGTGACCGGTCGCAGCTATTAGGTGGGGCGAAACATTTCTACAACAACAACAACAACAACAATAGATGCGCTACAAGCAGTTTTGATTAAGCACGCTATCTGTCGGCCAATAGTAGTTATTTATTGTGAAGTACTTGAATAAAGGCCATCTTGCATTATTAAATATTGGAGTTATTTATTCAACAGTTTAGTGATTCGAACTTAGCAGAAGGTTGCAGATAAGAGGATTTGCAGTAAAATCGTTACAATTGGTGTCAGAAGAGGAATTGTTGAATAAATTCCGAAGACTTCGAATACAACTTGAACATGGCAAAGTGGAGTGAATTGAAGATCAAGCAACTGAAGAAGGAGTTGGACAGTCGTGGATTGAATACAACCGGCAATAAACTCGAACTTCAGGCACGACTACGAAGGGCAATGGAACTAGAGGGAATTAGCGTGGAAGAGTATGTCTTTCCTCTTGATGGCGAGGAGACAACAAAAATTGAAGAGAAAAGTGAAACATGGCAGACAGTTACGAGCACAGACTTGAACATGATTTTAGCTGCAATATCTGCTCAAACATCGACAGTATCATCTCAACTGGCAGAACAGAAGACATATATGGCATCACGGCATGGACGGAGGGGCTAGATCAAGATTACCAGAGAAAGGCGAAGCAATGCTCCTAAAGTACGCAAACATATTTGACCAGGATGGTTCCAAACCAGGCCGCACCAATGTTGTGAAACAGCAAATTGACACTAGAGACGCGAGGCCGATACGTCAAGCTCCACGTAGTGCTCCACTGGCGAAGCGGGAAGTTGTGAATCAAATTATACAAGAAATGGGCGACAGCGGCGTCATCAAACCATCAGCTAGTCCATGGAGCTCACCGGTAGTACTTGTAAAGAAGAAGGATGGAAATATGAGGTTTTGCGTGTACTACCGGAAGTGTAATGACGTAACGAAGCTACCCATTGCCAAGAATTGACGACACTCTGGACTCGCTCTCTGGTACGAAATGGTTTTCCACACTGGACTTGAAAAGTGGCTACTGGCAAGTGGAGTTGAAGGAGGAAGACAAAGAGAAAACAGCTTTCAGCGTCGGAGATGGTCTTATGCAATTTACAGTAATGCCCTTTGGACTATGTAATGCACCAGCTACTTTCGAGAGACTCATGGATCAGGTATTGAAAGGACTACATTGGAAAACATGCTTGGTGTACCTGGACGACATCATCGTATTGGGCAAGAAATTTGAGGAACATCTTAAAAACTTAAAGGAAGTTTTCCAGAGAATAGCTGGCGTTGTTCTGAAGTTAAGTCCCAAAAAGTGTGCGCTGTTTAAAAAGGAAGTAAATTATTTGGGTCACAAGGTAACGACAGAGGATATCTGCACTGCGAACGAAAAGATAGTAGCTATAAAGGATTGGCCAAGACCACAGAACCTACATGAATTGAGAAGTTTCCTTGGGATGTGCACATATTACCGCCGATTTGTACCAAATTTTTCCAGCGTAGCCCACAGCCTCCATGAGCTTACAAGAAAAAATAAAGCTTTTGATTGGAAGAAGTAGCAAGAAGTGGCTTTCCAAAAATTGAAGGAGTGGTTGTGGACTGCCCCAATGTTACCATATCCGATTCCAGGAGCAACATTTATTCTAGATACAGATGCGAGTGGCTATAGCATATCCGTTTTAGCACAACTTGTCGATGGACTGGAGAAGGTAGTTGCATATTACAGCCGTTCGATTGGAAGAGAGGAAGTACTGCGTTACGCGGAGAGAGCTGTTGGCATTGGCAGAGTGCATTAAACATTCGCACAAATACCTCTACGGCCAGCTATTCCGTGTCAGGACAGATCACGCAGCATTGAAATGGCTTCTGCACTTCCGTAATCCGGAAGGACAATTGGCACGGTGGATCGGGCGACTACAAAGCTATTACTTTTCCATTGAGCATCGAAATGGTAGTACCCATGGAAATGCTGATGCAGTATCACGAAGAACATGTAGTTTGGAATGCAAGCACTGTTCAAAGGCCGAGGATAAAAAATACATTATAGATGTAAAAAAGTAGAGATGTTACCTTAGTTTTATTACTAGAAATATTTCAGTTTTATTTCAGTTTTTCTCAAATTTAGCTTCATTTATTTCAAGTAGTATTAGGTTTAGATATTTAGGTAATTTAGTTAAAGGTTAGAAAAATATTAGCTTTATATATTTAAGCTCATCTAAATTATATGCAGAAGTAATTGCTGCAACTTCGCACTGATCAAATTCAATAAAATAAATATATTACGACAATACAGGGAATTTAACTTATTAAAGCGATTTGGATTTTCAAATTATAAATTACTACTTTTATAAAAGTTCAACTTCGTTCTTAAAGCAACATGACCGAGTTCTTCTCTTCAACTGTTCAACTAGTTTTTATGTTTGTTTGATATTTGTAATTTTTAGGACATAATCTAGGGTTGCCATGTTACACTTGGCCATCCTGATCGTCATCTGTCTCAGATGACAATAACACATCGTCATTTTCTAACGCTCTCCAAGGCTGCATGTTGTCGGCATTAGTAGATGTATTGCCCGGACCTTCAAATTCGCCACATTTTAAAACGTTGTATCTGCTGTTTCGCTTAATTTTGCTGACCTTGTATGGCCCCAAATATTCACTCGCTAATTTCTTTCCCGCAACAAACTGTGTCCTTTTTATGGCAACTAAGTCGCCAACGACGTATTCGTTTGCTGGTTTACATCTTTTATCGTATTGCTATTTCTGTCGTTCTTACGCTTTTTGGATTTTCTCTTTTCCGTCCTTCCGTAATTGTTGTCGTTCCTCATCAACACGTTGTACAAATTCTTGCTGTAGCATATCGGATATTTTATTGTTCATATTTATATTAATTTTAACGCCAAACATAACCTCAAAAGGTGAGGTATTCGTAGAACTGTTTATGCACGCGTTAATCGCTTTTTGGACCTGGCCGACCTGTTTAAACCATTTTGTTGTATCGTCCGCTGACAACTTCGCGATTACGGCCAAAATTGTACGATTTGACCTTTCAATTTGTCCGTTGCCTCTTGGAACTCCAGTGGTTATTAAAATATATTCTACGTTACCTCCCTTACAAAAGTTTTCGAATATCTTAGAGGTAAAAAATGCTGGTCCTCTGTCACTTACGATGCGGTGCGGATATCCATACGTATCGACCCATAACTGCCAACTTTCCAATAGTCTCTTCCGCTGAGGGTGTTTTCGTGGGAAAAAGCCACAAAAATTTTGAAAACGCATCCGTTATAGCCAAAATTTATTTGTATTTCTTTGCGGTTGCGTCCATTGGACCTATATGATCAACGTGTAGAGTGTGTAACGGGGTATCACTTTTATAAATTACTTGCAACATTCCTTCTTTCTTTCCCAACTTTTTATTATGTATAATACATCTGACGCAATTGTTAATAACTTTGTTAACTTTTCTTTCTAAATGCGGTATATAAAACTGTTGCTCGATGATATACATATGCAGTTTTTTGCGTGCCAAAATTACCTTTTTCATGCGCATTTCTAATTATTTCGAGCTCCATTAGTTTCGGAGTAAACAGTAACTCACGGCCATTTAGACATTTGAATATTAGCCCATTTTTCATCTTGAAACCCTCATACGAGCCAGACTGTAGCGCAACTGCTATTGCACGTATCTAGTCGCCTTCGTTTTGTGCCTTTCGAAGTCTGCATGTTAGATCTGACGAAACGACCATTACATCTACTGGATAGCGGCTTAAGTTGTCAATATGCTTCATTCGTACTGAGGATCGGTGTTTGACTGTAAATATAAAGTCCTGAATATACATGACCCATTGAGCTACTGATCTTGGCAAATGCTTTTTGTTCCTTCTATACTTGAACGCCGAGCAATCTCTTATTAGTTAAAATCGTAAGCCTAATAAGTAATGCCGAAACTTCTGTAATGCCAAGTAAGCTGCCTTAACCTCTAACGTATAACTATTTTGCTGAGCCTCAGACGGTGAAGTTTTCTTACCCCAAAAGTATACTGGATGTAGTTTGTTTTCGTATTTTTTAAGCAGTGTTGCACCAAAACCTTCCTTCGATGCATCTGTATGTAACTCAGTTTCAGCTTGTCGGTCATATAAACGTAGTACAGGTTCTTTAGTAAGCTTAGATTTCAGTTGCTCAATAGCACATTTCTCAGCTTCTCCAATTTTGAAAACAGCCTCCCTTTTCAGTCAGTTTGTCAACGAAGCTGCTATCTGTGCATAACCAAGTACAAACTTTCGAAAGTATCCTGTTAGACCCAGAAACGATTGGATACCCTTCACGTTTCTTGGACATGGGAATTTCTCGATTGCTCTGATTTTATCTTCTCCTGGCCAAATCTTACCATTCTCGATAGAGTGTCCCAAAAAATTTATCCAAATTTTCAAAAATTTGCATTTTTGCCATTTAAATTTCAAACCATATTGTGCTGCAACTTCAATTACAGTATGTAGCTTTTCATACATTCCTGTGGCGTTTCGCCATATATTACTATATCGTATTTATTAAACTTTGAAAAATATAGTTCACGTACCTTACAAAATTAGTAGGTGAGTTGCAAAACCCAAAAGGTGCACGATTAAATTCGTATAATCTTCGCTTCGTTACGAAAGCTGTGTACTTTTTGCTATTTTCGTCAACCGGGACATGAAAGAACCCATTTTCTAAGTCCATTGTAACAAACCACTTTGCTTATTCAACCTTAACAACACATCTTCCACTATTGGGACTGGGAGACAGTCCTTTAAAACCATTGTGTTCAACTGCCGAAAGTCTACAAATATTCGGTAACTACCACATTTCTTCTTTACCACGCCCACTCTGCTGGCAACTTCTTAGTGGGATCTACGAATTATTCCGCTCTGCAACCACTCATCTATTTGTTGGTTAACTGCTAATTCTTCTGGTTGGGGTAATCTTGCTGGAGCATGCCGAAATGGCTTCATGTATGCACTTGGTACAATTTTCATAACAACAGGTGAATATTTAACATTGTCTACTGTTTTGTATTTGTATATCAAAGCTTCGATATCGCGCTTGAAATTCGGGTCGACATCCAGCTCTAACGTGTCAACATTATACACATTTAATTAAATTTGATTATCTTTCGAATTTCTGTTGAAAAATGTATAACCGTCATCAAATTTACAAACAAAGTTTTTTATAAAATCAAATCCAATAATTGCATTAACTTTTACTACAATAAGAAAATTATGTTCCTTTCCGACGTTGTCCGCCCGCACCTTACCACGGATATACCCAATCGGTTGAGTTGATTTTTGGCCTAAACCGAACAACATTAGTTTATTCTCACATAATTTATGATTGGAGAATTTACTATGTTATATTTCTTTTTTCATTATCGAAACGTCGGCACCTGTATCCACTAAACAATTTAATTCGACACCGTCCATCTTGATGGTTTTAAAGCCATTACTTGAAATGGCAACATTAACGCCTTTTTCCTGCGAAGTTTTATTTTTACTACATTCTTTTAAAATATGCCCAAATTTGTTGCATTTGAAACATTTCGCCTCATTTTTACATTCACTGCGTTTGCGATCTTTAGAGCCACAATTGAAGCAGAATTTATTATTTTCCACTGTGTTGTTTGCCATCGGTTTAAAATTACTTTTGTTTTGCATATTATCCGTTCGCTCATTGACATTCTCGAAAATTTCGTATTGATCCCAGAGGTCTTTGTATCATTTTGCACTGTGCAAATTTTGCTTGGCACTCATCGGAATAGTCAATCCGTCTACTATATATCGTATTACCGCGCGTTCTTCCATATCAAAAAGTCTAGCTATTTTTTTCATTTGCAACATATACTCATGGAAGGTTTCGTCTCGTTTTTTCTGCCTTTCAGATAACATTTTGTGAACTTGAAAAATATCGTAATCGCGTTTAAACTCATGCCATAAAAGGCGTTTCAAATTATCATAGTCTTTTACATTTTCTGTTTCCAAAAACAGTTTTGCGACACCTACGATTTTATTTCTGGCTTGCACATATTTCTGTTTCGCATTAAGCTCATATGCCTCAGCATTACTTTCAAAAATTTCAAACCACTTTGCAACAGGTTTTGATTTTCCATCAAAATCACAAATAATTTTTGAAAACCCATCATTAGAAATAGCAGCCTTATTATTATCATCAAACTTATTTGCAAGTAGTTTTATTAACTCGTTTAGTTCACTTGTTGCCATTTCTTTTGTTTCAGTTTCCACGCGTTCCAACAATTCACTAGTCTTTGCTTCTATAGCACTCCCACTGCTGTGACTATATCTATCCTCTACAATTTCGTCTTCAAAATTTTGATTCGGTCCTATTTTATTTTGGTCTACTGCTCTCTTTCTTGGCCGCAGTTCATATATTTTCTTTCCCCTATCCTGCTGCTCTGCTTTATCGTCGTTTATTTAAACACATTGTTTATCCACTACTGTTCTTTTCAATTGGAGTTCGCTTATTTATTTTGCAACGATTTTTTATATATTTATTAAGTTTTCAAACGGTTGTTTTATACATATTTATTGGATTTGTTCGAACGGTTGTTTCTGCTGTTAAATTGCATACTCTCTTACGTATATAAATGAAATTTTATTCACTTGGTTAGATTTTTAATTAGCACAAATTCTATTATATTTTTAGCTGTTTTTTCTTTTTTAGCAAATGTAATGTCAATTTAAACGCGTCGCTGTAGTTTTTGGTTGAGCCCCCATGTAAATAAGTAGAGATGTTACCTTAGTTTTATTAATAGAAATATTTCAGTTTTATTTCAGCTTTTCTCAAATTTAGCTTCATTTATTTCAAGTAGAATTATGTTTAGATATTTAGGTAATTTTAGTTAAAGGTTAGAAAAATATTAACTTTATATATTTAAGCTCATCTAAATTATATGCAGAAGTAATTGCTGCAACTTCGCACTGATCAAATTCAATAAAGCAAATATCTTATGACAATACAGAGAATTTAACTTATTAAAGCGATTTGGATTTTCAAATTATTAATTACAACTTTTATTAAAGTTCAACTTCGTTCTTAAAGCAACACGACCGAGTTCTTCTCTTCAACTGTTCAACTAGTTTTTATGTTTGTTTGATATTTGCCATTTTTCGGACACAATCAACAGAGAGTCCCATTGCGAAGTCATATTGGGCACAGCGGAACAGTTTAGAATTGATATCCGGTTGCCTTCATCGAGTATGGGAGAGTGAGGATGGTAAATGCAAGAAGAAACTGATAGTTGTTCCCAGAAAGAGGATTCCTGGCGTGCTCAGCGAGCTGCATAATGGTCCAAGTGGAGGTCACCTTGGAATCACGAAGACGCTCGAGAAAATTAAGCAGAGATTCTATTGGGTTGGTTGCCGTCAGTCGATCACCGAGTGGATTTCCAACTGCAGGGTTTGCAACAGAGCGAAAGGGCCCAAAACACAAAGTCATGGCCAGATGAAGCAGTATATTTCAGGTGCACCATTTGAAAGTATCGCCATGGATGTCGCAGGTCCATTTCATACTAGCAACCGCGGAAAAAAATACGTACTGGTGGTTATGGATTATTTCAGTAAATGACCAGAGGTATACCCTATCCCAAACCAAGAAACAGAAACAGTAGCAGAAGTGGTTAAAAACGATTGGGTTGCAAGGTATGGGGTACTAATGGAGTTGCATTCTGACCAAGGCAGGAATTTTGAATCAGCTGTGTTCCAAGAAATGTGCAAGAAGTTTCGCATTCGGAAAACACGGACAACTGTATTGCATCCTCATTCCGATGGTATGGTGGAACGTTTCAATAGAACATTGGAGGAGCATTTAAGGAAAATAGAAGACAAGTATCATAAGGACTCGGATATACACATATCATTATTCTTGATGGCCTACCGATCGGCAGTACATGAGACAACGGGCCAAACTCCCACAAAGGTAATTTTTGGCAATGACCTTCGACTACCAGCTGATTTGAACTATGGTAGATGCCGATGCGGAGAGAAATGTCAAGAAATCCACTGGTGTCTTGAAAGAAGAGCTGAGAGAGATACACGATCTGTAAGGCAACGATCAAAGATTATGAGTGACAAGATGAAAGCGAGGTACGATAAATCAATTAATTCGGAAGGGTTTCAGGAAGGAGATTTGGTGCTGTTATACAACCCACAACGAAAAAAAGGTTTCTTCCCGAAACTGCAGTGTAATTGGGAAGGCCCACACAAAGTTGTAAAACGGATCAAAGATGTAGTGTACCGCATACAAACCATCGATAAACCACGAACCAAAATGAAAGTGGTTCAGTTGGAAAGTCTGGCATTGTTTAGAACGAGATATTTGTCTGATCGGGACGATCAGACTTAGGTGGAGGGCAGTGAGTGACACTAAGTGATACTCACATCCCTAGTCTGATGCTAAGTAATTGAAGTCACAACAACAATAAAGCCGACAGATACAAGTGCTACATAAACGAATCAATCATTTTGTCTACACATATGTACGTATACGCAGCGGACAACCACATGCATATATCTAAGATACTCCCGAAAATATGCAATGAGAAAAGCTATAAAATCGTGCATCTGTAGTTACAGCTGAGAAATTTGATAGCTGATGGCCAACTAGTAGATTCTGGAAATGGAACTGCCTAGAAGATGCGAACGAGGAAATCAGAGAGTATAAAAGGCAACGACAATAGAGCCGCTACAGCAGTTTCGATTAAGAACGCTATCTGTCGGGCAATAGTAGAGTTATTTATTGTGCAGTACTTGAATAAAGGCCATTTTGAATTATTAAATATTTGAGTTATCTATTCAACAGTTTGGTGATTCGAACTTAGCAGAAGGTTGCAAATAAGAGGATTTGCAGTAAAATCGTTACAATATATAGTGTAGGACAGAAAATTTCTAGAACAGAGAAATTGTCCGACAATACTATGATGTGCAAATATTTATCAGAGGGATCTGAAGATCCTGAAGTGAAAGCTGATGGATGTGATTGTACTTCAGGGAATGTGAAAGGCTCAAAAGAGATAGCCACTAATAATTTAAAGGATGATCACTCAATAAAGAGTGAGAAGGGCTCAAAACGGGAATCCAATACTTATATGAATGATAATGATTCAACAAAAAGTGAAAACGGTTCGGAAAAGGTAACCGATAAATATTTTAATAAAAATAATAAATATTCTGATCGACCAAGCGGAAAAGGCGTGGGTTCAAGCGCTGGGCTGTAAAGTGTCGAAGATTATGTGTAGGTGGTACAACCTTAGACTAACACAGTTGCTCCTATCATTAAAAAGAGAGGACTGTAGACTCATGACGGGTATTCTGACTGGACACTGCCTTCTGGCGTCACATGCCTTTAAACTAGGCTTGGTCAGTGATAGCAGATGTAGGAAGTGCGGGTTGGAGGAGGAAACGATCGAGCACGTTCTGTGCTCGTCCCCTGCACTTGCCAGGCTAAGACTCCAGCTATTAGGAGTGATACAGCTGTCATATCTAGAAGCAGCAAGTGGCTTAAGTCCTAGGAAGCTTCTAGTATTTGCCAAGAGGACGGAGTTATTTTATAACATAGGTCCTGGTTTTTGATAGGGTTTTTCAGTTAGGTCGTTAAAAAAAACTTCTGGTAACACTACGGACTCAATCAGTCTATGTGAGGTCCTCACGGACCGGCCAGTTCAACCTACCTACCTACCCATTTGGGTGGTATCGAAGAAAGGTACCAATGAGGATGGCTCACCAAAATTTAGAATGGTAATAGATTCCAAGAAATTGAATGCTAATACTTTTCCTGGTCGCTATCCCATCCCGGATACGAACATAATTTTATAAAATAATACGGGAAATATGAATTTGTAAGAATGCCGTTTGGCTTGAAAAATGCTCCGAAAATTTTTCAGAGAGCAATGGACAATATATTGCGCGATCGTATAGGCAAGATGTGTCATGTATATATGGATGTCATAATAATAAATATGGTAGCCTAGAGCAACATGCTAAAAATTTAAAGGAAATAACTGAAATATTGAAAAAAGCCAATATGAAGATTTCCTTGAGAAGTCAAAATTTTTCAAATCGGAAATAGGGTTCTTGGGTTATATAGTGGCTCAAAATACTATTAAAATACATCCAAATAAAATTGAATTGATTCTGAATTATCCTTTGCCTAAAACTATACGAGAACTGAGAGGGTTTTTGGAAGTTACGGGTTATTACCGAAAGTTCATAAGGGATTATGCAATTATTTCAAAACCATTGACGAAATGTTTATCCTCAGAAAATGGGAGGATCCCCAAAAACATGTCCAAAAAAGTATTGGTGGAAATCGATAAGGCAGGGATTTCTTCTTTTAATATGCTGAAGAAAAATTTAGCAACAGCGATGGAATTAACACAACCAGATTATTCAAAAAAGTTTGTTTGACTACTGACGCATCTAGTGTCGCAGTAAGCCCGGTTCTATCCCATGAGAATGAACCTATATTTGTTTCAAAGACTCTTATTAAAAATGAAAAAGAGTTATTCGCCATTGTATGGGCATTGAAAAATCTTCGTAATTATCTTTACGGAGTAACTAATCTTGAAATTCATACGTATCATCAACCATTGACATTTGCGCTTTCCACGCGCAACCCTAATTGTAAAATGAAAAGATGGAATGCGTTTGTAGAGGAATTTTCTCCAAAATATGTGTATATGCCAGTAAAAACGAATATTGTGGCTGATGCATTATCTCGTCTTGAAATAAATAATTTATCAAGTGAACCTGACGATTCTCAGAATTTCGAATCTTAGTATTCATCAGAAAGTAGTGAAAATACTCTAAGACAGGAAACAAACAAACCTGTAAATCAATTTAAACAACAAATTATATTATGTAAAAATAGATTCACTATACACGAAATGATAGACACTTTTAATAGGAAGAGGCAATTGATTGAATATGACACAGTGGAGAATTTACTCACAATTTTAAAGGAATTTATTAAACCAAATGTGTAACAGCAATACGTTGCACAGCTGAGGATTTGTACGATATACAACGACCTCTAAAAGAAACTTTTAAAAATCAATTTGTATATGTGAAAACGAATAACGTTAGATAACGAGCCAAGTTTCACAACACCTCAATTCAAATCGTTAATGCCACGATTGAATATTCAAATTTCTTTTTGCAGTCCAAGACATAGTATAACAAATGGGCAATTTGAAAGAGTCCATTCTACAATAATAGAAATAGCAAGATATATTAAAGAGGAATACAATATAGTAAACGATTTAGAATCTATTTTAAGAGCAACACAACATTAAAATTTAACCATACACTCGGTCACAAAATTTCGACCCACAGGCATTTTTCATAATACAGTAAGTAATGAAAAGTTACCAAATACCCTAAAACAAGCACAAGAAAAAATGCTTGCGGTTCATAACAAAGCTAGGGTAGATAAAGAATACCACACAGGTGAAATAATATACATATGAAAAGGTTGTAGAAGAAAGAAATAAGTTAAAGCCTAGGTATAAGGGACAACAAGTAAAAGAAAATTTAGCAAATAAAGTAGTAATTAATAACAGAATCAGAATAGTTCATAAAGATAATATTAAAAGTTGAATATTGTTTTAAATGTTCTGGATGATTGTTTTCATGCTTTTGATTGGTTCCATTTGGACGGACATAATAGATTATACCAATGATGAATATATTTTAATTGGGAACGGACAGGCATTATTATATGAATCATTTGGAAACATTCCATTATAATTATACTTTTACTTTTATTTCAAACAAATTTAATGAATTAATGGAAAATAACAATAAACTATTAACCACAAATTCAGAAATATTCAATGAAATACGTAGACTGACAAATTTAGTAAACAATATAACAGGAATTTCACATGAGAAAATAATGCGCATACAAAGAAATAAAATGATAGTTTACGAATTGCAAAATATTTTCCAAACCATAACATTAGCAAAAGGGGATATATTGACTCTTCATACAGAAGAAATAAAAGAAATAATTCAGAACGAATTACAATTAATAACTTTAACTGACTTATTGGACGTTTCAACATTCAAATTTTACAAAAGGCAGACCTTATTATTTTGTACATTAAATATCCAAAAATATCCAATGTTGTGATGGTAGCGTGCTCCGCCTACCACAACGTATGCCCTGGGTTCACACTCCGGGCAAAGCAACATCAAAATTTTAGAAATAAGGTTTTTCAATTAGAAGAAAATTTTTTTAGCGGGTCGCCCCTCGGCAGTGTTTGGCAAGCGCTCCGGGTATATTTCTGCCATGAAAAGCTCTCAGTGAAAACTCATCTGCCTTGCAGATGCCGTTCGGAGTCGGCATAAAATATGTAGGTCCCGTCCGGCCGATTTGTAGGGAAAATCAATAGGAGCACGACGCAAATTGGAAGAGAAGCTCGGCCTTAGATCTCTTCGGAGGTTATCGCGCCTTACATTTATTTTATTTTATTTTTTTTTTTAATAAAATTTGCACATTTTTTGAGAGCATATCCATATCACAATAATTACAAATCAAGTAGCACTAGGTAATAATACATTTATACCTATTGAAGAATGCAAAGTAGAAATAAGTAATATTTTTTGTAAACAAAAGTATAAGATACATGTTTTATTAATTAAATTATTCAATTTTTCGAGCTCAAGCCCACGCATAAATAAAAACCAAATATCTTATATGTTTGAATAAATATATTTATTTAATAATTGATCGATATTTCGACCTCAATGTGAGATCATCCTCAGGACTAAAAAGATTAAAAACAATAAAAACATCAAAAAGTGCATTTTACATACATCACTATAACACAACTTACACTCTTGGCTGTGCCTGATCGACTAATTTTAAAAGATTACATATGGAACGAATATAAACAACATAATGTAAACAAATAAATACCGTAAATATAAACAAATTTTGACAAAAACAGCCCTGTACAAATTTCTCCAACTCTACGTCGCGCTCAGCATACATATATATGTACATATATCAGCTACAGGTAAACTGTTGTTGTCTAACATTATAATAAAAATGTTGGTGGGACATTAAACTAACAAATTACTCTGAAAGGGCTTTCTGTTTCTGCTAATTAGCTGCCTATAGGCTGAAGCACAATTTTCCGTGTCCGTTTTAAAATTTATCCGTTTTTCGCTCTCTATATTGATAATATGAAGCATTTAAAGTATGTATCTCTTATTATATTGCTTCTCTTGTTGCAAAATTCTCACATTTTCTAAATCTGGACAATGTAGCGCTACAATGATGTGTTAAGGCTGTTTTGTTATCGTTCAAATTATTTCTGTTTTTTATATTCGACTTGTGTCTGGAAATCCTTGTATTAAGCTTAGATTTAGTTGTCCCCACATATACTTTGTTGCATAAGTGGGAGCCGTCACCATTGCAATTAATTTGGTATACTACGTTGGATTTCTCGTATTTTTCAATCCTGCTTTTCATGTTGCTGTATATTTGTCATAGAGTATTGGGCAAGCCTGGAATGTATGTGGCTGTCTTGAATATTTTCTTTGCCGTGTTTACTACAATTCTTCTTTCATGCTTGGAATAAAAGTTTATTAATCTCCCAGACGCAGTGGGGTTTTTTACCATTTAAATGTAAGTTTCTTGTTATGTCTTATTGCTATCGTATCTAAGAATGTTAATTTTCCGTCAACTTCCATATCCGACGTGAACTTTATAGACTTTATGTAGCTATTTAGAGTGGCCACCGTTTCTTGGACTTTTTCTGTTTGAACGATAGCAAATATATCATCCACATATTTCGTAAGCAAACGTGGTTTATGTGGAAAATCTTCCATGAATTTATTCAGCAATTCCTCCATTACAATATCTGCAATGACTGGCGATGCTGGAGATCCCATAGGCATTCCATAGCGCTGTTCGTATATTTTGTCTCTAAACTTAAAATACCTGTTGTCCTTTATGCAGAATCGTACTACCCCAATAAACAAGTCCTTCGTTAAAGAAGTGTGGCTTTTTATCAAATCCCTCTTCCTCTCAATAATTTTCATCGCATGGTCTACTGGAACGCTAGGGAAAAGGGGTACCACATCAAAAGAAACTAGACTTTCATCGTCATATATATATGTCTTTTTGATTTTGTCTTTAAACTCGATTGAGACTTTTACATTGAAAATGGAAGATTTTGTTATGATCTTTTTAAACATTTTTTCGACAAATTCATTATTCTTTTCTTGGAGTTTGTTTGTGGGATCTCTTTTCAGAGCTCTGTATGACGTGATGTCATTAACTATATTCCCTAACTTCGTTTCATATTCAGATTTTTCCAAAACCACTGTAACATTATCTTTATCTGCATTGAGGACCAGTAGGTGTTTATTGTTACTGAGGAACTCTTTTGCTGAGTGTAGGGTGTCTAAAACAAAATGATTTATCGTATTAGTATTTGGCCTTTTAAGGTGATCCCGTATTAATGTGGTTAAATTATTTCTTTCTGTCTCTTGCCTTTCTCTGTCTCCGATAGTTTGTATACAGTCCTCTCCGTTTGCTATTAGCTTCAAAAGTGGACATTTTTTCGTTGTTTTTCGCAAAGCATATTTTGGACCTAACGAGTGAAGCCACTGAGTTTCAGCTGGTATATTTGTTGATGTCGTGTTACAAAACCACCCGGGAATGTATTTGATGTTTATTAGTTGTTTTTGTTCGTCTTTAAGTCTATAAAATTTGTTAGTTTGTGTTTTTTTGATTGTTGTTGTAAGTTTGTTGGTTAGCAGAGTTTCACTCTCGAAAAATATGACGGAATCTTCCTCATTTAATTGTTGTTTTTTTAAATTTGTTGTTAGGTTATTTACCTCCTTTTCCTTTTTTTATTAATTTATTGAATAAAAAACCAGCTAATTGCACTAAAATTAAGGAAAATAATAGACCAATTGATGATTGAGATGGGCTATATTAGTTTCAGGAAAACACGCTGTTAATAAAACTAGAATAAACGGCACATTTTTAATAACATTTGAAACAGCTGTAAGCATAGATAATAAGACATAATAAGAACCCTACAGGGAAGATTACAAAATTTCTAAAACAAAATCATTTCAAAAATTATGAAATACTTCAATTTGTAAATTCAAATGATGAAATATTAAAATTCACCAATATTAATTTTCTAGAAAAGATTAAAAATACGTATACCGAAAATCCTAATACAATGTCATTGTTAACCATTATGTCATTAGCAATAGTCATTTACCACCATCATCATCATCATCATTTATTTAAGAGTTCGTTTATGTAACTCATAAATTGATCGTGTTTATACAAGCAAAGAAACAAGAAAACTTAATAGAAAATCAAGAAAAATTGTACTATGAGCTGCAAAATAGAATAAATATTCTGTCAAAACAAATCTTTGAATCATGGCGAATCATTTTAGAGAGGGGGGAGTTAGCAGCACCAACCATTCATTAGACAGCTTAATCCAAAATATAAACATAATTCAAATTGGAAATAGAAACGGCTTCAGACTCAAAATGTAACTTGAAACGGAAATGTAGATTTATTCTGTAAACATTTTTATGAGCAGTCACAGCTTCACTTTAGCTGTAAACACTTTGAACGTATTATTAACTTATTATGTAAACATGCATTCATTGGAAGTCACATACTTTAGAAATTTATAAGTAGCAAATATGTATGTAGTGGTAAGAATGATGTCATCCGCAAAAGAATTGTGAAATTAAATTTACAATTAGATTATAAGCAATAGTAAGACGAAAAACAAAGTCAGTCTTGTCTTGGTAGGTAGGTAGGTTAAATGGCTGCGACTCTGGTCGCCCAAGTAGCTATTTAAAGCCGTTTTGATGACATGTTAGGTTAGGCTAGGTTGAACTGGCCGGTCCGTGAGGACCTCACATATACTGATTGAGTCCGTAGTGTTACCAGAAGTTTGTTTTAATGACCAAATTGAAAAACCCTATCACAAACCAGGACCTATGTTATAAAATAACTCCGTCCTCTTGGCAAATACTAGAAGCTTCCTAGGACTTAAGCCTCTTGCTGCTTCTAGATCTGACAGCTGCATCACTACTAATAGCTGGAGTCTTAGCCTGGCAAGTGCAGGGCACGAGCACAGAACGTGCTCGATAGTTTCCTCCTTCAACCCGCACTTCCTATATCTGCTATTACTGACCAAGCCTAATTTAAAGGCATGTGACGCCAGAAGGCAGTGTCCAGTCAGAATACCCGTCATGAGTCTACAGTCCTCGCTTTTTAATGATAGAAGCAAGTGTGTTAGTCTATGTTTGTCGACCTACACATAATCTTCGACACTTTACAGCCCCGCGCTTGAACCCACGCCTTTCCCGCTTGGTCGATCATGTGCACCTCTCGCCTTCGCTTAATCCCGCCTAATCTAATATGGACGTCTACGGAGCAATCTTCAAGGGATGTGCCTTTTTTAGCTAGTTCGTCCGCTTTTTCATTCCCATCTATTCCCATATGCCCTGGGACCCAATGTAGATGTATGCTTCTCCCTGTCCTGATTCTCTCCAGAGGCTGCTTACACTCCAACATGCATTTAGATGCTGTGCTATGCGAGATTATTGCCTTAATTGCTGCTTGACTGTCAATATAAAAGTTAACACGGTGCAGCTTAAGCTATTCTCTTCCAGGGTTTCTACTGCTTTTGTCACGGCTAATAATTCCGCTTGGAAAACGCTACAGTAATCCGGCAGCCTTTATGATCTGCTTATTTCCGGATCAGCGCAGTATACCGCAGACCCTACTCCTTCCACTACTTTGGAACCATCGGTGTACACATGTATCGCATTGTCCGCCATTTGCGCACCCTTGCGCCAACCGTCCACCTCTATTGTGGCCTTAAGATCTCCCTCGAAGCGCAGATAGGGAATCAGGTAGTCTGTTCGCCTTGTGATTGATGACGCTATACTACTATGGCCATATGGTCGGCGCCCCGAAGCACCGAGCCTGGTTGCGGTCGTTAATGCTTTGTTCTTTGCTACCAGGTCTACAGGTGGAATGTGCAGAATGGCATACAGTGCAGTCGTCGGGGTTGTTTTCAGGGCTCCCGTAATGTTAAGCATTGACAGTATGCATACCCCCTCTAATCTTTTGAGGTATGTTGTTTTTTGTGTGGTTTTCCACCAAACAAGAGCTCCATAGTATAGAATAGGGCTTACAGTCGCTGTAAAAACCCAATGAGAAAGAGAGGCCGATAGGCCCCGCGTACACCCCAGCATTCTTTTTCATGCATAGAGTGCCGTTGAGGCCTTCTTGACCCTCTCCTCAACTTTGAGCTTCCATGACAGCTTACTGTCTAGGATGATTCCTAGATATTTTGTGCAAGATTTCTCCTGTAAGGTCACCCCTCCTAACTTAGGCCTGGACCAATTTGGGACTGTTTAGCGGGGCAGTGTGGACCCGGGGAAGTCGCGCGTGTGCGTTGCAAATAAAAGAAAATAAATACCGAATTAGTAAATCGTAACCACAATTTTGTTTACAAAATATAAGTTTATTGAAAATGTATAAAGGGCGTAGCAATTGCAAAGAAATTAATCGAACTACAAAATGCACTTAACACGTTCAAATTTATGCAAGGGATTACTTGCAAATCGCAAATTGAAAACTAAAAATTACGTGACAATGGCAAGGAGTTAAAATATATACAAAATAAATTCCCTTGGCAGTTCACAATTTAGACCACAATTTAAAGTTTAAGGTATACACTCGAAATAATTAGGAAACTCACCTGGGGCTAGCTGCTGGCTCTTGAACTTTCCAAATTAGAAAGAAAGATTTAAAAACGAAAAAGGTCCGCACCACCTGCCGATAGCCAACTTTCGTCGAGTTTTTCCCCTTTGAAGTTAGCGCTCGGCAGGGGTGGGCCGTTACCGGTAAATAATAATATTGCCAAAAAATGTGCATTAGGGTGGTAGCGAATATTTAGGCTGGTGGCCTAAACATGCCGGCCCTCTTGCGGCGAGCAACTCCAAAGAGCAAAACAAAAAAAAACTAGTGAGTACGCCAGCAACCTTCCCAAGGCAGGATAAACTAAATAAATTAAAACTATGATATGTATGTATAGTTGGATCGTAAGTACGATCTCCGGCGAACATCCGTGCTCGCAGTAATGCAGCCTCGCTGAACTGTGGATGAAAAAGAAAAGCGTTAGTATTCAAGTACGTGGGGTTGCTTGGTTTAAAATGCACCTTGTGGTATAATTAAAGTTTTTTATAGTGGGTGGGCTCCAGACACGACGAGGCCGAAAATTGTGGATTGGGTGAGGAGCCCGCCGACAGTCGACGCGGGTGTACCGCCGACCATAATACTGGCGTAGACGTCGGCGCCCAAAGTGAGCAACACTGGCGACGATCGGTAAAACATCGGATTGGCCAGCTTCATGAACTGGAATGGGGCCGCTACCGACGGGTCCAGATTTGCCGTGGGGTTTAACCTGGCATAGTTTGCTATTACGGTGGCTTGGGTCGTGATCTTTCCCGCTACCCCATACTTCCCTCGAAGAACGACGGTGCACCTCGAAAGACGTGCGGTATTGTTACGCTCCAGGTGTAGATCCTTGCACAAATTGGCATCGATAATGCTGGTGGGAGCGCAGGCATCTAACAGGGCGCGGACCAGGTGTAAACGGCCTCCTGCCTCAATTCGGACTATGGCTGTCGGCGCGATGGCGATCAATGCTCCGCGTCGTCACGCTGGTTACCAGTAGGGCGGTGCGATGGGCGGAAAGGACGTGTCTCCGCGCCATCCCCGATTTGTAAGCGCGCGAAAGCGCGGTGCATAGGCGAGCGGTTCTCGGGTCTGTCATGACGTAATGGGGGCCGGAATCGCGGCGTTTCTAAGCTGCCCGATTGGGCTAGCTGTGCTGCATTGGCCAGCCTCTCTTCTTCCTCTTCTTCCTCGACTTGCTGGGCCCATAATTTAGTTTGCTCCGTGAAATGGATGGAGAGGACCCCATCCGAGCTCGCAGCGTCGTCGTTGTGCTTGCTTTGAGGTGGCGACGGCTGATCCTCGTCCATATGTGGCGTCGTGTGATGTGGTTCACTGCAACGTCGGCATCGGTCTTGGCTGGGGCAGATTTCCAGGCGGTGGAACGGGGATAGGCAGTTGGGACAATAGCGGTGAATGAGTATTGCACGTAGTCGCTCCTCAGTCGACATACCACGGTAAATTGGGCAAAATCCCACTCCGTGCGGTTTGGTGCACAGACGGCAAGCGATGGTGAACGCATTTGGGCGTGCCTCGGTTTTGGAGCGTTTGAATGCAAATCCAGGCATGTCTGGAAATGGTAGCGTTTAGTAATATCGCTGCATAGGTTGGTTGCGTGGCTAATTGCCGGAGACCCGGGGTCGATTCTGGCTGACCTATTGGTTGGCGTACTCGGGATAAGGGTTCATTTGGGATGAATAATCTGGTTAAGTTATTCTACCGATGTAGTGACGTGTAGTGGTTGAACCCACTGTTAGGTTTAGTAAACTTTGATTGACATACGCCTAAAATGACCTTTCATTTTGAAAATATTTTCATCAGAATGAAATTGCTGATATTGAAAGCCACCAATAGTAAGATTAAGAATTATTAAATATAGACTTAGGGCAAACTAAATTTTTGGTGGTTGCCTAAAGCAGGCAATACGCGACAATATACGGTATATCACGGTAAACTCGTGTGTTGTCACGGCTCCTTGTAATTGCCCTACAAAAATTTTGTCACAAAACTTACCCACGCCCATGCAAATGTGACCATGAATATAACCTATGAATGACTGTAAAATGACTAGTCAAATGACGTCGTGCAGATAAATTTTGCGACAGATGGAAAGAGGCTTTTATCCGCTGTCTGGGAACACTCTTGGTGTTGATTTGGGCCAAGTTGTGTGAGAATCACAAATTGTGGTGTATTTGTTGATTTCAACACAACCCTGGCGAGAATACGCTACACTATAGAGTGTGGCAATTTTTAGCGCTGTCAGCTGCTCACTCTTCCAATTATTGGAACGAAACAGCTGTGCGGTGCTGCCCATTGCAGTGTAATGATACATAATGGTCATGTCATAAAAGTATTTAGGGAGAACTCGCGTCTGAGTTCTAACGCGACATAAAATGTATAGTCTTTTCTAAAAATTTTAATTTCTCCCTTGTTTGTAGTATCTATGGCATTTGTGTCCTCGAGCACTTTCACGACATTAGTTCTGACGCGACCTCAACGCTGATAATTATTTCTGGAAATTTTAATTTTTTTTTTTTGGTTTTGGGTTTTCCTTTAATTACTTTATCAATCTTAAAAATTGTATTGTAATCTCCCATTAGCTCTTCCACCGTTAAGTTTACGCTACTAAACGACGTTGAAAGGCTCGAAAAATTTACGGTCTTATATAATTCGAAGTTATTTCTTTATAGTTCACGAAACGGTCTAAACTAATTGGAGTTGAGAAGAAGGCTTAACTTTTCCAAATGAAAATAATAATGGCAAACTGGTTTAAGGAAAATAACTATTTTGCTTATTTTTCTTAATGTTTTGTTGTTTTTGATAAAAGGAAGCCCATGATCAACGAACCAGAGCGCGCCTTCTTCTCTAGGTCTATATTTTGGCGATTATATATATGTATTCTGATTTTGTTCACGGACTAACCCTCGGGAGTGTTGGATCTCATGGATCCGAGTTGTGATACCCTTTGGATCGCGTGCAATGTGCTTACTGCGGAAGAACCGAAAAAAGTAAATGTCATCGCGTGGCAACCTTGTTTCGTTCATTCAAAATGAAATTCATTCATGGAAATGAATATAGATACATTTTGAATAAATTTTCATTATGAAGAAAAACTTGTGATGGGTAAGTATAAGTATGCCAGTATCGTTCCCTTTTTATAATTTTATAAACTTACTAATTTTTATTCTTTTATTTCTTTTCGTTTCAGCTCGGACGAGTATTTTTAGGAAGATGCAATTTGAATAAGACAACAATGCATTTATAGTCGTGTAACGTGTGTTGCAAACCACTATAAATATATAATATCGATTTCACGCGTATTAATGGCAGCGGCATGTAACTGCACGCAAGCAAACTCACATGCATTCAATTAAAGGAAGAAAATTACAAAGGTTCCAGAGTAGAGCAGGAACTTCAAGGTTCTACGTGCAACAGTTACTTCCCGACAAGCCACCAAAAAGGTGGGCAGCTCGAATGAAGCAAGACATTTTAGAAGGCCAATACTTCCACACGAAATGAGGTGCACCAATAATTTAGTAACACTTTCCACAGCAATGGTTGCTTTCTTCTTCGGCTGTTTTCGTAGTAAAATGTTGACCAAAGTGGACAGGTGTTTGACACATAAAAGTGGCGTCAGTCATATGGAGCACCATCCTGATATATTTCTAATGACTTAAATATTAACAAGGCCAGCAAGATTCAATCTTCGACCCTTAATGCGACAAACTTGGCTCCGACTTGGCGTGCCTTTAGAGTTGCCTTATTATCCTGAAACTTTAATATATTTGCCCAAATATCATGCGAGTGGACATTTGCAATTGGAGAGCGTAGCGGATCAATTTACACGTTTAACAGCTTGTCCACAATGGGTAGAAAAGAATGTGGATAATGCAAGCAACTCAAGGCGAATAATAAAGTAAAATATTTTTTTGCAATCGGCACAGAAAATCTATCGTGGGGTTTGCGCGCTTTAGTGGAACGTGAAGATCGAGACATCCTATTACTGCCACGCATAACAGAAAGTTTTGAAAATTTAACAGAAAAAGTTTTGCACTCTATCGAAGCATTAACAAATAATTATCAATTTAGTTATTTCCTTAAAGTTGACAATGATACCTACGTAAAGTTGGATTTATTGTTGGATGAATAGATTTCGTATGATCGTAAATTGACCCGAAAATGCAACGAATATAAAGGGCAAACATTACCCGCTCTCTATTGGGGTTACTTTAATGGCAAAGCTAATCTTCAAACAAAAGGAAAATGGCGTGATCCAAAATTATCATTTATCAACACATTATTTAACATATGCACAAAGCGGCGGATATTTGATATCGAGACATATTTGTGAGCATATTGCTGGAAATGCGCAATCGCTTGCCCTTTATGTGAATGAAGATGTTTCATTGGGTTTATGGATTGCGCCACTACCTTATGTTTATCGTAAACATTATCCACGCTTCGATGCTTCATATAGACCGCGCAAATGTCGACGTTATCATTTAGTAAAGCATAAGGTGGACGAAAATGATATGCAACAGTTCTACGATGGTAGTGTTTGTATAAAAGGAAGAGATTCTGATGAGAAGGAAACACCAGCGGAATATCTTTATGATTGGTCGAAACCCGCTAGTAAATGCTGTGATACAGGCGTACTTGCGCATTAGTAACGTAAAATAGCATAAATATAAAGTAATAATATACATGTTTGCGCAGATCTACTTTCTGAAGTAAAAATATATAAATTTATCTTAATGCATTTATATTGCATATTGGTACGAAACTCACAAAACTCAAACTATCTACGAAAATTATTTAATCATGCTACATGGAGCGATGTGGCCAAGTGGAATTTCATCGATTTAAAAGGTGATCCTAAAAAGATGTTGCAGTTATGATCTGGAAGCAATTTATTAGCATATAATTGTCACCCCCTAGCTTCAGACTGCAGTAAAATTTTAAGTATATTTTGATCAAGTCCTTTGAGCAGAGATAGGAAGCGGGGATAGCTACATTTAGAAAATAAATTTGGAGTATGATCGAATGACATGTACTACTTATATGACCTACATATAAAGCGAACACTGTAGTAAACATTAAAAACAATCGCGCCATAACTCTTATATCCGAACAAAAATTAAACTTTGTCTCATTAGAGCCCGAAATAGTGGTTTAAAGTCATATGTTAGTCTTTAAGGAAAACCCATTTTTCATCCTTAGTGAATACAAAAACTTATAACAAAATTAAAATAAATAAATTATATTGATATTTACAATCCAAAAAACAAAATGTGGCCAGTTACGAATGTATACCTATATATAGGTGAGTGTTATTCAAGATAGCCTCATAACAATTTTTGCGTTGCGAGGAGAGGACCTTTGCAAACTTATCCTTTGAACGTTGATTCACCTGTATAGTAATGGAAAAATCTTCCAATAAAATTTACGAAGGACTCGGGAAGTTGCTTCCAAATTGTTATACTGTAAATAACAGTGTATTTACTTATAACTTGACCAATTTACAAGTTTATTCCATTTTAGTGGCTACTATTCTTGCAACTGAATGGCGTACGCAATATCGGAGTCGCATGAGATTGACTGATAATGAACGACGTGGCGATTCCTTGTTGAGATTGAAGCAGTAAAACATTACGGCGCTGAGTCATACGAATTTGGAGAATAGCGTAAAGCGATTATCAAGCGTCAGGTAACTTATAAAAGGAAAGTCTTTACATAAATTTCGTAGCAACTTGATTAAAATTAATTGAGTCCAATTCTGGTTGGGCGACCTACACCGATATTCGACATGATTCAATTACAAGGTTTGTTCTCGAATGCTGATGGACCTTTGACAAGGAAAAGGTACTAGTAGTCGTATATTAGTAGTGACAATAAATTTGTAAACGCCAACAGGTCTCGGGGGAAATACGTAATTCCCTGCTAAATATCTCGTGGGTTCGGAGATTTTTTATGTTGGTTTGGTTATTCCTTTAGGATTTGTTTGTAGAATTTAAAAAAACTCCCTATCTGAACAAAAGATAAATGCATTTTGACATCAGAGGGGAGCTATTGAAAATTATTCTGAGATAAGGCGTTCTTCAACGTAATTCTGATATAGTGGTTTCGTGAAAAAAAAAATCCTGAAATGGGAATTTTTTTTTTTTTTTTTGATATAGGATGATTTCGAACTAGCGGCCGATATGGGGTGATACTCCAATCATCCGCAGACAATAAAGACTATGGCTTATTGGCTGAAGTCGTTATATTCCGGCGTCGACCTTGACAGAAAAGTTAAGCTTTTGTGCGGTCCTGTTACACAGGGCGTATGTACCCTTTTATTCTGATATCTCGGAGAGCTCTTTCCGTTTATGTATTCATTTAATAGTCGAGTTTTGACGTGGAGCGATGTATGTTAAATTAGTTTAGGTTTCGTATGTGCATAGGTGTCCGTACTTTTCGTGAGATTACTTATGTTCATCCACACTAATAGATCATGGCATAGTTAAGAAATTCATCAAAAAATCAAAGAACAGTTCTAAGCAATCATGCAGTTCAGTACTTGTCAGGTATTTGTTAACTGAACGCTTTGTATTTCTACTATTAAATTCTGTTGGCCGAGGGCGTATATGTTCTGTGGCAGATAGTAGATCTGCGGTAGGGTTCTGTTGGCCTCGTTCGAGGTGAACGGGAGCGGGGCTAAGCAGTTTGTTGGCCTCGTTCGGGGTGAACGAGAGCTGGGTTAAGCGGTTTGTTGGGCTCGTTCGGGGTGAACGAGAGCTGGGTTAAGCGGGTTGTTGAACTAGTGGAAGTTACAGATATTCCACACCCTCACTGGAGGGTGGTAGTAGGACCAATTTCGTGATTGGTCGGTGGTTTGTCCCCTTGCCGTATCCAGTTCGACGACTCGAACTCGGTTATCGGGGCCATAATGAAGGTTGGCTATCCGACCTAGTCTCCATTCGTTAGGGGGCAGGTTATCCTCCTTAATGACGACTAGGTCTCCCTGTTTAAGGTTTGATTGTGGATGCTTCCACTTAACGCGCTTCTGCAATTCGGTGAGATACTCCGTTTTCCACCGTTGCAGAAGGTTTGATGCAGCGCCTTAAGTTTTTCCCATCGATTGACGAGTGAAGCGCGATTCTCGCTGACGTCAATCTCGGGTGGCGCTAGTAGGTGGCCCCCGACTAGGAAGTGACCGGGGGTAAGTGGCTCCAGGTTGGGCGGGTCATTTGACGATGGGCTTAGGGGTCGGGAGTTGAGACAGGATTCAATCCTACACAGAAGGGTGCTAAACTCCTCCAGAGTAAATTTATGATCCGATGCGATCTTTTTGAAATGAGTTTTGAAACTCTTGACTCCCGCTTCCCACAGCCCGCCCATATGAGGAGCAGCGGCTGGTATGAAATGCCATGTCAGGGTTGGGTGGGCGTATTTCGAGAGAGTTTGGTCGCACGCATCAACGAGGAATGCCTTGAACTCCGAGCGGAGAGCCCTCGACGCACCGACAAAGTTCGTCCCGTTGTCGGAGTAGAGGTTTTTCGGGCATCCTCGTCTGGCGACAAACCGACCAAATGCTGCTAGAAACGCGGCGGTGCTGAGGTCGCTAGTAGCCTCTAAGTGGATCGCCTTAGTCGCAAAGCAGACGAATAGGCAGACGTAACCCTTAGACATGCGGCATCCTCGTCCGCTGTAAGACTTGATGTCAAACGGTCCTGCGAAATCCACCCCGGTGTTGGTAAATGCCCGAGAAAAGGTAGTAAGTTCCGCCGGGAGAATTCCCATGAGTTGCGTCGGGGAACATTTGCGGAATAGCGTACAGGCCTTGCAGTTGTGGATGATGGATCGGATCATGTTTTTGACCCGAGGTATCCAATATTGCGTACGTAGGAGCCGCAGCATCAGTTGGTTTCCGCCATGTACGGAAATGGTGTGGACAAACTGGACTAGGAGACGGGTGAGTCGGCAGGCGTAAGGGAGGATTATCGGGTGACGCTCGTCGACGGGAACGTCCCTGGATGCGTTGAGACGACCCCCCACCCGAAGGACATTATCTTCGTCGATAAAGGGGTCTGGAGAGAGGATCTCGCTTTTGGTCGCGATGGGTTTCCTAGTTCTCAGGGAGCTTATTTCTTCGGCATAGTGGTTTGTTTGGGATATCCTGATGAGACGGCTAGTCGTAGCCTTGATTTCGTGAGGCGAAATCTGGTGCGACTCTGCTTTAAAGGACGTTTTAGTTTTTGGATGGGTTCTATTGGCGAATCTTATAATGTAGGAGATTACCCGCAACGCTCTTGATAGATCGGAAAACCGATCAAGAATATCCTCGATATTGTTGAGGTTCGTTGCTGCAAGCACTTGTACTCGTTTTTCTTCGATGTTTGTGTGGTACTCCTGCTCGCCTTGAGATGGCCATTCCGCTTTGCCTTCTTTCAGCCAAGAAGGTCCCTGCCACCACAAAGAGTTGTCGACTAGGTCCGTGGCTGGAAGTCCTCTGCTGCCTAAGTCCGCTGGATTTGATGCGGACTCGACATGATGCCATGCTTTCGTTCCTACCTTCTCCACGATTTTTGTCACCCTGTGAGCTACAAATGTTGACCAGGAACACGGGGGTTTTCGAATCCATGCTAGGACGATGGTCGAATCTGTCCATAGGTGAATGTGCCTAAGTGCAGGTTCTCCATCACATTTTCTAAAGTCTCCGCCAGCAAGACAGCACCGCATAACTCCAATCTTGGTAGTGAAATTGTTTTTACTGGTGCCACCCTCGTTTTTGCCATGAGTAGACTCACGTATGTCCTATCGTTGATCTTAGCTCGCACGTAAACCGTAGCCGCGTAGGCTTTTTCGGACGCGTCACAGAAGCCGTGAATTTCTATATCGTTGGTTGGGGTGAAGTGCACCCACCAAGGTATACGAATCCGGCTAATGGCGGGTACTCCTGCATAAAGGTTTGCCACCGATCTAAAGTGATTGCGGATACCGGTTCATCCCAATCCGTCCCCTCCAAACAAATTTTCTGCATTAGTACCTTGGCTACGATGATAACTGGAGCAAGCCAGCCTAACGGGTCGAAGAGTTTGGCGATGGCAGATAGGGACGCCCTCTTTGTTAAGATGTCCTGGTTTTCGATTGGTTTCGCTGTGAAATAAAAATAGTCGGAATGCGCGTTCCAACGGATGCCTAGGGTTTTTACCATGCTCGCGTCCTCGAACTCCAGAAAGTCTTCCGTAAGCCTATGAGGTTTGGGTATGCCCTGTAGTATCCTACTGCAATTAGAGGTCCACTTTTGCAGAGGGAATCCTGCTGAATTTAATGCAGCTGTGATTTCATCGCGAGCCGCGATTGCTGCGTCGATGCTATGCCCCCTGCAAGGAAGTCATCGACGTACATACTGTTTCGCAAGATGTGCGCTGCGGTTGGCAGAGATGCCTCCACGTCATCAGCAAGTTGATGTAGGGTTCTGATCGCTAGATAGGGGGCACAGTTTACCCCAAAGGTTACCGTGTTGAGCTCAAACACGCTGACAGGGTCCTCTGCTTTGAGTCGAAAAACTATTCTTTGGTATTGGGTTTGATTTTCCTTTACCCAAATTTGCCTGTACATCTTCTCAATGTCGCTGTTGAAGACGTACTTGTAGAATCTCCATCGGAGAAGCAGTATTGTTAAGTCGGATTGAAGTACTGGGCCGGTGTGTAGAACATCGTTCAGGCTTGTGCCATTGGATGTCGGGCACGACGCGTTGAACACGACCCTCACTTTAGTCGTTGTACTTTCCTCTTTGATAACCGCATGATGCGGCAAGAAGTAGCAATCAGATGATTGTGGTGGTACTACGGTGTGCACCTTAGACATGTGCCCTAACGAGACGTACCCTATTGTATTCCGTCTGTAGGGCCGGTGTCTTGGCTAGGCGTGTTTCGTTCCGATAGAACTGAGATCAGACGCTCTTGAGAGATGGGCCCAAACAGACGGTTTAGGGAAGCTTTGTTTGAATGGAAGGGCGACGGTATATCTTCCATCTGAATTCCTTTCCGTTGTATTTTTATATAGTGCCTCGCAATAGGCATTGTCTTCCGTCAGGGCTTTTTTTGTTGGTATGTTTTCAATCTCCCAGAAAGCGGTTAGTTGCTTGTCTAGGCTAATTTCGTTAAAAAAGGATACTCGTGTATTGGTTGAGTGAGGTGCATCTGCACGACCGGTTAAAATTCAACCGAAGACGGTTTCTTGGGCGAAAAGCGTATTTAGAACGTTCTTCCGTATACCGTTTAGTATGATCTGGGGATAAATATCGCCGCCAAGTATGAGGTCGACTGGTTCATAATGAAGAACCTCTTATCCGCCAGAATCAAATCAGGGAACGCTTGCTGAGTCGCTGCGCTCACTTGGCAAGTCGGAAGGTCCCCTGTTAATTTAGGCAGGACTAGGGCCACTGTATGGATGCTTACTAAGGGGTCTGTAAGTTAATCGAACATGATTCCTTTACCTGTGCAGATGGTGTATTATTTATTCCTGACACTTGCACCTGCAAACGCTTGGACGGAAGGTTTATTCGCTTCTTTAGTCTTTCAGTTATGAAAGAGCATTCGGACCCAGAGTCTATCAGCGCTCTGGCGGAAAATTTAACTCCGTTGTAGATTATATGAACCCGCGCTGTTCCTAATAACACCCCTTTAGTGGTGTTGGCATGACACGAAGAGACGTTATTAGCATTATCCTGTCTTTTTTCAGACTCCATCCTTGCCCTAGCCTGCTGTGAGGTTGAAGGTGAATTGTCGGTGGCGTTTTGAGTCCACCTTTGAGAAATTGTCTTAGGTTGTGCTGTTGGAAGATGGAGCAAAGTGTTGTGCCTTGCGTGGAACGTGCTGCAATTGAATTGGCTAGTGCATCGTGTCACGGTGTGTCCACCCGACAGACAATTCAGACAGTAACTATTAATAAATAAATAAAATAAATGTAAGGCGCGATAACCTCCGAAGAGATCTAAGGCCGAGCTTCTCTTCCAATTTGCGTCGTGCTCCTCTTGATTTTTCCCTACAAATTGGCCGGACGGGACCTACATGTTTTATGCCGACTCCGAACGGCATCTGCAAGGCAGATGAGTTTTCACTGAGAGCTTTTCATGGCAGAAATACAATCGGAGCGCTTGCCAGACACTGCCGAGGGGCGACCCCGCTTAGAAAAATTTTCTTCTAATTGAAAAATCTTATTTCTAAAATTTTGATGTTGCTTTGCCCGGGAGTTGAACCCAGGGCATACGGCATGAGAGGCGGAGCAAGCTACCATCACACCACGGTGGCCGCCAGACAGTAACTATTGCTTTTCACAAATTCGATTTTCCCTGACGTAGACCACCTACGGAATTTTTGGCAATTTCGTAATTTGTGCTCTGTACTGTTGCACATCTTACAGGCTGATTTGGGTACGCTGGCTTGGTAAACCCCAAGTTTCGTAGAATTTTCCCGAGAGTTTGAATTTTCACTTTTGGGTGTTTTTGTGGTTTTGTTACCCCTAATTTCAGAAACCGTCTCCAATGTCTGGAAGCGATTGGACAGGAATTTTCCATATCCTCCCATTTTGGGATATCTGTTTTTCGTTCTACGGTCTGTTCCCAAAGAGCCAACGTAGATTCAGGGAGTTTTGTGGAGCATAGGTAGGTTATAATTGCATCCCAATTTGTGATGTCAATATTATGACATTGTAATGCAGAAATGCAATTGTTTATCTCCCGTTGCAATTTTTTGATGGAGGTTCCACACTCCTGTTCGACTGCCGTCAGATTAAATAAAAGTTTTAGTTGTGTGTTGACGAGGATACGTTTATTTTCGTACCTGTCGCTTAGATTTTTCCAGGCGGTTGCAAAACCCTCGTTTGTTAATGAGCACCTGCCGACTATTTCTTTTGCCTCCCCTTGAGTTTTTTGTTTTAGATAATATAATTTCTCGACATCTTTCAGATCAGTATTGTGGATGTATATCGCCGTGAACATGTCTCTAAAGGCTGGCCAGGAAAGGTAGTCGCCTTTAAATACATCGGCGTCACAAGGCGGCAGCCGCATTTTATGTCCCCGGCGCGAAGAATCTTCATCCTTGGCCGGCTGTGGGGTGATGGCTTCGGCTTCAGCCGCCACAGCAGACATGCATTGCAGGTAGCATGCAAAGCAACTTTTATTATTCTTTCTTAATGAGCTGAGCTCGTCTTTGGACAGTTCAGAATTGCTGAGAAGACTTTCATATGTGGACTTGGTCTTCTTCCATAGTGCCCTTAGCTCCTGTTGCAGTAGTGCAAGGGTGTGCTTGTTCCGGGATTCGGCCGGGGTGGAGTTGAAATCTTGTTCAAACTCGGCTATGGAATCAGCCAATCTAATATAAGTCTCCATTGATTTTATTAATTTGAATATCTTGATTCTTTAAAGGGTTCGAGCTTGGAGGCAAAATACTTAATGGCGTTGGTGTGTATCTAACCGCAGCAAAAATTACAAGTGTGTTTGGTTTTTTGAACGTAGTCAAGCTGTATAAATAAAATCTTAAAAAACACACGGATTGAAACTCTGAACTGATTGTATGTGTTAACACAGAAAGCAATCTTATGTGAATTTGGTGATAAGCGAAAAAATGAATCAGATGTAAATCTTGACGTGAATGTAATGTGTGGCCAGTGATATGAACCACTTATAGAGATCCTCACGAGGATTATGTAAGCCACAGATAGAAATCCTGACGAGGATTTAATGTGTATACAGTGATATAGATAGAAATCCTGACGAGGATTTAATGTGTATGTAAATGTGATATCAAATGTGTACAAAGTGATATCAACCACAGGTAGAAATCCTGACGAGGATTTAATGTGTATGTAGTGATATGCAGCACAGATAGAAATCCTGAAAGGTTATAGTGTGTACAAAGTGATATCAAACACAGATAGAAATCCTGACGAGGATTTAATGTGTATGTAGTGATATGCAGCACAGATAGAAATCCTGAAAGGTTCTAGTGTGTACAAAGTGATATCAAACACAGGTAGAAATCCTGACGAGGATTTAATGTGTCTACAGTGATGTGTAATGCAGAGACGAGAAATCGTCTGCAAATATTTAAAGTGTGTAAAGGGTGTTGGACACAGATATAAATATTTTCTGAAAATTTAGCGTGTCTAAAAAAAAGTTTAAAAAGCGCAGATGTAATCCCGACGTGGATATAGTGTGTCAACCTCGAGATTTGAAACACAAATCGAAATCCTGTGGATTTAATGTGTGTAATTCTAGAAATGTGAACCACAGATAGAAATCCTAATGAGGATTTAATGTGTATACCTAGTGATGTGAAACACAGATAGAAATCCTGACGAGGATTTAATGTGTATACAAAGTGAAAGTGAACGCTGAGTATTCCTGAGTAGCCAACCAGGGATCTTTCCCAATATAAAAAATAAATTTGTTTATCAAACTTACTGTGGAAAATTACGATTTAAAGTATTTATTAAGAAAAAAAGTGATAAAAATACAGCTATATAATATAAAGCGATCAGTATAAATTGTGTGATCAAGCCACTAGCCACCCAACGTAGTGATACTTTTTTGGCTTTTGGTATTATTTCAGCTCGCAAACTGATTAATAAAGCGAATTCTGTGATAGACAAGCTAAGGCTATCAACCAAGTGAAAGTATGGTTCCTGACTAGGAAGTTTTGTCAACGTGTGTGACGATGAGGGGGTACAACACAGTGCAGTGATGAGTGTGAAAAAAAAACTAAAAAAAAAATTCACTGACTGTCTGCCTTGAGCGGTGTCGAGTAACCCTTACCACTGGTGGGGGGAATTACCCGATCGTCAAAAGGCGATTGGTGTGTTTAAAAAACACGAAATTTAGCAATTTCACTTGCTTTGCCTTTATTATATCTAACACGGAATGCACTTTCCGTGCGTAAAATCACGCAACTAATAATAAAAAAAAGTTTCTTGTGCAACCAAGCAACCACTTGGTACCTTAAGTTTTTATTTGATAAATTGATCGTTGGGCAGAGATGTGTTGATGTGATGGACTGATTAATGTGATGATGTGATGAAGCTATTGGATTGTATGTGATGTAGATGAGTGGAATGTTTGATGTTGTGTGCTGACGTGATGTGATTTCGATGATGTGATATATTATAATGATTTGATTGTGATGTTGTGTGATGAAGTTAATGGACTGTATGATATAATGGATTTTATGCGATGCTGGATGGATGTGATGATTTTAATGTATGTGAGAGTTAACGAGTTGCTTGCTTGTCTCGTTTTTGCTCCCTCGCTGGTTTGTGATATATGTCGATAATACCTTTGTTCACAGTAAATTATAATTTCCAAATTCTCAACTTTTCCAAATTTTCTGATTTTCTGGGTTTTTGCCAAAAAAAATATGCTCAAAATCTTACTTTCCTCGGCGCGTAAGGACCAATGTTTTGCGGGGCAGTGTGGACCCGGGGAAGTCGGGCGTGTGCGTTGCAAATAAAAGAAAATAAATACCGAATTAGTAAATCGTAACCACAAGTTTGTTTACAAAATATAAGTTTATTGAAAATGTATAAAGGACGTAGCAATTGCAAAGAAATTAATCGAACTACAAAATGCACTTAACACGTTCAAATTTATGCAAGGGATTACTTGCAAATCGCAAATTGAAAATTAAAAATTACGTGACAATGGCAAGGAGTTAAATTATACAAAATAAATTCCCTTGGCAGTTCACAATTTAGACCACAATTTAAAGTTTAAGGTATACACTCGAAATAATTAGGAAACTCACCTGGGGCTAGCTGCTGGCTCTTGAACGTTCCAAATTAGAAAGAAAGATTTAAAAACGAAAAAGGTCCGCACCACCTGCCGATAGCCAACTTTCGTCGAGTTTTTCTCCTTTGAAGTTAGCGCTCGGCAGGGGTGGGCCATTACCGGTAAATAATAATATTGCCAAAAAATGTGCATTAGGGTGGTAGCGAATATTTAGGCTGGTGGCCTAAACAGGGACCCTGTACCTCTTTGTAAACAAGACCATATCCGTCGAGGCTGAGCTCATGCCAAGGGGGTCACTGCTGGCGGACAGTGAACGGCCTATTAATTAGGTTAGCTACGAATATCAAATAAGCAGCCCTCGACCAAGAGCGGCTGGTGAGGAGGGTTTGGCTTAAAAGGCCTAAAGCACTCTGAGAAACTCCAGTGGCAAGGCGAGTAGATGCCGCCCTGAATTAAGCATCCACAGCCTAGTACGGGGTTGCTTCGAGGGAATACCTACCCAAGATAGGGAGACAACTATACGACGTGGGATACACACTCAGGAAGGTAAAGAGGTAAATTATTTGTAAATTTAAGGTGATTGTCACATTAAGACTGAGCCCAGTAAGGTCTTAATTAAGGTATACTGGAATCAACGACTCGGATATGTTTGTTAAGGGCTGGCGAATGTGGCATTCGGAAATCTCAGTACACGGCTTGACACACCGTCGAAATGACTTTCCGGTTAATGTCCCATTCGTCTCCGTCCCGTTAAAACCTTGGCAGGCCTTGGGGTACGTTCAAAGTCCGTCATCATTAAGTTGGTGGTGCAGGTTCGGTTGAGATCCTCCCGATTAATACTGATCTGGCTCTGAACGCAGTCTTCATGAGGGACTGCGTCAACCTTCACGTGGCCTACCTGCCTTCGCATAGACAACCACGGGATCTATATAGGTAACTGCATACTCGGACCAAGATAGCGGCCTCAAGTTGGGACCCAATTAAATAAATGATGAGCAACAACAATACTAAAATAAAAAACCAAACACAGGAGAATGAAATGGCGTTCAATCCATTTGTAGGAAGGAAGCTAGCTCGCTCTCCAGAAGGGCGTGGCCCATTGGCTGGGGGCCTTAACATTTCGTCGCAAGTGGTAACGAAACCCAAAGGAGCGGAGGCCGAAAGCAAGCAAGGAGCGTTGTCGCCTGGTGCTACACCGAAGCTTTGCAAAACGAACTCCGACAGCAAGGCTCAAACGGGCACACCATTATTAAGTGATCTAATTAAGCAGGCGTCAGCTGCGTTAAATCAGCAAAACCCCCCTGGAGAAAAAAAGATGACCAAGATAGGCAAGGCGATTGAGGACTTTATGCAGTTCTTCATAGGGCGTAATAATATACACGCGGAAATCAAGCGCTTGGCCTCCGTAATAAAAGTGCTGTACATCGATTCGGCCCTAGAGGTAAAGAATTTAGAACATAAATTGCGTGCAAGCGAATGCGCCAAGGATAGAAGTCCATCACCCCCAGGAAAGCGACCGAGGAATAATTCGTACTCAAACAAGGAGAACAACGTGGTAAAACCCACTACTACACTAAAAAATGTCTTACCAGGGCACGTGGGTGGTCACAAACGACGGCAAGAAACGCAAGAGAAGACGGAGCGGAAAGAGGAAACTGCAGCCCAAAAGACGGGAGAGTAGCAGTTAGCCAAAAAGAAGAGCAAGAAAAAATCACTTAAGGCTAGGCCGGATGCAATCATCATTTCCAAGGCGGGGGATGCGACGTACGCCGACATATTGCGTAAAGTGAGAAGATGCGACGAATTAAAATCCCTGGGTGATGACGTCAAAATGATTAGAAGAACGGCGAAAGGAGAGCTGTTACTAGAGCTGAAAAAATCGCAAGATGGGAAAACAAGCGCGTACCATGCAGAAATTGAAGCGGTACTAAAGGACTCGGCTAAAGTTATAACAAAGTCCCAAATGGTCACGCTACAGTGCAGAGATCTCGATGAGATTACTACGCCCGAGGAGATTTGCAACGCCCTCCACCAGCAATGCAACATCAAACTTCCAGATGTGGCTGCCATAAAAAGCATACGCACAGGGTACAGTGGCACGAAGTCGGCACTTATAAGCCTTACAGCGGATGATGCCAAGGCGGTTCTTAATACGCAAAGAATCCGGGTAGGATGGGTTTCCTGCCGAATTAGAGAGCTCAAGCAAGAAAAACGCTGTTATAGGTGCTGGGGCTACAGGCATATAGCTCAGAAATGTAAGCAGACTGTAGATAGGTCTAGCCTATGCAGGAAATGCGGCCAGGAAGGTCATAAGGCTGCAAGTTGCGAAAATGCACCGAAATGCACGCTATGTGGGGGACAACATTCAGCAGGCAGTTTTAAATGCCCACAACGAGAGGGCAGCAAAACGACTGTCTCATGAGGGTATTGCAGCTCAATTTAAACCATTGCGAGGCAGCCCAAGAGCTATTATCCCAAACAGTCTATGAAGGAGGATATGACACAGTGGTACTCTCTGAATAATAAAAAAATCGCCAGGAGCAGGGTTGGCTCTCAGATTCAGCAGGGAAAGCCTCAATTTGGGCACCAGGGAAATTTCTCCTACAGGAAATTATGACGCCAACGGTAGCAGGATTCACGTGGGCAAAAATCAACGGTATATACGTCTTCAGTTGCTATGCCCCTCCGAGCATGACCATCGCCGAGTTCGAAGACATGATATACGGGATCACCTTTGAAGCACGAGGTAAACACCCGCTTTTAGTATGTGGAGACTTCAATGCATGGTCACCTGTGTGGGGAAGTAGACGAACCAACGAATGAGGAAGAGTTCTTCTCGAAAGCCTTACTTCTTTGAGGCTAGAACTCCTAAATGAACTAGGGATATGTATCTTCGATACAGGTACCAGACGATCCATTATAGATCTCACCTTCGCTAGCAGCGAAATAGCAAGACGAGCAAAATGGTCCATAAGCAAAGTCTACACACAGCGACCATAAAGCTATTAGCGTAGAGCTGCTCGAAACTCCACGAACGGTAGCAGAAAGACATCGACAAAGTAGGAAATGGAAACAGCACCTTTTCGACCCAAAAATATTTGACATTTCTGGAAGGACGCCATAGTACGAGAATCGCATGCGGAAGACCAGTCGGTTCAAATCACTAAGTTGCTATGTATGGCATGTGATGCTGCCATGCCCAGAAGTCGTGGAAAAGCACAGCGCACTCCGGTATATTGGTGGAATGACGAAATTGCGGAAGAGCGTAGAAAATGCCACAAAGCACGAAGAATAGCGCAGGGGGCACGCTCATCACCACGATATGCAGAGCTACACAGCACCTATGTCGCACAAAGAAAGGCACTTAAAAATTCCATAAAAAGGAGCAAGAAGTTATGCTTTAGGGAACTGCTGGATAATGTCGACCTAGATCCTTGGGGATCAGCCTACAGAACTGTGATGGCCAAAGTTAAAGCACCGATATCACAGCAACCTACGTACCCGATACTGATGAACATTATTGTTGAAACACTTTTCCCGGCGCAAGATCGCTGGACTTATCCAAGCGAGGATCTAGAAAGTACGGAAATTCCGCAAATTACAGAGCAAGAGGTGCTGGACGCTGCAAAAAGAGTTGCTGATAACAAATCCCCAGGACCCGACGAAGTAACAAACACAGCCCTTAAAGCCGCGATTACAACTAGGGCTACATTATTTACTGATCTTTTTAATGCCTGTATGCAGGAAGGCGTGTCCCCTCGCCCGTGGAAACGACAAAGACTTGTCCTATTGCTGAAACGTGGTAAACAGCCGGACCAACCATCCTCATATAGGCCACTTTGTATGCTGGATTCCCTAGGGAAGATTTTCGAGCGTATAAATAGTGAGCGCCTACAGCTGACTCTAGAAAGACCAGGTGGCTTATCGAATAGTCAATATGGATTTCGCAAATCAAGATCCACCGTAAATGCAATACAAACAGTCGTCAATATAGCTAGAGGAGCTATCTCTGGAGGCCAAAATAAAAGGAAGTTCTGTGCACTGATTATTTTGGACATCAAGAATGCTTTTAACACTGCGAACTGGATGCAGATAATGGCAGCGCTGCAAAGCTTCGGCACTCCAGCTTACTTACGCAGAATTATAGGTAGCTATATTAAAGACAGAGTACTTCTTTTTGACACGGATCAAGGAGCAAAACAGTACAAAATCACAGGAGGCGTCCACAGGGATCTGTTCTCGGTCCAACGCCTTGGAATGTAATGTATGGCGGGGTGCTAAAGATTGATCTACCAGAAAACACGCAAATTGTGGGATATGCTGATGATATTGCAGTGGTAGTAGTGGCCAAGAAACTGGACCTGCTTCAAGCATTATGTAATGACGGCGTAGCAAGAATAAAGGAATGGCTGACAAATACAGGACTGGAGTTGGCTAGCCAAAAGACGGAAGTGGTATTAGTAAGCTCCAAACGGTCGGCGAACGAGTTAGTCTTAACTGTCGGGGATCATCAAATCACCTCAAAGGATTCCTTAAAATACTTAGGAGTGCAAATTGACTCTAAGTTAACTTTCAAAGAGCACTTCAGAGCGGTGGGGGAGAAAATTACCAAAGTTAATGGATCACTTATGCGAATAATGCCTAACATTGGTGGTCCGCGCGAAGCTATACGTCAGCTATTGTCCACAGTGACCAGCTCAATAATACTATACGCAGCACCAGTGTGGTATGAATCTAAACAGACCCATCAAAAATATATATTAGCAGCGTACCGACTTGCTTCTTTAAGAATAGCAAGTGCTTATCGGACGGTGTCCGACGACGCGATCCTGGTTCTAACCGGGAAATTCCAGTGGACTTACTGGCAAGCGAAATGGCCGATCTGTATAACACTAATATCGAGCGACCATCTGAAGAAGACAAGAAAAGAGCAAGGACACAAACAATAGCTAAGTGGCAAGAACGGTGGGAGGCCTCGAGTAAAGGGCATTGGACTTTCACACTAGTTTGGAACGTAATTCAATGGAATGAGCGGAAGCACGGCGAACTGAACTACCATCTCACGCAGATAATGAGTGGACATGGCGGTTTCAAAAAGTATTTATGGAAGCGTAGGATAAAGGAAGATCCTCATTGCCCAATGTGTACCACAGAGTTAGAAAACGCAGAACACGTCATGTTATACTGCCCCCGTTTCCACGAAGAAATACTCACCTGGCATGGAGTCTTTGGGGAGGAACCTACCACGAGAAATTTAGTTTCACATATGTGCAACAGGAAAGAGTGCTGGACTGTAGTGAGCAAAATGGCATTTATAGTAATGACACGCCTTTTGGATGCTGAGAGGGAGCGCAGAGAAAAGCGCATGCGAAGCAGTGGCGATTTAATGGACACTCAGAGCAAATAGCTGGAACCTGGACGCAGGGACAACAGTAGGCTCTTAAAAAATGAGAAATATGGAACGCCACCCTGAAGTAATGCGAAAGTGAAGCCGGGGTGGGCGACGGTTCCAGAGCGGGGCTGCTTTTTAGTCTACGGACACACGGTTGCTGCGACGGCAGCAATTATGGTGCACTAGGCATTTTTCAGCCTCCCCGCAAAAAATAAAAGACCATATCCGTCTTCTTCGCATTGACTTTCAACCCGACATTAGATGCCCAGGTATGAATATCCCGAAGCGCCCGATCCATCAAAGAACTAATCGTTGGAAGGCACTTTCCACTTATGACAATTGCACCGTCATCTGCGTAAGCCGTAAGTTTTACGGGTCCTTGCGGCGTGCCCCTGTCCATTGATTTCGTGGCCTCGTACAATCCCCATTGTGATGTAATCTTTCTGCAATTTAGCATGCAGCCGATCCATCTGATCAAGGCAGGATGTACTTTAATGTAATTTAGACCATCCATAATCGCCCATTTTGCAACATTATTGTAAGCCCCGGCAATGTCCAAGAATACTCCTACAGCATACTCCTGATATTACAGGGATTTGTCTATGCTTATTACCACCCTATGCAATGCGGTGTCTACCGACTTGCCCTTGGTGTACGCATGCTGTGTTGTGTAGAGCAGCTTTTCATCCACGTTGGACTTTATGTACACATCTATCAGCCTCTCAAAGGTTTTGAGGAAAAATGATGTTAAGCTAATGAGTCTATAGTCTTTGGGATACACGTGACCGATCTTCCCCGCCTTTGGTAGAAAAGTTACACGAGCAGTTCTCCAAGAGAGGGGTACATGATTCAGTCTTATTCACCCATCGAATATTATAACATGGCCGGGAATAGACCATCTGGGCCCGGCGACTTAAACTTAGAAAACGTCTCCACTGCCCACTCGATCTTGGTATCGGTCACCAAGCCCGGCACTACTAGCTCCGTAATCGAAGTTTGAGTGATGTCTGCTGGCTCTTCTAAACCGTCTCCCGATGGGAAATGTGTATCGAGAAGCACCTCAATGGATTCCTCGCTATTACGTGACCATTCCCCGTTCTCTTTCTTTATTAGTCCCTGGACTAAATTTCCCTTTGCTAGGACTTTTTTCAACCGTGCTGTTTCGCTGGAGCACTCTATGTCCGTACAGAAACTTTTCCATGAGTTTCCCTTCGCCCTGGTAATTTCACGCTTGTAGATCCTCAGTAGATCCCTGTACTGGCCCCGACACGCTTCGCTTTCCGCAGTCTTTGCGAGCTTAAACATTTCTTTTACCTGTCTTCTTAGAAGACTCAGCTCATTGTTCCACCATGGCGGCTTTGCGTTCCTCTGAATCTTCTTAGAGGGCAAGCTTTGTTATACGCAGTCATAAGCGTCCTTGTTAGGAATTCATTCGACTCCTCCAGTTCCTCTACATTATCACCCTCTTTGGGTTGCCCAGTTTTGTTTCTACATGTTTCTGGAATTTAGTCCAGTTCGTTGACCTAGGGTTTCTAAAGGTTCCTCCCTTCTGGGATGCTGAAGCTGATATACGCATGGTCGGAGAAGGATGGTCTATCAAGAACCATCCAATAATACCTTGATATATCACGCTCGGAACTCAATCTAATATCCAGAACATTGCTGGATGTTGGACCAATGTATGTAGGGACATTTTCCCTGTTGGCTATCTGCAAATTGGTTTGCAGGATGTAACAAAATAGAGATTCGCCTATCTCGTTCGTATATGCTCCTCCCCACGCATTGTGGTGCGCATTTGCATCTGCGCCTATGACCAACCGCCCTTTACGCCCTTCCTCCTGTACTAGCCTTTTGCACTCCATCCGTGGAATCTTCGCAGCATGGGCAATGTAGCAGGACGCCTGCTTATTCTTTTGCTCAACGGCCACCGCTACGAGATCCTCAGTGGTGTAATTAGGCAGCATATATGAACACAGCTGTTCCCTTACCATTACTACAGCTCGCACCCGTCTTTCCGTTTGCGCGTAGTAAACGCCAAACCCGCGCGCACTAAGTCCAGAAACCTTTCCTCCCGATGAGAGCCACGGCTCCTGGATCAGCGCCACGTCAAACGAACCCTCCTCAAGGGTTAGAAAGAGTTCGCTCAACGCCACTTTACTGTGTTGGAGGTTTATCTGTAGGACTCGCAGCACCATGGGGCTGTTTTTCCCCCTCCAGCAACTTCGTCTTGACGTCGTCGTCCTCCCTTGCCCGTTTGGTATAGAGTATTCGAGGCCCCATTCAGCCTCTCGTGCCTGTTGTTCCGGGTGTTCCTCTGTGCCAGACACAGCACCATTTAACGTTTGGTCCTCTTCTAGCACGTTTGTGGTGACGTCGGGGACCTCCACCTGTCTTTTTTCCCCTAGGCTTTTGAAGTCCTTTTCGACTTCGCCCACCTCTAGCGTGTTAGCGTTTTTATCCTCGGAATGACATGTAACTCGTCTAAAAACCTACGGAATGTTACGGCCAATGTATTACAACCAGCCAGAGTTATTGATAAAATTAAGAATAGTCGGGATTGCTATCACAGATAACCCTCTGAGGTCTTCTAGAAGCGGGGTTCCAAGGAACCTTGGACGGGGTCTAGATAGAGCCGGGCATTTACACATAAAGTGTTCTACTCTCCCCTGGCATTTGGATCTTTGCAGCTTCCGCAGTACTCGTTATACGGAATACCCATCTTTTCCGCATGCGTACCTACTGCCCAATGACCGGTACAGACTGCTATCAGTTTGCGTGTGTTAGCCCTGGATTTGTTCAGAAGACTTCTCGTCCTCTTTCCATCATAGTTTGGCCAAATGGATTTTGATATCGCACAGGTGGTGATGTTATTCCACTTTTTTTGTGCTGCCTTAAAGTAGAAGCTTTGGATATTCCCCATGGCTACTGCTAAGGGTATGCTTACTTCGACACTGTTTATTTTCTCGTTCCTTTCTGTTGAGCCCCTGCGTGCTAGCTCGTCGGCCTTCTCGTTACCCTCTATCCCCCTATGACCCGGGACACAGATAACGCGTAGTTCCAGATTGGAGAATAACTGGGATATGAGTCGCTTACAAACCCACACTAATTTTGAGTTAATGTGTGGCGAGGAAAGCGCTTTTATCGCTGCTTGGCTATCCGACAGGATGCAAACTTTACCAGCTGCAGTGCGATGGGAGTCTGAATGATGCAGACAAATCTAGGGACTCAAAGATGACTCCGGCCCCACTCCCGATTCCATCTTGGAGCCGTCAGTGTAGATTTGGATGTCGTCGACCCGTATGCCCTGTTTTCTCTTCCACTCGTTCCTGCTTGGAATGACGGTATTACAACCGTACTCAAACTTCAGTTTGCGAGTGTAGTAATCTGTCTCGGTACTACATGTACCATCCGGAAGTTTCTTTAGGATACTACTATGCCCATGCAGAGTATCCTTCCAACACACAGACTCTCTGAGTCTCAGTGCGGTTTGTGACAATGTACAAAGTTTATGCAAGTCGATGGAAAGCAGGTGCAAAATGGGGTCTAAAGCAGCTGTGGGGCAAGTCCGCCCCTATGGCACCAACGCACACAGTGTGCTGGACTTTTTGCAGGCTGGTGAGATTGTAGCTCTTACTTAGAACTTCCACCGGACTATGGAACCATAGGTAAGCACCGGTCGCACCATCGTCTCGTACATCCAAATTACAATGCTTAGCTTGAGTCCCCATTTCTTACCAAATATTGATTTGCAGGCATAGAAGGCGATGCAGGCCTTCCGTATCCGTTTTTCGATGCCTACTTTCCAAATCAACTTGCTGCCAATTGTTAGTCCCAAATACTTGATACTCGATGACAGGGTTAGTTTAAAAAATGTAGTCTGAAGGCAGGTGGCTTGCACTTCCTCGTGAAGAGAAGCAGGTCCGCCTTGTCGGGCTTTAACCTCAGGTCATATCCCTGTGCCCACCTGCTGAGTTTAGCCAAGGCCCTTTCCATGATTTCGATCATTACGGAGCGGAAAGGGTCAGAGACCAAGATCGCCACGTCGCCGGAATACGCCACGATCTTAGCTCCCCTTTCGTTAAGTTTTCCTAGGATTTAATTTATGGTTATCAACCAAAGCAGAGGTGAAAGCACCCCACCCTGTGGTGTGCCTCTGCATACCTGATTGCCAACGCTAGCTCCGCCTAGCTATGCTGTTATTTCGCGGTTGCGAAGCAGGGTTGAATTCCAAAGCCGTAGTGGCTCTTCAACCCCTGCCCTACCGAGGGCAGCCTCAATCGCTTCGGCTCTCACATTGTTAAACGCGCCTTCCACATCAACAAACGCAGCCAGAGTGAACTGCTTCTGATGAAGGGAGTTTTCCACCGTTCGAACTGCCTCATGTAGCACGGTTTCTGTGGATTTCGCTTTCAGATTCCGCAGATCTTACTCCTTCCACTACATTGGAACCATCGGTGTACACATGTATCCCCTCGTCCGCCATTTGCCAACCGTCCACCTCTACTGTGGCCTTGAGATCTCCCTCGAAGCGCAGATAGGGAATCAGGTCGTCTGTTCGCCTTGTGATTGATGACGCTATACAACTATGGCCATATGGTCGGCGCTCAAGCTGCCCGGAAGCACCGAGCCTGGTTGCGGTCGGTAATGCTTTGTTCTTTGCTACCAGGTCTACAGGTGGAATGTGCAGAATGGCATACAGTGCAGTCGTCGGGGTTATTTTCAGCGCTCCCGTAATGCTAAGCATCGACAGTATGCATAACCCCTCTAATTTTTGAGGTATGTTGTTTTTTGTGTGGCTTTCCACCAAACAAGAACTCCATAGTATAGAATAGGGCTTACAGTCGCTGTAAAAACTCAATGATAAAGAGAGGGCGATAGGCCCCACGTACACGCCAGCATTCTTTTACATGCATAGAGTGCCGTTGAGGCCTTCTTGACCCTCTCCTCCACGTTGAGCTTCCATGACAGCTTACTGTCTAGGAGGATTCCTAGACATTTTATGAAAGATTTCTCCTGTAAGGTCACCCCTCCTAACTTAGGCCTGGTCCAGTTTGGGACCTTGTACCTCTTTGTAAACAAGACCATATCCGTCTTCGCCGCATTGACTTTGAACCCGACATTAGATGCCCAGGTATGAATATCCCGAAGCGCCCGACCCATCAAAGAACTAATCGTTGAAAGGCACTTTCCACTTATGACAATTGCAACGTCATCTGCGTAAGCCGTAAGTTTTACGGGTCCCTCATCGAATTGCCTGAGCAGCTGGTTGATGACCAGCGTCCACAGCAGAGGTGATAGCACCCCTCCTTGCGGCGTGCCCCTGTCCACTGATTTCGTGGCCTCGTACAATCCCCATTGTGATGTAATTTTTCTGCAATTTAACATGCAGCCGATCCATCTGATTAAGGCAGGATGTACTTTAATTTAATTAAGACGATCCATAATCGCCCATTTTGCAACATTATTGAAAGCCCCGGGAATGTCCAAGAAGACTACTTGAGCAAATTCCTTATATTCCAGACATTTCTCTATGCTTATTACCACCCTATGCAATGCGGTGTCTACCGACTTGCCCTTGGTGAACGCATGCTTTGTTGTGGAGAGCAGCTTTTCATCCACGTTGGACTTTATGTACACATCTATCAGCCTCTCAAAAGTTTTGAGCAGAAATGATGTTAAGCTAATGGGTCTATAGTCTTTGGAATAGACGTGACCGATCTTCCCCGCCTTTGGTAGAAAAGCTACATGAGCAGTTCTCCAAGAGTGCGGTACATGATTCAGTCTTATGCACCCATTGAATATTATTTTAAGCCATTCCACGACCGCTCTACTTGAGACTTCTAGCATAGCCGGGAATATACCATCTGGGCCCGGGGACTTAAAATTAGAAAACGTCTTCACTGCCCAATCGATCTTGGTATCGGTCACCAAGCCCGGCACTACTAGCTCCGTGGTCTGATGTCTGCTGGCTCTTCTAAACCATCTCCCGATGGGAAATGTGTATCGAGAAGCACCTCAAGGGATTCCTTACTATTACGTGACCTTTCCCCGTTCTCTTTCTTTATTAGTCCCTTTGCTAGGACTTTTTCAACCGTGCCGATTCGCCGAAGCACTCTATGTCCGTACAGAAACTATTCCATGAGTTGCTCTTCGCCCTGGTAATTTCACGCTTGTAGATCCTCAGTAGATCCCTGTACTTGTCCCGACACGCTTCGCTTTCCGCGGTCTCTGCGAGCTTAAACATTTCTTTTACCTGTCTTCTTAGAAGACTTAGCTCATTGCTCTACCATAGCGGCTTTGCTTTTCCTCTGAATCTTCTTAGAGGACAAGCTTTGTTATACGCAGTCATAAGCGTCCTTGTTAGGAATTCATTCGACTCCTCTAGTTCCTCTACATTAGCAACCTTTTTGGGTTGTTCCAGTTTTGTTTCTACATGTTTCTGGAATTTAGTCCAGTTCGTTGACCTGGGGTGTCTAAAGGTTCCTCCTTCTCTACCCTGGATGCTGAAGCTGATATACGCATGGTCGGAGAAGGATGGTCTATCAAGAACCATCCAATAATACCTTGATATATCACGCTCGGAGCTCAGAATATTGCTGGATGTTGGACCAATGTATGTGGGATATTTTCCCTGTTAGCTATCTGCAAATTGGATTGCAGGATATAACAAAATAGAGATCCGCCTATCTCGTTCGTATCTGCTCCTCCTCACGCATTGTGGTGCGCATTTGCATCTGCGCCTATGACCAACCGCCCTTTGCGCCCTTCCTCCTATACTAGCCTTTAGCACTCCATCGGTGGAACCTCCGCAGCATGGGCCATGTAGCAGGACGCCAGGATAAATGCCTGCTTATTTTTTTGCTCAACGGCCACCGCTGCGAGATCCTCAGTGGTGTAATTAGGCAGCATATATGAACACAGCTGTTTCCTTACCATTACTATAGCTCGCACCCGTCCTTCCCTTTGCGCGTAGTAAACGCCAAACCCGCGCGCGCTAAGTCCAGAAACCTTTCCTCCCGATGAGAGCCACGGCTCCTGGATCAGCGCCACGTCAAACGATCCTTCCTCAAGGGTTAGGAGGAGTTCGCTCAACGCCAATTTACTGTGTTGGAGGTTTATCTGTAGGACTCGAAGCACCTTTGGGCTGTTTTCTCCCTCCATCACCTTCGTCTTGACGTCGTCGTCCTCCCCTTGCCCTTTTGGCATAGAGTATTCGAGGCCCCCTTCAGCCTCTCGTGACTGTTGTTCCGGGTGTTCCTCTGTGCCAGGCAAAGCACCATTTAACCGTTGGTCCTCTTCTAGCACATTTGTGGTGACGTCGGGGACTTCCACCTGTCTTTTTTCTCTTAGGCTTTTGTAGTCCTTTTCGACTTCGTGTCTAGCGTGTTAGGGTTTTTATCCTAGGGATGACATGTAACAAAAAAAAACCTACGGAATGTTACGATCAATGTATTACAACCAGCCAGAGTTGTTGATAAAATTAAGAATATTCGGGATTGCTATCACAGATAACCCTCTGAGGTCTTCTAGAAACGGGGTTCCAAGGAACCTTAGCCGGGCTCTAGCTAGAGGCGTTGGTTCTACATTGCAATTAAAGAGATGGTTGGTGTCATGTGGAGACACATTGCAGGCGGGCATACATTTTGTTTGTCGGGGTTGATTCTGGATATGTAAGAGTTTAACCTGTTACAGTATCCAGAACAAAGTTGAGCCGGAGTGACTCGCGTTTCTCTGGGGAGTATGCGTTCCTCTTCCGCAAGTTTTGGGTACTGTTCCATGAGTACTGGATTCACAGGGCAATTCCCGGCATAAAGGTCCGACGCCTGTTTGTGGAGTTCACCAAGGACCTGCTTGTGTTTTTTTGCTTCATACTGCTTACGGAGATGAGTCCTTAAGTCCCTAGGCGGTGTTGGCTCATCAATCAGATGTCTGTTGGGATGCCCAGGTTTCTGGGTATTCAACAGGAACTGTTTGGTCAGCATCTCATTTCTCTCCCTGATGGGGAGTATTCTCGCATCATTATGCAGGTGGTGTTCTGGGGACATAAGAAGACAGCCCGTGGCGATTCTGAGAGCAGTATTTTGGCAGGCCTGTAGTTTCTTCCAGTGCGTGATTTTTAGGCTTGGCCACCATATGGGTGACGCGTAGCACGTAAACTGCTGGCCAATTGCTTTGTATGTAGTAATAAACGTTTCTTTATCTTTTCCCCATGTACTGCCAGCAAGGGATTTGAGGATTTTATTACGGCTCTGGATTTTCGGAACAATTGCGGTTGCGTGCTCACCAAAATGTAGATCCTGATCAAACGTCACACCCAAGATTTTGGGGTGTAAGACAGTCGGTAGCGTAGTGCCACCGACGTGGATGTTCAAAATGGTCGACATTTGGGACGTGCATGTTGTAAATAAGGTCGCGGAAGATTTAGTCGATGATAACGCCAGGGAGGTATCCGTTTATTCTTCTGTAAAACTCATAGGCGTAAAAAACGATAGTAACTCCTTCCGGTGGCGAAAGTAGTTTTGATATGTAAAAATTAAACAAAAGTGGCACCCCTTCTTTAATTCTTCTTGGCTTTGATGCTTCTTTTCTGAATTGCACCGATGTCTACCGACCACACAGATAATTTGCGGTGCACCTTTTAAGACATGGGGGAGGGTAGACCCTTCCAAGTTTTGCAGTAATGTGCCGTGGTTGACCATATCAAAAGCTTTTGATAGGTCTTGCGCTACAATTACTATTCTATGGTGGGGCTTCTGATTTGTCGGGTATGACAAAGGTGGAAAGAGACAGGTTGAAGACATGTGCTAAATATTTGAAACCCTTTTTCCCTAGGCTTTTAAGCATCGGTATGGCCATGCCGTCTGGGCTTTTGATGGTTTAGCATGACCGATGACATCCTCAACCTCTTTGACGGTGATGGTAATTGGAAACGCGCTGAACTTATGTTTACGTGCGGGTCTGTTGGCCCTCCGTCTATTTTTGTCGACCGTAGAATGCACTATGTATTGTCGGCAGAAATCCCTTGCGCATTTTTTCGCATCCGACAGCACTTTGTTGCCAAAGGCGATGGAAACTTTGTCGTTGTGCCTAGACGGATTCGACAGGGACTTTAAAGTGTACCAAAGTTTACCTACACCGGCAGAGAAGTTACAACCGCTTAGGTGCTCCTCCCATTTCGCCCGTTTGTATTCATCCACAAGCAATCTGATGCGTTGGTTTATATCCTTTGCGGCCTGTGCCCGGAAGTGGGGCCGACATTCGGGAATTCCACCGGCGGGAATAAAACGAGCCGAGGCGGAAAGCACGCTCCCCTTGGCGGGCATCAGGTGGGATAGGGAGGGCAGCAAAGCGGTTGTCTGTAAAGGATTTGTATTCGTCCCACTTTCCTTTTTTAAAGTTAATGAAAGTGCGTTTTTCTTCGACGATGAAGTCGGCGGAACGCTCGAGCGAAATAAGTATAGGCAGGTGGTCGGATGCCAATGTTACCATCGGCTGCCAATTGACGCGGTTTACGAGTTCTGCGCTCACGATTGAAATATCCCGCGAACTGTGACAACTTCCTACCATACGTGTGGGACGTCTCCGTTTATTGTGCAAAACGTCGTTTCTTCTCTTTGATCCGCTAACATCTCACCCCTACTGTCCACCCGCAAGTTTGAATGCCATAGATCGTGATGGGCAACAGGTGACAGGAGGGATGTAGATGTCGATGATTTCTAGATTTGCATCGCCCGACCGGACAGACAATCCTTGACGTTCTAAGACACTGTACCTTCGGTCGATGTCGGGATCAAATATATGTTATTGCACAGTGTGGTGTATGATAGACGCGAAGCCGCCTCCATTTCCGCTCTCGCGATCTTTTCTGTGGCCATTATACCCAGAACAGGTCTGCAATGCAGACCTTGCTGTGAGCTTAGTCTATCGCAGCAATGCGGATGTTGTGACTCTTCATGAAGTATACTATCTCCGTGATCTTCCCAGTTAATCCATTACAGTTTAACTGCAGAATTCTGAAGTGCATAGGGGGAGACATCGTCACTCTGTGAGTTAGTGAAGGGTGACTACGCCTGGGTTGTGGAAGGCTAGAACGCCATTGCTGTTGTTGACCTGGGACTAGACGTCCTTGGGTAGGCACTGGGGTACCCGGTGTATTGGGGTATGCGGCCTGGCAACATGGCGCAATGAAACCCGTGGGGGGGTTGCCGTCGCGGAGACCAGAACATCTAGGAAAGTGTCACCGTGCATGGCAGGAGCTGCATAGAGAGGATGTCTCAAACGTATATATTCTGTGCTGGCCAACGGTGAAAAGGAAGGTAGGGACTAAGAGTCTGTTTCACTGACCTACACAATTGCTTCCGGAAAAGAGGGCGGAAGAAGACGGGGGCAGGAGCTGATGTTCGGCATTGCTCCCGACTCTACTACGGAGATTGTAGGTATGAGTAGGGGCAGCCGTGTGAGTTGGTGGCGCCGTGGGGCGCGATCGAAGCGGGTACTTGTTGTGGCTTGCTTTTCAGCGGGGCTGCCTAGGACGTGAACAGCAAGGAGCCATAAAAGATTTATAGAAGTTACGTGGAAGTCTGGTTTTTGGGTCTAGCCCAGAACAACCTGTCCGATGCAACCATCCCTTAAACGAGACACACTGACAAGAGTATGACCGTCCTGAAAATATTCTTTTCCGGCAGATGCAGCAAAACCATTTCTCAGGACCGGGGGTTAGTAGACGGGCCCGGATTGGGTTCGATACCTTCCCGGAGCAAGAGAATATGCAGCAGTCCCGCTGCAAGGAGCTGCTGGGAGGATGACAATTTGTGGGAGGGACGCAACAAATTAAATGGGGTTACACTCAAATGGCAGTACCTTGGTCGGGAAAAATCCCGAGTCGACGGCCTTAGGAAGCGATATAATGCCTTCTTTCGACGTTGTTGTGTTCGAGGAAGTTACCAGACGACCTAAAAAAAAACTCAGAAGTTAAATTTCAGAAAGTAATCAGAGAGCAAAAAAATATAAAATTTTGCGCAATTGCTTTGTATGTGGTAATGAGCGTTTCTTTGTCTTTTCCCCAAGTACAGCCAGCTAGGAATTTGAGGAATTTATTACGGCTCTGAATTTTCGGAACAATTCCGGCTGCGTGCTCACCAAATTGTAGAACCTGATCAAACGTCACACCCAAGATTTTGGGGTATAGGACAGTCGGTAGCGTAGTGCCATCGACGTCGATGTTCAAAATGGTTGACATTTGAGACGTCCAAGTTGTAAATATGGTCGCGGATGATTTAGACGGCGATAATGCCAGGTTTCGCGAGGCGAAAAAACTGGAGAGATCAGGGAGGTAGCCGTTTATTCTGTTGCAAAGGTCATCGATCTGTGGGCCTGGACTTGTGGCCATTATTGTGCAGTCATCGGCGTAAGAAACGATAGTAACTCCTTCCGGTGGCGAAGGTAGTTAAACAAAAGTGGGGATAGGACACCACCCTGTGGCACCCCTTGTTTAATTCTTCTTGGCTTTGATGTTTCGTTTCTGAATTGCACCGATGTCTGCCGACCACTCAGATAATTTGCGCTCCACCTTTTAAGACATGGGGGAAGGGTAGACCCTTCCAAATCTTGCAGTAACGTGCCATGGTTTACAGTATCAAAAGCTTTTGATAGGTCTAGCGCTACGAGTACTGTTCTATGGGGGGGCTTCTGATTTAAACCACAATTTATATGGGTGCTAATGGCATTTAAAGCGGTGGTGGTGCTGTGGAATTTTCTAAAGCCATGCTGATGACAGGCTAGCTGCAAATTTGCTTTGAAGTAGGGGAGTAAAATGGCTTCAAGCGTCTTGGCTACTGGGGCTAGGAGAGATATCGGGCGATACGACTCTCCTATGTTAGCTGGTTTCCCAGGCTTTAGTAGCGGGACCACCTTGGCCATTTTCCATTATTCGGGTATACAAAAGTGAGAAGAGACAGATTGAAGACATGCGGTAAATATTTGAAACCCTCTTTCCCTAGGCTTTTAAGCATCGGCATGGCTATGCCGTCTGGGCCCACTGCTTTGGATGGTTTAGCATGACCGATGGCATCTTCAACCTCTTTGGCGGTGATGGTAATTGGTGACGCGCTGAACTTATGTTTACGTGCGGGTCTGTTGGCCCTCCGTCTATTTTTATTGACCGTAGAATGCATTATGTATTGTCGGCAGAAAGCGCTCGCGCATTTTTTCGCATCCGACAGCACTTTGTCGCCAAAGGCGATGGAAACTTTGTCGTTGTGCCTAGACGGATTCGATAGGGACTTTACAGTGGACCAAAGTTTACCTACACCGGCAGAGAAGTTACAACCGCTTAGGTGCTCCTCCCATTTCGCCCGCTTGTGTTCATCCACAAGCAATCTGACGCGTTGGTTTATATCCCTTATTTGGGGGTCGCCGGGATCGAACTGTCTAATAAGGTCACGTTCTCTCGCCAAACTTGCGGCCTCTGCCGGGAAGTGGGCCGAATTTCGGAAATTCTACCGGCGGGAATGAAACGAGCCGAGGTGGATTCAATAACCTTGCGGAAAGCACGCTCCCCTTGGCGGGCATCAGTTGGGATAGGGAGAACAGCAAAGCGGTTGTCTGTAAAGGATTTGTATTCGTCCCACTTTCCATTTTTAAAAGTAGGCGCAACGCTCGCGCGAATTAAGTATAGGCAGGTGGTCGGATGCCAATGTTACCATCGGCTGCCAGTTGACGCAGTTTACGAGTTCTGCTCTCACGATTGAAATATCCGGCGAACTGTAACAGCTTCCTTCCATACGTGTAGGGCGTCTCCGTTTATTGTGCAGAACGTATTTTCTTCTCTTTTATCCGCTAACATCTCACCCCTACTGTCCACCCGCAAGTTTGAATGCCATAGATCGTGATGGGCATTGAAATCGCCTAAGATAATGCGATTGTTTCCAGTGAGTATGCCGCTGATATCAGGGCGGTATCCACTGGGGTAACAGGTGACAGGAGGGATGTAGATGTCGATGATTACTAGATTTGCATCGCCCGACCGGACAGATAATCCTTCACGTTCTAAGACACTGTCCCTTCGGTCGATGTCAGGATAAAATATATGATATTGCACAGTGTGGTGTATGATAAACGCGAGGCCGCCTCCATTTCCGCTCTCGCGATCTTTTCTGTGGACATTATGAATATCAAACATTGGAGAGTCGAACGGGATGGGCGGGTATTGTGTGGCTCCGGTGAATTCGCGTTTTAAAGTGGCATAAAGCCATTGATTGGCGTAAAATTAACCAAGAGCGAGATAGAGACTCAATGTTATCATTTTAATTTCAAAATCATTGAATTGCAAAAACAAAAATAACTGTGAGAAAAAAGACTCAAATTAAACAAATTTTAACGCATACAAGTACAAACAAACGGAGAGGTCGCTAAAATCGAAACACAAAAATGAGTGAGTGTGCGAAGTGCAATCGTTCCATTGGAGGAGGGAGTGGTATGCGATGTGAAGTAATGTGCAATTAGGTTTACCATTTGAGCCGTGAATGTGCGGGTGTAGACGAATACAGTGTAAAGATTTTTGATGAAAAAAAATGGTACGCTTTATGTGCGATGAGTTTGTAACATATATACAGAATGTAGACTTGGTGCTGCAAGAAATGCAAATGAGTGTAAAAAAAATAACTCAATATTAAATGTTTATAAACGTGAATTTGAAGATGTTATGTTAAAAAGCCAAAATGAAATAAAAGCTCTATTAGAAGCTGTAGAGAGTCGGTACACACAGAGAGTGGCAGCAATGGAAAGATGACAAAAGCTGTTTGAAAAGAAAGTTGGTGAAATAAAAAGCTTGTATGATATGATTGAAGATGTAAAAAATAAAACAGTGACAATCGGAAAAACAACGAAAAGGTGCATAGTGAAATAAAGACAATAGGCAGTAGAAATATACAAAAAGAAATGTCATATGCAGAAGCTATGAAAAATGGTAACAAGAAAGCTGAAGTTTCGCAATTAAAAAGTGATGTAGCGATAATAGTGAAAGCAAAATCAAAACAAACTGGAAAAAACAAAAAAGACTTAAATAGCAAAGTATACCCAACAAATTTAAAAATATCGAATATAGCATCAAAATGCAATGGTGTAATGGTAATTCACAGTGAAAATACTGACGAGCGTGATAAAATTAAAACAGCAATTGAAAGCAATATTGGGAAAGAATACGAAATCAAGGTGCCAGACATATTTCGACCAAGTTTTATAGTGAAAACAAAATACTCAAGTTAGCGAAAGTTCGTTAAAAGTTGTAAAGAAAATTGAAAGAAAACGGGGTAATACAGTGGTTATGCTTATAATTATACAAACTGAAAAATATGACTTTTCAAAGATACTTGCCGCGGAACGAATAAATGTCGGTTGGGAAAGATGTAAAGTGTTTGACGCGATAGATGTACTAAGATGCTATAAGTGTAAAGGCTTTAACCACAAATCTGCGGAATGCAAGAATAAAGAAGCCTGTCACAAGTGCCATGGGAACCGTAATTCGAGAACGTGTAATCAAAATCCAATAAAAAAATGCTTGAATTGTAAAAGTGCAAAGGAAAAATTAAACCTACCATTAGATATAGACCATGATACGTTTGACAAAGAGTGTCCATGCTATGTAAATAAGCTGCAAAATAGAAAGAATAAGCTCGGGTATTAGCAATTAAAAAACGGTGAAGAAAAGAAAAAACGTAATACCTGGAACAATGAATTAAAATGCATATAACTAAATACAAATAGTATAACAGCCAACAAGAACGAAGTAGAAAGAATGATTGAGGAAGAAAAACCTAGTATTGTGTTATGTGCGGAGACCCATACAACAGGTAATATAAACGAGTCTGAATTAAATATTATTAGTTTTAATCATATTAGATGTAATTCACATAGCCGACATACAGGTGGTGTATTAATATATCAACATAAATTGATTAAATTTAAAATTGTATATAATAACAGTATAAACAATAACCTATGGTGTATTGTGATAAAAATACTAGGTGGAGCGATGAAATGGCAAATTGGTTTAGTATACCACTCTCCTAATACAAGTGATGCTGAATTCATACAATATATCGGTGAGATACTTGACGAATTTTACAACGAAAGTGAAAATAACATCATAATTGGTGACTTTAACATAAACATAAATACACAGTCAACGTATTCCAACCAACTAACTCATACATTCGCGACAGCATCAATGAATCAGTTAGTTGAATTCGATACAAGAGTAACCGAAGCTTCCAGAACAAAAAAAAGATCGGGTTTTTAGTAACAATGATAAAATAGAAATAAAAGATCTAGCAGAACAACGTATATCCGACCATGAAACGATCTGTTTCAAACTGCCTGTGAAAGAAAAACACAAAATGAGAATTTATGAAAATCGCCGGTGTTGGGATAGATATACAAAAGATAATCTAATAACTCTCCTAAGAAATTACAATGTCGTGGAACATACCAGCTGTGATAGTGGACTTAGAGTACAAACCATTAATAATATTTTGTGTGATGTAATGGGAACGCTAACGTACGAGAAAAGAGTGCAATTAAAAATAATAAATAAATGGTATGATCATGAGCTTACAGAGCTTAAAAAATTAAAGTATGAGCTTTCCAAGATAGCCAAGAGAACCAACGAATTGGATAATTATAATTATACTAAACGGGAATATAAAAAACTGATCAAAATAAAAAAGAAGCAATATATGGAAAATAAATTATGGCAAGTTGTAATAATCAAAATAAAATGTGGAAATGTCTTAAAGACGCGGTAAATTTAAACAACGAAACAACCCAAATAAGACGGATTATTATAAATAACATACCAATTGAAGAAGATCAAGAAATCGCAAGTCGTTTAAACCAGTACTTCCTTGGAACCATAAACGAAATATGTAATACTATAGAAGCAATTATACCAGAAAATGCACCGGAAGATATAAATAGAGAATTAATGAGTCTTAAACCTATAAACGTTGAACAGATTATGCGCATAACAGCTACTTTGAAAAATAAATATGGAGGGAAAAAACTGATAACTGAAGATGTATTTAAAGATAGTATGGAGTATCTGGGTTTCATGTATACATCCATAATTAATACAAGCTTTAGAGACGGGATCTTTCCGTCATGTTGGAAAACTGCGACGGTTGTACCAGCTGGAAAAGTGAAAGGCACAGAAAAACCAGAAGAAATACGACCAATTAATACTATGCCCAGCGATGAAAAAATAATAGGGAAAGTCGTCAAAGACCAGCTTATCGAGTATTTAAACAAATATGAAATTATCATAACTGAATAATCAGGTTTCATATCCAAACACTCCTGTGAAGCCGCTCTAAACCTGCTTGTAGCAGAATGGAAGGAAGGAATGTTAAACAGGTTAGTGACAGTCGCAGTGTTCCTAGACCTAAAAAGGGCATTTGAGACTATTGACAGGGTAATACTGCTGAGGAAGCTACATAACATAGGAGTACGTAATAAAACCCTGGAGTGGTTTAACAGCTACCTTATGGAAGAAAACCATAATTTGAAATCAAAATTCCCCTAAAATTGATAATGAGATACGCCTACCACAGGGTCTGTACTTGCAGCAATATTATTCATCATATACATAAATGATATTAAAAACTGTCTGAGCCATTGCAAAATTGAGCTTTTTGCAGATGATGCACTATTGACTGTTAGCTGTGCATCGGAGAGAGAAGCTACGTCCAATATGCAAGAGGACTTAGACGCAGTATATAAGTGGTTGTGTCAAAACAGGCTTAAAATAAATATTGACAAAACAAAATTTATGATATTAAAGAGGAAATCTTCCGTAGAAGAAAATACGTCGCTGAAAACAGCAAATTGTGTGATTCGTAAAGTAAATGAAATGAAATACCTTGGAATAATAATTGATGAGAAACTAAGGTTTAATGAGCACCTCAAATATACATAAGCTAAAATATAAAAAAAAAAAAATCGGATTCATTCTTCGAACCTGTAAACATGTGAGCAAATATTATACAGAATTGATATATAGATTCATTATAGAACCTCACTTCATATATTGCCCTACAATTTTATTCACATTAGCGGATTCGAATATCTCAAAACTCCAGGTGAAGCAAAATAAAGCAATGCGGTTTATCCTTAAGAAACGTTACGATACACCAATACATGAAATTCTTGAGGGCCTAAATTGGCTAAGTGTTAAACAACTCATCGTATGCTATACTTTAAAATTTATACATAATATTAACATAGGAAATCAGCCGAAATATCTAAACGACCGAATGATATACATCAACGAGGTTCACGATTACCAAACAAGAAACAGAAACAACTTTCGCCTGCCGGCCGTACGATCGGAGTTCGACAAGAAAAATATATATTGCGAAGGACTGAGAGAATATAACGATCTTCCAGTTGAAATAAAACAATGCCAAAACATCAATGAATTTAAGCATTTGTTGTATAATTATTGCAAAGAACTAACTTTTAGATAATGATCTCATAGATATACAAATAAGTTAGGTCTACAAGACTGTATAAAATTAAATAAATAAAAATAAAAAATAAATTATACCCAGAACAGGTCTGCAATGCAGATTTTGCTGTGAGTTTAGTCTCCTGCAGCAATGCGGATGTTGTGCCGCTTCATGAAGTCGACTATCTCCGTGATCTTCCCAGTTAATCCATCACAGTTTAACTGCAGAATCGTGAAGTACATAGGGGGAGACTTCGTCACTCTGGGAGTAAGTCACGGGTGACTACGCCTTGGTTGTGGAAGGCTAGAACGCGATTCCTGTTGTGGACCTGGGACTAGACGTCCTTGGGTAGGCACTGGGGTACCCGGTGTATTTGGGCATGCGGCCTGGCAACATGGCGCAATGAAACCCGTCGGGGGGTTGCCGTTGCGGAGACCAGAACATCTAGGAAAATGGCATCGTCCATGGCAGGAGCTGCATTGGACGATTGTCTCAAACGTATATATTCTGTGCTGGCAAACGGTGCAAAGGGAGGTAGGGACTAAGAACCTGTTTCCCTGACCTACACAAAGCTGCCGGAAAAGAGGGTGGAAAATGCTCGGCATTGCTCCGACTCTACTACGGAGATTGTAGGTATGAGTAGGGGCAGCCGTGTGAGTTGGTGGCGCCGTGGGGCGCGAGCAACAGCGGGTACTTGTTGTGGCTTGTTGAGGAGCGGTGCTGCTGGGAGGCAGCGAGGGCGCTAAGGCGCAGACTACGGGACGTCCTAGGACGTGAACAGACGTTGTTGTGTTCGAGGAAGTTACCAGACGACTGAAAAAAAATTCAGAAGTTAAATTTCTTAAGTCAAAATTTAGAAGTCAGAGTTCAGAAAGTAATCAGAGAGCAAAAAAATATTAAATTTTGCGCAAAATTTAATGTTTGTTTGCTCTCTGATTACATTCTGATTTTGACTTCTGAATTTTGACTTCTGAAATTTGACTTCTGAACTTTGACTTTTGATATTTGATTTCTGAATTTTTGTTTCTGGGTTGCGACTTCTGAACTTTGGCTGTCTGAAAAAAGAGTTCTGACTAATGTTTTGTGAAAAATGTGTTTCTGAAATTTTCTTTTCTGAATTTATGGGGTAGCCAGCTTGAGGATTTCCCTCGAAGCGCAGATAGGGAATGAGATAATCTTTTCGTCCTGTAGTTGATAACGCTATGCTACTATGGCCGTATGGTCGGCGCTCAATGTGCAAAATGGCATACAAAGGTTAGGAGCAGTTCGTTTGATGCCAATTTACTGTGTTGCAGGTTTATCTGTAAGACTGGCAGCAACATTGGGCTGTTTGTCCCCCTCCAGCACCTTCATCGTAAAGTCTTCGTCCCCCCCTTGCCCTTTTGGTTTAGAGTTTTCGAGGCCCCTTTCAGCCTCTTCCACCTCTTGCACATTGCCATTGGTATCCTGGGAACTTGTTTTCTCGGGTCGTAAATGCTGTGCCGGGTGTTTCCCTGTACGACTCGTAGCACCATTTGACTGTCGGTCATCTTCTAACACCTTTGTGGTGACGTCGACTACCTTCATCTGTCCTTTTTCTCTTAGTCTTTTGAGGTTCTTTTCGACTTCGATCACTTCTAGCGCATTAGGATTGTTATCCTCGGGACTGCTTTTCCTGAGTAGCATATACATTTTCCGGTAAACCTGGAAATTTTGCCAAGCTGCGTGTACAGTATATCATACGCTTGCTTGTTTATTTGGAAGATGTAAAACTGGCCTTCCTTCGTGGGCCGATATACAATAAGTACTTTTCAATCCTGTGTCGGTATATTCGGATTCTGATTCTGCAGAAATCGCAGTGTATCCACCGACTTCATCACGCATGGTATCCATACTTAAACTTTTGGTACCGTGGGTTAGGTTAGGTTGAACTGGCCGGTCAATAAAGGCCTCACATAGATTGAATGTGTCCATAGTGTTACCAGAATTTGTTCGACGACTAAACAGAAGAACCCTAATCAGGTACCAGGACTTTTTTTATAGAATAAATCCGTCCTCTTGGCAAATACTAGAAGTTTTCTTGGAGCTGGCTTAATTGCTGCCCCGAGATCTGGCAACTCAGCCGCCCCTAATAGCTGGAGCCTTGACCTGGCCAGCGCAGGCCACGAACACAGAACGTGATCAAACGTTTCTTCCTGCAGCTCACACTTCCTGAACTTGCTGTTACTGACGAGGCCTAACTTATAAGCATGTGACACCAAAAGGCAGTATCCAGTCACTATGCCCATCGTGAACCTTAAGTCTTCTCTCTTCAGAGATATGAGCCATTTTGTAAGTCTAATATTGTATGTTTTGCACATAGTCTTAGAAATTTTGCAGCCGCGCGCTTTTGTCCACGCCTTCCCTGCTTGATAGATCATATGCAACTCCTGTCTCCTTTTGATTTCTCCCAGACGGATTGGGATGTCTATCGTCGACTCAGCGAGTGTTGCACCCCCTTTTGCCAACTTATCGGCCTTTTCGTTACCTTCTATCCCTTTGTGACCGGGAACCCAGTAAAGATGTAGGTTCCGGCCTGAGCGAAGTTTTTCCAATACTTCTTTGCATTCCAGAACAATTCTTGATGAAGTACTGTGGGAGATTATTGCTTTAATCGCATCCTGACTACCACTACATAAATTGACCCGACTGCTGCTTAAGCACGCTTCCTCCAGAATTTCTCCTGCACTCTTCATTGCTATAATTTTTGCTTGAAAAACGCTGCAGTAATCTGGCAGCCTGTAGAATCTACTTATTTCTGGGTCGACACGTTCGATTAACTTGCAACCATCCGTATACACGTGTATAGCATGTTCTAGCATTTCGGTACCCCGGCAGCAACCTTTCGGCTCAATTGTGGCCCCAGTATCCCTTTCGAAGCTCAGGCACGGAACCATCTATTCTATTTGCCCGATATTAGACGACGCTATAGTGCTGTGGCCATAAGACCTGCACTCAAGCTGCCCGCGATGTTTTGGCCGTTAGGTCCGCTGGCGGGATGTGCAGAATGGCATGCAATGCTGCTGTCGGGGTAGTATTTAAGGCTCCCGTTATGCTAATCAATGATACTCTGCATAACCTCTCAAGTTTTCTGGTATACGTAATTTTTTGTGTGGCTGTCCACCAAACAATAACCCCATAGTAGGGGAGGCTTTCTTCGCTCTCTCTTCCATTTCCACGGAAATTTACTATCTAGTATAACTCCTAGATACTTTGTGCTATATTTTTCTTGCAGGGTTGCCCCTCCAAGCATAGGCTTAGTCCAATTAGGAACCTTATACTTCCTAGTAAATAATACTAGATCGGGGTTTTCCGCGTTGGCGGTTAACCCGACTCCAGATGCTAGGCAAGTACATCCCGAAGTACCTGATACATTAGAGAGGTGAGTGTTATTAGGCATCTGCCGCTTATGATGACAGAAACGCCATCTGCATATTCCAGCGTCGAACAGCCTAAGCAATTGGTTTATAACCAGCGTCCACAGCATTGGTGATAAAACCTCACCCAGTGGCGTTCCTCTTTTTACAGATTTCGTTGCCTCGCACAGACCCCATTGCTGTGTGAGCATTCTGCAGCTTAACATGGAGCCGATCCAATTTGGTAAAGCTGGATGAACTTCAATCGAGTTGAGACTGTACATGATTGCTGTCTTCGAGACATTGTTGAAAGATCCGACAATGTCCCGAAAAACACCTAGGGCATATTTCTGGTGTTCCAAGGTCTTCTCTACATTCATAACCACTATATGCATTGCAGTATCGACTGAAGCGTGCTGAAGAGAATAATTCTTCGCTAATTTGTGCTTTAATATACACATATATTAATCTCTCTAGGGTTTTGAGTAGAAAAGATGTCAAAGTAATAGGCCTGTAGTCTTTCGGGTGCAGATGACTGGATATTACCACTTCCGATATGAAGACTACTCAAGCAGTTCTCCAAGTTTGTGGGACGTGGTTCAGTTTTATGCAACCATTTAGCCATTCTATAATCGTTCCACCGGCCATCTGCAGCATTGCAGGGAATGGACAAGGCTATTTGAACATAGCAAAAATTTTTATTGCCCATTCAATTTTTGTCTTTGTCACCAATGTAATGTTGAAATTAAAAACGAAAAGAATTTATGAAGTGCCGTTTATGCGGCACCAAGAGTAAATCGCTTTATTCATAATATTTCGGCTTATTTATACTAAAATATTCTAAACAAATTCTTATGTACTAAAGTTCCCATATACCGGCCGCACGGTCGCTGGCACATAAGCGTAGCTCATATAACTTTTGCTTGCTTGCTTGCTTGCCTGTGGGAACGTAATTATGTTGGCATTGCATAATATAAACACATTCACACTTACGACCCAAGCAGAGTGTCGAATGTACTGCAGCGTGTGAATCGTTTAGAATGAATGCAAGCTATACGTATGTTACACCACCAGTTTTTAGAGAATGGCTTTACATTGAGTGTAGAGGCATTCTATTCCAATTAAATTTATGATATATTCTTAAGTGATTTTGTATTTTAAGTGGTTTGCTTATGGATAAGTGGTTTTGGTTTTGTAAATAAAATTTTTTTCTTTTTAATTGTTTTACTGGTGCGGTATATTTGTGTCAATGTGATGTATTTTGTGTTTGCTGGGTTGAGCACATATGGTCAAAAATTAAAAAAACAGTTGTTGTTGTTTTTTCCTGACGCGTTTCGAGGTCATTTTTTCACTTCATCTTCATACACATTTTTTATTTACTTACATTAATTGTATTATAATTAAATTAACTATTGCATTTTATTTTAACAAATATACATAAACAGTTCGCACTTGCATTTTTGTTTACTTTGATTTACATCTCTGAATAACAGCTGAGTAGACGCTGCTGATATTGTCAAAGTCTTCTTTGAAATTTAGGGTGTTGTGTATTTGTTGTTGTATTCGAATGCTTTCAAGAGACATTCTCGTTTTTTCTCTTTTTTCGATATCTAATATTTCAACATTTGAAAAGTCCGCTACGTGCTTGCTCTTTGTTAAGCGATGAGCTAAACCGGTGTTCGTTTTTTGTTTGCTGCGTCTTTTCTGTGTTCGTTAATACGTATACCCAGTTGTCGTTTGGTTGTGCCAATATAACATTTTCCACATTTTTCATCATCGCTACCATTGCATGTTATTTTTTAAACCACATCGTTTTGTTGATCTTTTGGGATTGGGTCTTTAATTTTTGTAAAAATATAATTAAGTGTGTTGTTCGGCTTGTGCGCATAATTAATGTTTTTTTTTGTTTATTGTTTTATGTCGTTGGTGCTGTTCGGTTGTAAATTGTCGCGTTTTTGACTAATTCTGTTTATTGTGTTTTGCATTAGTCTATCAATGAGGGTGCTTGGATAGCTATTTTTGAATAATATAATATTTATTTTCTTCATGTTTTCCTCAATGTACTGTTCATCACTGGGTAGTGCTACTTTTCTAATCATACTTCTTGCCATATTAATTTTTTGCTTCCATGAGTGGTTTGAGTTATGCGATGGATTAGTATACCAATTCATTACTAACCATTTATTTTTTCTACTTAATTCTACATCTAGCAAGGCGATTTTATTTCCCTTTTCTTTTTCCATAGTGAATTTTATGCTTGTATGTTGCGCATTTAATATTTTTAAGATATCTCCCGCGTCCTTGGTTTTTATGATAGCGAATACATCATCTACATATTTATTGATGTATTTGAGGTATATGTCCTTTTCTCTTAATTCAGGTATGCTGTCGTCAAGATGTACTTGAGTTTATGACTTTACATTTTCTTTTCTTCTTGTTTTTTGGTGTTAGGTAATTACTTATGTTACAAAATTTTCGTTTTGATTTTTCAAGTGGGGTATTCAATAATTTATTTCATTCAGAATTTTTTTTGTTGTATTTTTCTTTTGCATACAATAAAAATTTTCTTTGTGTTAACAAAATTGAAGTGTTCTTATTCTACGAGTTTAACTCTATTTTTATGTACTACGACTTTCTTATTTTTATTGCTTAGGGGATAATTACTATTCTGATATATGTTTCTATTTTCTGCATTATAGGGAATTAATGTGAAGTTATTTTTCTTATCGATATTTTCTGTTTTATAGGGCCCCTCTACTATCTAACTTATGACCTGCTCCACCTCTGACTAATTTTAAATCTCCTAAATTTATTTGTTTATATTGTATTTTCCTATCATAACTAATTTTTTTTTTCCTTAGCCTCTTTTACTAATTTATAAGCTCTATCTTGCGCTATTTGTAACCTATATTTAATTTATTTGTCGTTAGCCTCATAATTGTATAATGGGCTTACCGTATTTTCTTGTAAAAATTCGTTAGTCTGGGGTTTTTTCCCAAAAACTAGTTCGAATGGACAATAACCGTGAACTGTAGATGGCGTTGTATTATAACAATACGAAAAATATTTAAGGTATTCATCCCAATCGTATTTGTCAATGGATATGTAGGAACGCACATATTCATTGAATGTCCGATGACTACCTTCAACTGTACCTAAAGTTTGATGGTGGTGTTGGAGTTTCATGGTACATTTTTAGAAGCTTGCATAATTTCTCAAATAAGCTATTTTTATACACTTATCCCCCGATTACCCGGTATTTGTTTTACACGATTTCGCTTTTACACGGTTCATAAATCAGCAAAATTTGAAAAACTCCGAAGATTCGCAAATCATTAAAAACCTTTTTGAGTCCCCTTGGCAACACTGATTGCAATATTGAGGTATTCACCTTATTGTGAATATGTATGTACATAACCAAACGCAAAGTATGTAGTTCAATATAGTTCATGTGGAAGGAAAATCATTTGATGAAAATTTGAACAAAAAGCCATAACTTTTACGATTATTGCGAGTTTTTTTGGTTTGAACTGGTAAGTTATCGAATGAATTATCTTTACGTGAACCTTCATGAGTACATATTTAATTTGTGTTAATTTTTCAAGTTTCTAAAATGCCAAAAACTTCGAAGAAAACTACGGAAGTTAGTTACTTTTTGGTCAAAGAATAATTGGTTTTAAGCTTTTAAGATGTTTTAGTTTTGTTTTATTTAAATCAATGACTGAATTGGGTAGTTTTTTCGCTTTACACGGTTGTTGTATAGGAAAACGAAAATTTCACTTTACACGGTTTTGTCTGGAACCGATCTTCCGTGTAAATTGGGGGATTCGCTTCCCATATCTGTTATAACTGTTTTTATGCAACCATAAACTAGGATAAAATTTTCAAATATCGCTTTGGCTATTTTATTTGCATGTTTGCTGGGTACTGGTATTGCAACCAAATACTTAGTCAGATCACATCCTATAGTGACTGCATATTCATTTCCACTTTCCGAGCTGGGAAGAGGACAAAACGTATCTATTTTTGCTATGTCGAACGCTTTTTGGGCGTTTCGGTTATAATCATAGGCTCTTTCAAATTTTTATTTATTTTAATTTTATTACAATGAACGCATTTTTTAATATATATTCTGATATCATTTTTTATTCCTTTCCATTAGTATTTTTGTCTTATTTTATTGGTCATGCGATTTATTCCTGGGTGGCCACCAAAAACAGGATCGTCATGATATTTGTGCAGAATTTCTTTAGTTTTCTCGTTATTTATCGCATGCATAACCTCTGGAGTTATTGCTATAATTAAATTTTTGAGAAGTTTGGTACCAATTTCTTTAAATGTGTCTACCCGGGTATAATTATTTTTAAACAATTTGTCTCTTAAGGACAACTGTATTTTTCCAATTCCTAAATTGCCGGCTTCTTCCATAAGCCTGGTAATGAATTCCCTAAGTTAATCTTTGCAACAATTAGGTTTTTTATATTAATTTCGCTAAAAATTTTCTTTCCTTTTTTGAAATTTAATTACGGGGGATCGAAAACGATCTGGACTAGTCTTCTTATTTCACATTTATTTAGCGCTTCAAATATTATTGGGTTCTCTTTGAGACTTATATTATTTTCATTTTTACTACGGTTATTACTGGAATTTTTATTAGTATTCGATGTGGTTGTTACTTTAAAATTTTACACGCTTCTACCGATATTTCTTTTAGGTCTTTGATATCTATGCGTGACAATGCGTCTGCTACATAATTGTCTTTTCCTGCGATATACTCCACCTCGAAATCATATTCTTACAAATCTTATCTGATTGTAGTTAATTTTGATGAAGGATTTTTCATCGAAAATAGGAATGTTAAGGGTCTGTGGTCTGTTTTGACCAAACATTTTCTGCCGTAAACGTATGGTCTAAAATATGGCATGGCCCAATGAATGGCCGCTAATTCTTTTTCAATTGTTGCTCTATTAATTTCTCCTTTTGTAAATGATCTTGATGAGTAGGCAATTGGTAATTGCCTTCCTTCGTACTCTTGACTCAAAACTGAAACGCTAATTCTTTTTCAATTGTTGCTCTATTAATTTCTCCTTTTGTAAATGATCTTGATGAGTAGGCAATTGGTAATTGCCTTCCTTCGTACTCTTGACTCAAAACTGAACCACAAGCATAGCTGTCGACGACGATGAATAAAAGGCCGGTGGATCCACATGAGGATTCACCAACCATTAAAGCGGCTAGCTTACTGGCTGGTCGACGTATTAATTCGGATGCGGTTCGAACCACAGCACTCCGTACTTGGCCGTCTTTCGCAGTGAATACCTCCGTCACCCGACCTCGCATCCACTTGCTTCGTGGTACAGTGTGATCACATATAATCACTAATTGCCTCGGTTTTAAAGGCGTTGCCTGATCTCTCCATTTAGATCGTCGTAAAAGTTGAGGCAAGTATTCGGTGGTCAATCTCTTCCACAGTCGATCTTTTATATTTTGCGATATTCGCCATTGTTTTCGAAGGCATACATGCTCGTCGTTTATACTAGGAGTTTGCGTTGAGTTGAGGCATCCTAACAGAAAGTGGTTGGGTGTCAAGGGCTCCTCGTCTTGTGGCGTTACAGGCAGTTCAGTTAGCGGGCGGCTGTTTACGATGTTTTCGGCTTCTATCAGTACGCTTCTGAACGTTTCCACTCGCGGATTTTCTTCCTTTAAGACCCGTTGTAATAACCTTTTGATACATTGTACGAGGCGCTCCCAGCAACCTCCTGCTGATGGGTTAGATGGACAATTGAAAACCCACTGAATATTTTGGCGAGACATTTCCTGACCAATAAGATTAAAGTCAATTAAACGGTTTTCTTCATTAAGTTCTTTTTGGGCTCCCACGAAATTAGTACCGTTGTCGCTTCTAATCTTCACTGGCACTCCTCGGCGGTTGACAAAATTTCTAAAGGTAATAATAAATGCGTCAGTCGATAGATCTTCCGCTATTTCTAAGTGTAAGCTCGTGTTGTCAGGCACGTAAATATTGCAACCCATCGCTTCTCCATTCTTCGACCAATTGCAACAAAAAATGGGCCACAATAGTCGACACCGGCGTAAGAAAATGGGCGAACGTATAGTGTAAGGCGATCTGTTGGCAACTGACCCATGAGTGGTGTAACTGGCTTCGCATTGTTGTAAATGTACACTGGACACTCCCTCTTGATGGATTTCAACACGGCACTTAGGCGTGGAACCCAAAATTTTTGGCGTGTTTCATTTATTGCCAGACGATCATTTTGGTGATGCAGCTTACTATGGTATTGCTGGACGATTAGACGCGTGATATGGTGATTTTGTGGCAGAATTACAGAACGACGCGCGGAAAGAGGTAAACAATAGGCGGCATCAATTCTACCGTTGACCTTATACAAACCATCATCGTCTAAAAACGGCGTTAGCTGATATATGGTTGATGACTTCGATATTGACTTCTTCGTTTTAATGGTATGCATTTCTTCGGCGATTCGGTGATTCGGTTTGAACTTGACGTAAAATAATTTTTTCCACATCGGCAAATTCCATGACGTTTAATTCCCCCTCGTGACGAATATCACATCTAGTGTTTTTAGCGAACCTTATTACCCAGGCCAGAACTCTGGTGAGCTTTAAATATAAAGAAAAATTACAAAGTTTGATTGGATACTCCCCTTGGTTTGTAAGCATGACTCTTTTAGGTGCTTCCTCCACGACACATTGTTCTGACATCGATTCGCATGTTTCTCGCGGCCAGCGTGCTTCTTCTTCATAGAGAAAGGATGGACAATTCAGCCATCTTGACCGTGTACCATACTGAAATGTTGTAGACGTTCTCGTTGCTTCGTCTGCTACGTTAAGCGCTGTAGGAACCCATCGCCATTGATCCGATGTTGTCGTACTTAAAATCTCAGCTATGCGGAGTGCGACAAACTGTTTGTTCGTTCTGCTAGTTGAACGAATCCACAATATGACAGTTTTTGAATTGCTCCAAAATGTTGTATCATTGATGCGAAAGTCATGACATTGGACCAATGATTCTTTTAGGCGACACCCCAAAACTGCGGCTTGTAGCTCTAAACATGGTATTATCATACCCTTGACTGGTGTGCATCTTGCTTTGGCCGAAACCAGCGTAACATCGACTTCGTTCCCTCGTTTTATTCGGAGATATCCGACGGCGGCATATGCCGAGGAATTTGCATCCACAAAAATATGTAATTGAATATCATCAGCAACAGACAATAATGCAGAATAACAGCGCGGTACCGTGAAATTCTTCACCGACTGAAAATTTTCGCACCATGTCTTCCATTGTTGTGCCAAGTCTTGAGGTACTACCTCATCCCACTCAATTTCTAGTCGCCATAATGTCTGAACTAACAGCTTCAAAAATATGGTGATGTTTGCCAGAAGTCCGAATGGGTCATAAATTGACATAGATATGCCTAACAATTCTCGCTTTGTTAGCGTTCGCGTGCCATTCAGAACATCCCGGGAGATTTTGCAAAACTGAAATTGAAATTCAAGAGCATCATTAGTGGTATTCCAATACATACCAAGCACCTTTTCAGTTTTTGTATTGCGATCCATTTTGACGAGTTCCGAGTTACTATCTAAATTTTCCCCATTTAATTTGTATTGAACCTCTTTATTGTTACATATAAAATTGCGTAATTTAAAACCCTGGGTGGGATTTATTTTAATGGCTTCTTTTGTGATATTTAGAGCTTCATTGGCGCTATCAAAGCTTATGACCAGATCGTCAACTTATGTGTTAGCTATGACAGCATGGCTACCACCTGGCATGGCGGTCTCAAATTTAGCGGCGTTGACGTTCTTTATATAATCGGCGCAGCAAGGTGAACAAATAGCTCCAAATATCATCGACGACACTACATAGGTAGAGATTGGTTCGTTTAACTTATCATCTCGCCACAAAAAACGTTGAGAATCTTGATCTTTATCAATTATTCGTACCTGAGAGAACATCTCTTGTATATCTCCGGCTGCTACAACAATACCTTGGCGAAATTTATGGATGATCGGTATAAGCGGTTGCGCTTGTTCTGGGCCCTTCAGTAGTGCGGATTTTAACGATGTAGAACTTGTAACGGTGGCTGCGTCAAAGACAATACGCAGTTTTCCCGGAGATACAATGTTTTGGGATTTTCAATAGCAGCTTCATCTTGTGTCAGCTTTCTGGCATACCCCTTTTCTATATATTTGGCGATTTCCTTTTTATAATTCTCAGCATAAACGGCATCCTTATGCATTCTACACTCAGTACTCACTGCTTCGCCATTGCATAACTCGACGGGAGTTCGGAAAAATCTTGTCTCCAAAGCAATCCTACTTAATACCTCTGGCCGATGTTTTTTGTGGTTTCTAACAACATTTTCCTGGCTCGTTGATTTTCTTCCGATTCCAATACGATTTTGGTACTCCGGACTCCAAAGCTCTCATTTGGAAAATACTCCTCCATTAAATTTTTTAATGTTTTATATGATTCCGACTTACGTATATGAAGCACCCTGGGCATGTCAACGCTTTCTTATTGGTGTATACCACCCAACCCAACTTAGTTTGCGCTGCTACTGGTTGATCATGTCCGACTTCGACGACTTTGTTGGACAAACACAAATGACAATTGTCCAAACCCAACAGTAAGACTGGTTCGACATCTTCATAGTTCTCGATAGGCAAAGATTTTAAATGATTAAACTTACTTTTTCCAAATGATTGCTTTGGCAAATGGAGACCATTTATCGTATGGACGTTTTTCAGTGAGTGTGTATGGCGACTATTTACTTCTCCTATTTCTAGAGACACTTTCCTGGAGCTTTCTGTTGTCTGGCTGTCACCGTACCATTGAAGAGTGAGAGGCATGACACGACCTCGTAGACCTAACGGTGTTGCGACATCTTCTTCCAAAAGCGACACTGATGACCCTTCATCGAACATCGCATAGACAGACATTTTTCCTCGAAGACCTGACAATGTAACTGGGACAACTTTAAAAAGACTGTTTACCTGGTCCTTTCGACAATTCAAATTCGTTCCTGGTCGGAGGACGACGTAGAGGATGATCCTATATCCTTGTGCAACATCTTATGATGCATACGTTTGCAACCGTTGATGGAACATTGCTTGCGCCGACGGCAATTTAAAAGGCTATGACCTTTTACCAGGCATCCAAAACAAAGGCGATGTTGTTTAACCAATGACCCACTTGTTGACAAGGTCGAAAGACTGAAATCTTCGGCATTCTGGCAAAGTTTGAGCTTCGTTGCATGAAGGACATTCCAGTTGCTCCTGGTTGCTATGAAGAACTCTGCGAGCCGACCCTCCATTTGAACCGGTCTGACGATTAGTTTGTGCGTTATATCGCGGCTGTGGTAATGTTTGTAGGCTAGAACGCAGAGAACTGTTACTAACCCCGGGCATAGTCTCATCTACTTTTGCCAAATCGCTCAACCAATTCGAAAATACGTCAACAGTGGGGAAACGGGAAACATTTGCGGCATACTTACTCCATTAAAATTGTTTTGATGAAGGAAGCTTAGAACCAATTGTTCCAGCAACAGGGGTTTCATAAGATGGTGCTCACATTTGGCTGACTTGAAAGACGCTGAAATATAGGCGACACGATTCGAAAATTGTAATATCTGCTAAAGTTGGCTATCGCTAATGGCAGGAAACTTCTGCAATTGGCAGCGTATCAGCTAGTCCTGGCGTCCAAAGTTAAATTCAAGTTTCTTCATAACTTTTGGGACGTCATTAGGATATATTAGCATTGACGTTACTGATCGATTTGCCTTACCTTGAAGTGCTTTCTGCAGTCGCATTAAATTCTGTCGGTTGTTGTAGGAGAACTGGGCTGTGCTGACGTTGAAGTTCGCTAAAAATAGAGGCCTAACCTCTGGATTGCCATCGAAGGTAGGTAGTGGGTGTAATTTTACGGCGGAACTCTCTACCAGCCACATTGGATTTGATGACGACGATGCTTGTAACTCCGCTGGTGGTATTGCTATTTGCGGTGCTGTCAGTAGAGGCTGTGAAAAATTGGTATATGTACCCGCAGTTGGAACGACATTACTAGCCTCTTCCTCGAACCGCTGTCGAAGCTGCTGCACCTCTATTTGACTACGACTCGTTTCGTTTCGAAGTTCTTCTATAGAGTCTCGAAGCGATGCAATGCTTGCCACCAAAGATGCCAGCGTTTCGTTTGCGCCACACGACGGTGTGTATGCTGCGGTGCACTCACCTATGTTCACTGCCGTAGTTTCTCCATCGGACCCGGTGTCGCTATCGTTCGCTTGACCGGAAGTAGTTCTTACTTTCTGACGAGTGTTCATATTAACAAGCCAATTAAAAAAAAAACAATGAAGATTTCTGAGGAAATTAGTGCCGAACAGTTGCCTAAACCTTTATATGTTAGCCTATATTTATACTGCCGACTGCCTTGACACCTTACACCTGTAACGCTGAAAAAACTCCTAGTATAAAACGAACAATTTGTTTAATGTAATTGGAACAACAATCGATTAATGGCGAAATTCCAACAGGTTCTGAATCAAATTTACTGGCTTTGTAACTTACGACTTTATGACACTGACCAATTTATTATTTACTCATTGCAGTAACTTAGACGTCCAATGATGACTATGACCAGATTGACGGAGAACACCAAACACCAAATAAACGAAAACGTTGACTATGACCAATTGACGGAGCACAATGACGTTGACATCAAATAAACGGTGACGTTGACTTTTACCACTTGACGGAGATTTGCACAGATTGCCACCAAATAAACGAACGTTGACTATGATCACTTGACGGAGAACAATCACGTTGACACCAAATAAACGATAACGTTGACTTTGACCACTTGACGGAGATTTGCCCAGATTACCACCAAATAAACGAACGTTGACTATGATCACTTGACGGAGAACAATCACGTTGACACCAATTAACGATGACGTTGACTTTGACCACTTGACGGAGATTTGCCCAGGTTACCACCAAATAAAGGAACGTTGACTATGATCACTTGACGGAGAACAATCACGTTGACACCAAATAAACGATGACGTTGACTTTGCCCACTTGACGGAGATTTGACCAGATTACCACCAAATAAACGAACGTTGACTATGATCACTTGACGGAGAACAATCACGTTGACACCAATTAACGATGACGTTGACTTTGACCACTTGACGGAGAACAATTACGTTGACACCAAATAAACGATGACGTTGACTTTGACCACTAGACGGAGATTTGCCCAGATTACCACCAAATAAACGAACGTTGACTATGATCACTTGACGGAGAACAATCACGTTGACACCAAATAAACGATGACGTTGACTTTGACCACTTGACGGTGAACAATGACGTTGACTTTGAGCACTTGACGGAGAACAATGACGTTGACACCAAATAAGCGATGACGTTGACTATGACTTGACGGAGAACACCAAACACCAAATAAACGATGACGTTGACTTTGACCACTTGACGAAGAACAATGACGTTGACACCAAATAACGATGGCGTTGACTATGACTTGACGGAGAACACCAAGCACCAAATAAACGATGACGTTGACTTTGACCACTTGACGGAGAACGATGACGTTGACACCAAATAAGCGATGGCGTTGACTATGACTTGACGGAGATTTGCACAAATTATAAACGATTACGTTGACTATGATCGCTTAACAGAGATTTGCACAATTATAAACGATGACGTCGACTATGGCCACACCAAATAAATGATGACGTTGACTCTAAATAACGATTACGTTGACACCAAATTAAAGGGAGAACTGCTTAATTTTAAATTTAGGCCAGTCCCAATGATGACAACAAGTCGCAGTTCACGTTCACAAATAATTTGTTGCATTAATTTTTTTTTAAATTTACCGTGACGATTTGATCGAGTGCAAGGGCAATTTTTTTAAACTTTTATGTCGACGACGATGAATAAAAGGCGAGAGGTTTTTAATATGCATTTAAATTACGTTTAATTAAACACGATACAATTTAAAATAACATATAACAAATTTAAAGATAAATTAATTGACATGACGCGCTAAAAAAATTGCTGCCTTTGCTGGTCACTCGATTCGTCTTCTTTTCGATAACTGTGCTGCTGTTCAATTTGGTCCCTGTATAAATAGAATTGTGTGCACAATGAAAGAACAGCAAAATCATACGATTATGCCGCTATGCATTGAAATTGCAGTAATGCTCAAAGCAATAAACAACATTAGCATGTATTTGTTATTGTATGGTTTTCTATGTTGGAAAGTGCACCGTAACTTGTATTAAAATAACTGAGCAAACCCAGCAGACAATTAGATTAGCTCAGTAGCCCAATAATATATTTTAATTTGCGTTGTTTGCTAAATTTATTATGAAATGACAATAGCCGCTAGCTTCTGTTGTTATACAAAATTGTTTACTGAAATCTGGATATTGTAGAATATTAGGACTTATTAACGCAGTTTTCAAATAGTCAAACGATTTTTTACAGGAGATATGGCATCCATCTAAGGGACTAGCTCATGAGCGTGATGTGCCACACTTCCACGGATAGCACGAAAACTGACTAGACAGTAGTTAGATACGGACGAACATATTGCCTCCACCGAACCTTCGCCCAAGGCAGCACCAAACATACCAGGACATATATATTCAAGTTCAGTTAACTTATTTTCAAACGTTAAGTTAGATATTTTCTTTAAATTTTTGGTTTTATTTACTTATATTTATATATCTTTCTTGTTGGTTTCATTTATTTTTTTTTTGATTATTTCCTAATCATTAAGATTATTCTTAAAAATTGTTCAGACTACTTTGTTTGGAATTGTTCAAATTTTTTAATATTCTTTTTTCTTTTGGTTTTTTAGTTGCATTTTTTTGATTTTCGACCCTTTTTTTTGTTCTTTACATCCATACATTACCGGATATTCCTCTTATTATTATTTTTTTTTGCAATTTTGCACGCAAATATAGGGGTTAAATTAATTTCTTTTTTTTTTATTTATTTTAATTAATTTCAATACTTGAATTTACGAAATTGAATTTTTTTATATTCATTTACCTTGCTTTCATATTTTTTTTTTTTATATATTAATAAATATTTGTTTATTTTTTTTATTATTAGAACTTTCAGTTTCCCCTACATTAATTTTATCCTTGCTTGCTCGATTTTTTTATACTGTTTGCATCCTTGGTTATTTTCAAATATAGACATACATTTTTTTTTTTGAATCAACTTTCCTTATTTGATTTGTGGTTTTTATAATTTTGTACTTTTCGGGGTTTTGCTCTGGTGGAGATCCGTTTTCTAAGATAGTGAACCGGGGTATACTATGGTGTTTGAAAATATAATTCTTTTCTCTTCGGTTAAAATGTTTTTTTTTTGCGTACCGACAGTGAATGTCGAAGAAGGAGAAAGAGGCCGATAATAGAGTTGTTGGGGGATTGGGTATCCTCGACTCCGATAGGCGTCTAACTTGGAGCCGTTCGGTTTTTAACCAAATTGGCACCGGTATATCGAGGCCCGTTGACTTTGTCCCTACGGACTATTTTAATAGGTGCGCGTTGCGGATTTTTGGATCTTTTGGCCCTGATCGCCCGCTGAGGGTCTCTGTCGCGAACGGGGTGTCATTTCACGAGTTGGATAGTAGTTTAAATTTCTCCCAAAAAATCAATTTGATGTGCCAAACGGTCGATAGGGAACACGTAGGTGCCCAGGCGCGTGATGTCCCTGCGCAGAACGCGTAATCAACGAATTTCGGCACCAGCCTTAATGCTTCTCAAAGCCAAATCGCCCAAAATGAAAATAATGTCGAACAGCTGAGCCGAATGATGGCACAAAAAAACGTCTTGGTGGCGCAAATGGCGAATGGGGTGATGAGCGTTAAGACCAGTGTCGATAACCTTGGTGGCCGCTTAGCAGATATTGAAACGTCTGCGCAAGCGCCTGTACATCGGTCCGCTTTGGCATCTACGCCAGAGCATCATAGCCGGGGATGGGAACGCAAAGCGCATCAATGAGCCAAGCGCATCAATCAGTCATAGTACCGGGCGAGATGCCAGCGGTCCTCCCAGGTGGAAGAAGCTTGACCTTGAGGAGTGGCACATCAAATTCGATGGTACCAGTTAAGGTATAAGCGTAGAAAGCTTTATCTTTCTGGTGGAGAGGATGCGCGAGCAGCATAACATTTCCTTCTACCAGCTTTTCACGGTCTTTCATTGTCTGGTTTCCGGCGGTGCCTTGAAATGGTATTGGCGGGTCCTTGAGGACCATGCAGAGGAGCCCGACTTCGGCTCCCCCGAGCTGAAGGCCGAGCTCCTGACCCACCTCAAGTCCAGCTGTGAAATAATCCATGATATAATGGGGAGGAAACAGCTGCCCGCGGAAGCTTTCGACGACTTTTATGCCGAAGTCCACAATATTACATTCCGTTTGCGGAAGAGGATCCCCGAAAAGGAGTTGGTTGGCATCATCAGGGGCAACCTTAAAGCGTACCTGGCCATAAAAATGGACTTGTTGGCGGAGCTCAAGTCGGAATGCAAGAGAGCCGAAAAACTTATTAAAGAGAACAAAAGTAGGCCGATAGTCGTAAATAAAATCGAGTTTGAACAGCCAGAGGAATTAGGAGGTCGGGAGATTGAAGCTTTTAGTAGGAAATCCCAACCTCAATCCCAATACCAATCCCAATACCAGTCCAACACCAAGCACAATCCCAATCTCAACTCCAGCACCAAACTCCTGCCAATCCCAATAGTATTCGTCCTTCTGTCAATACGTCCGCGTCCAATACCACTGTCAACTATATTTGTGCTTCTCCCTTCCACTTAATGTTGTGTTTTTCATGCGATATGCCAGTAGATTACTTTGTGAAAAACCCGGAAGAAGCACAAAAACCAAATAAATGTTCGTCCTCGTTCCACAATATGGTCTGTTTTGCTTGTGTTAGTGATTCGTCCTTTTGTGTAATAGGAAGAAAATAAATTTTGATTTTTGGCGACCTTTAAATTTAACATTTATTTCTTCAAACTGGCTCTAGGTTATACTATGTTCAAACAGAAAAATAAATTGAGGAAATTTCGATTTGAATTGAGTGCTGTTCATACAACTCGATTTAGCTTACACAATAGTAATTTGATAGCTGGTTGGCTCATCTCTACAGCAAGAAGATACCTTTGTTCAGACTGTCAAAATGTGCGTGTTGGTATTAGGCGAATGAAATGGAATGAAAACATAAAACTTTGAAATTTTTGTGTGTTGTAAGAAAATGTGTTCAATGTTTTGGTTTCATTTTGAGTTTGCCATCTTCTTTTGACAATACCTACTCCAGTGAAATGAAAGACATAAAATCAGCTGATGAGATGAGCCAACCATATAGTTCAGCCATGCGCAACTGACGTTGAAATCTACTCAATAAACACACTTTACAAGGTTGTATTTGCAGTTTGAAACAATTTATTACGCAATTTTTTTTCAATTGGCAATTTATTATTACAATTTATTATATGATAAATTGCGTAATAAATTGCCCAAATAGTATAAATTGCCAATTTGTATATATATGTATGTATAAACATATTAGCATTACTGCAAACATACATAACTGAGTTCAGATGTTAGGTGGGCAGCGTCTGTTCGAGATGCTGTTGTTGAACTGATTTTCGCCAGTCAAGTAAGTGGCGGTAGATGTGTGCACACATTTCAAAGTCTTTCTTGTAGTTCAATCTTTTGTTCTCGTCCGTTATATGGAGCATCTCCAAAGTAAAGCGTTTGTTGTAATGCTGTTCTTGCTGTAGTATGCTCACAGCGTCAAAGTCTGGTTTATGTCCGCTCTCCGCACAGTGGGTCGCAAGTGCTGTTTTATGTGTATTGCTTGATTGTAAATACTTGATGTCGGATCGGTGCCCTGCTATTCTTGTTTTTAACTTATTTTTCGTTGTGCCAACATATTCTTTCGCACAAATGTTATCTCCATCTCCTGCACATGGTATCTTGTATACAATATTGTTTTTCTCCATCGTTTCTAATTTACTTTTCATATTTTTGAAAAATATTTGGTTTGTGTATGGTACCCTTATGATGCATGTTTATCAACCTACGTATTACCCCGGACGGAATATCGTTCATCTTGAGAATGTGCTCGATATGTTTTTTATTCTCAGGGTGAAAATTTGAATCACTAGTATCTAAAACTCGCCGGATAAAATTTTTCGCTGTATTAAAAATCATACTTTTCGGATGTTTAGATAAATAATTTAAAATACGTCCTGAAGATGTAGGCTTTTGGTACCAATCTACTTTAATTTTATTGCTTATTTTACATACCAAGGAATCTAAAAATAGTAATTTGCCGTCTTTTTCCAACTCCATCTTGAATTGTATGTCTTTGTGGTATGAATTTAGCAAATCTAAGGTTTCGTCCAGTTTATCCTCCTTTACTAATGAAAACACATCGTCTACGTATTTACTAAGTAGTATCGTGTTCTTTACTACTTTTCCTAAAATTTCTTCCATTACAATGTCGGCGACAATCGGTGATGCCGGAGATCCCATTGGAAGGCCCTTTAATTGCGTATATATTCGTTCCTCGTACTTAAAATATCTATTTTCACAAATACAAAACGTCACTATTTTCATAAAAAGATTTTTAGGCATATCCGTATATTGTTTAATCTCCTCCCATTTCGCCCGAATTGTCTGTATAGCAAAGTCTGTTGGTATACTTGGAAATAGTGATATAACATCAAACGATACAAATTTAATTTTTAAATTTAAAGGTCGCCAAAAATCAAAATTTGTTATAAATACGGAAGGCACGCCGTAAGGGTAGACACTCAACGAAGATGGTTTACGCCAAGCTGAAGAGTAACTACAACAACACAATAAGAAATCGCATCAACAGGTTCAACACACAATCCCTACAGATAGCCAAGCTACGGTCTAGTATTAAGTTTTTATTACAGTGCAGAAAATCCAAAATTATACCTAAGTTCATACAAAATACGACCAAACTTGACTACATATTTACCGTCGATAACTATATACCGAAACATACCAAACACACACTGGACAGACATATACACTTATTTCACAGTAACATACTAAGCACACTAATAAAATATAAACATGATCTTCTAAAGGAAAAGGAAAAACGAATTATGTATACAAAGGAGAAACTAGGCCAATATATGGAAAAGGATGACGTCACAGCTTTATTTGAAAGCGAACAGCGGCTTACACGCAAAAAAGCTACAAAATGTAAAAACACACAAAAATTAAAGTTTGAAAAACTGCGAGACGAGAGAAATGCACAAATATTAGGAACCAACAAAAACAAACATTGGTTGGTAAACAAAACAAATACGGAATTCCCACCTGATGTGGAGGCGCTGCTAGCGAAAGGGCCAAAGTTTTGTTTACCAATAACAAAAGAAGAATTCCCGCTCTTCAAATGCATTGTGGATGGTGAGGAATTGGTACAGAGCGTAGAGAACAAAGAAGAACAGGAATCCGCGAGAACGAAAATATCATTGCTTATAAAAGAGTCGATGACAAAGCGAAGAGGTGACAAAACAGATATGGCCATCAAAGATACAGTGCAGCGAACGCGAAGATTGCTGAACAAAAATAAAGAAATTGTAATTTTAAATGCCGACAAGGGAAACGTGACCGTCGCTATGGAGAAAACAGATTATAGGTTAAGAATGGACAACATATTGAATGATATGTCAATATATCGAATTTTACGCCAGGATCCGACACTAAGATTACAGACCAAAAACAACCAATTAGCAGAAAAATTACATAAATTAGGTCTTATAACAAAAACAGAAAAATATAAAATGACCAAGCACACAGCTATTCCACCCCGAATGTACGGTTTACCAAAAGTTCACAAGGAAAATATGCCGTTAAGACCCATTTGTTCCATGATAAATGCTCCGTCCTATAATTTATGTCAGTACTTGACTAATATTTTAAAAAAACTTGACGATTAAATCGGTGTTCAATGTTAAAAGTGCAATAGAATTTAAGGACAAAGTCAATGACAACTATATATGTGATGATGAGCTTTTTGTATCGTTTGATGTTATATCACTATTTCCAAATATACCAACAGACTTTGCTATACAGACGATTCGGGCGAAATTGGAGGAGATTAAACAATATACGGATATGCCTAAAAATCTTTTTATGGAAATAGTGACGTTTTGTATTTGTGAAAATATATATTTTAAGTACGAGGAACGAATATATACGCAATTAAAGGGTCTTCCAATGGGATCTCCGGCATCACCGATTGTCGCCGACATTGTAATGGAAGAAATTTTAGGAAAAGTAGTAAAGAACACGATACTACTTAGTAAATACGTAGACGATGTGTTTGCATTAGTAAAGGAGGATAAACTGGACGAAACCTTATATTTGCTAAATTCATACCACAAAGACATACAATTCAAGATGGAGTTGAAAAAAGATGGCAAATTACCAATTTCAGATTCCTTGGTATGTAAAATAAGCAATAAAATTAAAGTAGATTGGTACCAAAAGCCTACATCTTCAGGACGTATTTTAAATTATTTATCTAAACATCCCAAAAGTATGATTTTTAATACAGCGAAAAATTTTAGCCGGCGAGTTTTAGATACTAGTGATTCAATTTTTCACCCTGAGAATAAAAAACATATCGAGACCATTCTCAAGATGAACGATATTCCGTCCGGGGTAATACGTAGGTTGATAAACACGCATCATAAGGGTACCAAATCAAAAATCTAAGGTAAAAAACCGATCACATATAAATCTATTATATATATACCTGTCTATTCCGAAATATTACTTACTTAATTGGCGCTTAACCGTCTAAACGGTTACGGCCGTCCAACAAGGCGCGCCAGTCGCTCCTTCGCTCCGCCAACCGGCGCCAATTGGTCCCACCAAGGGAGTTTAAATCGTTTTCCACCTGGTCCTTCCAACGGAGTGGGGGCCGCCATCTACCTCTGCTTCCATAGGCGGGTTTCGATAGAAACACTTTCTTGGCCGGAGCATCATCTTTCATTCGCATAACATGGCCTAGCCAGCGCAGCCGCTGCGTTTTAATTCGCTGGACTATGTTGATGTCTGCGTATAGCTCGTACAGCTCGAAATATTACAATGCTCAAATATTTACGATAAAGAAAGAATCGCAATTGCACACAAACCGGCGTACACAAACCAAATATTTTTCAAGGATATGAAAAGTTAATTAGAAACGATGGAGAAAAACAATATTGTATACAAGATACCATGTGCAGGAGACGGAGATAACATTTGTGCGAAAGAATATGTTGGCACAACGAAAAATAAGTTAAAAACAAGAATAGCAGGACACCGATCCGACAAAAATGTTTACAATCAAGCAATACACATAAAACAGCACTTGCGGCCCACTGTGCGGAGAGCGGACATAAACCAGACTTTGACGCTGTGAGCATACTACAGCAAGAAAAGCATTACAACAAACGCTTTATTTTAGAGATGCTCCACATAATAGACACGGACGAGAACAAAAGACTGAACTACAAGAAAGACTCTGAAATGTGTGCACACATCTACCGCCACTTACTTGACTGGAGAAAATCAGTTCAACAACAGCATCTCGAACAGACTCTGCCCACCTAACATCTGAACTCATGTATGTATATTTGCAGTAATGCTAATATGTTTATACATACATATATATACATTTTCCTGTGATAAATTGTGTAAAATAAAGTGTTTATTTATTTATTATTCTAGTCCTCGATGACGATCTCCGTTGGAGATGGAAATATATTGGAACAAAAGCAACAACAACTTGTTTAATTTACTGACCTAGAGCCAGTTTGAAGAAATAATTGGAAGAAAATAAATTTTAAGAAAATGCGTGAGAAGAAAAGATATTTTAAGCGGCTGAAAAATAAAATAATTGCCACTATAGTGACCGTAAAAGGGATAATAAATTTTTTGCAAAAACTAGAAAAAGATGCCATGAGGTCCTGGCTCTCCTGGACTCAGGGACGAGCGCCAGCTGCTTAGGAAAGGACTCAGTTGCACTTCTTCGGGGAAAGGAAACCTTGATCATGCCAATCAAGGGCCAAAATATCCGGAACGCGAACGGGGAAGAAACCGCCGTGGTAGGGGTAATAAAATTAGCTGTGGTATGGGATAACTCCACTAGGGATTTAGAATTTTTAGTTGTTCCAGACCTTCAACAAGAAGTCTATCTAGGCATAGATTTTTGGAAAGAATTTGGTATGATTATGGTGAGCAAGGGTGTAAGTGCCAGTGTGGCGGAGCTCGTGCCCGCCGAGGGTTACTTGTCCTTCGACGTGGTGCAACATGTTTGAACTCCGGATCTAGAGGCGATGTTGGAGCCCGCGAAAGCCCAGTTCCCGTCCTTCGCGGTATTAGGGTTAGGTCAGACTGACAAGGAAGAGCATGTCATCGAGGTAACCGATGAGAATCTGCCAGTAAAACAGGGCCATTTCCCGATTTCACCAGCTATTCAAAAATTAATTTATGCCGAGTGGGGTCGTATGATAAGCTTGGGAGTGATCGGAGAGTCCAACAGTAGTTGGAGCTCACCCGTATTAAAGGCACTAAAAACCGTTTATGCCTAGACGCTAGGAAGGTCAACGAAAGGACGATAAAGGACGCATACCTATACCCCATATTGATGGAATATTGAGCCGACTAAAAACACGAGATATATTTCCGCAATCGGCTTGAAAGAGCGTTCTGGCAGATTCCCCTCGAGAAGAAGTCCCGCGAAAAGACTGCCTTCACTGCCCCTGGGCGACCACTATACCAACTCACGGTCATGCCTTTCGGGTTGTGCAATGCAGCACAACGAATATGTCGTTTCATGGACAAGGTCATTCCAAACGCTTTACGTGAATGTGTTTTTGTTAATTTGGATGATTTGTTAGTGTGTTATGAAGATTTTATGTCCCGTATGTGTCTGTTGGAAAAGGTCGCTCGGTGTCTTCGCGAGGCAAAGTTGTCGATTAATGTAGAAAAGAGTAAGTTTTGTTTTAAGGAGGTACGATATTTAGGTACGTAGTCGGGGATGGTTGTATAAGGACAGATGCCAATAAATTGGTGGCTGTGAGGGACTTTCCAGTTCGGAAAACCCCGAATCAACTACGACGGTTCCTGGGCATGTCGGGCTGGTACCGACGTTTCATACAGGACTATGCGACAATTGCAGCTCCGCTGCACGACTGCCTCAAGAAAGAGAAAATCAAAAAGTTTGCAATGACGGACGAGGCAACAAAATCATTTGAAATTTTAAAGCAGGGTTTGGTTTCTGCACCCGGGCTCACACAGCTTGACTTTAGTCGTCGTTTTTATATTCAATGTGATGCATCAACTGACGGAGTGGGAGGGGTTTTGTTTCAACTGGACGATGACCAAAATGAAATACCGATTGCCTACGTTTCCGCAAAACTTAATAGGGCGCAGAAAAACTATAGCATTACTGAACTTGAATGCTACGCAGCGATCGTGAGTGTGAAGAGATTCCGACCTTACGTGGAGAGAACCCCGTTCACCATCATAACTGATCAGGTCAGCCTCAAATGGCTCATGAATCAGAAAGATATTTCTGTGAGGCGGGCAAGGTGGAGTTTGAAATTCCAGGGTTATGATTTCGATATCCAACATCGAAAAGGTGCACAAAACGTGATTCCTGACACACTCTCACGAATGTACATGGACGAAATACAGACGAATGACAGAGCCATAGAAGTGTGTCTCGAGTCACCGTGCTTCGAGTAGGAGGAGTATACGGAGTTGAAAAAGACGGCTACCGAGAACAAAGACAAGTTACCGGATTTGTGTTTATCGGACGGTTACGTTTACAAACGGTAGAGGCGTCTCAAAGCTCACCGTCCGCTGGTTATGGTGGCATCCACAAAACATTATCTCGACTACGTCACAAATACTACTGGCCAGGAATGGTCACCGATGTATACGCTCACGTAAAAGACTGCGAAACTAGGAAAACTAACAAAACTCAAAACGTTTTCAAACAACCCATGATGGGAAAACAAAAGCTCACAAAGCGACCTTTCCAACGTTTGTTTATTGATTTTATGGGTCCCTATACACATCCTGGTGATGGAATGTGTATGTCTTTATATGTTTAGACCTTTTTTCAAAGTTCGTATTCTTAAAACCAATGAAAAGGGCAACTTCAGCTCAGGTAGTAAAGTTTTTAGATGTTTTTGGCGTGCCAGAATACGTGCATTCGGCAATGGAAAACAGTTTGTTTCTGAGATGTTCGGTAATTTTTATAGAAATATGGCACAAAACATGTATAAACCGCCTTCTACTCTCCTCAGGGTAACACTGCAGAGAGGGTAAACCGATCTGTCCTACAGATCATTAGATCATTTATAAAAGAGAATCAGAAAAATTGGGACAAATGTGTCAGTGCAGCGTTACACATTCAACCATCAACATATCGCCATACTACGCTACTTTCGGTATGCCTATGATACAGCATGCTGCATCATACGAGCTATACCGAAAGCTGGCAGCTGTAAAAGATGTGGATTACGAGGTAGAGGCTCCAAGTGATAAACTGCAACTTATTCGAAACAAAATTATGAAAGAGCTGAAGTGGGCCCATGAAAGAAGCCAAAAGGTTTTCGAGACTAGAAGTAGGGACGTCACGTTGAAAATAGGACATGCCACTTGTGCCGAAACACAAACAATAATAGTGAGCTGAAAATTTATTTTCATAATGTATCTGGTATGAGAGCCAAGTCTGAATTGGTGTACAACTTTTGTGAGCAAATGAATTACGACATCTTTGTTTTCGTTGAAACATGGTTAAACAAGAGCTTTTTTGATGGTGAATTCTTCAACTCAAATTTGTTCACTGTATATCGTAAGATCGTGATGCTGAAAAAACTGGTTGCCTTCGAGGAGGTGGTGTTCTTATCGCCATTAAGCATCAATTGCAAGCGTCTTTAGTCCCACTTTCGAATGGTGACTCTTTAGTGGATCAGCTTTGTATACGTGTTAGCGGTTCCACACCGCAAGGCTCTTTACCGGGCAGCTCTTTTGAGTTATACAAGGCACACGCAGACAAAATTGCATCATTAGCTCTCAACAACGTTAAAGAGCACCATCTCTGCGTGCTTGGCGATTTTAATCTCTCTAATATTAATTTGTCAACCAGCATTTCTAATAAATACGGTCTCACGCCCAATAATGTCATCTCAAATCTGGAGTTGTATTTTATCGATAATGAACTTAGTCTTAACTTAATTCAAATTAATAAGTATTTTAATACTCTAAATAGATTATTGGATCTCATATTCATAAGTGACAATTTTTGTTGTGAAGCACTCACTAGTGCTTGAATCCAGTTACTTCTAAGGACAGTCATCATCTACCACTTGTCGTTGAGTTTAGTTTTTATCATTTTCTTCCGGTTACTACTGACAGTAAATTAATATTTAATTCTTGTTTGTGTGACTTTGCAAGTCTCAATGATTTTTTACTTGAAATAAATTGGGAGGAGCTACTTGGTGGACTTGATACTTCTGTTAGCTTTTCCACTTTTAAATCTATTTTATTCACCCAATGTTTGGATAGAATCCCCCTGCGGGTAAAAAGAGCGTACAAATTACCTTGGTACACTAAGGAATTAAAAAAACTCAAGAATCTTAAAAACAAATTCTTAAAAAATTTCAAAAGAATAAGAATAACATGTTTTTCAGTAAATATAAGTCGTACTTAAAGGATTTTAATATTTTGAATAAAACTCTTTATTCTGAGTATATGCGCAATATCGAGGGTAACATCAAATCGAATCCAAAATGTTTTCGGAAATATCTTAAGGACAAAAAGTGTTCCGCTAGTGTGCCTACCGGAGTTTTCCTGGATGATAACTCGGCGAAAACTCCAAATGAGGCTGCTAACTTATTTGCTGATTTTTTTAAATCCAATTTTCCTGTGGATGATAGTTATCAACCGCTCGATTTTTCGAATAGTCTGAACTCTGCCTTAAATTTCGGAGCTCTACATCTTTCTTCTGATGAAATTAGTGGAGCTATTAATAATCTTAAGTTTTCTTCTCAAACAGATTTAGACGGATTTTCTCCCATCTTATTGAAAAATTGTCCGGCCCTGGTTTATCCTCTCCAACTTATTTTCAACAAATCACTCTCCTCTGGGAATTTTATTGATGATTGGAATGTTACGTCTATTACGCCTATCTTCAAGAGTGGCAACAAAAATGATGTGCGTAACTACAGACCCATATCCAAACTGACCACTGTTTCCAAAATTTTTGAGCATGCAGTCTATGCTAAGTTGAGCTTTGCGGTTAAGTCCCTTATTTCTCCTTATCAGCATGGTTTCGTTGCGGAGAGGTTGACGATTTCTAGCCTTGCTGTTTTCAGTGAGTATTGCATTGAGTATTTTTCAGCTGATTCGCAGGTAGATTGTATCTACACTGACTTTTCGAAAGCCTTTGATAGGGTCTCCCATAGAGTAATAATTAATAAACTAGGATGCCTTGGTTTTCATTCTTCCTTTCTGTTATGGTTAAGTTCATATTTATCCAGCAGGCGGAGTGTTGTTACTGTTGATGGGGAGTCTTCTATTCCCTTTATTACCTCTTCAGGGGTACCACAGGGGAGTATACTAGGTCCATTATTATTTAATATTTTTATTAATGACATTAGCAATAGCTTTACATTTGCTAAATGTTTCCTTTACGCTGATGACCTAAAATTGTTTTCAATTATTAAGTCGCCTGATGATATATTGAAATTGCAAAATGACATTACCAAGCTACATCTGTGGTGTCTCAAGTCTCATCTGTCCTTAAATGCATCTAAATGCTTCCATGTGACCTATTCTAAGTCATCCAATATACCTAGCTCAAAATATAGTATTTGTAATTGTGAACTTCAATGTCTTAGTGAGATTAAGGACCTTGGGGTTATATTTCAATAATCATATTAGCCACGTTACCTCTAAATCTTACACAATGCTGGGTTTTGTTAGGCGCAATTCCGCGAAGTTCTGTGACCCTTATACTTTTAAAGCTCTCTATACTTCTTTTGTAAGGTCTCATTTAGAATATGCTGTCTTTATTTGGAGACCTAGTACTATGACGGCTATAAATAGACTAGAGAGAATACAAAAACGCTTTCTTAAGTATGCTCTTTGGACGATAAATTTTGAGGAGCCCATACCATCTTATACTGCTCGTCTTACACTGCTAAGTCTCAAATCTTTGGAGAGTCGAGCTCTATACTCTCCTTGTCCTTTGCTTTCAAAATTGTCAAGGGCCTAATTGACTGTCCATACTTATTAGAAAGGATTCGGTTTAATGTCCCTCAACGGTTTCTTCGTAATATGTCTCCTTTCTATGGGGTTAATACGAGAACGCTATATGCTCGTAATGTTCCCGTAAATCGTGCTTTAAGGGAGTTTAATTCACTAAGTGATGCTATCACTTTGGATTTTTCGATGCCAATTAATGCTTTTCTCGTGATGCTTAACTCATCCCTATAAGTGGTTTGATTTATACGCAAAATTAGTATGTAACCTATAAATTAGTTAAGTACATAGTCTGTAAGGATTGTATTCTAAAGACTCATAATTAAATAAAGAAATAAATAAACAAATAAAGAAACTTTAAGCAAAGTTCACAAATGGACAATTATAATGCCAAGCTAGCCCCGAATCCAATTAAATGTATAGTTTTATATGTAGTAGGGAATTCGATGTATGAACTTGGCGATAGCAGTGGGAAAAAGATCGGCGTATACCCCGCTAAAGAAATTTTTGCGTAAATAGTTCAACGTTTTTGCTTAGTGCTATTGCGCTGGTTCTATGTTATTTATTTATTAATTGACGCAGTTTATTTATTTATTTATTGATATATTCTATTTATTAATTTATTGACGTGTGTGATTATTTTATTAAACTATTTTTATTTTTCTTGAATTTTTTATTTATTTGATTAGTTTTGTATTTATTCAAATTATTTATTTATTTATTTATTTTACATATTTTTTTTCTAATTTACTATATGATCTGTGATATTTTATTTTATTTAATCCTTTTATTTCATCTTTTTTTATTACCAGTGATATTTTATTTTATAGTTTTTATTAAGCTTTATTATCTGTGATATTTTATTTACTATTAACTACGTAGAGTAGTATCCGTAATATAGGATTAAGTAGATTGAGTAATGGTATCAACCCAGTGTTAGTCTGTAGTTAACGGAATTAGGCAATGGCAGTGACGCTAGGCCCGGCATTGAGTCGTGGGTCGAGGCCACACGTTGGACGGGAAACGAAATGTTGCAGGCTGTGTTTCAATTTTTTGTGAATTTGTGAAGAGATTCCGACCTTACGTAGAGGGAACCCCGTTCACCATCATAACTGATCATGTCAGCCTCAAATGGCTCATGAATCAGAAAAATCTTTCTGGTAGGCTGGCAAGGTGGAGTTTGAAACTCCAGGGTTATCATTTCGATATCCATCATCGAAAAAATCCACTTTCTAGTGATGGTAATGTGTATGCCTTTGTATGTTTAGACCTTTTTTCAAAGTTCGTATTCTTTAAACCAATGAAAAGGGCAACTTAAGCTGAGGTAGTAAAGTTTTTCGAAAAATATGTTTTTCATGTTTTTAGCGTGCCAGAATACGTGCATTCGGACAATGTAAAGCAGTTTGTTTCTGAGATGTTCGGTAACTTTTTAGAGAAATATGGCACAAAACATGTAAAAACCGCCTTCTACTCACCTTAGGGTAACGCCGCAGAGAGGGTAAACCGATCTCTCCTACAGATCATTAGATCATTTATAAAATAGAATCAGAAAAATTGGGACAAATGTGCCAGTGATGCCGCATTTGCACTCCGTAGCGTTACACATGCAGCCATCAACTTATCGCCATGCTACGCCACTTTCGGTATGCCTATGATACAGCATGCTGCATCATACGAGCTATACCGAAAGCTGGCAGCGGTAAAGGGTGTGGATTGCGAGGTAGAGGCTCCAAGTGATAAACTGCAACTTATTCGAAACAAAATTATGTAAGAGCTGAAGTTGGCCCATGGAAGAAACCAAAAGGTTTACGAAACTAGAAGTAGGGATGTCACGTTAAAATAGGACAAGTGGAATATCGCCGAAACTTTAAGCAAAGTTCACCAAAAGGTTTACGAAACTAGAAGTAGGGATGTCACGTTAAAATAGGACAAGTGGAATATCGCCGAAACTTTAAGCAAAGTTCGCTCACACACACACATATTAATTGTGCATTAAATCTAAAATATACAAATACACCATAATAATTTACACGGCCAAAGCCATAATAATTTACACGGGTCATCAATTCTTTCTCTGATTCAAAATCTGAACTACCAGCGCTACCGTCAACAGCTCAGTGTCATCATTGCCAGTATCGCCAATAACACCAAACTCGTGCCTGACACACAAAAGTCGTTTCACTCAATAGCGCAAGTAAAATGTACTACGCACTCACTACTAAGTAGCGTCAAAAATTCGCTTGGAGTCATTTCGTCAATGAGCTACCATTGAGCTGGCACCGCATTGGCGCTGGCGCCATGCAATTTACATCACTAAAATTGCGCGAATGCCCAGGCTCATGACTTTGTTAATCCAGATGGTGAAAACGAACACTCAAAGGAATGCAACCTTGCAAACAACAGCCGTCATTTTCAAAGTGTAAAAATTCTGTGATACAACGAACGCTAACGCGGTTAGGCTCTTATCGGTAGTTGTTGCATACTTTTCTGTGCACTTGATTTTGTTTTACAGATTTTTGGCGATGGAATTTTAGCTAAGCGAAAGTTGGAATATTAGCCGTGTTTTTTATACACGCGTATAGGTTTACGTTTGCGCGTGAAAAAAACGCCTATCCTCGCTTACATAATGCTTAGGAGACCCATCTAGTGGCAGTGGTTAAACAACTAGCTACAGCTACAGCGTGTACCGAAAAGCGGAGACACGACCCTCTGTTGTATGTCTGTGTATAACATATAGCTAAATCAGTTGCGATGAATTGTGGACACACATAGAATACATAGAATTAGTGTAGGGTGAAACAAAAACACATATTTCAGTTACATCTGCGTATAATGCGTATTGGAATTTATTAGTACACATTTTATGCGCAGCAACTTCAGAGGTGTATTTAAAGTTTGGCGCTTAGCAGTCCATATAAATTATAAGCCTATAGACGTTTACGTGTAAAAAAAAACGGCTATTATTTTAAAACAGATTTAACACACAGAGCAGAGATCTGCAATGACTAATTGTAAACTGAACGCCACATAGGCCAAGTCACAATAAAATATGATTTTAAGTTAGTTAACACTGTTTGACACAATTTTATATGTGCTCTCTGTCAAAAGCCGAGTTAGGTCTTTAGCAGGTATTCGAATCGAAGAACTTGACTGTTCAAAGTTGACTTCGAAGAAACCCTCTAATGTTGATGCTTTAAAAGTAATGGATAGAATGAGAAACGTTACAAATAACTAAGTAAAGTTTACGTAACTAATTTAAACAATATTTTACTCTACTAAAAATTAAAAAAAAAAATCATATTTAAATTAAATTTTAGAAAAAGGACAAGCTTCTATTACTTGTTAATAAAACGAACTAAAAAGTAAAAAATAAAATTAAAGAAAAAAAAACTTTTTTAAAAATAAGCTTTTATTATTTTGGTTAATAAAATTAACTAAAAAGTAAACAATAAATAGACTCTAAAGAAATATAACACTTTATAAGTTCATTGTAAGCTTAAACGATAATTAGGATTTTTCGTCTGCGACAAAAAAATTTTATATCGTACATAATTATATATTTTTAACATTAAAACTTTACACCTAAATTATTAAAGCTTACAGTTTATATCACAGTCCTAATTGTTCTAATAAAAGCGTGTTACATTGCGATAGCAAGAAAATGAGATCCTAAATGTTCTTAATTATACCATCAAAATTTAACACGTTTTTTATTAGAACAATTTGGACTTTGATATAAACTGTAAGATTTAATAATTTAGGTGTAAAGTTTAAATGTTAAAAATATATAATTATGTACGATATAGAATTTTTTGTCGCAGACGAAAAAGCCTAATTATCGTTTAAGCTTACAATGAACTTATAAAGTGTTATATTTCTTTAGAGTCAATTTATTGTTTACTTTTTAGTTAATTTTATTAACCAAAATAATAAAAGCTTATTTTAAAAAATTTTTTTTTTTCTTTAATTTTATTTTTCTTCGAGTTATGGCTCCCGGAATATAGAAAATTGCTTAGTCATAAAAAGGGCGGTGCCACGGGTGGTTGGTTATCATCCGATTTCACCCATTTTCAATACCAATCTAATGTGGGTTCAGATAAGCTCGTGTACCAAATTTGGTGAATATATCTCAATCTTTATTCAAGTTATCGTTATGACTAAAGACTGCTCCGCAAGCATACCCACTAGCATCTGTCGTTATTCAAGTCTGGGTATTTGTTACGCTAGCCTTAAGATACATAGATACATATGTCACCGGCAACCGTACTTGTTACTGCGGTTCACCATTATCGAAAAAATTTATCTCAACCAGAGGTATCTGCGCGTGTTGCGCAACATTAGTGGAAGGAGGCCTACATGTACAGGTATGAATGTGTGCATGCGCAAAAAAAAACCAAATGCAACTGCACATGCGTGGGTGTGAATTGAGTGAAAGTGGTATGAAATTCCGTTTAGATACGAATGGGGGTATGCGCACGATCTAACTGAAGCTCAGAAGATCAGTGCAAAAGTTGGATCAAAAGTGCGTGGGCGTGCCGCAGAAAATTTAAAGTTAAGTGAAAAAAAAAAAAAATTTTTTTTTAAATCCCGTATGTTCAGAAAACGGTCTCGATTCCGTTTAAAAAATAGCACAGTTGTAAAGTATAACAACGAGGAGCAAATTCCGTTGGACATCCTGCCACCGGTAAAGACTAATTATTATTTAACTAAATTCCTTAATAGAAAAAAAATCGTTTTGTGTCTTGTCCTAAAAATTTAAATTTGATAATTATTTCATTTTCATTTGAGAAAAACATTCACTTTAAAATTAAATTTAATAGCCCAACATCTTTAAATTTTATTTACCCTTTCTTGTACTCTCAAATGGAGTGAAGGTTCCCTTTTCCATAAAGGGAGTAAAATCAATTTTGATAGCCTGGCCAAAAACCGCAAAAGAAGTTGTTTTTCTTGCAGAAATTAAATTTGGAAACAATTATTTTTTCCTTGCACGGTAAAATTAAATTAATCCCTTAGGTCACATAAAATTCAGTTTATGTCATTTCACCTTAACTTAAACCTAATCTGACTTAAAAAGTTTTTTATTAAGCATAAATCGAAAAACAAAATTCCTTAAAATGCAGACTAAAATAAATAAGAAGTAAAGGAAGAGAAAAAAAATTAATTAGTAGAATAAAATAAAACTTTAGTGAATTTAGAAATTAAATTAAAGAAAGTTGATTTAAAGTGGAAAATTAAATTAGTGAAAGAAACATAAAATGCTGAATTTGTTAAAACTGGGCATTTTTTTTGATTGGAAGTAATGTATATATGTATATATACTCGTAAATAAACCGTATGTATATCCGGAGTTAATGTGAAGTGAAGTGAAAATTGTATTTAAATTAGATTTGGTAGGAAAAAATTTAAAGTAGAATAAAATATTCAAAGAAATAAAACAAAAATTAAATTGAATTTATGTGGGAATGGCAACCAGGAGTGGACGACAGTACTAACTAAATGCAACCTTGTAGGCTTGACCTAAACGAACTAGACGAAACAAAGTAAAGTAGATACATACATTTCTCAACGGACGATATTTTAAAGTTCGTTGAAAACCGAAGGCCATGCCGAACGCGCACTAAACTTAACTCGTGCATAAACTTTGTGTGTGAATCACCATATTTTATTAATAAACTATAATTAAAACATAAGCTAAGAAAACATACATGTAAACACATGTATCTGAACAATTGAATTCTTAAATAAAACATGAACTAAATTACAATAAAGTGGCATAGTTTGATCGGCATCCTACAAATGGTGTCATACGTGAGATAGAATCGACGCGAAAGTTCGTGATTATGTGAAGCGCTAGCGCCTGTACATTCAGTTGTTGCAAAATTTGAGCATTGTGCGTAATAAAACGAGATTGGTTTAATTTTCACATGCGCTAATGAAAACATTTAGAAACAAAAATTTTCGATGGCAAATATATTGTAAAATTGCATCATCCACTCGTCTAAGGGATGATTGCTTGCATATTCATGTGCTGAAGTTGTTGTTGGCAGTGTACTTACGTGGCGGTGGCCGAATATCGTAAAGTATTTGAATTTGTTGTTGTAAACGAACTTTGTGTGGCGTTGGCCGAATAGCACAAAGCAAAGTTGTTGTTGGCAAAGTAATTACGTGGCGGTGGCCGAAGAGCGTAAATTTTGAAAGAGATCGTGTGGCAAAGGCTGTAAACACGAGCGACACGAATCAGTTGCTAAGTAGTTATTTGAGACTTACCCAGGTGTTTTGGATGCCCTTTTAGGAGAGATAGAGATGGTGGTGTTGTTGCAGCGTCCTTCTGATGTTGGAACTCTGAAGGAAAGTAATAACGACAATCCGTTACGAGCGAGTAACGACTGCTTCACAATTATTCGGAATCCGGTATTGTATATTATTCGAATTTGTAACTGGCTGTAATATGCTGATATCTGCCCGAAAGCTTGGTTCGCTGGTTGGCTGTATCTTAGCACGAGGATTATTGCTTATCCGAAGCTTCACCTGGTTTTGTGCAACTGAGTAGCCGAGCTGAATTGCCTAAATACTTGCCGTTGATAGCAGCACTTTGTACAAAGGGATGCGATATGGCAAAGGACTTCAGCTGCGATATTTCGCTTTCTGTTTATCGAAAGTTAGTTAATTCTAAGGAACTCAATCAGACTCTTGTAGTTTAAAGTAAAAGACTATTTTATTGCGTGTTTCAAGATGACTTTTCTTCTCACAAGCTTGTATTGCTTCCGCAATCTATATTTCGCACTTTCTTTTCACAAGATGGAAAGAATAGGATTATCGCAGTTTTATAAAATTATATTACAATGCAGAAATGACAATAATAAGATTATCGCAAATTTATCGACTTATATTAACGCTCAAAGGAAGCCAAAGTTGTTGATTTGCACAAAGAAAATTGAAATTATGTAAGAAACTTTGCTGAACTTGCGGGATTACGTATCACCAAGAAAATGGTTTTTTTTTTTGCGATTTACAGTTTTATTTTACAGAGCATGGTGCACTTTACGTTAAATATAAATTGTATTTTGTCCACCACCAAATGGAATATGCAAAAGGTTAATTTAATCACCTTGCGTTCACGCGCGTTTTATTTTTGTTTGCAACAAATTTAACTGAGGATTGGTCGCGCACAAATTAAAACCAAGTCGGCTCAATTCCGTAAAAATTCACTTATACTGGTTTTATGTAAAAAAGTCTTGGGGTTTTTGCACATTTGCAAATTTTTAAAAGGTATAATAATTCAACTTGTACCAACTGCACATTTACAAATAATAAAAAAATTTATATGACCAAAAAGTGGTTGTTTTCTGACAGATAGCGATCCTGCCGTATCGCTGCTACGTAGTTGTGGCGAATTCCATTTGGTGGATTTTCGTGGTGGAGGCTGCCACACGTCCATGAGGAGACCCAATAGGGAATTGAAGGGTAAATACAATTCATTGATTTTGCGGGTAATTCACTATAATACAATCCCATATAATAAATACAATACAAACTATGGGTTATAAATAAATTCATAGATATACGTATATACAAGGAGGAGAGGGGACGGGTGGCAGCCTACGCCGCGTAAACATCCTGGCCCGCCTAGGCGTACTAAGCGCCTAACGTATGTTGCAGCTAGGTCAACGCCCTAACTGCTTTCTTAATGAGGATTTTGCCCACTTTTGTACGTTGAGGTTCGCAGGCCGGTGGCGGTGCATCTTATAGTGCGATTGGGCACGGTCGGTACGCGTTGGTTGCGACGAACGCTGGATGTTCTTGCAGCGGGTGGTGGCTGGACGTTCCCACTGCTGCGATGGCGTGGCCTGTGGCGGCGCGATGAATGAACTTCGCTTAAAGTTCACTTTTCTTTAATAAAAAAATATGTAGCTATTACAACGTTTTTATTATACAGAGCACACAGAAGCAAAAATATATATGTAAAGCAAATGTCAATTGCCAAAATGCCGTTTTGTATGTTGCTTTCATGTCAGCGACAACCAGGTATGTTAATGAGAAATGCGAACCAGAGTTGACATTCATCGGGTAGATTTGAGTTTTGTCATGTTTTGAACATTCCGCCCACCTTCGACGGATCGACGGCGAAATTAGCGCTTTGTGCCGCCCACCGTCTTTCGGCCGCACATAGTTATCTCCATCTATGTATGAGTTAGTTGTATGTCGACAGGTAACACCGAAATTTTTGACAAAGGTCGTTTGATTAGGGTAGTCTTCGTCCGTATAGAGACTACACGAACTACTCCGTCTTGACCCACGTGCGTATCGACTATTCGACCAAGACTCCAACACATAGGAGGTAACCGTTCAACTCGGACTAAGACGAGTTGACCAATGATGACGTTGGGCTGCAGAATACGCCATTTATTCCGCGTTTGAAGGCTATGCAAATACTCACAAGACCATCTTTGCCAAAAGTTTTGCTGTATTTGTTTCAGTAGTTTCCAGCGTTTTAGTAAACCATTAGTTGCATCAAGAAGATTTTCTTCTGGGAAGGTCAGTTGTTTAGGCCACAGGCCTAAATATATCTCCCCCCCCCCCTCGTAACATAACTTTCTTTGGTTATTTTCTTTCGTTACTACCACCCACATATTCTTGTGATCACTATACACACAGGCATGTGTGAGTGGTAGTACGTATGTATCTTAGATTTTTACCGCTGTGAGCCCGCGGTATAGCAACTTTGTTGCCGGGAAACCCAACGAAGGAGCTGTATCTCGGGTTCATCGGCTCATGTCGCAAAGAGGCTCGTCCTCTTTTAATCCAGCAGCCAGCAAAGGAACACGTAATCGCCCGTTCACGTAAGTTCAACTTTTCAAAATTACTATCACATATATATCATTTTCCACAACATTTGTTAAACCTTTTCTTAACACTTGTTGTATTTATATAAATAAAAGCACTTTGTGAATTCTTTTTATTAATACGAAATCCTTTTGGTGTTTTTATTTTCTTCCCCCTCTTTCGCCTTAACTATTATTTAACAAATTCGTGGTTGCGCGCCGTTGCCACCACGCATTTGTTCATGGTCCTTCGAGCCGGATAAGAGAACCAGTCACACAATTACAGTCCACTCAACTCTCTAGGCATTAAAGCAAGGAAGTGATAATACACAGGAAAAACCAAAAATTTCAACAGCAAATAATACAACTTTCTTGGTGATACCAGCGATTTATATCCAATATACAACAACTGATAAATTTTGGTGGTACATTTTGGAAACATCCAACAACAAAATTTAATTCACATTCGAGTACTCCGGATCAACGAATTAATAAAGGTACGTGGTTGAAAGTATTCCGTGCTAGGTAGGGTTTTCCTTTTCACTTTTAATAAAATTTCACAAAATAAAATTACAAATTACAAAGTGACTTTTTTATATGTAATAGTGCAAGTGATTTTGTTTTTTTTTTCCGTGAAGTGAGAAGTCTCATCTTGTGCAAAAATAGGAAAAGGCGCTTAACGCAGTTATTTAAAGTTTGTGCAACACGCCTTGTGACTATCCGGAACTATCCCCCACCAGCGGTAAGATTTTCCGGACACAGCTCAAGGTAGCACAACACTGCTCTAAAAGGTTAACATAACCTCAAACACCGATTTGCGTCACTTTTCGATTTTCACCTTTGCAGGATTTATCTGAAAAAATTAAGTTAATCCACTGCACAAAAATTCGATTTGTTAAGGTTGCTTATTCAGGAACCTGTAAATTTATTTTAGGCGCACATTTAATTAAATAAAATTTTCTTCCACACAAAAATCACTTGCACTTATTTACACGGGCAATACGTTTGCAATTTAGTTTGGTGCTATAGTACAAAGTACACTTAGTTACATACACATATATTGTTGTTGTTGTTTGGGTGGCCAAAAGGCTTATTTCCTGTTCAATTTTTTAAAAATTGAATTATTTTTATTTTTCACTTGCGGCAATAACAAATCAAATTTTGACTGATCTAATTTTTGTGATACAAAAGATCACAGCCCTTGGTTAAATTACCAAAAAGTCCATAACGAACGTTCATACATTTCTTTATTTTTTCACTAACACCACTTTCTTCACTAGCCATTACTTATTGGCTTACACAAGTCATTGGCACATCTGCATTAGAGCATTCTTTGAATAATTACGTGGGTGCGCGCCGTTGCCACCACGAAAATTGCACATTCTTTAAATTAATTCCTAGCTTTCTCGCAAGCTTCGAGGCCACTTCCTCGAGAGATCTCTCTCAAACACAGTCCTTCATTTCAGTTCATTTTCACTCAATACTCTCTGCAAAGGCAATTAATCAATTAATATTTCACTAAATTTTCATATAATGGATACCTATACACGCCAAGCAGATGCAGTGACGGAGTATGAAAATGACTTCAACGACATGTCACCTTCACAACACAGTAAACACTCCCTAATATACCAAAGGGATGAGTTAAAAACTCTGTGGGAAGCTACGAAGGTGACATACGAAAAGCTCTTAGGTTCATCAGAGCTTGATTCAAAGGATTTATCGGCTATCAAGAAGAAGCATAAAATGTGCTATTTCAGCTTCCTAAAGTGTCAGGCGGCAATAGCTGAGCTTTTGGAAAATTTTGAAAAGAAAGATAAGAAAGTAGATGTCTCAGATAATATGGAATATCATGTGCGCCTGCCAGCATGTGATACGGATATTTTCAAAAGTGACTATATTTCATGGCCGTCTTTTAGGGACATGTTCACTGCCATATATATTAATAATAGTAAACTCCATGCAGTGCAAAAACTATACTATTTAAGGCAAAAAACTCAAGGGGAGGCCAAAGAGATAGTGGAACGGTGTTCCTTAACAACAGACGGTTTCGATACAGCGTGGAAAAATTTATGTGACCGATACGAAAACAAACGTATCTTGGTCAATGCCCAATTAAAAATTCTTTTCAGTTTAAAAGCAGTTGAGAGCGAATGCGGTAGCTCCATTAAAAAACTGCAACGTGAAATAAACAATTGTATCTCAGCGCTTCAATGTCACAAGATTGACATATCAAACTGGGATGCAATTCTAACATATTTGTGCTCCACAAAACTGCCAGAAACCACACTGGCTCTATGGGAACAAACCATAGAAAATAAAACAGAAATTTCAAAATGGGCAGATATGGATAAATTCTTATCCAGCAGATTCCAAACGTTGGAAACTGTGGTAGATATAAGAGGGGATACGGTTTCAAAACCCTCTAAGCCACATGCTTCTCGTTCCTCGGCAGATACATCGTCGAAACGATTAGGGTCCTACCAGGCAAGTGCAACAGCAGCCAAACCTACGTGTAAGATGTGCAAAAGTCCTGCACATCGAATTTCAAAGTGTGAAAAGTTCTTACGTTTAACACCCAATAAACGGTTTGAACAAATTAAGAGCAGCCGTGGGTGTATAAACTGCCTTTCTGCTGGCCATTCGGTGACAAAGTGCACCAGTCAAATGAACTATGCCACATGTCATTTAAGACATCATACGCTGCTTCATATTTCGAATCAGCCAAAACCAACAAATACTTCTGACACTATCGGAGCATCTACCTCACGGGAAGCTCAAATACGACGCAATGCTGAAAGAGAAAACGCTCCGATTAATAATGTGAACTCATGTTTCGCAAACACAAATAAAGGGGTATTACTAGGAACAGCTCAGGTCAATATTCATTTTAATGGTGTTGACTATTCGGCGAGAGCCCTAATAGACTCGGGATCTGAATGTTCATTCATTACCGAGAAAATAAAGCGCAGAATTAATCTGTCATCCAAACACCTGCATGCCCAAGTTTCGGGCATCAATAATACAATGTCTGCACAAGTAAAAGAAGCGTGCAACATACAACTGCGGTCACCAACCGACCCATTAATCGAGAGCAATACGATCATGCTGGTTTTACCACAATTGACAGGGAATCTTCCAACTTGCCAAATAAACGCAATGACTAGGCAAGCATACCCTGACTTAGTACTGGCTGACAAACGATTCTTTGTCAATGAGCCAGTCGATCTAATTCTGGGCGGAGACATATACCCCCAAATTATGTTAGGCGGCATTAGGAAAGATGTGCTAAACACATTAATAGCACAGGAAACGGTGTTCGGCTGGATTCTGACAGGCCGGACAGATGCGGTTGATGCAAATAAGACCCTAGTTTCATATTTCAATGAGGTCACTTTAGATAAACAATTGGCGGCCTTTTGGGAGATAGAGGAAATTCCAAGGAAAAGGAGCATCAATAAAGATGACCTTTAGGAAAGAATTTAGCCTAGGCCCCTCATTAAGAAGTGCGTGTTCTCAATTCTATAGCAACGAGACACGACTTGCGAAAAACCCAGTCCTTCAAACGGAATACAATATAGTTGTATCCGAATATGAAACCTTAGGGCACATGAAACAAATAGGCAATATTTCGCCAGACTCAAATGACTGTTACTTCCTACCTCACCATGCTGTTATAAAGGAGGGAAGTACAACGACAAAAGTCAGAGTCGTATTTAATGCATCTTGTCCTACCACTAATGGCAAAAGTCTTAACGATGCCTTATATCCAGGTCCGATTCTTCAATCCGACCTGACAATCCTTATACTACGTTGGCGGCTGTTCAAATACGTATTTAACAGCGACATAGAGAAAATGTACCGCCAAATATGGGTCAATGAATACCAAACAAAATATCAGCGAATCATATTTCGCAAATGCCCCAAAAACCCAATTAACATTTACGAATTGAAAACGGTAACCTTTGGTGTTAATTGTGCTCCGTATCTTGCGATTCTGACGCTCCACCAACTAGCAGATGACGTCGAGACATCGCATCCAATGGCAGCAGATATTCTGCGAAATTCCATGTACGTTGATGACGTACTCGCCGGTGGACACAGCATCGAAATTGCAATCAAGGCAAGGGACGAAATATCATCGGCATTGCAATCGGCCGGTTTCCCATTGCGAAAATGGACGTCCAACTGCAAGAAAATTCTGCAGGGTATACCGAAGCAACACCTATTAAGCGAGGATTTTCTTGAGTTTGAAGACACCAGCATGGTAAAAGCACTCGGTATCAGGTGGAACGCCCATTTCGACTACTTTTACTTCACAGCGAAACCCTTTGACAATAACCACGCCGTAACAAAAAGGGTAATACTTTCTGCGATCGCAAAACTTTTCGACCCTCTTGGCTGGCTGGCACCAGTCGTAATTGTAGCCAAAATAATAATGCAAAATATTTGGTTGGAAGGGACAGGCTGGGATGAAGATGTGTCTGAAACTACTCTACATCGGTGGCAATCATTCATGACGGACTACGAAAAGATCAACGATATACGCATACCGCGATGGGTTCACTACACATTGAAGGACAGCGTCGAAATACATGGATTCAGCGATGCCTCGGAAAAAGCATATGCCGCCACTGTTTTCCGGAGGGTACAAACAAAGGGTCAAGTCTTCACCAACCTGTTGATGGCCAAAACGAGAGTAGCCCCGGTCAAAACCATATCATTGCCACGACTGGAACTCTGCGGCGCAGTCCTACTTGCAGAAATTATAGAGTCGGCCATAGAAAATATGCAACTTTCAAACATTAAAGTAACCCTTTGGACAGATTCGACTATAGTACTGGCGTGGATCCGAAAACCACCATGTTCGTGGTCAACGTTCGCGGCACATCGAAAAACTAAAATCATCGATAAGGTAGGAGGCTAAGTATGGCGGCACGTAGACTCCGCGTCAAATCCTGCAGATTTGGCGAGCAGAGGCCTCTACGCTTCGGATCTAATCGACAATTCTTTGTGGTGGCAGGGACCTTCTTGGTTACAAGAAGACAACGAAAATTGGCCAACACAAGAAGAAGATTACAATACGAATATGGAGGAAAAGAGAGTGAAAGTTCATACAACTTCGGTCAAAAATAACTTTGATATTCTAGATAGGTTTTCCGATTTACCAAGGGCCTTGCGGGTTATATCCTATATTCTTCGGTTTTTCCAGAATACGCACCCAACAACTAAAGCCTCCTTTAAAAGGGATTCTCATTCGATAGCTCCTGACGAAATAGAAAAAACAACACGAAGATTGATAACAATATGCCAGAGGCAACATTATCAAGAAGAGTACGCAAATTTGAAGTCAGGAAAACTTATAAATGGGAAGAGTGAGATTTTACCCCTGAACCCATATATAGATGAAGAAGGCATCATTCGAACTGGGGGGCGGACAGGGGCATCGAAAGATATGTCCCATAATGAAAGTCATCCCATTATTCTTCCTTATACTTGCAGGTTATCCAGACTTATAGTCCAATCCTTTCATGAGACCACCCTGCATGGAGGGAACCAGCTGATGCTACGTCATATCCGCACTCAGTACTGGATCCCACGCGTTAAAGTCATGATAAGGTCGGTTATCCACAACTGTAAAGTCTGCACTATTTACAGGAAGCGGACGCAAACGCAACTTATGGGGATCCTTCCGAAAGAGCGCGCCACCTTTACTAGAGCCTTCACTAACACTGGGGTAGATTTCGCGGGACCATTCGATATAAAATCCTACCGAGGGAGGGGATGTCGAATTTCAAAAGGATACGTTTGCCTGTTTGTCTGCTTTTCGACGAAAGCTATCCATCTAGAAGCGACAAACGATCTTAGTACCGGGTCCTTCCTAGCTACCTTCGCCAGATTCGTATCCAGACGAGGCTGTCCGAAAAACGTTTACTCCGACAATGGTACTAACTTTGTCGGAGCTTCTCTATCTTTACGATCCGAGTTTAAAGCATTTCTGCGTGAAGCACGGAACGTTGACTAAATATAGCCATCACATTATAGAATGGCATTTTATACCGCCAAGCGCTCCTCACATGGGAGGTTTGTGGGAAGCGGGGGTAAAAAGTTTTAAGACCCACTTTAAAAAGATAGCGTCCGATCATAAATATACTCTCGAAGAGTTTACAACCCTCTTATGTCGAATTGAGGCCTGCCTCAACTCGAGACCTCTAAGTCCCTCATCCAACGACCCTTCCGACCTGGAGCCGCTTACCCCAGGCCATTTTCTCGTAGGTGGGCATCTTTTAGCTCCACCTGAACTCGACTGTAGTGAAAACCCTGCCTCGATTGTAAACCGATGGCAAAAGATGAAAGCCCTTCATCAAACCTTTTGCAAAAGATGGAAATCGGAATATCTCACCGAGATCCAGAAAAGGTATAAATGGAAACATCCACAATCCAACGTAAAACCCGGGGACCTAGTCGTCATAAAAGAGGACAACCTACAACCAAACGAGTGGAGAATGGGGAGAGTCGTCAACACACATCCAGGTTCCGATAACCGTGTACGTGTTGTTGACGTCAATACAATTAAGGGACAAATTAGCAGACCAATCGCGAAACTGGTACTACTTCCGCCCAACGACAACGAAAATGAACTTTAATAGTCCACATTCCTCCATCCCAAATAACCCAGCTCTCGTTCACCCCGAACGAGGCCAACACCCCGGTAACCCTGCTCTCGTTCACCCCGAATGAGGCCAAGCCAACACACAAAAAAACCCGCTCTCGTTCACCTCGAACGAGGCCAACATACAAATCACCCAGCTCTCGTTCCCCCGAACGAGGCCAACACAACCTAACGCAGATTCACTATCTGCTGCAGAATACAATTGAATCATTCTTTTTTTTCTCTCCTCATTACAATCTCCAACTGCCTTTCTACTTCGAAGGCTAAGTTTAGATTCAAATTGTCAAAAAAAAGAAAGGTTTAAAACTGTTCAATTGAAATAATAGCCTTCCAATTGTTGAAGTAGTTTGTTATAAAAAGAGAAAGCCTTAAATCATCTTCATGGTGTCCAAACATAAGACAATCTATTGCTTTCCTCTACATGTCAAAATGGCACTATTATATGTCCTACTTATTGCGCTATAATTCGACAATGGACTTTGCGAATGAACACATTGCGCACTGATCAAATAGAGTAAATTGTGGATATTTTGGCCGATGACAAAACGAAAACAGATACTAGAGTTTAAGCTATTTGAATTTAAATACATCAAAGTACATAGGTCTATCGGCGATTTCGTTGGAGCTTCATAACTCCGAAAAATTATGTCTAGTTCCAGATTTGTACTCAATTTTCTTGCTATCATGAAAGCTAAAACGACCCAGAGAGCCTACGTTAATTGACTGTAATTACAAATATTGTGTTTAAAAGAATATTTTTTCTTAGAAAATATAGAATAGTATATTACTCTTGCAAGTTGCCTACCCACAAACCAGTAAAGATACCGTGTTCCGTCTGGCCACCACCATATACCGCCAAGAAGAGTATATGATGGAACTTTTATTAAGAGCTTTATAATGAATTGCCCTTTACCTAATTGTTTAATCACCAATTAAGGACGATCGAATGTAGGTTAGTACTTTCTCATGCAGTACCCTTTATATGGTACATTGGCAACATCTGTTTAGAACGATGACAATTTTCGGAATGGGAATGTTGAAATATTTTTCATTTGCTTCTTTATTATTCAATTCTTAGGCAAATTTCAATAGAAATCCTTTTCCAGTTAACTTCTTTGTGGATTATTACTATTTAAATAACGAAAAGACGGGTAATCACAGACAATACTAAATACTTGTGCTGATGTCTTGAATTGACTTTAATTAAAAGTAAGCCAGATTCCTGACTAAGGAGTGATTGAATGAAGAAACAGCATTCTTGAATCGATGATTTAAAACTTCAAACAATTTCACACTTTTAAGACTCTGGTTTCAAAATTAACTATCTAACCTAATCGCAGGGAGATGTGTTCGGCGTAATATAGCAAAACTTCATTTCTTGTATTTTACTAATAAATCACAATTACATTAAGATTATGTACTTGAATATTACGCGTAGTTATTTTTATGTAAATGAATCATGATGTTCACAAAAAACCTGTATGCTTCATAAAGTGATTGCCTATCTGATGCAGACAGGGCATAGTATCATACTGATGACTTTATAGTTTCCATCTTCAGCTGAATACTTCAAAAAATTAGCAATGATTGGTTGAGGACAGTTCGTTTTTACTCTAATTATAACGAACACTGATAGTTATCTTTCTTGGTGCTTTTTTTAATAGATTTTGTTGTTTGTTAAACAATTTTTAATTTTTTTTTGACCGCCGAAATATTTTGGATATTTTCCAAAATGAGTGCCTACATATAACAGCAACAAACTCATTTTGGATTAATAATTATGATTACTACTATAAAACAATGAAATGAACATCCTACCACAAAAGGAAAAGCAACTTCATGCTGTAATATACCTGATTTTTTGGCATGCGCCATCTGCAACATTGGCGATTTCGCCAATTCTGGTGGATAAATCTCTTCTACCTTGCGGCGACAAAGGGACGCGTTATGCCAAGAAGTTGTAGATGTCTTCTGAATATTCTGCGCGAAGATAACGACCCAAATCATCCACTGCCAAATAAAGGGTCTCCCTATCGGTATCAGGATCGCTAGAGGAAAGAAATGAAAAAATTCATTAATAAAATCACGTTTTACTTTCAACTCTTTAGGAAAACTGGTAAATAGCATTCCGGTGCATTTAAGCATGTCAATTCCATTTCAAAGCCATATGCAGCAGCCTCTTGTATTGGTGTTGGACATGTATGGACTGAATTTTGATGTACCATTTGTACACTTATAAAAAGTACAGCTGCTCCATATGCCTGCGGAAGCAGACACTTGACTTACCGGTTTTTGGGGTGCTTGAAGCGGTCCACTAGACTAATCTGTCCCACCACATCACCAGCCAGGTCCACTGAACGTACAAGGTCATGGAAGTCATTACAAGCAAACCAGTATCGACTTGTACACCCGTTGGTAACCAAAATGAAAGACCATTCGTACACTGCGGATAACCTGAGACAGATTTGCACTTGGGTAGATTGTGCAGATTTGTTCACTGAATTGATTTAAAAAACCACTAGCATTAGACCAGAACAATCGTATGTCAGGTATATCGAGCACTGATACCACTACCACCACCCCCAACATCATAATCATCAATTACCGCACTATTTTCCACACCATAAATAGCTAGTGGGTTTGTATCTGTGACCACTGCTTTGGGGTTGTATAGTTTATTTGCGCTTGGCGTAGCATAACTGACACGTTTACGTTGTGCTTGTGTCAACTCTTTATCACGCTTTGAGTGAAACAATTTGCGTTTAAACTAAGCTAAAGTTTCCACTGTAGGTTCGGCACCATTCAAATTGGCAATACTAAATGCCCACCATTGCTCAACAAATTCAGCAGCGTCACCAATGCGATAACTAACACACAGCTCTAAAGATTTCGTGATAACATCTTCGGTAACTTCGACACCCATTTCCTCAAATTGTGCTTTTAATTCTACACACCTAACAAAGAAATCTGAATATAAATGTCCACAATGTAAAACTGTTTTTACAGTCTATCAACTTTTAATATACACACTCGTACACATACTGCAGAAAGGCCATACAGTTGTTCTTTGTGCAATCACTCATTTGCAGTGAAAGAGGTGTTAAATCGTGCTTAAATTGTGCTCAAAGCAAAGCTGAAACGTTGCCCAACTTCCCCCAGAATATAAATAATAGAACAAGAGGTGTCAAACACAAACCAGTAAAAACATCAGACACAAAACGTAGTGGACGCTTTTCTGGTGGACGGAACATGTGCTCTATTTGTGGGAGTGGGCTGCTGATTACCAGCTTTTTAGGAGAAACTGCTCATTCGTGTGCAAATTTGAGCTGAATATTGGCTACGTGCCATTGGAACGAATTCGAAATCGATGCATCGCCGACAACTAAATAAAGCTTATATTTCCCAGATTTATAGCCAAATTCGGCACCATGTGCACCTACATCCATATCAAACTTGTAAGCTTTATTGCTCTTGTTCAGCGACAAATATTATTTCTTCTTTGTGTCAGCTTTTGATAGGCGTACGAATGCTTGATGGACTGTAATAACTTTTGTTGTACTTTCGTCAATTAGTACTGATTTCAGTAATAATTTTTGTGTGGTGTCTGCCTTCAGAACACTCTGCTTTTAACAGCCGAACTTGCGTCCGAATCCGCTACACCTATTTCTAAGGAATGTACTTTTGCTCTGCCAAGCACCTTGAATTTCAAAGTCTGTGTATACGTGTTATCTGCATTGATTTCTGCCAGATATACCTGCAAATAAAAGAGAAAGAAAAATTAATTAAGGAAAAAAGACTACAACTTCTAGCCTCCATACTCACCACCGCGTGTTTTTTAATTCAATGATTTTTTCATTCAGGAAATGGAAAAAAATTGTAACAAATGTCAAATGTCTACACTTTTCTTTTGACAGTCATGCACGACAACACCGACATTAGGGCTCATGCACAATAATCTCGCACACTACACGTCACGTACTACATGCCGCACTACACGTCACGCACTACACGTCACGCATTACATGCCGCACGACATATCGAGCACAACACGCCACACATGTCGCGTATTACATATCTCGACCAATCATTCATTTGGTCGAGATTTAAAATACTTAATTCCACGAATTTCAACATTATCGGCAATACACGTCAAAAATAATGTTGAATGGTGGAAGTGCAACTCTGTAATACCTTTTCAGCCAGGTTTCTAACCGTTCCGTGTGGTGGCAGGCCACTTATTGTGAAAACAAAGTTCACCACAAATCAAAAATAAATTTTAGGACTACTTCGGTGACATCTACCGACATAAATAAAATTATAAAATGTACTAAAGGCGCTAAAGCAACAGCCACATCGCTTGGATGCGTGCTAAATCCGTTTTTCATTCCTTTCTTGCGCGCATAGGTATTTACTTATGGCCTTTAATTTTTTATTTCAATTAAATTTTAACTCAATAAAATGTTTTTTTTTCTCTGCAAAAATATATTAGGGACCATTTTTTTGCTTACGCCACCCAAACAACATTCCGCCAACCTCAATTTGGGCATGATCAATGATACCAATATTCTTTCAGATCATGACCCGTTACCAAACCTTATTGGCTAAGTCAGAGGGAGGCGCAAAGCGTTTCGACGTTGCTTGCCAGCTCTGCGGCAGGGATGATAGCCTTAGGATCTGTGCCGAATATCGAAAAAAATCCCAAGAATAGAGGTTGCGGGCAGTACTTCTGCATAAGTACTGTCCAAACTGTCTGTCGCCTTTCCACCGCGTGGACAAATGTAACAGCAAGTATCGCTGCAAGAGGTGCCAAGAGAAGCACCACACCACGCTTCATTTAGATGAGCGTCGAGCAGTATGCGACGAGACGACCACAAACGGCGAAGACAACACGCCCGACGACGCGTTGTCAATCAACCTCTCGGGACCGGCTAAATCCTGGGCTCAGCAGGTGGAAGAAGAAAGAGAGAGAGCGGAAAAAGAGCATGCGAAAGCGGAAATGAGGTCGTCAACGAGCAGAAATGGAATGCGCAGTTTCCGACCGCTGTTGCAGCACGAACGAAGGGCGGAGGAAGAGAAAAAAACTCGAAACCAACAAAATAATTGGCGGCACCGTGCGGTCGGACCCCATCGAAACTCAGCTAAATCGTCCAAACTCGCAAGGCAGCAACGGCGAAAGAAATCGACGCCATACTCTCTTGAAGCCCAAAATACAATAAAGCTAACGCGCGACACGCCGGAAGGCTTCCGGACAGGGCGGCTGCTCCAGGCTACACCATCGCCCATCATGCGGCCTTTCGTGCCCATTGCGCCGATGGCCATCGTACGAATCGAATCGCGCGGGCATTTACAGCTGGTTCGGGCCATTATTGATCCCTGCGCCACCAGCACGATCGTCGATGCGGAACTGGTACGCGACTTACAATTGGAGCGCCAAGGGCATGGCCAATGCACCCTCATACTGAGCGGCAAATTCGGAGCGTCGACGCGCATAACAACCCAAGCAGCCGTCGTCGAAAGCCATTTCCGTTTGAGTCCACCGTCCAATGTGGACCCCATAATCGCCGCGCCCTTTGAGTTCATGCGGCTGGCGGATCCGCAATTCTACCGCTCATCACCGATACGGCTTACACTCGGCGCTGACATTTACGCCGAAATGATGGTGAGCGGTACACCGGCATCGACAGTTGGCGGTCTCCTAACCCAACCGACCGTGTTCGGGTTGGTGGTCTCGGGAGCCTGCCAAAAATAAATATCCGGCTTTCACGCCTCACACATGCGCCATCTTATATATATTTAAGTAAATATGCACGGAATTTAAACCACGTGCGTATATCTAATAACTTCTTTTCTTTTTCCACAGGAGAGCGACCCGTGAGGTCAACTATCTGGCGTGCAGTGCTTGCAGTCCGCATCTGCACTGCCTTCTTTCGTTACAGCGCCTTACTGGACGTGCGATCACGTGGCATCCCTTTTTTTAATTTTTTCTTTGTTGCTTACGGCAAGGGGGCCGGTATGTTTAGGCCACAGGCCTAAATATATCTCCCCCCCCCCCTCGTAACATAACTTTCTTTGGTTATTTTCTTTCGTTACTACCACCCACATATTCTTGTGATCACTATACACACAGGCATGTGTGAGTGGTAGTACGTATGTATCTTAGATTTTTACCGCTGTGAGCCCGCGGTATAGCAACTTTGTTGCCGGGAAACCCAACGAAGGAGCTGTATCTCGGGTTCATCGGCTCATGTCGCAAAGAGGCTCGTCCTCTTTTAATCCAGCAGCCAGCAAAGGAACACGTAATCGCCCGTTCACGTAAGTTCAACTTTTCAAAATTATTATCACATATATATCATTTTCCACAACATTTGTTAAACCTTTTCTTAACACTTGTTGTATTTATATAAATAAAAGCACTTTGTGAATTCTTTTTATTAATACGAAATCCTTTTGGTGTTTTTATTTTCTTCCCCCTTTTTCGCCTTAACTATTATTTAACAAATTCGTGGTTGCGCGCCGTTGCCACCACGCATTTGTTCATCAGTAATGCTCTTCCAGTCAAGAAATGGCCAGGGGTAAGCACTGATAGGTCTTGTGGGTCGTCGGATAATGCAGTAATCGGCCGTGAGTTCAAACACGCTTCTATACGTTTCAGAACCGTATAGAACTCTTCAAAAGTTAATGTAGTGGTGTGGACTATGCGTCGGAGGTGGTGCTTCATACTCTTGACACCGGCCTCCCAGATGCCCCCAAAGTTAGGTGCGCCTGGAGGTATAAAGTGCCAGGTCAAGCCCACCGCGGCGCCGAAACTAGTGGCCTGTTGTAGTTGAGATTTGAAGGCATTGATATCTTCTTGTATCAGGTTATTTGCGCCTATGAACGTAGTGCCTTGGTCACTGTATAAGTCGGAGCAAAGTCCACGGGTTGATGTGAATCGAGTCAGCGCTGCCAGAAAAGCCTCCGTTGTCATATCGCTAACGAGCTCAAGATGTATTGCTCTTGTGGCTAAACACACAAATAGAGCAACATATCCTTTGAAACTACGGTGACCTCGGCCTTTCGTTGTTCTTATGTTGAAGGGGTCAGCAAAATCCACCCCACTGTGCATGAATGGAAACGATATATTACAGCGTGCAGGGGGAAGATCGCCCATGATTTGCGACTGTGGCACGCACTTGTAACGAAAACAGCATACACAGCTGTTTGTTATACGTTTCACCGTTCTTCGGCCGTCTATAATCCAGTATCGTTGTCGTATAAGTTGAAGAGTGGCTTGAATACCACCATGAAGGGTACGTTGATGAGCTTGTCTGATAACTAGCGTTGTAAGATAACTGTCTTTTGGTAGAATTACAGGGTGTCGTTCTGAGTATGGAGTACTGGCGTTCCTCAATCGTCCACCAACACAAAGAATACCGTTTGGGTCTAAAATGGGATTAAGCTTTAGAAGTTTGCTTCTTTTCTGGACTGTGTTAGTGTCTTTAAGAGTTGATATATCGCTCCAGAAGGCCAGAGCTTGTACACGCTTAATCCAGAATCGCATTGCAGATTCACGTTCCTTCCAAATGCACACCATGCCTTGTTCATGAGTAATGCCTTGCGAGGATTGCATAAATCGAAAGCACCATGCAGTTACAGCTAAGAGTTTATCTAGTGTTGAATAATTTTCTAAAATAAAGGTATCGGATGTGGGTAAGTGTGTTGTTGTAACCTGGATCGGTTTGTATTCCGCAATTTTCTCTGGGGTGCTCACCATGATCTTAGGCCAGTTGGCTTCTGATTGTTGAAGCCAAGAGGGTCCATGCCACCATAGATGATGGTCCAAAAGCTGAGTAATGGTCAATCCTCTCGAGGCGCAATCAGCAGGGTTGTCCCTTGTGTTAACATAACGCCAGTCACTTACATTAGTGATTTCTTGTATTTGGATAACCCGATTTGAAACAAACTCCTTTAGTGCAGCTGGTTCGGATCGTATCCACCATATTGTAGTTGTAGAATCGGACCACATATATGACGTTATAGGTGTTAAATTAAGCGCGTTTCTTACATTTTCCATTAGACGTGCGGGTAGTACCGCAGCACACAACTCAAGGCGCGGTATTGTTACCCTTTTTAGTGGTGCGACACGTGTCTTTGACATAAGTAGGTGAATGTGCACAGAGGATTTTGTTACAACCTTTAAATACACAACAGCGGCGTATGCACTTGTAGATGCATCCGCAAACGTATGCAGCTCATACGCTTTCGCACCCTGATATGTATCAATCCATCGAGATATGCGAACTTCGGAAATGCTCTTAAGTTCGTTTCGAAAGGATATCCATTTTTCATGCAAATCTTCAGGAAGATTATCCTTCCAGTTTAAACCAGCCAGCCAGAGCTTTTGGATAAATATTTTACCCCGAATGATTAACGGCGCTAGAAACCCAAGAGGGTCAAAAAGCCTTGCGATGTCGGAAAGTAATTGCCTCTTTGTGAATGTGGTTATTGTGTAGTCAAGCTTGACTGCATAGGTCAAGCAATCATCTCTCACTGCCCAGATCAACCCCAAGGTATTGAACTCACCGTCTAGTTGAAACTCGTGTGCCGATTTTGATTCAAGATCACCGGGATCGATGGACTGCAATACTTGGTTTGAGTTGGAGTTCCACTTTCGAAGGGCAAAACCACCGGTTTGGAGAAGGGCTTGCAGTTCTTCACGTCGTCTGCAAGCATCTGTTATACTATCTGCCCCTGTCAGTACATCATCAACGTAGAATTCCTTGAGTAGGATCTGAGCAGCGTCAGGATAACGGGAGCCTGCGTCACCAGCTAAAGTGTGCAGAACTTTGATGGCTAAATACGGCGCACAATTCATACCGTAGGTGACAGTTTTTAGTCGAAAATGTGTAGGTGCTTGCTGCGTTTTTGATTGCCAAACAATGCGTTGCAGATTTGTATCTCTCTCATCGATTAAGATTTGCCTATACATTTTAGCAATGTCACCGGTCAGCGCCACTCGGTATCGACCCCAATTGATTAGGATTGAAGTTAGGTTGTTTTGAAGTTTTGGACCAGAGTATAAGCAATCGTTTAGTGATTTGCCACTGTTACAGCGTCTTGAAGCATTAAAAACAACTCTCAATTTTGTAGTGCTGCTCGATGCCTTCCAGACGCCGTGGTGTGGGTGGTAACAGATGGGTGTCGCTCCAGGGTCTTCCACATTAATTCTTACCATATGCTGCAGCGAAGCATATTCGTCCATGAACTCTTCATACATATCTCGCATATTCGGATCTCGCGACAAGCGTCGATTTAAATGGGCGAGAAGCACAATTGCATCATTTTGTGATGGGGCCAGTTGCGTAAGGTCAACATCTGGTTTGACTGGCAAACGGACAATGTAGTGACCGTCTACCGCTCGCCGTGTAGAGCGGTTGAAATTGTCCTCTACGAAGCGATCCTCTTGCGATAAACTAGGTGCTGAGCTAACTTCTTCCACTTCCCAAAAGCGGCGCAGTGTTTGGTCAAGATCGAGTTGGCTGTTATAGCAGTCAATCACATCTCGCATGGCGTTAGGATATTCACTGTTGGCAGAACTGCCGAATATCACCCAGCCTAGTCGTGTACTTTGAGCAATCAAATTACTGTTACCACTACGCTGTATTCCACCTAACAAAACAGCGGCGTAATCTCCGGCGTTTAAAATCACATCAATCGGCTGCGGCACGTTCCACGTAGGGTCAGCAAGACCCAAACCACTAAAATGTGTAACGTCCTTTGATTTAATGTGTACTGATGGTGTGCGGTTACCAACTCGAGGCAACACTAATGCGATGCAATCAAGCTCGTAGTCAGATTTCAGCGACCGTACATGAAACCGTACTAATCCCTTAGCGGTAGTTACTTTTCCCCCATTGGCGCCATTAATAGGTACCTTTACGTTAGATTTCACCAAATGTAGTAGGTTGACAGCAGGTTCGCTTATGAAAGTTGCTTCTGCCCCACTATCCAATAAAGCTCGCAAAACTACCGTATGTCCAGACTCTGCCCTAACCTCAATAAGTGCTGTGCCGATCAAAACAGGCGGCAATCCGTGAGTGGAATGACTTGCTGAAGATGCATTATGAGAAGCAACGGGGTGCTTACTAACGTTGGTCGTATTTTGGCGAAATATTCATGTAGCATTGTATGGTGTTTGGATTTGCAGGTTTTGCATCGATACTCGGAGGAACAAGTTGATTGCTGGTGACCGCCGTGTAAACAATTAATGCATTGGCTTGCTTGCAGTGCATAGCTATAGCGCTCCTGTGGCGCCTTTTTGCGAAAAGCTTCACAAAACATCATAATGTGTTTACCGCCGCAAATAGAACAGCGTCCAGATGCAGCGTGATATCCAGAAATACCCGATGTGATGCCCCCTTTCTTTGGAACATGCTCTTTCCCGGGAGGCTTCACTTCGGTAAAGCTTTGAACTATTTCAAGTGATTGGGTTCTTCTTGTAAGAAACTCTGTTAGTTCAATAAAAGTTGGAATATTGTCATTTGATTTAAGGGAAAGCTCCCATGCTTTTCGAGTGGTCGCATCCAATTTGTTGGTTATTGTAAAAACTAACCAATCATCCCAGTGTTCAATTGGCCGACCTAGATTTTTTAGCGCGCGAATGGACGCAGTCATCGTATCAATCAATTGTCTCAGTGCTGAAGCAGATTCCTTTTGAACAGCTGGCAATTTACTAATCGTTGCTAAATGAGCGCTGATTATTACTCGCTTATTTTCATATTTTGATTGAAGTAGCTCCCAAGCAATTTGAAAATTGGAATCTGTTGTCGTAATATGGTCTAACGCAGTTTTGGCCTCCCCTGAGAGGCTGTCCTTCAAGTACTGCAGTCTTTGCATATTTGTTAAGGACGTGTTAGACGTAACAATGGAATTAAAAAGATCCTTAAAAGTAAACCATTGCAGAAAATTACCATCGAATGGTGGAATGCGTATGCGGGGTAGTGGTTGAGCAACCACCTGCGTTGACTGGAAAGGCTGTAACATAGAGGTGTTGGTAAGCGAAGGAGTGCCCTCGAAAAGATCGTGTAGCTCGCCCATTGTTTCGGTATAAGCACACTCCACCTCATCGAAGTCTGACGGCGTTGAAATTCCAGCTGCTTCCATATCTTCTACAGTGCCCTCGGTGGTTATCTGTTCGTGAAGGCTGACGAATTTAGCCCAATATTGTGTCAAAAGCTCCTTTCTAGCTTGTAAGAAGCCTTTCGTTTGTTTTGCTTTCGCCGTTTTGCGCGTGTTTGAAGCAAAATTTAGAATCGCTGTTTTGCTAGGCAGCAGTTGCTTGATCGTTTTCTCCATTGCTGTGACACAAAGTATTATTCTACGGCCAATTATTTGCTAAAACGCTCATGTACTTAAGAAGACAGGTGAAATTTGAGGTTACGTCGCAGGGAAACACATGTGCCGTGTTAAAACATCCAGCGATTACGTTGTGAAGCAATGGTTTGCAATAAATTTTTCAGCACAACATATGTAACTGTGCAGAAAACCTTCCGAAGGCCGGAGATTCCCCGCAAGGGATGCCAAAATGTCTAAGATGTTTACGGAATATACTCACGCTGTTAATCCAGTAGAAGTAATCACGAACTTGCTATGTTTCTTCTCAATTATGTTCTTTAATGAAAAAATATGTAGCTATTACAACGTTTTTATTATACAGAGCACACAGAAGCAAAAATATATATGTAAAGCAAATGTCAATTGCCAAAATGCCGTTTTGTATGTTGCTTTCATGTCAGCGACAACCAGGTATGTTAATGAGAAATGCGAACCAGAGTTGACATTCATCGGGTAGATTTGAGTTTTGTCATGTTTTGAACACAGTTATTTATTTATTTATTGACATATTGTATTTATTAATTTATAGACGTATGCGATTATTTTATTAAACTATTTTTATTTTTCTTGACTTTTTTATTTATTTGATTAGTTTTGCATTTATTCAGATTTTTTATTTATTTATTTATTTTACATATTTTTTTTCTACTTGACTATATGATCTGTGATATTTGTTTTATATAATTCTTTTATTTCATCTTTTTTTATTACCAGTGATATTTTATTTTATAATTTTTATTTTGTTTTATTATCTGTGATATTTTATTTACTACTAGAATACCCGGCAGACGTTGTCCTGTCCTAAATTTGGCCTATCTGCATACATTTTAATAAGATTTTTCCGTCTTACTCTGCCCTCCCCCTCTTCACTTTTTCCTAAGCCTTTTATTCACTCTTCCCTCCGTCTTTTTCGCTTCATCTATCTCCATCTTCGTCTCATTCTATCTCTTTCTCAATATCTTTCTCTCTTTTCTCTTCTCTCAATTTCTTCTCATTCTTCTGCATCCCTTATTGCCTGTACCAGAGGGTGGTATGTATTTTATTCCAGTCCCAGTCCCACTCCGAGTCTCAGTCCCAGTCCTAGTCCTAATCCCAGTCCCAGTCCGTCCCTGGATAATATATTACTCTGTACTAAAGCACTCATCAATAGCTTTCATTTGATATCCATATTGTATAAACACTGTCTAGGCGTTCACTGGCCCACGTTTTGGCCTATATCTCGAGACTTTAGTCACCCAGGGGTATGAAAATTACCCTCTACTAAAGCACTTATCAACAGCTTTTATTTGTTATCCATATTCTATAAACACATTCTATGGGTACTCGGGTCCACGTTTCGGCCTATATCTCGAGACCCTGTACGTCAATCGCAACCAAACCTATGTAGTAACCACCGCAAGTTTGAATAAAATCGAAAGGCGCATCTCTTCAAACACCGGCGACCAACAAACACACATTTTAGCCTTTCTTTTCATATATATAGATTTTTATTTTCCACACTTTACTATAATATTAAAACGAAATACAGATTTTCGATATTTTTTGAAATTCGGCTTAAAAAGTGCACACGGAACAACTAAAGACTCTCCTGGATTAAACAGATGTCATAGTACCTCTAAATCGCGGGCCCCTCATAAAAAATTTAAACACAGTTTAAACGTTTATATTTCAAAAACATATTCAATTGTTTCCTGAGGATGATCTCAGAATGAGATCGAAATATTGACCAAATAAAATTGAAATATAAACGTTTAAACTGTGTTTCAATCTTTTAAACTGCCTCGAGCTCATCAAAATTTAATAAATTATAAGATTTGAACGCAAATAAAAATATTTTTAAAATTGGCAATAAAATAATAGTGCGACTATAAACTGAGATATAACCATCCTATATTTCAAGTTAGATCAAACTACATACGGGGTGCAAAACAAATTCAAAATCGGTTCAGTAGTTTAGGATTCCATCGCGGTTAAACATCGTGACACGTGATTTGTATATATTAAGATTAGCTACGTAGAGCAGTGTCTGTTATATAGGATTAAGTAGAGTGAGTAATGGTATCAACCCAGTGTTGGTCTGTAGTTAACGGAATTAGGCAATGGCAGTGACGCTAGGCCCGGCATTGAGTCGTGGGTCGAGGCCACACGTTGGACGGGAAACGAAATTTTGCAGGCTGCATTTGAAATTTTTTTTACGCACACGCTCCATAGTGTAGGCACCATCGGCGGTTGCGAGCCTGTAACGACAGCCTTTCATCATAAGCACTGGTTCGAGTGAATGGCAGGATGTATCTGTAACTACGTGTGATGTGTTCAGCTTCGTATGTTTGCCGCAATGTTGCAACGTCGGTTGCTACAGCAAAATGGCAATATTGTGTCTGGACTAGATACGATGTTGCTGACGACGTAGCAACATTGCAGCCAAGACACGAACTAAACGTATCTGTGTAGGTGTTAGTTTGTGTAAGCGTTTAAGTGTATGAATGTATGAGCGTGTGAATGCATCGTGTGAGCCTTCCTGTTTTACTGATGTTTTGTTTTCTCCTTTTACAAACAATTGTATTGAATCAAATTGAATTCCAATCGTATATTATTATTTTATTTTGTTTCGTTTAAAAATTAATTTTAAGCGGTTTTTTTTATTTATTGCTTTGGGTTACATTCGATAGATTAGATAGCTTTAGGGTTGTAGGGAAAATTATAACTGGCTTTAGCCAACATTCGTAGTATATATGTATGAATATCATTTAACCTTCGTTTTTTTCTTGAATTTTTTTGGGTATTGCGTACATTTCCCTAAGGGTGAATATCTATATATTTGTAACTAACTTTGTAATTGCTTTGATGAAGTTATAATTTTGTATAATTTGCAAGCAGATTGGATAGTGAGATAAATACTAGGATATTTCCAGCAGAGCCTTTTTTTATTTTTGAAGAATTGTAAATAAATATGTTTGGATGAAAATATTGTTTTCAATTATGCAGGGCTAAACATAACCTTTGGTGTAGGTGTCGCGCTTGCGCGTGGTAAGATTACGTGGAGGTGGGTATTAGGGATATGACTGAGTGACAGGGGACGGACCAAAGTCAGGTTTGGGGGCACTGTAAGTAGATAGGAGTCAGCACAGTGCCCACGGTGCAGTGCAAGTTGCACTGCAGAGGCAGGGTGCAATCCACCTGACAGGACAGGCCTTCACCTCTTCCTCCCCTTATGCTTTCCCCCTTCTAACTTTGCCACCCACGGCTATTTATATCTTTTTCAGCTTTTTCTTTCATTTTTTTCTTATCATGCAGGAATGAACCCTTTTTTGTTCATGTGGCTGCGGGTGAGGATGCAATACCCCGCCCAAGACGACGAGCTAGCCTGGGCCCGCAAGCATACCTGCTTGCCGCCGCTCCTCACCACCCGTCAGCCACGTAACAATGACGCCCAACGCTAATAGCGCTGTAATCTTTTTAGTTTTTTTTGTCTTTCCATTTATTTATTTTTTTAGTCATTTTTACATTTGCAGTTAATTTTTTCGGTTTTTTTTTTTTTTTGATCTACATTAATCCGCTTCAATTCTTTTTAGTTTCCAAAATTTTCTTTCAGGCCTTAGCTTTTCCATGTTAATTAATGATCACTTATTTCAAATTTCCAATTTTTGTTTTAATTAATTATTCTGTATTTGTCGTTTTTAAATTTCTTGATCTTTTTCTTGCCTCTTCTTCCTCAGATTTTTTTTTAAATCCTTCTATTCTTCCAATCCTAATCCCTGTTTCCGCCTTTTTACAGGACAGGGACCGTCATGATGACAACGTCGATTAGGCTCTCCTGGTCGAAATGTGTTATCATGACAAATGTATATGGAGTAGCTGAGTGGGCATGCCAGGGTTCTTCTGGTTTCTACAACTGGACCAATTGGTACCTGGTATGACACTTAGCTAGTGACGGACTTTGGTAGGAGATGTTGTTGTTGTTGTTGTAGCAATGCTTCGCCCCACCTAATAGCTGCGACCGATCAAAAATTGTCATCAATATCCTCTAACGGGAGTCCAAGGAAACTTGGCGTTTCAACAGGGGTGGCCCATAAGGAAAGGGGTGTTAGAGCCGTTGGTTCCACATTACAATTAAAGAGATGATTGGTGTCATGTGGGGACACATTGCAAGCAGGGCATACATTTTGTATGTCGGGGTTGATTATGGGTAGGTAAGAGTTTAACCTGTTACAGTATCCAGAACGAAGTTGAGCAAGAGTGACACGCGTTTCCCTGGGGAGTACTAAACCGCGAGTGTGAAACACAAAAGAGAGAAAACGAAATACAAAAGAAAGAAAAAGAACTGTTGAACAATGGTTGTGAACGAAAAAGTATTTCCCACAAGCAAAATTATCTGACGTTAAAGAACTTATTTCTGAATTTTCTGGTAACGGAGACTTCTTTAAAATGTGGCAAACTCAATTGCAAAATATTCGGAGTGTTTATAATTTGGATGACAACAACATGAGAGCACTAATTGCAAATCGACTAAAAGGTAACGCGTTGAAATGGTTGCACTCTCGTGCTGATTTAATCACAATGCCTTTCGATAAATTATTATTGGAAATGAGATCTTTATTCGAAGAAAAAGCAAGTAAGTTGATGTTGAAGAGAAAACTTGAAGCCAGACGGTGGTTGATTTTTCATGCGAAATTGATTTTAGCAAACAGAATTCTAATTGAAGAAGATGAGTTGGTTGAGTATTTAGTAGAAGGAATACCAAATGAAGCATTGCGTTCACAAGCCAAAATGCAAAGGTTTCGCAACAAATATGAATTGCTAGACGCATTTAGAACAATTCAATTACCAAAGTTCCCATTAAGAAAAATTACACCAAATATTCAACATGAGCAACCAAATAGCGAGCAACAAGTAGTCACAGCTAATAGGTGCTACAACTGCAACTCAGTTGGACATTTAGCAAATGAATGTCGCAAATACAAACGTGAGTGGGGTGCTTGCCATGTATGTGGAGTAGTTGGCCAATATGCATCAAATTGTCAACAGAGAAAGATCGCACCAGTTCACTATGTCACTAATTCAATGGAAGATGATGATTTTGTAAGATCTATTCATTATAAATTTTTAAATTCTAAACTTTATTATAAAACTTCTTTAGACTCACTAATCGATACAGGAAGCCCAATTAGCATTATTCGCCAGAAGTTCGTACCAGATGTATTATTAAATAAAAATAATAACGTATTTTTTGAAATACAATGGCATAAATAAGAGCCCTTTATCTATTATTGGAAATGTAAACAGTTTTGTGTTTTTTGAAAATGAAAAAATTTAATTAAAATTTTTTGTTGTAATAAATGAAACAATGAGTTATCATATAATTTTTAGCTGAATCTAATTTAAAATTAGAATGTAAAAAAAAATTCCAAAATGCGAAATTGAAAGTGATACATACAATAAAGAGTGTCATAGGTTAATGAAAATTGAATCCGATACTACACAGGTTTTTATAGAGTGTAATGCGGTTATGGAAATTGAAGCTAAGAAGTTTGATTTCTGTTTAAAAAATGTCGATATAAATATTTGTGCAAAAGAAATATTTAATACGATATTTCAAGATTGTTATGTAAATTGTAAACGCCCCGATACGCCAAAGATTAGGTGTGAGATGAAACTATTACTAAGTGGTGAAAAACCTTTCCATTGTCCACCAAGAAGATTATCTTATAGCGAAAAAGAGCAGGTTAGAGTTATTTTAGATGACTTATTACAGAACCAAATAATTCGACCTAGTAAGTCAGAGTATTCTTCTCCCATTGTGTTGGTAAGAAAGAAGGCGGGTTATATCAGATTATGTGTTGATTTCCGTAATTTAAATAAGGTTACTTTAAAAGATAACTTTCCATTGCCTTTAATTGATGATTTGCTTGATCGGCTATCAAATAAGGGTAAATTTTCATTACTAGATTTAAAGAGTGCATTTTATCACGTACACATGGCAGAAGAATCGGTCAAGTACACTTCTTTTGTAACACCTTTGGGCCAGTATGAACTTTTAAAAATGCCTTTTGGCCTGAAAAATGCGCCTTCAACATTTTAGCGTTTTGTCAACCATATCTTCGATGATCTTATTCGAGCAGAGAAATGTGCAATTTATTCAGATGATATCATGATAGCCACAAGTATTGTTTAGGCAGGATGCCTAACTTTTCCGCATTTGATTGCGATCCCCCCAATGCAACTCTGCAAATCGATACTCGACTTAATTTATAACCACCCACACCATCACCCTCATGCATGTGCATGCGTGTACTTGCACGTGTATGTGTGCTTTTTGTAAGCACTCATGCATATGCATGTCGGGGTTGATATGTGGGTGCCTTTCCCCTCCAAAACGGAGGATTTTGCTGGTGAACGGTTGTAGCTTGCTATACAACCGGCCTCTTGGATCTCAACAGCCCTCCTGTTCACATCTGCCGCCAGCGATCTCTGCCGAAATTTTGCGTTATTCAGGTAATATTGCAACCTTTGATATTTTTACATTCACCCAATAAATCATATATATTATAACGAGAAATCTCGTATTCTATTATTTTATTTTAACCCGCTTATTCCCGTCGAGATCGACCACGGTGCGCTCACCGACTCAGGAGCAGACGCACCCCGGCCGAATATTTGGTCCTTCGAGCAACAAGTTGTACGTCCCTCCGGCATTCCGGAGCCAGATAAACTCCTCGATGCTATACAAGAGCAAACTACATCCAAATATTTACCATATCATGCCACTCTATGGCCTGAGGAGAATGTTGCCACAGCAAAATTTGTTTCACGCACTATACAGGGCGAATGTCGCGCCGCTTTGTTGGATGGTGATTATGCTACATATTATATGGAGAAAGACTTCATTGCATTAATGATAGCGGCATCACCGTTGAATTGGGCACTATTTGCATTATTAATCATATTAAAATGTTGCTTTGGGATCGTGATAATCGTTCATACTCATACTTTATAGAAGTTTCAGCAAATTCTACTAATTGGGATCGTGCTATTGATTATACCCAGTATTACTGTCGTTCGTGGCAATTTTTGTATTTTACAGCGCGTCCAGTACGTTATATAAACTTGTGGGTGCGCATAATACTGTTAATAAGGTATTTCATGTGGTTGGCTTGGAAGCTATGTATACTGCTGCAATACAAAAAGTTATTAACGCCATTGTAGCATTGTAGTGCCAACATCAAATGTGGCACGCACTGATATGAGCGCCATTGTTTTGGACGGTGTGAGCCGTACTCGTAATGCACTACTAAATGGTGATTACTATAATTATGATTGGGATTCAGGTTATACATGTCATCAGTTGGGAAGTGGTGAAATAATGGTGCGATTGGGACAACCATATATATTCGTTATGAAGAAAAATGCATGATTTTCCTGGTGCAGCTGTGCACAATGGACAAATATTTGTTATTGGTGGCGGGGATGGAATGCATACCAACAAGGGTATCATGTTGATAGACGCTTTGGGTGGGATTGTCTTGGTTGGATTTATATTTTAAAAATGTTTAGAATCGAATGTTTTATTGGTTCAACACATTACAACTGCTACGTTGATGTGGCTATTCTCACGTCATGATCTTAACAAAACACTTAAACCTTTTGTAACAATTTTATTGGCATTTGCTATATTCAAAGGCGTTTGGCTTGAAGGTGTATTGACCGTACTTACAATGGTCATGGTCAACTATTGCTCTTAAGGCATTCATTGCTTCCATTATGGTCTTTACGTCACTATATATTTATACTGGATCGGCACAGCAAATAGGCATTTAGGTTAATTAAAGGTATGAACTAATCTGTTTAATTTCGTAGATTTGTATTCTGCAATCATATATTTAAAGATTATATTTTGCGTATAATGTATGTAGCGAAATGCATACACCTCTGGTGATACAAAACCAGGTATTTGGTTGAAGCATTATTGGTCGAAATTTGATGCATGTTGCAAAAAACACATTCACAATGACCGGATAATGGACAAATTGCGTT